>NC_083095.1:134758678-135358678 GCF_949774975.1 Lagenorhynchus albirostris | reverse complement strand
ATTAAACAACACATTTCCAACTAACAGGAGTCAAAGAAGACATCTCAAGAGAAATTTTAAAATATTCTGAACTACATGAAAACATAAATTATCAAAATCTGTAGGATGCGCAAAAGCAGAGCTTAGAGGGAAATTTATAGCATTGAATGCATATAATAGAAAAGAAAAAAGATCTAAAATTAATAATCCAAGTTTCTACCATAGGATACTAGAAAAATAAGAGCAAATTAAATCCAAAGTAAGC
This sequence comes from Lagenorhynchus albirostris, assembly GCF_949774975.1. NCBI lineage: Eukaryota > Metazoa > Chordata > Mammalia > Artiodactyla > Delphinidae > Lagenorhynchus > Lagenorhynchus albirostris. The sequence goes on along the minus strand of NC_083095.1, from coordinate 135,358,434 downwards.
AGAAGAAAATAAATAATAAGAAGTAGAGAAGAAATCAATAAAATTGAAAACAGGAAATCAATACAGAAAAAAATGAAACCAGAGACTTATCTGGTGGTCCAGTGCTTAAGAATCTGTCTTGCAACGCAGGGGATGCCAATTCGATCCCTGGTCAGGGAACTAAGATCCCACATGCCATGGGGCAACTAAGCCCGTGCACCTCAACTACTGAGCCCACACACCACAACTAAAGAGCCCACGTGCTGCAACGACAGAGCTCACGTGCTCTGGAGCCCGCAGGCCACAACTAGACAGAAGCCCACGCACCGCAATGAAGAGCCCATGCACCACAATGAAAGATCCCTAGTGCCGCAACTAAGACACAACACAGCCAAAAAATAAATTAATGTTAAAAAAAAAAAAACATGAAACCAAAGCTGGTTCTTTGAAAAGATCAATCAGTGTGATAAGCCTCTAGCCAGACTAACTAAAGAAAAAAGAAATGACACCAATTACTAATATCAGAGATTAAAGAGGGAAAATCACCAGATTCCATGGAAATTAAAAGGATATGCAAGAAATACAACGAATAACTCTTTGCCCATAAATTTGATAACTTAGATGAAATGGACCATCCCTTGAAAGACACAATCTGCCAAAACTCACACAAGAATAAAAGATCTGAATAGGCCTATATCTATTTTTAAAATGGAATCAATAATAACCTTCCAAAACAGAAAGTACAGGCCCAAACGGGTTCATTGATGAATTCTACCAAACATTAAAGAAAGAAATTATACTAATTTTTAAAATATTTATTTATTTATTTGGCTGCACCAGGTCCTAGTTGCAGCACATGGGATCTTCATTGCCACATAAGGCATCTTTAGTTGCGGCATGCAGGATCTTTAGTTGTGGCATGCAGGATCTCGTTCCCTGACCAGGGATAGAACCCAGGCCCCTGCACTGGGAGCACAGAGTCTTAACCACTGGACCACCAGGGAAGTCCCAGGAAGTTATATTAATTATCTACAATCTCTTTCAGAGGATAGAAGCAGAGAGAATACTTGCTAACTCATTCTATGAGAGCAGCATTCCCCTAATGGCAAACCAAAAAAGGAATAAAAAAGGGAACTACAGACCAATGTCTCTTATGAACACAGATACAAAAATCCTCAACAAAATATTAGCAAATCAAATTCAAAAATGTATAAAAAACTATACTTCACAACGAAGTGAGATTTATCCAAGGTATGCAAGACTCATTCAACATTCTAAAATCAATTATTGAGGGCTTCCCTGGTGGCGCAGTGGTTAAGAGTCCACCTGCCAATGCAGGGGACATGGGTTTGAGCCCTGGTCCGGGAAGATCCCACATGCCATGGAGCAACTAAGCCAGTGTGCCACAACTACTGAGCCTGTGCTCTAGAGCTCATGAGCCACAACTACTGAGCCCATGCACCGCACCTACTCAAGCCCCCGCGCTCTAGAGCCTGTGCTCCGCAACAAGAGAAGCCACCACAATGAGAAGCCCGTGCACCGCAACGAAGAGTAGCCCCCACTCGCCGCAACTAGAGAAAGCCCGTGCTCAGCAATGAAGACCCAACACCGCCAAAAATAATAAATAAATTAAAAAAATTAAAAATAAGATCAATTATTGTAATCCATCACATCACAGACTAGAAAAGGAAAATCACATAATCATATCAACAGATACAGAAAATGCATCTGACAAAATCCAACACCCATTCATGATAAAAACTCTCAGTAAACTAGGAATAGAGGGAACTTTCTCAACTTGATAAAGACTATCTACAAAAAGTCTACAGCTAACATCATACTTAATGGTAAGAAACCTGAAGCATTTCCACTAAGGTCAGGTACAAGGCAACGATGTCCCCTCTCACCACTCCTTTTCAACTCCGTATTGGAAGTCCTTGCTAATGCAATAAGGCAAAGAAATTAAAAAGATTGGGAAGGAAGACATAAAATTGTTCATAGATGACACAACCATCTATGTAGAAAATCTGAAAGAATTAACCAAAAAACTCTTGGAAATAATAAGTGATTACAGCAAGGTTGCACAATATAAGATTAATATACAAAATTCAACTGTTTTCCTATATACCAACAATGAACAAGTAGAATTTGAAATTAAAAATACCATATCATTTACAATAGCACCCAAGAAAGCAAAGTACTTAAGTATAAATCTAAGTATACATACATATATATATATATATATATATATATATATATATATGATCTGTATGAGGAAAACCACAAAACTCTGATGAATGAAATCAAAGAAGAACAGAATAAATGGAGAGATATTCCACACTCATGAACAGAAAGACAACATTGTCAGTTCGTCCCAATTTTATCTATAGATTCAATGCAACCCCAATCAAAATCCTAGCAAGTTATTTTGTGGTTATTGACAAACTGATTCTAAAGTTTACATGGAGAGACCCAGGATATCCAACACAATACTGAAGAAGAACAAAGCTGGAAGACTGACACTGCTCTACTTTGAGGCTTACTATAAAGCTATGGTAATCAAGCCAGTGTGGTGTTGGCAAAAGAATAGACAAATACCTTAATGGAACATAACAGAGAATCAAGAAATAGAATCACATAAATACAGTCAACTGATCTTTGACAAAAAAGCAAAGACAATACAATGGAGCAAAGATAACCTCTTCAACAAACGGTGCTGGAACAACTAGACATCGACACGCAAAATAAAGAATCTAGACACAAATCTTACACACGTCACAAAAATTCACTCAAAATAGATCACAGACATAAATGTAAAACTCAAAATTATAGAACTCCTACAAGTTAGCACAGAAGAAAACCTACACAACCTTGGGTATGGTGAAGGTATTAGATACAATACCAAAGACACAATCTTGAAAGAAATAATTGATAAGCTGGACTTGATTAAAATTTAAAACTTCTGTTCTGTGAAAGGCAATATAAGAGAATTAAACGACAGCCACAGACTGTGAAAATATATTTACAAAAAACACATCTGATAAAGGACTGCTACCCAAAATATACAAAGAACTCTTAAAACTCAATAATAAGAAAACAAACAACCCAGTTAAAAAATGGCCAAAGACCTTAACAGACACTCCACCAAAGAAGATACAGAGGTGGCAAATAAGCACATGAAAAATGCATCACATCATATGGCATGATATGACAAAAATCTGACAACACGAAATGCTGGCAAGGATGTGGAGCAACAGGTACTCTCGTTCATCGCTGGTAGAAATGAAGGCAAAGTGGTCCATTTCAGAAGACTGGCAGTTTCTTACAAAACTAACCATACTCTTACCATATGATCCAGCAATCGTGTTCCTTGGTATTTACTCAAAGAAGCTGAAAAATTATGTCCACATAAAACCTGCACACAGATATTTATAGCAGCTGTATTCATAGTAGCCAAAAAGTGGAAAGAACCCAAATTTCCCTTAACTGAAGAATGGATAAACAAAATGTGGTATACCCACATAATGGAATCTTATTGCTCAATAAAAAGAAATAGGGACTTCCCTGGTGGCGCAGTGGTTAAGAATCCACCTGCCAATGCAGGGGACGCGGGTTGGAGCCCTGGTCTGGGAAGATTCCACATGCCATGGAGCAACTAAGCCCACGCGCCACAACTACTGAGCCTGCGCTCTAGAGCCCACGAGCCACAACTACTGAAGCCCGTGCCTAGAGCCCATGCTCCGCAACAAGAGAAGCCAACGCAATGAAAAGCCCACGCACTGCAATGAAGAGTAGCCCCCGCTCGCCACAACTAGAGGAAGCCCGCACGCAGCAACAAAGAGCTAACGCAGCTAAAAATAAATAAAATAAATTTATAACAACAAAAAAAGAAATGAAGTACTAATATGTACTACAACATGGATGAACCTTAAAAACATTATGCTCGGTGAAAGAAGCAAGACATAGAGGATCGCATACCCGTATGTCATTTATATGAAATATCCGAACAGGCGAATCCATTGACACAAAAAGTAGGTTAGTGGTTACCAAGGGCCGGATAGGAAGAGGTTTGGGGGAAAGGGGAAGGGACTGCTAACGGGTACTGGGGTTTCTTTCTGGGGTAATGAAAATGTTCTCAAATTGATTGTGGTGATGCTCATTCAACTCTGCAGCCTGGGAGACTTGTGACCTTAGACAAGGACTCTTCCTGAGCCAACTGCTCTCTCTGTAGAATGTCAACCATATGACCTACCTCACAGAGTCAAGCAATTAAACCATGAGTGTGAAAGTGTTTCACAGCAACAGGCACATAATAGTCATTCCATACAAGCTAAAAAAATAACAAAATATGCAAAAGTACCTTGTGATAAAGCCTTCACAAATGTCAGGTGGTTTTATAATTTCCTATATAAAATTATAACATACATTATCAGAAATAAGCCATTTTCAGTTTCACATGCTGCTTTCCAAAGACTCACTTGAGCTCAGTGCCCCACTGTTTCAAAGAGAAGTTAATGGAATTTGGATGCCCTGGGGCGGGCTGATTTGCAGCTTGCTCTCCCACCAGCTCTCCAGGGGCAGTTTCCACAGCTAGGACATTTCTGGCTTTTTCTGCAGAAGCATTTGGGTGCAGGTTAATTAAATCTGAAAGAAAGGCAAACAAGTGTCAGTTACTCCAAGTTTCCACAGGGAACCTGATATCCTACATAGTACACTGTCTTGATATACTATATAAAAATCTATATAGTATATATTATAGTATATTTTTAATGTGTACTACATGAAAACACAATCTGTAGGCAGCTAGCGTGTTCTGCAACCATTTTCATCTAAAGTAGACCCATGGTCCTCAAAGGAAGGTGGTACATGCTTCAAACCACCAAGTTAACAGCATCGGCCCAGGAAAAGAAGCAGCTAGGGCTCTTCTCCGCTGTCTTGTAGATCAGTAAACCTGGTATAAAGCTGTGATCATGGTCCACTCACCTATACTGATAAGGCACAATTTCCAGGATAAACTGTTAGGTGAAAAAAGCAAAGTGCAGACTAGATTACATTAATGCCCTTTTCTGTAAGAAAGTGAGGGGAATAGAATATATATATACTTGCTGATCGCAAATAGTGACACTGAAAAAATAAGTTTTCATATAAAGGATAGCAGTTCAGTAAATTCATAGGCAAATGCATTGATGCTAAAGCATGATCAAATTTCAGAATGTATCTTTAAGACGTAAGTGGTTGAGGGACTTCCCTGGGGGTCCAGTGGTTAAGACTTTGCCCTCCATTGCAGGGGGTGTGTGGGTTCAATCCCTGGTCGGGGAGCTAAGATGCCACATGCCTCGTGGCCAAAAAACCAAAAAACATAAAAAGACAGAAGCAATACTGCAACAAATTCAATAAAGACTTTAAAAATGGTCCACATCAAAAAAATCTTAAAATGTAAATGTCTGAAATATTTAAGGTTGCAATCATATGATGCCCAAAATTTGCTTCAAGATAACAGCATTTTGGTGCTCGCTTCAGCAGCACATATACTAAAACTAGAACGATACACAAAAGATTAGCATGGCCCCTGCGCAAGGATGACATGCAAATTCATGAAGTGTTCTGTATTTTTAGATTAGGATTGACATATATACACTAATATGTATAAAATGGATAATAAGAACCTGCTGTATAAAAAAATAAATAAAATAAAATTCAAAGAAAAAGATAACATTTTGTTATTTAACAAATAAATAATATTTGCCTCAAATAACATGTTATTTGCTTCCAAATAACAAAATTAAGTGGGTAAGTATATCAGTGAAACAAGATGGGTCGTGAAATACTAATTGTTGAAACTACCTAATAAACATTGGGTAATATTATGTTATTCTCTCTTTGCATATGCTTAAAATTTCCCATAAGACCCATAATAAAAACTTACTTTTCTCAAGTTTTGATACAATGTATCCAACAATAAATACTTTGTATTCTTCCAAATGATACAATCTCTCAGAGAATATATATGTTTGTAAACAGAATTTAACATTGTTTTACAATAATCAATTTGACCTATACTCCCCTTGAATAAAGCATCCCTACATTGGCAATATCAACCGTCACTCCTTCAGTGGAAACAGAATCAGAATGGAACGCTGAACACTGATAACCAAGAAAAAAATTACTTTCTAATCAGATGAGCACACAACCTGAGTTCACTTAGAACAGGTCACTGTGAAGGTCATCGAGCACTCATAGAGAAGGCAGAGCACAGGGAATCCTGGACTCGGGGGCCCTTGAAAATTGATGTTCCAAACGGGAACACCTTATGACGGGCTCACACTTTGTTGGCAGGTCACTAACTTGACCACAGTCAGCATGGCAAGGGCTCCGGGAACACACTGGGAAAAGTATGCTGGCTGTGACATGAAGTGACTGCTGTGTATCCATGAGGGGAACTGGTGCCTGCCCAGGAGAGTCAACACCTGGCTCATAGTAGCGTTCTAAGTGGAAAAAGCAAGAGGGTGTGTTGGGAGACAGAAGAACTATAGGCTTGGCAATGGATTATAAGATTAAGTCAAGAAGGCCAGAAGTTACAAACCACCACTGGTTCCTGATTCTTGGTTCAAGTCACCACTGTGTATGAAGCACTAGGTGCTCGGGGTACCAAAAAAAAAAAATGAGAGAGTTCTTGCCCTAAAGGAGAACACATCTAGGAGAAAGATATAAAATAATCAAATGTTAAGCTGCAAGTCACCACCGAATGCATCGAGTCCCTGGTATCCAGACTTTCCTCTGAGCCTTAGGGATTTTCAGAGGGAGAGAAGGAAGGGGTCCCACTCTCAGCTTCAACCACAGTGGTTCCTCTTTTCACTCTTTTATATCCTGGAGTTCCTCTTGAGATTTCATTTGGAAAAAAAGAGTTCCAATAAACAAACAAAAAACAAGTTCAAACACCACTAACCGGATCCAGTTTCCTCCACCTACTTTATTTGTCAGGACACAGAAGCCCTGAGCTGGGGCTAGAAGGCAGTCACCTGCTCCTGCAGTGACAACAGCCTTATGGCGGGTGCAGTGACTGTACTGGGTAGAGGCAGGCATCCGACATCTGTGAGTGTGTGTCGGTCATTGGGCACACAGGTGCACCACCTCTATTTCAGACAAAGGTAAAACTGATACCCAGGCTTCCCGGAGGCTGGTCTTTCGCAGACCCCTCACAGGCAAAGCATTACAACTCTACACCAAACCAGGAAATAAACACAGTGCACTGCACCTGTTTCTGTTTCGAGCAGAGTCCAGCCCCTTCTTCCTGTGTGGGTTGGCAGCAAGGTGAGGAGCGGCCCCTCTGCGGGTGAGACTGTCAAGCTCTCTCGCATAGCCAAGCACCTGTTACCAGGACGCCCAGGCCTGCCAGCAGCCCTGGACCCACACTGGAAATGGTTCCTGAGGAACTCAGGCCCTGGGGGTAGGGTGCAGAAAAGGGACCGGAGGCCAGGGAGGATGTTGGCAAAACAAACCGTTTCTAAAAGTCATCGTTTGACGTGAAAAAGAAGCCATTTCCCAGTTTTAGCTGGATTGTTTTGTCTGGTTTTTGGTTGTTAAAAGACCACATGAGATTTCCTTAATTAAAAGCGGAGCTGCTGGCTTCCCCTCAATACATGTCCTAACATTAGCATTCAGGGAACCGCCTCAAGAAGGACACAAACTAGGACAGGGCAGTATTTCCTTGAAATCCTTAAGAGGATGGACTGGATTCACGAACATGTGCTTTATCTTGCAGCTGCAGTGGGGAGAGAGTCTGTGCTTGAAGAGTTTTGGTGTTCAGACCTTCTCTGTTGTTTCTGAACACTTCCCAATGCCTAAATGACACCTCTGAGCGACTTTTAGACCACAGATTTCCTGGGTCCTGATTCCAGCACAGCCTCTATCATTCTGGCGTGGCCATTCCCAGATCTCCAGGAGTCCTTCCCGCTGAACGCATTCTAACACCAGGGGCCCTGTGGGGCCCACAGAGGGAGGCTCCTGCTCACATCTGGACACCTCCGTGAGTCTGCCCTCCTCTCCAGCTCCTAGCTCCACCACGAGCAACCTCGCAGAGGGCAGAACAGAGTGCCCAAGAGGCAGCAAACTCCAAGAAAGGAGGGAAAAGCACTGGGAAAAGGCCATTGCCATGTGTGTCAAAGATACCGCAAAAGAGAGCCTGCAAGTCCCCACTGGCAGCCGGTGGAGGACACTCAGAGCAGGGTTAACCTGAAAAAGCTTTTTTTCCCTTTTTATCAAAGTGCGTTTAACCCAGATTGTGAAGGCGTGGTCAGGAGCGGTACAGTTATCTTCCAAGTAAGGGCACAGTGTGCATCTAACCCCAAAAGGAAGAGGCAGCAAGCCACCGGGTCTGAGCGTCCCCCGTGGGCCAGTCCACGTGTCTGGCTAATTACGCATCTGTCTGCTCTCTCCCATGCCTCACCAAGGACGTAAATCTTGTGAGAACTGGACCCCAGCCTGATTTGCTAACAGCTGCATACCCAACAGCAGCCACAGAGGAGGGACTCAATAAATGCTGGTAAAATGGTTGAAGGAATGAATAAACGACTGCCGTGGTGCGGCAGGGAGGGCCTTCTGGAGGCTGAGGAAATCACGCAGGAGGCAGCAGGCCCATGTCGTTCTCTAAGGAACCACGCCCATCATCCCTCCTGGCTGCCCCTCTCCTGCCACCTTGCCTCTGACAGACCCCCTGCATTAGGGGTGGGGAGCACACCTGACTCCAGGGCTTCCCTCTCTTCCCCTCTCCCACCGCCCTGCACTCCTGCAGCGGCTCAGCACCCCAGCACACCGCCCAATCCCGCCCCCCGTTCACTGCACCACATCACACCCAGAGCCAGGCCCAGCCTGCCTCCACAGGCACCACACTCCAGCCCACCACGGACCGTCTCATCCGGACCTTCTTCAGGAGGCTCCCCCAGGCTCCCCCAGAATCTGACCCTGCTCATCGTCTCCCTCCCTTTCACAGCCTGACGTTAGGAATCACAGAACCTTCCATCCAGAAGGAATCAGAGAGAGCATGTTGCTCCCAGAGAGGGAAACAGTGTGTGCCCTTCATTCCATCAGCTTTCTGCACTAGATCAGGCTGCCTCTCAGCTACAAGGCTGATAATCACCGTGACTTACACTTTAAAACAACACATGACATTTTGTAGTATTCTACAAACAGGATAACATAAAAGCACAGCTTCTTTGATGACTTTAGGGAACTGTGACATGAAATGATTCCATGGAATTCCTGTGGCTTTGCTAATGTGGGGTCTGCGTCCCACCCTACGGTTTCCCTCCCACCAGTTCCAGCACTTGCGCAGAGAGCGCGGCTCAAACTGGGGGAGGACTGGAACAAGCAGCCACTTCCCTTCCCCTCCCCCTGCTCCCACACAAGCCGAGAGGGTGGCAGTTACTCTCGAGGCTGCTTCAGAGAAGGAAAGGTGTGGTCATCCCTCAAACCATCTTCACTGTACCATTTTCCCCCTGTGATGGTGAGGGCTTTTGTATTCCTGAACTCTCAGGAAGTCTTAAAAAAGCAAAGTCTTGTTATCCCTGACTTGTTTGCCTATTAGTTTACATGGGAAATGAAGTAAACAGAACGTGCTGGACACACAGCTTGTAATGAGGCTGTTAGCTCGCTACAAGCCTCCTTTGAATTCTGGCTGCCTCATTCCCAACAGCTATGAAGGTCTGCAGACGCTTGATTTTATCCTTGCAAATTACTCCTTTGTGTTGAAACTAAGTCTTTATCTATCCAAACACGGAAGACAAGCAGAGTGGTGTCTGAGGCGTGGCATACTTTCAGAGGCCAGGCTGCAGATGGAAGGCAGACAGATCAGATAAAACAAAGTCATCTCACTTTCTAACACTTGATTGACTAATAGGAGGCTGCAAATTTCAGTCACACAGATGAACAGATTCTTACTCTAGAAACATGAACTCTTGAAAACAAATTTAATGTAGGTAATTACGTGACACTGCCAGCTGCCTATCTGATACCCATTCTAGCTCTTCCTTACAGACCTGGTTTTGATGGTGGCCACACGCTCAGCTAAAACACTGGCCTCCTCAAACTCCATTCCAGAGTCTCCATGACACAGTTCTAGTTAATAAGGCATAAAGCAAGAGTTTCTGGGAAAGCTTTCTCCTTTTTAATATAGGTGCCACTCCCGAAGGCAGCTAGCATGAGGAGGGAAGCTAATACTCTAAGGCTGGAGAACAGAATGGGTCCCTCAACGGCACTGGGGAGAAGGTTCACCAGCTATGGACTGCCATCATGAGACAAATAAATCTCTATTTGTAAGTCCCTATTAGGTTTCCTGTTAATTGCGGCTGAACATAATCCTAACCGATTCAAAATGGTAATATCATATATGTATGTATACGTGTGTAGATATAATACACTTGACACTTTACACTTAACAATGCAGTTTCCCATCTGATCCTCAAAACAGAAATACTGCCGGGATGGGGAGGGATGGGGGACAAGGTTGTTGTTAGTATTCCTTCCAATCCCATCCAGCCAACTGCCTGGGCCTGGGACCGGTACCCTCTGCCTTCCCGCTCCCTCAAAGCTAATCCCACCTTTTAATCCACCAGTTCTCCCACCATACAATCTCCCGACTCTGCCCACTTTTTTCCATCTTCTCTGCTGCAACGCTACTCAAGGGTACTATGATTGCTAGGCTCAACCAGCCTTCTAACTGGTCTCCCTTCCTCTTGTCTTGCCAAGGAATCCATTCTCTCCCACTCGGCCATGGTTAATCATCTCAAATGCATAAGCCCTTCCAGGTCTGGCCCCTGATCATCCATCCAACTTTCTCTTTGTCACTCCTGTCCACACTCTCTACCTTCAAGTCAGGCCCTGGTCTCTAGGGTCTCCAGGCCTTTCCTTTCCCTGCTTCACAAGGCCAGCTCTTCAGGACTCAGTTCAGCCCTCTCCTAGTCCAGGAAGCCTTCTCAGACACCACCAACACCCTACCCTCCAACACCCACACGCAGGTAAGCTTCCTGTGCTCACCTCTGGCCCTGTGCTTACCACACTGCATTGTGCAGGCCTCTTTACCTGTCTGGGTCCCTCACTAGACCACACACTCCTTGAGAACATGACCCATGACGTATTTGTCTTTACATCCCAGGCACTGGCACAAATGCCTAGAATACAAGAATGCCTGGAGTGAAAGACTGAATGAACAATGTCCATTTTACAGATAAAGAAACTGAGGCTCAAAAAGAGAGGTGTGCTCAAGACATCACAGCAAGGGTCAGCAAACTTCTTCTTAAAAGCCCAGACAGTAGTAGATATTTTAGACTGGTGAGCCAAATGGTCTCTGTGACAACTATTCAACTCTACCACTGGTGTGCAAAAGCAGCCACAGACAATATGCAAATAAATGAGTGGTGCTTTATTCTGATAAAACTTCATTTCCACAGGCTGCAGTTTGCTACCCTTTACTAGAGAGAAAATGACTCACGCAGAGTCTGACAAATAGTAAATATCAGAGCCAAGACTCAAACCCAGGATCACAGGGATCCTTCCACCAGAGAGAGCTGCCTTCCAAGATACAACTGCCTGTCAAACGTTAATTCCCTATATCCTTCCCCATGTTGAATTTCGGTGCTAGGAGGGTACTGATGGGTGACACCCATTAGACAACAAATGAAAATGTTACCAAAAACTGGGTAACAAGGAGAGGACAGTAGGAAAAGTTTTAGTTTTTAATGTAAATCAGAGTAATAAAAACATTTGTCTTCAATCCTAGCTAGAGTTAGCACGATTTAGGATAAGCAGAGCAGATAATTACAAGCATGGCTTCAGAAACACGACAGAGCACCACCACATACCTTAACTCATTTTACCTTTTAACCAATTTTTATCTAAAATGATGATAAAAAAGGAGGGTGACGAAAATCTAGCCTTTTCTTCTTGTCTTCCCCCTTTAGACTTTCTGACTTCCTGAATAATTACAGTCTTGCAAATTGCCTGGTCATCCAAAGTTTCATCATGTGTTCTTAAAAGCTATATAAAAATCGGCAGAAGTTCAAAATTACAGTCGGTTCTGCACATAAAATCTTCAAGATGACTTTTGTTCAAGATGACTTTGAACTTTTGTTCAAGATGACTTCAAGTAACTTTTGTTCACTACAATTGGTCAAGAAAATAGCAATTTTAAGAGCATTTAAGAGCATTCCACTGCTCTTAGGAGAGTCCAAAACCCCAAACCCAGAGGTCCAGGCCCCTCCCACCCCGGCCCTGGGTGTGCCTCCAGGCTCAGCCCACTGCTGGCACCCTCTGGCCACACCCTCCTTCCAGCTCCTGGAGGCACCGCACTCCTCTCACCTGGCCTGACTCCGGGTCATCCTCAGATCTCAGAGAGTGAACCCACCCACCCCAAAGCTGTGCTCAACCCATTCATGGCGCTTGGTACCCTGTACCTTCCCTCTCATGTGATCTCACTTTTTCTTCACTCTGCTTGACTAGAAACTCTGTGAGGGGGAGATCCAAGCCCATCGTGGGCATCTACTTGCTGAATGAATGAGTAAACACCAGAGGGTGCCAACTCCAAATTCCCAGGCTAGAGTCCCAAAACCAAATGCAGAGAACCAAATGCGGGCTGCAGGTGTTTTTGCCGGCTCCCTAGCCTCAGCACTTTGGCTTAAAAGAAGGAAGGATGCGTGTTATAAAGAGACCACAGGGTTTCATTCCTTTGGTCCTCCTCTCGGTCTAATGCCTGAGTCTCCCTTAGAGAGAAGTGCTTGGTGACCTCAGAAAGAAGGAACAGAGGCAAAGTTGAGTATCGTCTGTGCCAAAGGCACTAGCTACCACCATGAATACTGCTGGTTTCCCTGCAGGGTTTCCAATCGTTCCAAGTGACTGATACTGAGTTATAGAGCTTCTTTTGATCAAAAGCACTATAATAGTGTTTTTTTAAATAACTAAGTCATCAATGAGCAGAAGTACAAACTAAACATAGTGAGGGTTTTGGCATCCTCTCAGCCAAACTGGAGGCATCCTCTCAGCTCCTGCTATCATTCGTGTTAAGACATCCATGAAAATGACCTGAGAACTCTCATAGCACAGCATAGGAAGAGGAGTGAAGTACACATAGTAATTTCTCACTGACCAGAGGGTTAACCTGCTGATTGGTAAAAACAAGGCTGGCAGGAAAACAGGGATTTGGAGGAAAAAAATAATTTAAGAAGTCCAAGAAGGCGTTTGTTTCCAAAACAAGTTGGCTGCACATGTGCCAATGCCACCGTTCATTTACAGGGAGCTTGACTGTAGCCTGTGTTCTCCTGAGGAAAGGTCCCACAGGTGTTACAAAGCTTGGACCACACGTCTTTACAGGCATGAGAACCAGCCCATGCTGGCTAAATTCCAATATGCACTCCTTCAGTCCTTAAGAAATGCTGGTGTGATGGCCTGGCCTTTTCATGCCTTACTTCAAGGCCCAGGGGTCAGGTTTTTCTGGGCCTGCTCCTCTCCCTGTGTGAAGAGAGGGACCACAAATACAGCCCCACCTCAGTAGTCCCTGCAGGCGCCGGGTCGGGGGTGGTCTGTGTATAACCATAGTCCTGTTCTTTCAGTTAACAAGGCTCAGCACCACCAGACAGTCATGAGGAGATCACAGGGTTCTAATTTTTGATATTCAAAGATAAAACCACATCATCTCCACACTGCAATCAGCCAGGGATCAGCATGAGTTATGGAAACACCACAGATCCAGGATAAAATGGAATTAGTGTCTGATAGTCAAAATCTTCCCAAGAAGCATCACTGAATCACATTGAGTGCTTTGAGAACATCTTGCCAGTGTGCACAAGTATCTGTGCACAGGGCTGTGGGTTTGGGTGCTTCACCTTCAGACAGGGTAGAGAGCGGGCTGGCGCTGGAGTCAGACTGGACTTCAGCACAACTCACGACCCACTGCTCTCAGCCGTACTATCTCTTTAGGATGCTTAGCACCAGCCTTGCCTTACTCCTGAGGTTGTCATTGGGCTTGAATACAATCCTGTACATGGAAACAGAAGCCCTCAATAACTATAGGATGCAGCCCATTTATAAGGGATCATCACCATTATTTTCATTCTCAATTCCTCTGCTAAGCTGACTTGCTACGTCAAACGGCGATACACAAAGCACTGACACAGGTGCCCTCCCTTTCTGACCTACCTGTGTTATCTCTGGCCACAAGACCCTTAGAAAAATCCCCTGGAGTCGGGGAGGTCCTGCTGTCCCACTTTACCATGTCGAGACTGTTGCAATATTCCCATCTCTTCTGCTGAAGCTCTTGTAACCAGTAAGTCATGAGTTGACGATTAGGGGCCTAAAAAGAAGGAAGGGGAAAAAGTGTTATGGCCACCAATAACATAGAGAGCTTAAAAAAATAATTATGTTTTGTGAGGACAGACTGGACACCTTGCCACATGAAAGGGAGAGGTAAGAACAGGTCAAAGAAATTTCAATTTCAAGATTAGTAACTTTTGGGGCTTCCCTGGTGCACAGCGGTTGAGAATCTGCCCGCCGATGCAGGGGACACGGGTTCGAGCCCCGGTCCGGGAAGATCCCACATGCCGCGAAGCAACTAGGCCCGTGAGCCACAACTACTGAGCCTGCGCGTCTGGAGCCTGTGCTCCGCAACAAGAGAGGCCGCGATAGTGACAGGCCTGCACACCGCGATGAAGAGTGGCCCCCGCTTGCCACAACTAGAGAAAGCCCTCGCACAGAAACGAAGGCCCAACACAGCAAAAATAAATTAATTAATTAATAAACTCCTACCCCCAACATCTTCTTAAAAAAAAAAAAAGATTAGTAACTTCTGTTCACTACAATTGGTCAAGAAAATAGCAATTTTAAAATAAAGAATTTAACCCTAATAATAAGAAATCTTTTTAAATTCTAAAATTACAGAATGATACAATATAACATTTTCCTCAAAAGGTTTTAGGAAGGCTTGATATCCCCAGTGCCCTTTCACTCTGAGCACCTATAAATTAAGAAGTCAAATCTCACATGGGTATGGATAACATCCCTGCCAAATCAAATCAAATAATGGTATTTAGATCCTGTCAGCAACTGAGAGAGTGAGCAAAGAAAACTGCAGATTAAAAACTAGAGAGGACATCTATTACAATGGCTAAAATTTTTTAAAATTGATAATACCAAAGGCTGGAAAGGATCCAGAGCAACTGGAACTTTCATTCATTGCTGGCGGGAATGTAAAACGGTGCAGCTCTTTGGAAAACAGTTTGGCAGCTCCTTATAAACATACACTTACCAAGTGACCCAGCAACTCCACTCCTAGGTATTCAATGAAGAGGAATAAAAATATACATTCACACAAAAACCTGCATGCAAGTGTTCAGAGGCTTTATTCATAATCGCCAAAAAGTGAAAAGAAGCCAAATGTCCTTCATCTGGCGAACGGATAAACTGTGGCACATCCGTACCATGAAATACTGTTCAGCAATAAAAAGGAGCAAACGACTGATTCACACAACATGTGTGAAAGAAGCCCGTCCCAAAAGGCTACATACTGCACAATACCATTTATGTGACATTCTTAAAAAGGCAAAATTATAGGGACAGAAGACAAATCTGTCGTTTCCAGGGCTTGGGTGAAGGGAGTGACTGACTACAAAGGGGCAGCACAGTGGATTTTTGGGTAATCAGCCTATTCTGCACCATGACTGTGGGGGTAGATACATGATTCTACGTATCTGTCCAAACTCAAAGAACTATATACCGCAAAGAGTGAATTTCACTATAAACATTAAAAAAAAAAATCAACCAAGATACAGAGGGAACCCAAAACAATGAACCTAGCTATAAACAAACAAACTAGATGGCAGGTGTGGGTCACAGGTCTCCAGGCTGCCCCCAAAAAGGAGTCCCAAGGAGAAGGATGCCACGGCATGATTATGGGAACCAGTGGATGTAAGGTGTACAGACATCAGACACAGTGGTTTCAGCACCTATAAATTCTACCCCAGGGTCAGAGGCAATCTGGAAAACTGCTTTGTAGGCCCGACAGCAAGCGACGATCCAGAGACCAAACCTCTACTGTCCACAAGCAACGTGCTCTTGCTACAACCTGGAGTCTTTTTAGTGACACTTGCAGGCACAGCCCTGGTAAGGAAAACCATTCACTACATGATCCCTGGGTATCTTACAGAAAAGCCCTCCAACTATCAGCCAAGCCATCATTTCATCCATACATTCAACCAACACTTACTATTAATATTTATCTACCAGGAACCTGGAATCGGGGCTTGTGAGAAAGATAGGCAAAATAAATCAGTAGTTTCAAGAGTGTGTTAAGTGCTATGACAGAGGTCAGAGTGGGTGAAGTGGGGCTGGTGTGAGAGTGCAGAGGAGATGGGTCAAGAGTCAGGTACTGAAAGTTTAGGAAAACTGCTACCTGTGGATTCAAAACGTTCACAGTATTGGCTTAATGTCTCTCTTCTCCAATAAACATAAACTCTGAGATATCTCCATTTTTCTAACATCCAGCTCAGTGCCAGATACATAATGGTTGAATAAATAAGTGAAGAAATGAATGAACAAGTAATCATAAAATGATGCAGGAGCTTGGTCTTAAAGGGGAAGCAGGTGGTAGCCAGAAGGACAAGACAAAAAAGAAGCTCTGGGCAGAGACAAGAGTATGTGCAAAGGCCCAGAGGCAAGAGAGCACAAGCAAGGGAGGCTGGCAGGGGGGTGGAGCTGGGATAAGCAGGGACCGCGCCCAAAGGAACTCAGTGCCTTCCTGGATTCTTGGCAGGGCAATGATGAGATCAGACAAAGTCACTGCTCTTGGAAATTAGGGGTGCCGGAGGGGGGCAGGGGAGTGGGCAGGGGAAGCAGGGTTCAGGTAGAAGAGGAGATTTGCTCAGGCCCAGGAGCCCTAAAGCACAGCTGGGGGCTCAGCCTGGCTCCGAGGCTGGACAAGAGACCCCAGCATTCCCAGAGGAGGGGAGAGAGTGGCTGGAAGAGCAAGGGGCTGGGAGACAGCCAAATCAGAACCCAAAGCCCACCTAATCCCTCCTCCTCCCTCCTTTCACAGAGTCCATACTGAGCCCCTAGTCTCCCGACCCCAGCTTAGGGGAAAGTGTGTTTTGACAGTGCGTGCATGTGTGTGCACATGTGTGCATGCGTTCTGGTCCTCCCACCAGCTCCCCTGCCTGGTCCCCATCCCCATCCCAGGGAGAAGACCATACTGTGTCAGATCCATCACTAACCTCTCTAGCTGTCTCCTGAAATGCAAACACCATGAGAAGGCTGCTTGTTACAAGAAAGCCTTTTCCCTTTAAATCTCTGAGTATTAAATTCTGACTGAGGAACAGTTAGTAACTTCTTAATCATCTCTCACTAAATTCCTCGGGCAAAAAACTTTTAGATCACATGCTCTCAATGTCTGATATGTTATTCATGTTACAGAAATCTGGTCAATAAGGCAGGCAAAACTACCTCGAGACAATGATTAACTGGGGTTCATTTCCTTTAAAAAAAAAAAAAAATCTAGCAACCACTAAAAGCATCTCAAATTCAATCCCCAAGCAGCTGTGAAAGGCAGTTGGGGGCACATGGCTCCACGGCATGTGCTATGATCAAGGAGGTGGAAAAGCCCCCAGAGGCCCTTCCCTCAGGGAGCTGAGACCCATGAGACAGGGCAGGATTAAAAGTAGAACAGCACAATCAGCAGCGATCCACAAAACCCAAAACCTCCGTGTTTCCCATTTGATATCTTTTAAACAGAGACTGAACTGAGATTTGATCTTGTTCAGTCCTAATTAGATGTAGAATCACAAACTAGTCTCTTCATTGCCCCAGTCCTGGTTAGTCAGGTAAAGTTAGTCTAAATCTGCCCCATCCAAACACAGTAGCCGCTAGCCACACATGGCTCATGAGCACGTGAAATACGGCTACTACCACATGATGAAATATTATAGACACATTGGGTTAAACAAAATATATTTATTAAAATTAATTTCACCTGTTTAATATGGGTATCTGAAAACTTAAAAGTATATAACTGGCGAGACTTCCCTGGTGGCGCAGTGGTTAAGAATCCGCCTGCCCAGTGCAGGGGACACAGGTTTGAGCCCTGGTCCGGGAAGATCCCACATGCCGCGGAGCAACTAAGCCTGCGAGCCACAACTACTGAGCCCACGTGCCACAATTACTGAGCCTGCGTGCCACAACTACTGAAGCCCGTGCACCCTAGAGCCCGTGCTCTGCAACAAGAGAAGCCACCGCAATGAGAAGCTTGCGCACCGCAATGAAGAGTAGCCCCCGCTCACCGAAACTAGAGAAAGTCCGCACGCAGCAACGAAGACCCAACGCAGCCAAAAATAAATAAATAAATTTATTTTTTTAAAAAAAGTACATAACTGATTCACACTGTCTTTATTGAACAGTGCTGGTCTAGATCATGATGGCAAACAAATTCCATTTTGAGAGCCAAGGTTGGTGGGAGATCTGGCTAGGTGGGAAACCCAGTGGGTCGGAAATGGCCTTGGGGATGACCAAGGGCATGGGGTTCTTGAGAGTGTGGGGCAGCCAACATTATTCACCTCCCAAAGGACTTTATGACTCAAATAACTTTCTTCTTTAACTAGGTACCTCCATATCTCCAACCACCCCATGCTCTGTTAATGTCCATGGAGATGCCAACATTATTTGGGGATCCCAAAGAATGGGTCTGGCTGGTCTGGCTGATGGCTCACAGTTTCAGTGTCGTCACTGCCCCCTCCCAAAGGAAGGCAAGGACCCTCGAGTGATCTGGCTTCACAGACAGCACCTCAAGGAGTCCATCACCAGGGCTCGCTCCACTGAGCTGCAGCCCAGCTGGTGACAAATGAGCCAGTCAGTGCTGAAGCTTATCACCACCACCAGCATAACCCGGAGAGAATCAATATCTGCCCCACCCTACCCCAAATCACCATTTTAAATGCTTTAGTCCCAAATTCTGAAAAGCCAGACAGACATTCCAATCATACTGGAAGGAGCAAAGACGAGGCAAAGCTTCACAGCTCAGTAGACAGTAAGAGCCAATGCCAGGCAGGCATCCAACAGGTCAGTGTCAGCATCTACTGTCTGAAGTCTCACTGGGACCATATCCTGAGTCTCCCATGACACCATTCTCTCCAACTCCTACTCATCCTTCAAAACCCAAATAAGGTTTCCCTGACCTGCATGCTCTTTCCATCCTCGGAATGGGGAACTCACAGCACCATGTAGCCCAGGACAGCTTCCCACGGCAGTGTGTGTTCTTCACTAGTCTAAGTTCTTTCAAGACAAAGGCAAAACCTGCTGACCTCAATATGGCCCAAGATGCATAGCACAGTGACTGGAATGCAGTTAAGCGTTCATATATCTGACTCATCCTTTCCTATGTTCAGCTACTGCTACTGCCTCAAAACTGCTAAAATTATAATTCAAATATGGCACCAAATCCCAACATGAGAGACCACGCCAAACATCTTGGAAAGCCATTCTGGTTGTCCCCTACACAGCTACATGAATGTCCTGGGGAGCTGGGGGCAGACAAGGACTGGGTGGGCACAGCCCTGATATGACAGACATCTGCTGCATTTAGGCACCATGACGTGAGGTGCCAGTTCAGAGAATGGAAACCAGGCCATGCCTCATCCAGCCTGAGGTGGAAATCAGTCCCTGACAGCTGGCTGAGAAGAACCATGCGATACTCCAGCTGTTCCCACGAGCCTTTGCACCCAGACCTCTAGTAGCCCAAAACAGTCCACTCTTGGGGAGATGGGCCCCAGACACCTGTCCCTTCTCTTGGGCCCCAGGGACTTCCCTCTCTCCAACACCAGCTCTTTCCTTGGTGCTCAGAAAAGTCCCACAGTAAAGTTAATTCATCTCAACACACATTTATTTATTAAGGGCCCACTCTTGCAGGCAAGTGCATTACTGGGGATGGGGGCTGGAGCCACAATCTTGCAGCACACACAGAGAGTCAGGCCTCATCTCCTAACTACATTCTCACTATACCACCAACTGACCCAAGCACTCTTATTCCCCAGCCCTTTGGTAAAGAATCTCCATCTAAAAAGACTCAGCACCTTTTAGAAGCTATAATAATGCTCATTTCCTTTAACCAAAAACTCCATTCCTGGGAATCTATCTAAAGTAATCCAAAAGAAGAAAAAGGAGGAACACCATATACATAGAAATGTTTGTTCATTCACTTGGCAAATATTTATTAAGAGCCTGACCTAGGCCAACGCAGCAGTCAACACTAGGGGTACAGAACTGGGTGAGACCTGGTCAATTTTCGGCTCTCAGACGCTCCCAGTGAGCAAACGTTTCCTTTATACCAGCAACAGATAGTTAGAAACATGTTCACAGTTACAAACAAAACACAAAATGCATAGGTATACACTTAAGAAATCTGTATGCATATAGAAACAAAAAAAATCCAGCCAAAATTCTAAAAAGTTCTTCAAAGCATGGCAATGAAATTATAAAATTCATCTGAAGTTTAACCTTTGAGAATTCTGAAAAAGTAAATGAGGCATGAGGCTTTGCCCTACCAAATAAGTAAGCATATTATAAAGCCACAATAATTAAACCAGCACTCTACTACCAGAGGATCAAAATACAGGGCTAAATAGATATAAAATACTTACGTGGCATTTCAAATCAAATCAGTGGGAAAACTATTAATTATTAAACAATGACATTAGGACAACTGGCTAAAAATATGGAAAGAAATAAAAGTATTATGAATTACGACCTAGGTGTGAAACCTAGGTCACAATATAAAAGAAAATAAATTCAAAATTGATTCAAGATTTGAATGCAAGATAAAACCATTTAAATTAGTAGAAGATGCCTATGTAAATTAAAATTAAGTTTCTGTCTCTTTCTGCATCTTGTAACAACAGTTGCGTAGATTTCTGCCAAATTTTAAAGGTACACAAGGGATGATCTGACTTTACATCCAACCGTCAGCATAGCAGCACTTCACACGGAAGGTCTGTGCAGAGATCTCCTGAACAGTTCACACTGAAGTACAATCAACGGCCACGACGAATGCCCTGTGACAACAAATGCCCTGTGCGTCCTGACTCTGTGGACAAGGAAAACCAAAGCTCTTTCAGGACTGAGCCCCAGATTGAAGGCTCAAAGGGCAGATCTTCAGACTGCAAGCCACAGAGCTGCTTCTCACACGGGCAACTCTAGGGGGCTGACTCCAGGCTGAGGAGGGGCAGGGAGGCACTGATTTTCACTGCATTGATTATTTACCCTAGCAACACGGAAAAAAGTCTCCGCTGTAACATTTCTGTTCTCTTGGAATGTAAAAGCCTGTCTAAACCCAAAAAGAAAGACAGCAGAGAAAAACATCTGGATGTGTGTCCAAAACCACCATACAAAATTAAAAGGCAAACTGAGAAAAAGAACAAACAAATTCTAAGTCACTAAACATAGTGTGGAGTTCCACAGCTTTGCAGAGGCACCTCACTCTGCCAGCACTTAAGGAGCTCCTGTTTGCCTGGGAGCTCCCATTCAGCTTTAAAAAAATAAACAAAAACAAAACCCAACAACATATTTTAGACTTTTATTTCAATAATAATAATAACCCATGTTTGCTGTGGAAAATCTGAAAAATCCAGAAAAACAAAGAAGAAAATAAAATGAATATAACCACATCCCCAGTAATAACTTCAATCAGCACTTTGGAGTACATCCTTTCAGATACTTTTCTATCCATAAATACATGTAGCAATTTTCTTTACAAAGATGGAATAAAATTATATAGACTATTTCATAATGTATATGTGCATATTAGTAATAATATTAGATACCATTAAGTAAACAATTACTATGTGCCAGACATTGTGCTAAACACTTTATACACGCTATCATTTAGAGCTCATAACAATCTCGCAAGATAGTATCATCTACTTTCCCAAAGTATTACCTACTTGGACTCAGGAGCCTAACTGAGTTCAAATCCCAGCTCTGCCATTTGCTAGCTGTATTAGGCAAGTTACTTAATGTGTCTCGGACTTCTCATTGGCAAAATGTGAATAACAGGAACCTACTTCATGTGATGTTGTTATGAGGATTAAATGAGTTAATGCGTGTTAAGCTCAAAACAGTGCCTGGCACACTCGTTAGGCGTCAACCATCCATATTATCATGATCACCCAAGATCTCACAGCCAGTTGGCACATCAAAATTCAAACCTGGGTCTGTGTTCCTTGCTATTAATGGGAAGACGGAGAAGTGCACGTCCAAGACAAAATCCATCCCCTCAGCATGTCAGCAGGAATCAGAAGTTCCTCTATGGTCTTTCTCAGATACTGAAATGTTGGTGACCCCAACCAACAGCCAAGTTCAATTTAAAGTGTATTGGCTTCATGAGCAAGGACAACTCCCACATCAGAGGCTGGTCTTTTTTTTTTTTTTTTTTTTTTTTTTGCGGTACGCAGGCCTCTCACTTTTGTGGCCTCTCCCGTCGCGGAGCACAGGCTCCGGACGCGCAAGCCCAGCGGCCATGGCTCGTGGGCCCAGCCGCTCCGCGGCATGTGGGATCTTCCCGGACCGGGGCACGAACATGTCCCCTGCATTGGCAGGCGGACTCTCAACCACTGCGCCACCAGGGAAGCCCGAGGCTGGTCTTTTTGACAGTACAGAAGTTCCTCAGGACATCGAAGGGGGCTCAGCACAGCTTCACTGGGTTGGAGAGAGTATGACCATCAATCGGCTATAAGGTGCTCCCACTGGATGCTCTGAGCCACAATTCTTCTCTAAAGACATTTCTTTAAAAATAGACTGCAGTGAGCAATAATAAGACCACACATAAAAAATGTAGAGAAGAGAGGAACTGTCCTCCAGCATAATAGGATCACCAGGTCTCCAAGTCCAAAGAATCCCTTTGTCAGTCTCTCAGATTCCTGCTCCCTGACACTGCCCTGGTTCATCAACCTCAGGCCTCTGCAAGAGCATCCTAACTGGTCTTGCTGTCCTCAGTCGCCCCTCCCCAAACCCCCTTCTAACACATAGCCACCTAAGCCATATTTATTCCATGCTTAAAACTCTCTGGTTTGGCATGGTCACCTGGCCTACACTGCCCCACACTCCACAGGACCATAGCCTTTTGCCCACACAACAGGCACACAGAAGCCAGCTCAGCTTCAACGACCCCTCCTCCTACTGCACTAATTAAACCCATTTGCAAACGCCTACTCACCCCTCAAGACCCAGTTCAAACACCCCATCTATGAGGCCATCCGACGTCCCTTACAGAACCAATCATGCTATATGGTGATGACAGAGCACTTCAGTCACCCACTTAGGGTGTGAACTCTGGGCTCCTCCCCAAAGTGTCAGTGCCTACCATGTTTATAAGTCAGAAGAACAGAATAACCAACGGTCACGAGACAGCCACGAGAAGAGAACAGAGATGGGCTAAGTTTGCACACGTCATAGAAAGCAATTTAAACTGCATGCATAGTTTGACTCAGTCATAACTTAAAAGGATGCAATGCCTGCTCATAATGAAGGAATTTTCGTTTCTTAAATCTAAAGAAGGATATCTGAGGGATTCCCTGGCAGTTCAGTGGTTAAGACTCGGTGCTTTCACTGCTGTAGCCTGGGTTCAATTCCTGGTCAGGGAACTAAGACACCACAAGTCCCAAGGCGTGGCCAAACAAAGAAAGAAAGAAGTATATCTGGATTCCCAAGGTAATTCTTCCATAAGCAATAAAAAGCACAGGAACATTGTAAACAGCCTGATAATACAAAACAAAACTCAGATGAAAAACAGACTACAACCCCATATCTGATAAATAACTTTAGGTTCCAAATATTCTTCTGAACATTTCAAAACCATGGGGCTGGAAACAATCTCACGGGATCTGGCCCAGTACCAATGAAAAGAAAAGTAATTTTTCCTTGGGAAAGTTTTGAAATCTTCTGTTTCAGCCCAGTGACTGATGCTGAGAAGGGAAATAATACTGGATCTCCTGGCTCCTGGGAAAATGGAGTGCAATTGTACAGACCTCCCGTTCCTCTAACACGATAAGTTCTTATTTTTTTGTCTTTTTAAATGGCTACCCTGAAGTCAGCATTTTCACATAACTTATTTTGCAAAATAATTACATGAATTCTAATCTAAATCCTTTTCAAAGGCTGAGCAAGAACCTAGACCTCCCCCGCCACCACTTTCCCTGGACAGTTGGCAGTGGGGGGCAGCCTCTCCTCGGGAAGGTACCCCACTTCTCACCCATTCTGGGAGGTAGCAGTCTGAGGAGTGTTGCCATCTCTGATACTCAAGCATCTTCTTTTAAAAACCAAACACCTTGAGAGATCAGCCACTCCTTAAACCCATCTCTAACAATTTAATGAAGATTACAAACTAGGAGGAGACTACAAACAGAACAAAGACAAGCAAATGCGTGTTCTAGAAAAGAGGACAATAAAGATAACTGGGCTTGTGAGGGGCCTGGCCCAGATGACAGATTTCACCAAGGCGAGGGCAAGGACAAAGACACTCTCTGGGCCTGCTCTTCCCTGCAGGAAGTGTGGAAGCCTGTCAAAACGCTTTCTGTTTCAGAGGGAAGGGGAGCACGCGGCCTCCGAGTGACCACAGGGCTACATTCCTATGGCTGCCTATCAGCTCTGCCATTGCACAATAAGAGAGCGCCAGGGTTTTATGAGCTCAGGATAAATAAAAACTCCTGCAGCAACAGCCAGCAGACTGGTGGAGAGCCCCACGCCATCTCTGTCTGCGATGGTTTCCACACACCATGCAACACTGCAATGTTCTGGCTTGATGGTTTTTAACTTAAAAGTAGGACACAGGAATGACTGACTTAATATGAAGTTTTATGAACTGGGGTTTGGGAGGGGCAGATTCCCAGGCACCGCCCATCAGAGATTAGGAGGAACACGGGAGCCTGAACCAGAAATCTGCCTAACCTTTTAGTGAGTTTACAAGAGTGTTTGGGAAGCATGTTGATTTCTAACAGTCTTTTAAGATAGAGCTGGTACCTCCAGAAAGTGCCAGATGGTTCTCCTATATCAATCGGTTACTCCCCCCTCTCTGGGTGAAAAGCTGGGGGCTCTAAAAGTCCTTATCAGCTGTCTGGTGGTGGTAATCATTAAAACTCACCCTCCCAGAATCACCCTAAGGATGGCAAGCGAACACTATCGCCCTCCAGGAGCTTCCCTCTGAATGGCCCTGGAGGAACACTGAAATGTGGTGCTGTGCCAGTGACTGAGTGATCAGCTCAGGAGACAGAAACTTCAGGGCCATTGGGAGGAGGGAGTCACAGGCCCCAAACCATTGCTCTGGAGCACAGAAACTCAGAATGCAAAGAAGGTAGCAGACATAAACCACAGAGTGTCAACCTAAGGATAAATGGCTCACACTTCACTGGTCTCCACCCACGCAGTTTAGTTATTTCTAGTCTGCTTAGAAAACCGTCCTCAAATAGGGCCAGTCTTTACTTCACAGTCAAAGAGAGCAGTAATTCATGATCCGGCGGAGAGTGGTGTTTCTCAAAGAGAGGACCATAAAGGTCTGCAGCAGAAGGGTCGGCACAATGGATAAAGATGCAGATTCCTGAGGTCCACCCTGGCCTACCAACCGAACCAGAATCTCTAGGGGGGAACCCCACAACCTGCATGTTAACAGGATCCCAGGAGGCTCCTTCCCCACACCAATCTGAGAACCACAATTCTCAAGGAGATGCTTCCCTTTGAAGGACAGAAATGAAAGATAGCCTTATCATCATGTTACCTCTGGGATAGTATATGTGAGAGAGCTGTGTAAACTGTGAAGATTAAAAAGCTGGTTCACTTCTTTTTTAAAATTTATTTATTTAATTTATTTATTTTTGGCTGCGTTGGGTCTCCGTTGCTGCATGCGGGCTTTTCTCTAGTTGTGGCAAGCGGGGTCTACTCTTCGTTGTGGTATGCGGGCTTCTCATTGCGGTGGCTTCTCTTGTTGCAGAGCATAGGCTCTAGGCACACGGGCTTCAGCAGTTGTGGCTCACAGGCTCTAGAGCACAGGCTCAGTAGTTGTGGCGCACGGGCTTAGTTACTCTGCGGCACACGGGATCTTCCAGGACCAGGGCTCGAACCCGTGTCCCCTGCATTGGCAGGCGGATTCTTAACCACTGCGCCACCAGGGAAGCCCCAAAACCGGTTCACTTCTGAAGCTAGAGGGCATGGCTTACAGAGCAGCAAGAGAAATCACACCAAGGGTCAGTTTTCCTCTGCACACCTCCAAAGAGAAGGCTCCTGAACAGGGATGTGCAGGTCTAGTCCCTGCCAGGGAAACACCACTAATGTCTATAATCAATCAGCCCCCACTGGAAGCTTATCATCTATACTGTTAATATCCAATCTTCATGTGACTTGAACATCTTACATCTATGCTGCAGCACCGAAGAGGTAAATGTACAATTTCAGAATCTGTGTACAACAACTAAAAACAGAATAAGCCTAATTTCCTACTAAGGGAGTAGAATGGCAAATAGCATCAAACTGCTGGGTTTAAAATGGCTAAATATCACTCAGGTGTCTGGGGGAGGTTTTAGTGCCAGAGCTGCTGCTAACTAGCTGTGGGACTCTGTTTCTCACTCTATCACACAAGGGGCAGGGCGGGCTCATCTGAGGGTCTCGTCAGTTCTGACTCAGGGATAATGACCCTTGGAACAAAAACACCAAATGACTTCCTCCACCTCACAGAGCCACTTGATGACAATGCCCTAATGAAACCCCAGAACAGGACAGCTCCGAGAGGCCAGAAGCAACACCTGACTCCCGCTAGATGTCCATCACGGCCTTGCCCAACCAAGACTGTTACGTGAATGGCTGGCTGGCTGCATCAAATTTCCAAGCACAGTCTTCCTGGACATCACAGAGCTGGAAAGGGAAATGAAAACTGGGCTCGCTGCCTAGAAATAATGCCTATAATCCAAGATCAACATCTCTGATAACACTGGCCTGTCCGCCTCCAGTCCACCGCCAGGCCTGCCAGGTCTGCCATCCGATGCCCAGACAAGTTCTCACCTGAGGGCAGACCGCTCAAAGGACGTCTGCTCTTTCCAGGACGGCTGGCCCTGGAAAGGGCCAGAGAGGAGGCCAAAGGATCTCAGCTCCTGAATGCCCCCTTCTCCCCCGGATTCCAGTTTTCCCACACAATCCGTCAGAAGAAGTTAAGCACTGGCCAAGCATGCAAACTCATGAAAAGATGCTGATTCCCATCAGACTGGGAACACTTCTTGTTGATCCAAAAGGAACTAAACCTTTGAACAGCTATACAATTATACCAAAACCTAACCAACTCCCCAGCCCATTTCTCCAGGGAGCTCTTCTTGGTGATCAGTCACACAGATCTCCCCAATTCCACAATGCCCATAGAAATTATTGTACAAACCACAGATTTCTGGCCGTGGGTGATATCCAAATCAGTACTTTACATTCAGGATTCCCTGCCTCCCTCTTTATTTACTATGGAAAGATGCCAGACCCCCCTCAGGATCAAAAAACTTGCAGACATTTGATATTTACTCCCAACTCTGAATACTACAGACAAAAATGGTTTCTCTCCAAAGTTTTTTCTCAAAGCTATCAGGTGCTAATCTATTTTTAAAGTCTTAACACTGTAGTTTCTGAAATGAATGGAAAACTTTCACTGCTGTATATGCAGAAAAAGCATAATGCTTACAACATGGTGGATGCTCAAAACTATTTGCTAAAGGAAGAAATGGACACTGCAAATCTCCTTCTGACTGTGCAACAAGGGCACACCACACACCCACCCCAAGAGGGCATGAGGGTATGAAGTATTCATTCGGCTACCCAGTATATACAGAGCATATAATCCGTGCCTGACACTCTGCTCAGCATTAAGGCTGAAGCGGTGAACCAGGGACAAAACTCTGCCCTCCGGGAGTTGGGCTCTAGTAGGACACGGCATCAGATGCTCAAACACCAGAACAGGACTAGACCCATTTTAGGGAGCACCACCACCCTGAATCTGTCCATTCGGGGTTTCCTGTGCGGCTTGGTGAGCTACTGTTCATTGCGTGATCATGACACCTGCAGCCTCTCCGGGGACCACCTCGGCCTCCCGCCCCTGAAGGCCTCGCACATCCACGCACCCGGCACATTCACTTCACCGAGTTCCCAGGAAGAATATTTAGCAGGACGCTGGTTAGAAGCATCACTACTTTCTAATTCGCCATTCCATATTGCATTCACTCTGTGAAAGTGAACAAAATCCACTTAGGACTGGGCCTTCCAGGATGTAGCTAAACACCCACTCAAATGTCATTAAGACCCTACTACATAAATCTCTAAAAGAACTGAAAATTCCTAATCAAAACCCCTTCCACTCCACCAACCGGAGAGTCATTTCTACAATAACGGGGTTCTTTTCTTTCTTTGGAAGGAGGGTTATTATCTATATTTTGTTCTGCCCAGAGATGGGAAGGCTGATGATGGATGCAGGCACCTGAACAAGGAGAGCCGTCCACCCCTCAGAAGCCTCAGTGAAATGCGAGAGCTGTATTCACATCTCAACCCTGAATGCACGTGACCCCTCCCTCCATTTCTCAAGCAACGGTTTCCTCCAAAGGGGAAGGAAACTGGTAACACGCATAGAGCAAAGCAAGTGGGACATGAGAGAAGTCAGGGAAGGTGGCCATGAGGAATGCTTTGGGAAAGGCAGTCCCGAGAGGGGTGGGGCAGGCTGTAGCCACACAGCCCCCGAGCCAGCAACCCCTGCTCAGAAACAATGGTGCTTAAGAGGCAATGGACCACGAGATCTTCAACTCTGCATTTATCAACTTTAAAACCTGTTTTCCAGTGGGTAACATATTAATATTTCAACTCTTAAAACATAAGACAAGACAATCCTCCAACATAATTAGATGAAAATACTGGATATAACCCAACCATCAGTTTGGGAGGAAAAAAAAACCGCCAACTATTTGTTAAGCCCTGCTGAAAATTCTTTGCTGATTCCTACACCTCGGGCCCCAAGGCCCTCCCCTCCACCCCAGCTGCCATCGGGCATTCCTTGAGTCCCCTACACACCTAAGGGGCTCCGCTCCTGCCACTTCCTCTCCCTAGAACACTCTACTCCCCTCTCCATTTCTCCAGTCAACACCAATGTGCCCTTCATGCCTCAGCTCAAATGTCATTTCCTCAGGAAGTCTTCCCTAGCCCTCCTCCTTCCAATCTAAATTAGGACCCCCTATTATACATGCATCCCATCTCTTTCCTTTTAAACTTCACAGCACTGGTTGGTGTTCGTTTTGTTTTTATTAACGTCTGTCTCTGGGCTACACAGAAAGCTCCCCAAGGACAGGAACTGTGTTCACCTTGTTCAGTCTATACCCCCAGTGCCTAAGCACACAGAATGGGTAAGTGACAGAATGAATGAGAAGTGTCCAGGCCTTTCTAAAACACCAGAGCCAGTGAACTACAGCCTGAGGGCCTATCCAGCCTACTGCCTATTTTTACACAGCTACAAGCCAAGAAAGGTCTCTATGTTTTCAGATGGCTGGAAAAAAAAACCCAAAAGAACAGTATTTTGTGGCGTGTGAAAATTACATGAAATTCAAATTCCAGAATCCATAAACAAAAATTATGGGAACACAGCTACACTCATTCTACAGTTGTTTCTGTACTATAACAGCAGAGCAGAGTAGTCACAGAGATGGCACTGATGGAAGACCTAAAATATTTACTACATGGCCTTTTACATAAAACATTCACCCACTGCTACAACAGTGTCCTCAGAGTCAAGACTGTGGGCATGAAATACAAGAGACCTGAAAATGAAGGACCGACGGTAATCCGTCTTTTGAACCCCTGATGCCTGTCATATTTACTGGGCATTCCTTGAATGGCAGGCACCTCCATGACATGTGGTGAGAATGTCATTTAATACATTTGAGAATTCTGGCTGATCACTTCTAAAGGGCTGGAGCTCACACCAAAACCAGCGCTTACTGGGTAATGACCTTCTACTCATTCGTTGAACAAACGTCTGCCTGGGCACCTACTTTGTGCAGGTGCTGTTCTGGGAGGGCAAGGATGCAAACAGCAGTGCTTAGAGCCTCATGAGCAGGAAATAGTGTGGAGGTCACACTACCATGAGGCCTGTGTGACAAGACAGTGGGAGACAGAAAGCCACGGCGACATCACACCTGTGAGACTATACCTGCCTTTAAGAAACTTACTCATTGGGAAGCCACGAAAAATCCATGGAAAGTCAGGTCTCGATAAAAGATTTAAATAACATTTCAAGACCCCTGAGCGGACGCCCCAGGGAAGAACAGCTTAGCAGAGCCATTTAGCCAAGAAGACTGGTTCACCACATTTATTTTGTACTGCACACACTATGATTACCCAAGCTAGCAAATGTTTGTCATTAAGCTGAGAGCAGTTTCAACACCAGAGAATGTGCATCCTTCCCACAAAAGTGCGTTAAGAATAGGGATGTATGATTGTTCCGTTACGTGCGACTCAGAAACCAACATACACGTCCATTTGTGCACCATATGCCTTCAAGAAAGGGAGGAGAGGGAGCGGAGTGCATCTGCTGACAGTCTGATGATGCTCCTTGCTCCAGGGACCGTGGAGATCTGGCAGAGCAGGGTCATTCAAGCTTTACCCCCAGTCAGTCACATGCTCTCTCTTCCCTAAGTGCCAGCTCACTCCAGAACGGTCTCCTGTGCCTCAGATCCCAGGAAAGCTCAGTGAGAAGCCTCCAGCACCTCCACACACACACACACACACACACACACACACACACACACACACACACACACACACACACACACACACACACACACACACACACACACACAGAGGAAGCATCAGTTTCTGTCTGTTGTAGCAGTTTCCAAATGTCTAGTAACAGGTACCATACATCCTGGTAAAGAATCGGTAGGTAAAAATGTTCCTGGTGCTTTCATTCTGCATGAAAAGGACAGAAATCAGGGGCTTCCCTGGTGGCGCAGTGGTTGAGAGTCCGCCTGCCGATGCAGGGGACATGGGTTCGTGCCCTGGTCCGGGAAGATCCCACATGCCGCGGAGCGGCTGGGCCCGTGAGCCATGGCTGCTAAGCCTGTTCATCTGGAGCCTATGCTCCGCAACGGGAGAGGCCACAATAGTGAGAGGCCCACATAACGCAAAAAAAAAAAAAAAAAAAAAAAAAAAAGGACAGAAATCAAATGCAGTAAGGGAAAAACCACTACATCTTATCTAATCCCAAACCACTGAAATCCAAAGCAAAAAAAAAAAAAAAAGGGAGACTTGTCAAAACTGATAATAGAATTAGATACTTGGCATTTTGGACACTCACTGTTCCCAGAGTCTCTACTAGCCAAGAGCATCTGAGTCTATCTTCAAGATCTCAGACAAATCACATCCCCTCTCCGGCCTCCATTCCCTCATCTGTAAAATAAGGTCCACATCCCTGAGTTTATGAATAGAAAAGCCTACCAAGAAATTCCAATATCAGCTTTCATTAAGACTCAAGCGGTAAAACATTTTGGAAAACTTCAACAAAACCACAGCTCCTCCAGAGAAGGCAGAAAGTCACTTTAAAATAAGAACCATATGATAATACAATAAGCAAATTGCTTATTTTTTTTCTTTTTAACCCGTCAAAAGAAATGGTATCTATAAAATTATATATAACTAGCTGAAGCTTGAGCAGGGTTTAATCCTCACAGGGTTTAAACCTACAATCCCCCTTAGAAATCAGGGTCTGCCCTACCGCTGAGCAGCCCTAAAGGGAAGCATTAAAGCTTATGGGAGTCAGTTCTTAAATCTGAAAGGTGAAAAGGAAGATAAATTGCTAATTTCCACTTTTACCACCATAAAATTTTTACGCCCACAATTCAGAAGGAATTACTGTACAATAAAATTCATCCCTTTTGGAGTTTCCCTGGTGGAGCAGTGGTTAAGAATCTGCCTGCCAATGCAGGGGACACGGGTTCCAGCCCTGGTCTGGGAAGATCCCACATACCACGGAGCAACTAAGCCTATGCGCCACAACTACTGAGCCTGCGCTCTAGAGCCCACAAGCCACGACTACTGAGCCCACACACCACAACTACTGAAGCCCGCGCACCTAGAGCCCGTGCTCCGCGACAAGAGAAGCCACCACAATGAGAAGCCCGCGCACCGCAACAAAGAGTATCCCCCACTCGCCACAACTAGAGAAAGCCCCCACGCAACAATGAAGACACAATGCAGCCAAAAATAAAATAAATAAAATAAATTTTTTAGAAATTAAAAAATTTAAATTAAAATTTAAAAAATCCTTCTTAAAACACACCCCTACTCTGAAACCTTACATTTTGACTGTTCCCTTCCTTTGAAAAGGCTTGCCTGTGTTTCCATTTCCATTGTTTTTATAAAGCAAACCCTTTGTCTCAGGCATGCTGTCTTATTCTGTGACTAATTCAACTTTACATACCAAAATATTCCATAGTCAGTAACCTACAGGAAAATCAATTTCTTTTTTTTTAAAGAAATATTCTGAACATACAAAAAGACAGATAGAATAATATAACAAACACCACCCAGTGCTAGAAATAAAACACTGCAAAGACACTAGAACCCCCCTGAGCACCCATTCCCACTCACGTTCCCCTCTCTTCCCAAGTGGGAACCACCATCCTGAATCCAGGGCTCATCACGCCCACACAGCTCTCCCACTCCCCATGCAGCATATGTGTTTGCATGATCTTCTTAGTCTTTACATGAATGGTACCTCTGTATGCAATCAATCTGTAACTTTGTTTTTCTTTCTCAATTTTATGTTTATGAGAGTCATCCATGTTGACACCTAGAGCTCTCATTCCTTTATGTTCACGGCTGCATAATATTCCATTATATGAATGTACTACCTAATTGGCCAAAGACACCACTTGTTGTTTCATATGGCTGCCATGTAGTGCCTACTCTGTGCCAGCTATTTTCCAGAATTCTCAAAACTAACCAATGAGGAAGGTAAGATTCCCATTAGACTGAAGAGGAAACTGGGACAGAGAGGTGGTATAGTTTGCTCAACACCTGTGAGTGGCAGATTCAGGCCGCAAGTTCAAGTCAATCCAAGTCTAAAGCCACACTCCTGACACTGCATCTTGCAGCCCCACTTAGGTAGATACCTCCATCATTCAAAAAATTTTAATGAAAAAACCTGATGGAGGGCTCCAAAGTCATTTGAGAAAATCTGAAACAGGATGCTCTATTTTCTGTTTTAACAAACAATTCCACAGGAAATTCAGCTGTACACAGGGACAGTCCATATATACAGTGAGGACAAGCCTTTCTTTGGCAAAAGTCCCTGTGTACTTGCTCAGATCACTCCCAAGTTTACACCAATGCTTTCTAAGTAAGCCCGAGTTGAACTGCAACTCTGCTTGGCTTCCTTTGGAGAAAAAGGCTGTCTGCACCCACTTAAAGAAAGGATGGAAGAGCCTAAAAGAACACAGTAATCAGACTCTGCCTGAAACAGCAGGAACTGAGCTGACAAAGCTCTAAAAACGACCTGGGGAGCAGCTCCAACTGTTGCTGGCTTCGGAGATCCTGGGAACAGCCCTGTGCTCACAAGGCCAAGGGCGTCAGGCTCAGCCCACTCTGCTCTCCACTTGGCGAGCTTTGCAGAGTTTTCATACATCCCAGCCCAGCCCTGCTGCTCTGGAGAAAGCCCAGCTTGTAATACGGAAGAGAAGCGAGAGAGAGGAGTGAGGGTGGAGGCTCACAGGAACCAGGCAGGGAAGGAGGCTGGGAGAGAGACCCAACTCCAGGCCAGGGCCCAGACGCCCAGGTGCTGGAAGCAGGAGGGCCCCTAGGAGATAATGGGATGCCCCAAGGACAGGGAAGGCTTCTCAGCACCAGAATCAGGACTTCTGACTCTAGTCTCATGCTTCTACACACTGTGTAGAAAAAAGATTACGGAAGCCTCAAATGGGCAAGGCAGAACTGGTTGAAGCAAACGTTTCCCTCCTCTCCCAGCCAAAATACGGAGCAAGCAAACAGTCTCTGCTACTTACTGTCTGTGTGACCTTAGCTGGAGTGTCTCTGCCCACTGTGGAGGAGACTGCAGTGGATTATCTTTTCAGGGCCCTGCCAACTCTGACTCTCTCGGTCTATAGCCCTGAATGCAGTAACACTTAGGAGAGGTCAGAGTATATTTCTTATAATTCCAACACCCCCACGAAGTAGATACTACTGCTATCCCCATTTTACAGAAGAGGCAGCTGAAGAGGGTAATAACTTACCCAAGGGCAGGAAGCCTACAGTAATGAATGCCTGGGAGGGTTACACAGGACATCCACAGGACAGGGGTGGGGAGGGGAAGGGAGGTGGACAGAGAAGGGCCCGAGGCAAGGCACAGAGGGAGATAACGGCTCAAGGGACTGAGTAGCCCCCAGCCACTCTGGCCTAAACCCAGGTAAAGGGCTTGAGATGGGGACGGGGACAGAGTCTGAGGAAGAAGTGGGGAAAGAAAGACAGAAGGGCTTTAGAGAAAGGAGGGTATGCAAAAAGTTAGATGGTCAGAGGAGCTAGGCTGAGCTGGGCATCGGGGGCAGCCCCAGAGGCTAGGCAGGGGGAGCAGGGGAAGGGCGTGTGGGCGGGTTCCCGGGAGGCGGGTGCGGGGCTGCGGGGCGCGCTGTCCCACCTTGAGCACCGTGACGGCTCCCGCGCTGTGCACCTGGAAGTGAGCGGGCGGCTCCGCGCCGGGCTCGGCCGCCTCGTCGGGGCCCGTGTAGCTGAAGCAGGCGTCCGCGATGTCCAGGTGGCCGAGGGGCTGCGCGTCCTGCGGGTTCTTGAAATAGTAGAGGTAGCAGCGACGCGCGTCGAACACGAACCAGCGGCTGCGGTAGCCGCGCAGCGGGCCCTTGCCCGACAGCTTCTGCAGGTAGCCGCACAGCCGCGCTGGCTCCCGCCCCGGCCCTGCCCCAGGCTCCGCCGCGGCCCCCGGGGCCGCGCCCTCGCCAGTGCTACCCTCCTCCGCCCGGGCCCCGGGGCCCAGCATCGCCAGCCCGCGCTCCAACCGCCAGCGCCGCGGCCCCCAGCGCCTCGGCGCCGCAGCTGAGCCCCCTCCCTTCAACCCCGCCGCTCCGCACGGCTGGCGGGCGCGCAAAGCAGCCTGGGACCTGTAGTCCCGCCCCCGCCCGCCCCCGGGAGCGGTCCCGCAGGCGCCCCAGAGGCTGGTCCGGAAGAGTCACCCCTGCCCTCTGTTCCTTTGTGTAACCTGGGGCTCAAAACCTCGCGCTGCCGGGCTGAAACATTGTTCTATTTCTTTATGGGAGTGTGGGTACTTGGAACACGCATTTCTCAAAATTCATCAGGGGTCCCCTTAAAACTGTACGTTTCACTCTATGTAAATTATACCTCACTAAAAAAACTTTATTTTTAAATCTTTGCCCTGCCAGATTCACAGGCTAGTATTACAAAAATGAGAGAGCCTATTGCTTGGCGCTGAGTGGGTGCTCAGTAAATGTTTATAGAATGCGTGAATGAAAGCCAAAGCACTTCCCACCTCTCCAGACCTCAGTTCGTTCACCGATATCAACAAATATTTACTGAACGCCTTGTATGTGCCAGGTACAGTTCCAGACACTGGAGGACACAGCAGTGAACAAGCCAATCATTTCCCTGCCCTCATGGAGATAATAGTCTAGTAAGGGTGAGAGATAATACAAACTACATAAAGAAGACAGATAAATATACACTGTGTTGTATACACGCTGTGATGAAATTTTAAAAAGGACTACCACTTAAATAGCATGTATTACTTACCAGTGCTTTGTGTATTAACTCATTTGAATTCTCACAATAACTTCAAGAGGCAAGTGCCATTGTTTCGCAATTAAGCAAAGTAAGAGGATGGGGGGATGTAGGGCAGGAGTGGCAGGCTACGTTCCAGAGGGTCAGGGAGGCCCCTCTGAGGAGGTGACATGGAGCAGAGACCTGGATGATGTGAGGGAATGAGCCGTGGAAAGATGTGGGGGAGAAGCAAATACAAAAGTTCACTTTACTTGAAGAAAAAAGGAAGGTCATAGCTACGTTTGTGAAAGGGCCAAATCAAAACAATATCTCATCTTCGTTTTGCATGTTTTTACACAGACACACTAACAGACGCAGGTGGAAAATCGAGCTTTCTGAAATGGACATGGATACCAAATTAGACTGCTTACTTGGAGACAGGTAGCAAGAGTGAGCTTACCCCGCCAGCCAACCAGCTATGGGCTCTATGTTAGCTGCCACATGACCACCCCTTTCCCCAGGGTCCGTCAAGAATCTGGCTGGCTGGCCACAGCAAGGACACCTCTACCTTAGTGCCCTTTGGTTCTCTTTGAATGCAGACTGATGGAATTTGTCTCCTAGCTCTGCCACTAACCAGAGGTGTGACTTTGGGCAATTTATTTTACCTCTCTGAGCCTCAGTCTCTTCATCTATAAAATGGGGACAATATAAGTAGCTACTTCATACCATTGTTCTTGTAAGGATTACAAGATCATGTAAAAGTGCTTACATAGTAAGCACTCAGTATATCAATTATTATTATTATACAGTTAGCATTGATGTTCTTTGAAATCAGCAGGTTCGGAGAGGGGGCTCTAGCAGCCCCAACACATGGGAGGCCAGAGAATGCACTGCAGAGATGGGATGGGCCACCCTCAGGAGTGAGGGAACCATGTTTAATTTGGGCCTTGCCATGGGCAAGAGGGGCTGTGATTAGTTGGCTTATGGGGAAGGCAGCCAGGGTGGGAGGTGACCGGGAAATCCTATGGAAAGGGGAAGAGCTGGGAGAACTGAGACTGCAGTACACAGCTACACACAGGAGGTATACAGGAGGCCACAGGGCGGGAGTGGGGTACAGCCCACCTCTGCCCTCAGCTCTGTCAGTGAGTTGTGCAAAAGTAGGGGTGACCAGAGACTGTCGACTGAGAGGACAGAACTAAACCCTGTGGGGTATCTGGTAGAGGCAGATACCTGCTAGGCAGGAGGAAAGCATCCTTCACGGGTGGCAGGAGTGAGCGCCCCACCCTGGGCAAGAGTTTGGCCTGGCTGGCCGGGTCTGGGCAGATGGTACTAGACAAGAGACCTTTGCCGTCCCTCCCAGAGCTGGTGTCTGTGCTTCTCAGTGGGCAAGCTGGCCTCAAGCCTGACCCTCCTGCACTTGAACTTCCACTCTCTCCCTGTCATTTTAACATGCTCGCAGGCCCTCCCCTCTTCCTTATGGAGGCCACACCCCATATCATATCAAACATATTAAAATGCTCCACATCCCATAATAAACATAATTTTTGCTCTAAAAATGTTTGAAGGAATTTCTAGAATTATGCGCTGGATAGTATCTGACTACGAGGAATTCATTTTAATTTACGTTTGGCTACCATATCTTGGCAGTCATCATGTCTATTGGGAATCCTGGCTGAGTGAGAAAAAACCCAACCTATAAATTGTTTTCAAAGGGAGTGACATTTTTATGATAACTATGATGTTGACGTAATGTTACACTTTGTAGACATTTAATGAAATATTTATCAATTTTGATTTTCCTCTTTTTCTTGGGTTTTGCAGCCAATATCCTTTTCTTAGGCTACAAACATTTCCTAGGCCCCTTGAAAGCTGGCAGACCCGGGTGCTGGACCTACACTATCTACTGATAAAAACTCTATATCTAAACTCTCCTGGCCCTTTGCCAGGCTCTGGCCAGGCCCAGAATGTGGCATTCTGAGGAGGCTGCTCAGCCACAAGCCCAGAGACCCCAGTGAGAAAAGGCAAAATGTGGAGGCCTCAAAGCCGGTGGCAACATCTCAGCAGAGGCCTCTGGAGGGCCCCACGTCTCTGCAGAGCCAAGCAGAAGAGGCTCAAGGCTCCAGGACAGACCCCAACACCCTCTGGATCCCCCAGACTTCTCCCAGGCCCCCCTGCCCTGCCAGTTCTCTCCTGGCCACCCTGGGATGCCGGTTATTTCATAGCAAATCCTGCATTGTGTCACCCCCCATTCCTAAAGCTGCAAGCTGAAGGGGGCTGGACAGTGAACCTTCATCTCGTCTCTCTTAACACCTCTCTCCAACTTTATTTTGGACAAATTTTTATATTTTATGTAAAATGCTAAACAAATGCAGCTTCAGTTTCCACCCTTTTCTAACCAGATCACCCCCGTCCAGGCCCTCCTACATGGACTTTCTGGGCCTGCCCCTGGTGGTTCCTAATTCTTTGGCACCCTTCTTTGATGGCTTATTGACATTTTGCAGTTTCCAAAGTCTCTTAGATTAAAGGTCAATGTCCTGTGGTCAGACGCCAGCTTTACACAGCCTACATGCCTTCCCCCGTGTCCAGTACGGGTGAGCTTGGTGCCAGAGGGTCTGCCCTGCCTGCCCATGTGAGCCCCTGCCCCCTCGAGCCTCTCAGGAACCAGCGACCAGAAGGAAATGGCCAACCCAGGAGGAAGTGGCTGCTGTTTACTGAAAAGAGGAAATTTGAGCAGTGAACTTGGTCCCACATGGCCAGCCTCTGGTCGAACCCCAGGGAACACAGAGCCAGTGACTCATCCTACTCCAGTTTCCCCAGAGATGGACAGGGTGAGAGGCCTCTGAGGAAGCACCCAGCCACATTGCCTTTGCATCTCTCAGATCCCAGGGGACAGAGCTGGCTAAGACACCAACCTGCCACAGGAGGAGCCCACAATCCCGTGGGGAGCCCAGAGAGGAACGTAGACCTTACCACCTGATATGCTGTGTGTCCTTCGGTGTGTCTGTGCCCTCTCTGGGCTGCAGTTTCCCACCTATTCCACGAGGGAATGGATGGCACGGTGATCTCCAAGAGCCCTGCCCCACCTGCTCTGAAATGGATCAGCGGCGTGAGGCAGCTGTGAGGGCCTGTGGTCATTCTCCCTGTAGCTCCCCAGGCCAGCAGAGGCTCTGTTTTTTTGAGCCTCCATGCTCAAAGGTCTCTTGATTCTTCCAGTCATTACAACCAACCTAACCCTTCCCTTCAGAGCGCTATGTCATCCTGCAGGCCTGGCAGCCCACTCTGGTCAGTGCAAGCATTACCACTTTGCAACTTCCCCTGCCCTGCTGGAGAAGCTGCCTTAACCCTCCTGCCACACACAGATGGCACCAGTGGAGGCCTTCCGTGCCTGAGGCAGAGAGGACTGGCAGAGCTGGCTCCATTTTCAGGGGGTGGGGGGGACACAGTGCAACCTTGGTGGGGACTTGCTCAACCCGGAGCACATCTGGAGGAAGTTGGCCTGGATGGGGAGGGTACTAGAGTTCATGGGACAAGGCTGGTGTACTGGAGCTGTGAATGGGCGGAGCTCAGGAGGGTGGCAGAGGGAAAAGGGAAAGCCAGACCATCTTCATAGCAGAAGCTGCACTGACCAGGGTGAACAGCTCCCACAGGGAAACCCCCACCACCACCAGGGAGAGGGCTGTCCACGTGCTTCCACACAGCCCTGCACCACGCTGCCTGCCCTCTGGCTGTTGGGGGGGACGGTTTCCCAAATAAAGGAGGGGCTGTGTGACATTAGGTGGATCACCCAGTCTTCCGTTGCCTCAGTTTCCTCATCTATAGAATGGGGCATAATAATAGCATTTACCTCCTAGAGCTGTTGTGAGGCTTAAACGAGATAACAAATGCCAAGCATTTGACACAGCCCCTGATGGGTGGTAAGGCCTCAGAATGGTAGCTGATTCATTTAGTAAACGTCCCCAGCCCCTCCTCTTTGCCTCCGCCTGGTGTTGAGTAATGCTGAAACTCCAAAAAGGAGTGGGCCTGGCCCCTGCTGCAGGAAGCTCTTGGTCTAGGCAGGTGGGGGAGCTTCAGACAGGGGAGCCCCCCAAGGGAACCCTCTCGGCCTAGATTTGCCGTCTCCAGCTTCCAGGAGGCCTCATTTCCCTACCAAATTGGCAGGCAAATCTACACACCTGTGGTTCTCTTTCCTGGAGGGAAGGCATCTGGGGTGCTGGGCAAGCTCCCAGCCCCGGGACCAGGTAGCCAGGGCTCAGATAGGTAGAGGCTTGGGTGCCCCTGGGAACTGATGGGGGGGTGGAAAGCTTGCAGGGGCTGCGTGTGAGGCCCGCCTAGGAGTTAGGGAAAGCCACATTGCCCAGGAAGCAGGTGAGAACTGGACCCCAGGGGAGGCAATGGGGCTGTAGCTGCAGAGGCCCTGTCCTTTCTGGTTACTGTCCTGTTTCTGGGCCTGGCACTGTGCCCAGGACACTGTAAGCCCTTCTGCCTTCCCCACTCACCTTTCCCAGGGGCCCTCTTACGGTCCCCTTCCCAGGATCCCCATCCCTCAGCCAAACTTGAGCTCAGATTCTTCCTCCCTGCTCACACAAGCGCTAGGACTGCAGCCTCCACTGTGAGACACAGCCTGGGAGGTGGGGGCATTTTCATTGAAGTCCTGAAGAGATGCTGTTCTGATGATAGAAGTTTAGACATCATCCTGGTTGGGTAAAGGGGTTTCCAAAGGAGTTTAAAAGGTGCTCATGCAAGCAAAGCAATAAGGAGACAAGACCTTGGAGGGAAGTTCCCAGAAAGCAGTCAGGATGTGATAATGGGCAGTGAGGACACCCAGAAGGAGCTGATCTTGGAGTGAAGAGGAGAATGTTTTAAGATTTGTTTTGTATTTTGAATATATTGACAAAATATTTATTAATTTTGATTCAAGGCATTTTTTAGGTACTTACAGAATTTGAGTAGCAAGGAAAGGAGCCCCAGGCAGGGGAGATGTCAAGAGCAAAGGCATGGAAGGCAGATGCAGCATATTTACTAGGAACCGGTGTGGGACACCCAGGTTCTGGTCCCAGCCCTGCCACTGACTTACTCTTTGTCTCAAGCAGGCCATTTCCAGTCCTGAGTCTCAGTTTCCCATCTTTACAATGGGGACAAATGGAGACAGTAATGCTACCTCGTCTACCTGTTATAAAGAGGAAAGGCAATCATATGTATGTATTTGAAGTGTTTGGCACATGATAGGGGCTCAACATCGTTATAGATCTACTGTGGGCCTCCATTTCCCAGCTGTGAAGTGAGGGGAGGGGAGACGGGGACAGGACTAAGGGAGGGGCAGCTGCAGCTGTCCAAGCTGTCAGGTGTGCCAGGACCCGTGGCGGCCATCTGGCCTCCAAGAAACTATAGAACAAGAGTTCCAACATATGGTCCTTGGCCCCTGATCTTCCCAACAGGCCCTAAACTGATCCCTACATACCCGTCCCTTCTTTAGTTCTCATGAGCAGACAGCATGTAATTTTGTAGATTTTCATTTTTGCATGGGACTCAGAACTACTCACTGGTGAGGCCAGATAATCTATAGAGAAATAAATTTACGTCTTGTTCTTGCTGCTAAAACTGAGAGGTACAACCGATGGGGGAACGCCTCTGATCTGAGGGGTGAGTTCCCTTTCCTCCGGGGTTGTCAGGACCCCACAGTCCCAGAGCAGGGGTATTCTGTGGAGTAGGTGGGGCTGGCAGTGTTCTTAAGACCATGGTAGGTCTAAGGCACTCTTGCTTTTGGAGTCTGCATCTCACTATGTAGCAAATAAATAAATGAATAAATTTAATGACACACCCACATTTGAAATTTTAAAATTATATACAATATAATATTAATATTATATATAGTATTAATTAACATTACATATATATTATATATGACATAATATTCTAGATATCTTATGTATAATACTATATATAATTTTTCTTTTCTTTGAACTTTTTAGAAATGATTACTTTTATGATTTTCCTTTGGAATGACTTGGCTTTGAGAATTCATTTAATTGACAGTTGGTAACAATCTGTTGGCAGTTTTCCTGAACACTTGGGGATTCTTGTGAGGTAAGACAATCTGACCTCCAAACCATTTTCAGATATGATGAAACTTTTATGAATACTAAATGAAGCGGATGCAACAATATATTGTATAGACATTTATTATGCATTTGTTGTGATTTTGCAGTTTTCTCCTTTTGGACTTTGGAGCCAATAGTGGTAGAGTTGTTTTGTTGTTGGTGTTGTTTTTCAGGTCTCAGACTTTTTTTTTTGAGTCGTGAGTTAAGTTTTATTTGGGGCAAAATGAGAACTATAGCCCGGGAGACAGCATTTCAGATAGCTCTGAGAAACTGCTCCAAAAGGGTAGGGGGGGAGGTCAGTATATACATGATTTTGGTGAATGGGGGTATGTGCAGCCCATTTTTGCAGAGACTTGCTGCTGATCACGAGGAGCAGATGTCACCAATAATGATTTTAGTGCTTTTCTGGACACTAGGAGATGCAAGAATTGGGCTCATAAAATCTTCTGAAAATATCTGAAAAATTCTGAAAATATCTGAAGGATTGTTGTGCCAGTTTTTCCCGGTGCCCAGAGGGCCTCTTTCCAGCCCTTGTAAAGTTCTCAGTACCTGGCCATTGTCCTGTGAATGAAACAGAGCTGCCTGTTTGGTGGGAAGACATCTGTAGGGAGCATCTCTGGGTACTGCCTTCCTACCCCAACAGCCATGATCTATAGGTGAAAAGGTGAGCTTGCTCAGTGACATCAAGGGGCCGAAAGAGTCACAGTAAAATTGGTGACCTCTCTGAGTCAGCATCAGCCCCCTCCCAGTTTTTCTTGCAAGCTGGGGGCCCCCAAATGTCTGAGCTTGGATATATTATTTATTCGTCTATTCGTTCATTCAATATTTCCTGAGCATAAATGACTACAACCCCTAAAGAAGGCAATTTGGCAACATCTATCAAAATGACAAATGCAAATACCCTTTTGACTGAGCAATCTCTCTTCTGGGAATGTGTTCCATGGATGTACTCACTCTTATGTTTAATCAAATCTGTATAAGGTCATTCGCTGCTGCATTGTTGGAAATATAAAAACACTGGAAACAACCCAAATGCTCGTCAGTAGGGGACTGGTTACAAAGATTATGGTGCAGCCATGCAGCTGTAACAAAAAGAACGACATCCCTCTATGTACTCTTATGAAAGGAACTCTAAGATATATTACTAAATAGTTTTACAAAGCAAGGTGCAGAACACTGCATAGGATTCTACCCTTATATAACAAAGGGAGGAAAATAAGAATATACATATTTACTTGAATATGCATAAAGAAACCCAGGAAGAACATTCAAGAAATGAATAACAGCGGTTCCTTGTGGGAAAGAGATGGAACTGGGTAGATGGGGGTTAATGCCTAGAAGGAGAACACTTTTACTTATACCTTTTTTACACTTTTTATTTTTAAAAACCATGTGGATGTATCACGAATTTGAATGACAATTTAAAATATACCAGGACTTCCCTGGTGGTCCAGTGGTTAGAACTCCACCTTCCAGTGCAGGGTACCAGTTCGATCCCTGGTCGGGGATCTAAGATCCCACATGCCTCACGACCAAAAAACCAAAACATAAAACAGAAGCAATATTGTAACAAATTCAATAAAGACTAACAAAAAATGGTCCACATCAAAAAAATAAAATAAAATAAAATATACCTATTGAGCATCTAACTGTGCCAAGCACTATTCTAGGGACAGAATACAGTGGAGAATAAGGCAGACAATCTGAGAAAAAAGAAATAGGATCATTCATTCTCCACTCACTACTATTGTGGAACAAATTCTAATGGAATAACTAACTAAGGGGCACGAAAATGCAATGTTCATAAACTAAAATGAACATATGACTAGAATTTACTGAAAAGCCCACTTTGGCATTCTACCCAGGAGGCTGGCTGCCAGCAGCACTTGGC
The DNA here is from genome assembly GCF_949774975.1 of Lagenorhynchus albirostris. Classification (NCBI taxonomy): domain Eukaryota; kingdom Metazoa; phylum Chordata; class Mammalia; order Artiodactyla; family Delphinidae; genus Lagenorhynchus; species Lagenorhynchus albirostris. The sequence continues at coordinate 135,314,670 of NC_083095.1, read as the reverse complement.
CGTGTACTATGTTCCCACTGCACAGGCTCAAGAAAGAAGGAATGGCAGCGTTAGTGCTGGGGTTCTGGCCATACTCAGTGGGTTTCCATCAAAACAGCTGGAAAGACACTGACCCTGAGCATCTTTCTGGAGAAATCTGAGTGCTCTCCTCCTGAGAAGGTATGCCAGACTGAGCATCCTCGGGAGAGAGTAATTTAATGGATAATCCATTACCATCTATTGGTCCTACAGGAGAAGCATGACCTTGATGGAGAACCTAGGACAAGGAAATTTCGATGAGACAGACAGAGACTTAGAATTCTGGGGACTTCCCAGCAGGGGGATTGACTTGGAGCTGGGGCTGATGTTTATTGCATGTGCACCATGCCTCCCCACCGCTCCCTTGCATCGGATCAGCTCACTGGATCCCCAAACCCTACCAGGTGCACACTTTTTCTCCCTTTCATTTTTACAGATGAGAAATTGAGACACAGCAAAGTGAAGTACCTCCTCCAAACTCACAAAGCTGGCAAAGGGGGAGCCAGTATTCTTAAGTCGCTTAGTCTGACTGCAGAGCCTGAAACCTCTTAGTTCCTCTCTGGACACCTCTGGGCACCCAGGGTTGGAGAAGGAGGACGGGGCTGCTCCAGGGTCCTCTCTCTGTCCCAAGACCCAGCCCTTAGTAGTTGAGCACAGGTGATGAACTGAACAGTGGGATGTGGAACACTGTCAGAGAAAACCCATCCCCAGTCTTTCACAGAGTTCTCTTGATGCCTGCAAAGCTGACTTCAACCCCTCCTCACCCCCATTTCCTCTGAGTATAAATATAGACTCTCCTTTATTTGCCTGACCTTGGAATCTTCACATCTGTCCTGCAGCCATCCTGGGCTCCCCGTTCCAGTACACAAAACCTTTGTCTTCTTATGCAAATGGCCAGGTTCTGCTCATAAAAGTGCCCCACCTAAAAAGGAGGTGGAGAGAGAACACCTCATGGAAAATTGTAGAAACACATTTCTTTGTATTTGGATACCTCCACGACCTCATGTTGGCAGCAAACCAACTCTCGGTCAGACCCCAGCTTCCTTGGCCTTTTTTGGGCCATGGACCTCTTTGGTATCTGGTAAGGCTCATGAACTTTTTCTCAGAATAATATTTTTAAATGCACGAAATAAAGTACATAGAATTACTGTGGAAATCAATCATATTGAAATAAGGTTATCTAAATATCTGTGACGTAGTAATACGATGTGCTTCTTGATTAGCATGTTAAATATCAAGATCCAGCTTTGGGTCTAATTATTATAATTTTGGGGTAATGAGCAAAATCAATATCTCAGGATGTCTGCAGCAGCTGTAATGTGATATGAAAATATCTGTGATTTCCTTTGGTGACAAAGTCACAGGTGTTACGAACACTAATAAGATTTGTTCTCTGCACTCGCCATGGAAGGAAATGCTGAATTTCAGTTAGAGATTGGGGAAGATAAAGATGTAATCCACTCCTACGCCTCCCCCACCCCATATTAGGAAATTCCAGTCCTTTCTAGTTTGGCCCTGGGATTTCCATTATGACCCCAGTATATCCCTGGCTTACATCTGTGACAGGAAGACCATTTCGCAAGTATGTGAATCCTTCTCGGTGTCCCCTGGCTGGAGTTGATTCCTCTCTGTCAAGGCTGGAAATTTTTATAAAAGTGATGTTCCCGGTAGCTGACCCTCGGGAACACTTGCTATGTGCCCGTGGGCCTGTCCTGTAGTATTTCACTCCATCGACAGGTGAGGCAAGTGGATGCCCTGCAATCCTTTTTACAGAGGTGGAAAATGAGTCTCAAAGACAGGGAATGAGCTGTCCAGGTTGAGGTTGCAGGTATGCCTCATGCCCTGACCTTTCCTCTAAATCATATGTATCACACATTTGCCATTGGTATTTTGATTTTGATTTGAGAATGACCATGATGAAATTATAATAATAATAGTAATAACAAAAATAGTTACCAATAGGGGAGGACCCACTGTATTTCAGAGTCATTACATCATCATCATCATCATCATAAGTAATAGCTAATGCTGATAGCTTACGTTCCAAACTCTGTTCTGAAAACTTAACGCATTTTACCTTCCAAACAACAGATCGTGTTCTTCCTCCCTGTTTCAAAGATGATGACACTGAAGACCAGAAAAATTAAGCCATTTGCTCAAGGTCCCATAGCTGGTGAGCTGGAACTGGAACCAAAGAAATATGTCTGTAGCATCCTCATTTTTTACAAATGAGCTGTTTTGTTGAAGTAGAACATATACATAGAAAAATGCATAGATCATGAGCACAGAGCTCATTGAATTTTCACAAAGTGAACACACTCATCAACACACCACCCAGATCAGGAAATAGAACATGATCAGCACCTAGCAGCTCCTCACCCTTTCCTGGTCGTCATACACTCCCCAAGGTAAACACTGTCCTAACTGCTATTGGTATTGGTCAGTTCTGCCTGTTTTGGAATTTATATATATGTTCCCTCATTCTTAACCATTATGCTGTCTCGTTTACTTGTCACAATGACCCTAGAGTCTAGAAAGTAGCTTTTTAAAAATTATTCCCATTCTACAGATGAAGAAATTGAGCTATCTGCAACCACTTAGAAACCGCCTTGAGGCCTGTGTCAGTGTGATGGAAGCGGAATTCTAACCCAGATCCTTGGGGTTGACTGTTTGCAACATCCCCTGCCTCACTGTCAACCGAGCCTGGATTTCTGCTGTGAAACTCGGGAACACATTAGAGATTCAGGGATGTTTGCATGAACAAATATCCTGGGCCCTCACTGGTGCAGTGCTTCCTCTCAAAAGCCTTATGGCAGCCCTTCTAGGGGACCCGTCTACTCCAGAGGGCTCTTCCTCCAGCCACATGAGCTTCTGGGTTGCTTTTCAGGATCTCCAGCAGAGTCCCACCTCATAGGCTTTGTACTTGCTCTTCTCTCTGCTGGGAGCAGCATCTCTTCCCCCAGGTACCTGCCTGGCATTCTCTTTCACTGTTCCAGTGGCACCTCCTGAGCAAGGCTTCCCCCACCCCTGACTCCCTACCTGACCCCCTATCTAAATAACACAATCCGTGCTCTCTTCTTCCACTCCCTTTTCCTTGGAGTGCTTATCACCCTTGACCCCATATTCTATATATGTATTTGTCTATTATCCGTCTCCTTCCACTAGAACATACGTGCCATGAGGCAAAATGCCGTTTTGGTTGCTGCTTTTTTCCCAGGGCCCAGATGTACGTGGCACACAGTAGACAATAAATCTTGAGTGGAAAGAGGAATTAATCAGCACGGAACTTCACCAAGATACAAGTGGCCGCCATGAAGGAAGGATAAGTAGAATTTAAATTCACACTTTGCTAACAGTGGCAGTGCCTGGACTTTAGCCAGAGTCTGGTCTTTAGCTGAGACAAAGACCGGAGGTTGGGCGAAGGGGCCAAACCCAGTGGGGCAGCTCATCTGTTAGCCAGGAAGTCAGGGATCCCTCTCCTGCCCCTCTCTGACTGCTAATGTGACCCTCCCCCAATGTCCCCAGACAGCCAAGGTGCCCCGCCTCAGAGCATCAGAGAGGAGAACCAGCCGCATATTGTCAGAGGTGACAATAGGGCTCCTGTGTGCCGCGGGTGGTTGGAGAGGGCATGGACTCAGGCAAATGAGCCGGGGTGCCCACAGATATAGAGGCATACGGGTGGTCGGGGCTCTGCTTCCACATCAGTGCTCGCTAGAATGGAGGGCCACCTGAGGCAGTTCAGCCTGGTCAGGGGGCCCGAGGGGGCCGGGGACAGCCAGGCCCTGGCTAAGCTGCAGGAGCTGGCCCTGATGTGGTTCACGGAGACGCAGGCCCCCCTCATTTTGCAGAATGGAGCCCTGCCCCCCTGGTTTCACGGATTCATCACCCGCAAGTAAGGCTGCCCCTATCCATGTGCCCAGCGTGGCTCCTAGCCCCCCAGGGCCGAGGGGCTAGCCCCTTTCCCTGGGCTAGGCGGGGACCCCAGAAAGCAGTGGGTGGGGGAACAGACTGAGGAATGCCGAGTTCTCTGACAGCCGCTTCTGTGGGCAAGGTGGGCGAAGGCACTGGCCCCAGCTCTGAGTGTAGGGCTGGGATGGCTGGGGCTGTCAGGCAGCCAGAGAAACAGAGAGGAGCGGGCTGGAGAAGGATGCATTCAGAACAGCTCCGGATAACCCGATGAATTACTAGGGGGACTGTTTCATTCATCATCCAAACCAGAGCACTGTTAGTAAGAGGACTTAACTAGGAGAACTGTTCTAAGTGGGGACTCTCCCAGGCGAACCTGGATATACAGTTACTCTAGGAATACGGGCCAAGATGTGGAGGCTGGCTTTCTGATTGGGCTGGATCTCCAAGCTGCCAAAGCACTAGCTGAAGGAATGACAAATGCAGCCACTCATTAGGTCCTCCTGGCCCAGCACCTGGCATTGAAGCAGGCAGATTCATGGGCGTTGACGTGTACTGTAACACAGGGCCCTCTGCTCTGTTGAAATTCTTACTTTTTGAGTAAGGGGCTCCAGGTTTTCATGTAGTACTGACCCCTGCAAAATTTGTAGCTGGTCCCGCATAGAGCAGGCACTCAGCAAGTATTTGGTGAATAAGTGGGTGAGGAAATATCTGGTCTATGTACTGCCAAATCAGAAGAAAGCTGGAATTTCCACCATGCCTCCAAAATCCATGGCATCATTTAGAACTATCCGTAGCTGCCTGAGGCTGAAGGGGACATGCCAGGGAAGGGGATGAGAACCTATGAGTTGCCATTGTGGTCAGGCTCCAGACATACCAACGCCTTCTCCCTGCAGAAACTACTGTGTAGTACACATCCTGCACAACTGTACACAGCAGTCCTGAGGCAAGGATCCCACAAACCTAAAAATCTCCAGCTCTATGGATTCCTTCTTGCTGCAGGGACATTCAGGTGGGGAGGGTCAGTGGCTGCTGTGCCTGATGGCGAGGCAGTAGTGGCGGGGGTGTGTGTATGTGACCTCGGGCTTCCAACCCAGCCAGCCCCAGACTGAGTCTTCCACAGAACCAGACGAAAGTCTGAGGGAGTCCTCTATAAAGGGTTGGAGATCGGTGCACTGGGTCTGGGGCATGGCTGGCAGGGACTCTGAGGCTGGTCTAAGTCAGGCTGCTCCTGCTGTTGTGGGGACCCAGCCCCAGCTAATGGCATGTCCTCTGCCCAGGCAGACAGAGCAGCTGCTCAGGGACAAAGCTCTTGGCTCCTTCCTCATCCGCCTCAGCGACCGGGCCACCGGCTACATCTTGTCCTACAGGTAAGAAAGGAAGCCCTCTGCAAAGGGCAGGCGGGCTCTGGCTCCACAAGCCAGACTTGCAGATAAGCTTGGAATCTCCACCAGCCCACACTGCTGGGCTTTCCCTGGGCCCTGACTCCCTCACTCCCTCAGTCATCCGTCCGTGTCCATCAGACATTTTCTAACCAGCAGCAGCCATACACTAGGATGAAGCACCCACCTTCAAGGGGGTGAGTTGGTGGGGGGCAGGGGAGAACCTCCTCCTGATGGGAGGCTGGGGAAGGCTTCACAGAGGTGGATTTTGAGTACAGGATAGAAGGAAGAACAGCAACTTGCTGGGCAGAAAAAGAGGTGTGATTGGGGTTTAGGAAGGCCTTTCCAGTAGATTGAACTGCATATGCAAAAGAACAGAGACAGGGCAGACTAAGGTGTTGGGAGCCACAAGTTGCCAGGTGCAGAAGGACACATGGTTCCAGTGGAGCAATACCTGGAGAGGAAGGCCGGGGGCAGCTCAGGACGGCCTTGGATGTCTGGCTATGTCTGTAGACAATGAAGGGTCATCTGGTCAGACTTAGGTTTTGCAAGGATACTTCAGGCAGCCTATGGAAGGAGGACTCAAGACAGGTGCTGGAGGTGTGGGGGCAGTGGGGACCACTGAGGGGTGAGGTCTGGGCTAGATGAGGAAGCTTGGGCTAGGGTAAGGCAGTGGGCATGGAGAAGAGGAGACAAGATGGCCAGGATGAAGTCAGAGGTGGCGACGTCAGAGCCTGTAGGTTGGGTGGGGGGAGGCAGAAAAAGGAAGAAGTTCCCTCCCCCACCCCTAGTTAGGGAGGGAGGGAGGCTGGGGCTCCAGGGCAAATCTCAAGGGCCTCAGATTCAGATTCAAAATTATCATCTGTTCAGATTGCCCCAGTTCTAATTCTGATCTTGAGCATGTCACTTTGCCTCTCCGCACCTACATTTCCTCATCTCTAAAATGGGTATATTGCATAGGATTGTTGAATGGGTTTGATGAGTTTATACCTTTAAAAGTGCTTGGTACGGTGTCCGGAACATAGTAAATAAATAAATGTTAGTCATTATTAAAATAGTTATTGTTATTCTATGTGCCAGGTATGGTCCTCAGCACTTTGAAATACACAAACTCAGCAGTTTTCAAATGTCTTTTCAGCATCAGGGCTTTTTTTTTTCAAACATGATCTTAGGTGGAGTGCCAGCTTATTAAAGAGATCAAAGTGGGGCTGCACAAAGATATACAAATAGCCCAGTGGAATCCAGAAACAGTCCCCCACATTTGGTTACCTGATTTGCAACAGAGGTGCCACTGCAATTCAGCGAGGGGGAGGGCGGGGGTCGCGGCGGGGGGAGGAGTATGGGGAGGCTGGTTTTTTCAATAAGTGGTACAGGAGCAATTGGATATCCAAATGGAAAAAAATGACCCCCACCTCACACCATACATAAAAATTAATTCTAGATGGTTCACAGACCCAAGTGAGAAAAGCACAAGAAAACATAGGAAAAGAAAACATAGGAAATATTCTTCATGACTTCGAGACAGGCAAAGATTTCTTAAACGAGACACAAGAGTACTGACCATAAAAGAGAAGGTTAACAAATTGGATTTCTTTAAAATTAAGAACTTTTGTGAATCAGAAGATACCATTCAGTGAATAAAAGGACAAGCCGCAGTGCTGGAGAGGTTTTGTATTGTAATACATACACCTAATAAAAGACTCATGTCCAGACTATATGAAGAACTCCTGCAAATCAGCAAGACAAAGATGACACAGGCAAAATAAAGGCACTTCCTAAAAGAGGGTCCAAAAGGACAGTGAGCTGGTGTTCAGCAGCGTTAGCAATTCGGGAAATAGAAACTAAAACCACAATGAATGGCTACAGTGGAAAGACAGAGGCCACCTAATAGTTGGTGAAGATGCAGAGCAGCTGTAACTCTCATACTTGGCAATGATTTTAGAAAACAATTCGGCATAATCTACTAAAGCTAAACATACATGTATCCCTCACCCAGTTCTCCTTCCTGGGATATTCTCAATAGCAATGAATACATATATTCAGCAAAAGCCATGTACGAGAATGTCCAGAGCAGCTTTATTTATCATTGCCCAGATGTGGCTATAATCTAAATGTCCATCAGCAGAATGGATAAATTGTGGATTTAATTAAATGGAATACTACCTATCAATGGGGGGAAAAAAGGAAGCTAATTCTACATAGACATGAATCAATCTCAAAGATATAATGTTGCGTGAAAGAAGCCAGACACAGAGAAGAAATACTGTATGATTCCATTTAGGTGAAATTCCATAACAAGCAAAACTGATCTATGGTGATGGGGGTCAGAGTGGTGGCTACGTTTGACTGGAAGGGGCCACGAAGGAGTCTTCTGGGGAGCCGGAAAATGTTTTGTTCTGCTCTAAGCGGTGGTTACCTGGGAATGTTCATATGTGGAAGTTCATCGAGCTGCACACTTACGACGTGTGCACTTCACTGTGTTTACGTTACCCTTCCATAAAAAAGGAAAATGAAGAGGGTGGGACTTTACAGGCTGGAGTGGAGATGGGAGCTGGAACTCCATCTTTTCGGCCTGGGTGGGATTTGGGTGAGATGAGGAAGGCTGAGTTGTGCAAGCGTGGGCTCGGACCTCATCTTTTAAGCCTTAGATATTTTGCTCATCATGGATATTTTGGTATTAATTTTGATTTTCTAAAATATTGCATTATTAGTTATCTTGATTACTGAGTTTTGTGGCATCCCTTTAAATTTGCATCCATGCTCCAAGCTGAGTGCCTCACTCCCCCTTAACCCCGGCCCTGGCCCTTTCCTCCCTGACTGACATGCGGGGGTGGGGGTAGGGTGCGCGTTGAAAAACCGCTCCCTATCACCTGCAAGGCTGTGTTTGCTGGATGTCAACTTCCACTTTATAGAGGAGCACGTCAAGGCCCAAGTGGGCAGCATGGCCCCGGGTCAGCTCCGGCCCTGGGCCAAGGCAGGGCTGCCAGTTGTCAGCAGCCCCAGGCCACAAGTGCTTGTGTTGCAGGGGCAGTGACTGCTGCCGGCATTTTGTCATCAACCAGCTCCAAAACCGGCGCTACCTCATCTCAGGGGGCACCCAGAGCCACGGCACCCTGGCTGAGCTCGTGCGCCATTACCAGGAGGTACAGTTTGAGCCCTTCGGGGAGACCCTGGCTGCTGCCTGCCCCCGGGTAGGTACCTCTCTTCCCCGGGGGGCGTGGGGTGGGGCAGGGTGCCCGGGCCAGGGGTGTCCACCACTCGACCACATGTCTTTCCTTGCCTGCCCTATTTCCTGCCACCCAGGGGCACTCAGTGCAGGGTCATGATCCCTATTTGAGAAGGGGAGATGGAGGAAGCATTCTACCTGAGGTCAGGGACCTGGTGGGAATGTTTCAATCTCTGGCCAGCAGTCTCTGGCAGGAGGCTAGAGGCTGGCCAGGGGTGTATGACCACACACCTGCTGTGTCCCCACCACCTCCAGCTAGAGAACAGTGATCTATATGACGCCATCACCCTGGGCCTCCATCAGACCAATCTGGGCCTGGAAAACCCGCCTGCTGCAGTGTCCCCCACGGTGGTCCCAGACAAGGCTGCCAGCTCCCGCCCCTCTCCAAAGCCCCAGGTCTCCTTCCTCTACAAAAAGAAGAGCCTGGATGCAAGTCCCTGGAACCTCCCCAAGGAAGAAAGCATGGAGGTGAGGAGGATTCTGGGCTACCCAGAATCAGGGTTGCTAGACCAGGAATGTGGGTGCCACGTCCACCATCAGGCCCAGAGAGGCCACACTGGCCATCCCCTCAGGCTGCGGAGGGTGAGTGCCAGGCCCAGAGAGGAGCAGCCCAGCTTGGAATTACCCAGTGGTTCACCCATGCTGTGGCCTGCCTCTGGCTGGTGGATTTGGTTCAAACCTTGGCTTGGCCTTTCTAGCTGAGTGACTTTGGACACGTCACATAACCTCTCTGAGCCTCAGTTTACCAATCTTGAGGTTCCTGTGAGGCTTGAATGAGGGAATGGATATGAAATGTCAGAAAAATCCCTCTGTAAACTGTAGAGTGGGATGCTTGTGAGTCAATACTTTATTTTCCTCCACAGCCACTCACAGGAAGGACTCACAGAGATTTTTCTTAATATATATCAGATCACAGCGAGGGCTTCTCCTCATGTTTAAAATAAAATCTGAAATCTTCACCAGGGTCTACAAGAGCCTCACCAGGTGCCCTGCTACCTGTCCCCCTTCTTTACTTTTCTCTAACCTCATTGGCCTTTGGATCTCCCTGGAACACATCAACCTCGTTCCCACCTCAGGGCCCTTGCTCTTGCTGTACCCACTGCCTGGAATGCTCTTCCCACCAGACATCTGCATGGCTTCTACTCTCACTGCATTCCATTCTCTGCTTAAATGTCATTTCCTCAGAGAGGACCACCTAAACTATAGAAAATATCCCCTCTCCTACCAGCCTTTCTCCCTATCCCATTACTCTGCTTTGTTCTTCTTCATAGTACTGATCGTGAGCTGACAGTATATTATCTTGTGATATATTATTGTATCATATATTACATCAACCACATTAAACTATACAACAGAGCAGTATGTTGCCCATCTCCAGGTTAGAATGTAAACTCCCAAGAGTTTTGGGAGTCTTGCTCATCACTGAGCCCTTGGCACCTAGGACGGTGTCTACACAGTGCTTACTAAATATTTGTTGAATAAATACACAATTGATGGACTTGGGGGTGGACCATTCTGAAGGAGAAGGGAGCAGTGAGTGGGTGGGCTCAGGGGGCTCTGAGGGACCACCACTCTTGGGGGGAGAGGAGCAGGGCAGGATGATCTTGGGTGGGAGGTAGATTTCGTGACCCCTGGCCTTGAATGCCAACATAAGGACCATACTCAGAGTCCTAGAGCATGAAGCTGGCAGGGACCCCGAATGTCAACCAACCCCTGCACATAACCGTCAGGTAAACTGAGCCCAAGACAAGGGGCCTCAGCTTCTCTGAGAAACCTGCAGTTTACCAGAAGGCAACTTAGTGACAGGCTAACCTCTAAGAGGTTCTGTCGTTCTCTCCCCAGGCCCCCGTCAAGGTGCCTCCCCTCCCGGACAGGAGTGCTTCCCTTCTGGACGAGTCTTTTGGAGGCCCCCACAACATCATCTATGCAGACCTGAGAAGGATGAACCAGGCACGGCTAGGCCGGGGCACAGATGTGTCTGGCAGGCAGGGGCCAGTCCCAGCCAGCAGCCAGGCCTTCTCCCCAGGCAAGGAGGCCCTGAGGAGACTCTCAGATGGAAGCCGGAACAAGCCTGATGGCCCGGGACCTGCCCTCTCTGGGGTGAGCCCAGACCAGGGCCCTAGAGTGTCTCCCACTTCTTGGGGCCTTCTCCTGCCCCCCCATTCTGAGGCTCTAGGATCCTCAGCTGCTACCTGGAGTCAGGGGTCTCCAAAACTGAGCCGTTCTGCAGACATCTATGAGCTCATCTGGGCAGAAGGCCTCCTAGAGGAGGCCAGGGATGTGCGAGACCAAGAAGGCAGCAGTACCTACGAGCAGATCACAGTCTGCTGGGGTGGCCCAGCCAGGCCCCCCTAGCCTGGAGCAAGTCCCACATATAGCAAGCTTTCAGGGTCCACAGACTGTGGCTATGAGAGGATATTGGGGGCCCCGGAGCTCCCAGAGCCCAGGAACACCTATGAACAAATCCCGGCAGCCAGGAGCAAGGAGACTGGACGGACATGTAAGGGGGGCTCCATGGGTGGGGTGATAGGAGGGACCTGTGGCCCTCAGGCATGGGCAGGTCAGGTCACTGCCACTGCCCAGAACTTTCCAGCCCTAACTTCTGCTTAGAGATGGTGGGAGAGGCAGATGTTAGGTTTGGATGTAAGATGGAGGCTTCCAGGCCCTTCTGATGTCTTTCTCTGTGGCAGACTAGGACTCCTGTCCCTCCCTCTTGGCCACTGCAAGCGTCTCAGAGCCTCAGAGAGGTGGACAAGGGCCCTGGCTCCAGGTCTGACTTGCCTTGGCCCTTTTCATGGCTCAGCCGCTCCCTAGCCACGTGGCTTTGGGCAAGATAGTTTCCCCCACAACTAAGATCGACAGGTTTAGCAAGATAAAATACAAGACGCCCAGTTAATTTGAATTTCAGATAAACAATGAGTAATTTTTTAAGCATAACTATGTCCCCAGTAGTGCAATTATTCCTCATTTATCTGAAGTTCAAATTTAAGCGGGCATCCTGTATTCTTATTTAGCGTCTACCCAGGATCTCCATTTCCTCATCTGTAAAATGGGCTGGTCCTATGGATGTGTCCAGGGGTGGCTGCCCAGGAGGTGAAGCTAGACATCCTTATGTGCTCAGGACACAGCCCAGAGATGGCTGTCAGTGAGCAGCTGTTATTCCTGGGGATCTCTGATAAGAAAGGAGAAAAGGGGAAGCAGGGATCAGGAGGGCAGAGGGAGGTGGTCAGGATTCCCAGAGAGGCAGAGGAACCCTCCTGGACCCTCAGCCCCAGCGTATTTGCCTACACCTGGAGCCAATGAGCTGGGAGAGCCCACTCCCCGAGGGCACAGCCTCAGGCCTCGGGCACGTGCAGACCTCCTCTTCCGCTTGAACAGCAAAACCCCGAGCTCCCAGCTGAAAGGCCTTCACCAGAAGCTCTGCCAGCTCCTCCCGCAGGGAAGGGCTGTGCCCACGCACCCCAGGACAGGGAGCTCGCCTGGTGCAAGGCTGCCTCTGAGGTCCTGACGCCCGGGACCACAGATCCTGCCTGCAGACAGCCCTTCTAAGAACCACAGAAGCCACAACCCATGTCTGCTCTTCCTCTAGCTGCAAAGTCCTTCCGGTCCCTGGTGGCGCCATGTACATCCCCACCCCCATTCTACCTAGGGCACGGCTGGGGCAGACAGCGCTGGGGTTGGGGACCCCAGGGGACCCAGTGAGGGAAGGGGGGACTTGGCCTTTCTTCTCCACTTTCCCCTAGCCTCCTTAGCCAGAGAGGGCGAATCCTTCATCCAAACCAGAGGACTGGAGTGGAATTTCTGGCACTGAGAGGGGTGGTGGAACAACTATCAATATTCCAACCTGGCCTTTCTCCAGCCTTGAGCCCCAGCCCCCAGTTGCTGCCAAGGGATGCTCTGAGCCTGGCTCTCCCCTCCCTGTCCAGGGACCCAGGCTCTAGCATCTTCTCCCTCCTTGCAGCCTGACAAGCTCCGGAGGCTCTTCTTCACAGACAAGAAGCACAAATCCTTCACAGACAAGAAGCACAAATCTGACCAGGTCACCCTCATCTGCCCTCTGCCTCCAGCCAGCCTTGGCCTTTAGGGGTGGCTCTCAGACCCCTCCCATGAGACCCAGACCCCACCTGGTGGCCCTTAGGCCTTGCCCAGGCATCAGCTCTACACATGGGGCCCTCAGGCCTCTCACTACAGCCATTCCCTCAGGCCAGCCTGGCTCCTCTGTCCCCTTCCCTTGGGATCCCACTCCCCCTCATACCCATGTGTCCCCACCTCCATAAGGGTGAGCAATTGGGCTGCTGCCCCCTGCCCACTGCCCCCAGGCAACTAACCCTCCCCAGAGAGAACACCGCAGCCCACCTCGGGCCCCCTCCCTGGGCAGAGTTGGCTCAGTTCACATTTGTGGGGAAAACCTACCCACAGTGGCCTCTTGGCTATGCAGCGTCTCGCTCTCAGAAACGGGGCTCTAAGAGTCCCTACCTCCCAGGGGGGTTGTAGGGACAGAGTAAATGAGCAGCCTGCTCAAGGCTGCACAGTTGGTCACCCCTCCTAAGGCAGGCCCAAGCCTGGCTGGCCACCTGGGTCAGCCTGGGCGCTGCTGGGCCGTTTGGGGAGCCAGCCAGTGGGCGCTTGCTGGCCAGCCCTATGTGATCTGGTCACCCTGTACCTGATACATGGTTCGTACTCCATAAATCCTCACCGGAATGACTATCACTATGAGGGAAATGGAAACGCTTTTCACCCAACATCTCTTCACGGTGCTCACTCGAAGATTTGGGGCACAGATGTGTCTTCCCCTCAAGGACCTAAGCACTGAAATAAAAGTTGGTGCCTAAAGTGGGAAGGCAAGGCTTAGCGACGTGAATTGCTAATGGTGGAATTTCAAGGAGAAAAGGGACCAGTGAATATTCCCTAACCTTGGCAGACACAGAGAACACGGGGACATGAAAGTGTTTTACTGTACGAGGAGTTCACAAATCTGTGGACAGCACACACCAGTGAGGATTCCACATCACTGGGGAAGGCAGATGGGGTGGTGTTCAGGTCCTGGACAGAGACAGGGACAGAGCCCTTGGACCCACTGTTCACACAGCTTCACATTGGGAAGGGTCAGGGGAGAAGGAACAGGCGGGGTCGGGTGTAGCCCAGCTGTGGGTTTTGGAGAAAGATTGCATAGCTCGTTAAACCTTGTCCTTTTTTTTTTCACTTTGCCCTGGGCAACCAGGGTGCCTGCCCAGCACTTGGACAAGTCAGCACCCCTGCCCTATTAGGGGTTCTGTCTTCCCCTCCCAGTAGGGCCATTTCTGATGGGGAGAGGACCAGGGTGTGGGGAAGGTTGGGGGGATAGAAGGAAGACCTGTGGAGGGACCACAGGGGGACTGGGAAAGGCCCTGCCCCTCACATCCCCCCTTCCCTGGTTAAGGATTTTTTGCTGAAAGGGCCAAGGAAATGTGCGGGGGTGTAAACCCCAGAGGCCACAGCTCCTCTCCTGAGGAGCCTGGAGGTCACACTCGTGTAGGCAGCAGAGCTGGGTGGTCGGCTTCTGGCCCCTGTAACCTCGGCACTGTCCTCAGATCCGGACATGGAAAGTGCTGGAAAGAGAAAGAGCAAGAGGGGCTGAGAGGCTCTGGACTGGGTGGGTAAAGGTCCTCAGCAGAAAGCCAACCAGGCCCTGCACCCAACCCTGGACAGTTCCTCCAGGAGGGTGCAGAGGGAAGGAAGGCCTGGAGGACCAGCTGTGCCCAGGGCATCCAACCCCCGACATAACCAAAGGGCCCCCAGTCTCTATCCCTCACCAGAGACTGGCCCTGCTGGGGACAGAGGACTTCCCAGTCACACACTGAGGGCAGCTCGGCCTGGAACGTGACCTGCCTCCTGGCCCACACAGAGCCTGCCGGGACCACTGCTCTCGGGAGCAGTAACGGTGCCTCAGCCCCAAGGGGTCTCCTGGCTGCGGCCCCATTCAGGCCTGCCCTGCCCACGCCAGCCCCTTGGGAGGGCACCTGAGGAAGTCGGGGGCCTTGGCGATCATGTCCTCGAAGTCGGAGAAGCCCAGCTTGCCGTCACCGTCCAGATCGGCCTCCTCAATGACCTTGTCGCACACGAGCACCACCTCGTCCTCATCCAGCTCCGACTTGGTGAGCCGGGCCAGCGTCAGCTCCAGGTCCTCCTTGCAGATGAAGTTGTCGGTGTTGAAGTCTGTGGGGTGGGGTCAGGGACACTCAGGCCACTCTCCTCTGAGCTGGTCACACCAGATACCTCCCTGGCCCCTCTGTGCACACTCTGGGGACACTGGATCCTTGCCCTCAGCCGACAGGGACCAGGGGTCTCACTCACGAGGCACCTCTTGACACCACATTCAACACATCCACATTCACAATCTGCACCAACCCCCACCATGACGGCGAGCCCAGCCTCGGCCTGAGACACTTCGAACGTCCAGATCTGAGGCCTCCTGGGAACTCTGGGCCCAGGCTAAAAGGCTCTCCTGGCCTCGTCCCATGGTGGACCCTGTGTTCCCTCTAAAGCTAAGGGAACCAAGGCCTGGCAAGGCCGAGTGACTGAATCAAGGTCTGTTGATTCAGATGGCTGTTGGAGGGGAAGCTGGGATGCTGACCGGGGCCTGTTCGATGCTAAGACCCGTGTTTTCTAAACTGCACCACGTTGCCTCTGGTCCCAAGCCAGACATGGAGGTCAGAAGACTCAGAAGCCCCCCCCAGAGAGAGGCCCTGTGGTTGCCTTTTGTGCACAAAGAACAGGGAACAGGGTTTGATTCTGCTCGGCAAAAGGCACTACCACTGTCCACAGCTCAGCAAGATGTTCAGAGGGCCGAGCCACACACAGGCTCATCACAGGGAACTCGAACACCCTTCTGACTGCCTTTCAACCCAACTATCAGATCTCTGCAAGTGCTACTTCTTCTGTCTGGAGCGCCCTTCCCATTTATCTGTCCAGCAGACTCCATTCATTCTTCAGGGAAACTAAGGTCAAGGAAGTGGGTGATCCTTGCTAGAGGTCAGGCCCCAGTTCCCCCCAGCACCAAACTCCAGGTCCCAGTTGCCTTTCTCCATTCTACCCGCCAGTCCAGGGTGGTAGGGGAGCCCTGGTTCTCCCTTCACTTGTCCCCACACCTGCTTGGCTGTGTGCCCTGCACTTCCCCTCTCTGGCAGACTACAGTCTTCCCAGAAGCACCGCCATGGGGTCCAACATTAGGGGGATGACGGTTGGAATTCGAGAAGTTTTTTACTTGAACCTTGTGGGCGTAGTTTGTTAAGGGTAGACAAGGAGGGTACCATGCCTCTGACGTGCAAACACAATGTGGGTGCAGAGATATATGTAGACCAAAGTCCCCTGAAATAAACGGGACAACTACAAAATGAAAAAACAGCCCAATGGGCCCCATTGCCTTGGGATCCCCTGGCTGATGAAAGATGCTGGGCACAGGAGGTTTGTCTGTGGCTCCTCTGGTCCAGGACGGACCTTCCCTGGGCCTCAAAGTTTCCATCCGAGCACTGTCTGAGGGTTTGACACCAGTCCCAGCTGCTGTCAGGCTCAGAGCTTACGAGCTCTGCAGCGTGAAGTTCTCTCCTATCGCCACAGGAGAAACCAAAAGCTTCGCAGGTACTCGGCGCCCTCTGGTGGCCAGTGGGACAGTGGGTCCTGGGCTGGGCTGGGGTGAAATGAGGCCACCCTACCCCTGGCAGCAATTACAGAGGTGGGAGGGGGTACCTAGGAGCCTACCTCTCAGCCCAGCCTCACCACCTAGCAGAGGCCTCCTCTCCAGAACCCTGGCGTCTGCCACTCTAGCTCCTCCAGGATGCCGAGTGATCTTTAGAACACAGGGCTTCCTGGCCTCACCTGAAACCCTGCAGTGGCCCCCAAACTCCTTGGCTGGCTCCTCACAGCCCAGCCCCAGTGACCTCTCCAGAATCACACCGCCCTCATCTCACCACATTCGTCTCCCCACCTTCTCACCACGCCCTGTGCCTTGTGGTGCTCCCTCTACCAGGTATGCCCACCCCCATTCTCCTGTTGACAAATCTCCTCTTGTCCTCCGAGGCCATGCTGAAATGTCACCACGTGTGAATTCTCCTCACGCTAACCACCCGCCCTAGGTGGAGTGGGTCCCTCCCTCCTCTGCTCTCAGGACCCTGCAGATGTCCCTTATGCACTAGTTGTGCCCACTGGCCACTGTGCTGGACACGCACTCTTCAGAGTGTTCTTGGTGTCCCCAGCGTCCCCACGGCGGGAACCAGCAGTAACTAGATGGCCTATGGAATGCCACCACCCTCACGCAGCATCACAGCCCCTCCTCCAGGCCCTCGTTACCGTAGATCTTGAAGGCGTAGTTTGCTTTGAGGTCGCGGGGAGCCGACTCACAGAGCACAGAAAACATGTCGACAAAGTCGTTGAAGGTGAGGTTCCCGTCGCCATCCTCAGAAAAAGACTCCACAATCCTTTCCTTGAAGGGATTCTCCTGAAGAAAACCACAGCAGTCACCATAGATGAAGGTTCACTGGGAGGAACCCAGAGCCCAACAGCTATGGCCTATGTGACCTTGAACGAGTGACCTAAATCCCCCTGGGCCTCAGTTTCCCCATCGGTAAAATGGGGATAATAATTGCACTTACTTAATTGGGTTGGGAGATGGTTGAATAAGTTAAAGTATGTAAGGTGTTGGTACGAAGCCTGGCACCAGTGAGAGCTCTGCAAGCATCATGTCTTGTTATATTGTTCAGATCAGCACGGAGGGCTCAGCAGAACCAAGGTGTGCCCACTGGAGGCATCACCTCTTCTGAGGCAGGAGCAGGGATTAGTCCCATTGCCCAGGGAGTTCATGGAGGCTCCTGCCTTGACATGCAAGGGAAGACAATGTTACTGAGTCCACGTTCATACTGCTCACCACACGAGAGGCCAAAACGTAGAGAAACGAGTTGTTTGGGCAAGGAATAGTGATGTTATTTGGAAAGCCAGCTAACCGAGAAGATGGTGGGCTCCTGCCCCCAAAGAACCACCTTGCCTGAGTTAGAATTCAGGCTTCTTTTATACTAAAAGGGGAGGGCGTAAAGTCAAACACTTCCTGTTTCCCATCAGCCTCTGGAGGGGAGGTGTTAATTTCTTCCGCCTTGCAGTCATTCACAGGTGGGTCTGGTCAGGATGTTTCCTGTGAGCTAAACAGAGGTATTTTAGCTTAACGCTCATTACCTGGGAGGTAGGGTTCCCAGAGATGGGCCATTATGTATAATTTAAGCTTAGAGGAAACATCCCTTTAGTGAGTAACTTGGAATAGAATACAAAAGGTTCTTCCCTATTACAAGAGCCCAGGGCCTGGGCAGCTCTCAGCTCAGACCAAGATCACAGGGGGCAGAAGTGGGGCCCCAGAGGTGGGAGAACTGGGCCGGGACCAGCCCACAGGTAGGTGGGGAATTATACCAATGACTCCTTCCTCTGATCCCAACTCCCTCAGGGCCCACCTCTCCTGGAGCCCTCCACCCCAGCTGGGCCAGCACTGGACCACTCCATTCTGTGCCCAGCCCAGGCCAGCACAGGGGGCTGAGAGACGATCCCATGGTTCCTGCCGAAGTGCTTCACACCCTCTAGTGATCCTCTGAACCTGGAATCAAGCCCCTCTCTAGGCCAGGCTAGACGCTTGTCAGGGCTGAGCCTCTGGCTCACTGTCCCCCAGGACTGAGGTCATGACCAGGATACAGGCCCCAAGTGGATGCCACGTGGACCCCAAGTGGACACCCTGACGCCAGAGTCACACACCTGAGGTCTGGCAAGGGGCTCTTTGCAAAGACCCACGGCAATGTGCCCTAAAAACCCAAATGCTTTCTTACCGTTGGAGTGTATTTTGTGTGTAAGGAACTCGGGAAATGAAACTCTTATGTCAAAGGATATATATGGTTTGAGGGCTAGCAGCATCAGCCTCACCTGGGAGCCTGCTAGAAAAACAGGATCTTGGACCCCAGACCTATTGAACCTGAATCGGCATTTTGACAAGATCCCTAGGTGACTCCTGGGCACGTTGAAGTCTGAGAGGAGATGCTGTGCATGACCGTGCTGTGAGAGACAACAGCCATGCGAGGACGAGGCTAAAAAAATTACCTTAAAAAGAAGATACAAACAAGATCTGCCAAGGACAGCAGACGGGCCACTGAACACAGGGGCAAGCAGGTGAGCACAGGTCCACAGCCCTGCAGACTACAGGGCAGCACCAATCACGGCACCCTTACCGAGTAAGCTCATTTACTGACACACGTAGCTCATTTATCCACAGGGTGCAGATGAGGAAACTGAGGCACAGCTGGGGTTCAACTCAGGTCTGGGTGCCCCTGCTGCCCTGCCCATCCAGAGGGGCATATTCCCCGCACTCCCAGCCCCCCTGCCCGGCCTTCTCTAGCTGATCCCCCCGGCTCTGCCGAGCAGCAGCCTCTCACGTACCCGGAGCTCCGGCATCTGGATGATGACGCTCATGGGCACGTGGACGATGGGGCTCTTCCTGTAGTCCATCGGGACGATGTTGGGAGCCAGCTCATAGAAGCGCGCGTGGAGCCTGCGAGGGAAGCAGAGAAAGAGTGCTGGAGGGGATGCAGTCCCCGGGCCCTCAGAGGCTCAGCGCCACCCTGCCTGCACCCTGGCCCCTCACGCTGGAGACCCACTTTGGCCAGGGGCCTGGGGAGACCATCTGCTCTGCCCACAGGATGGGGGATTTGTAAGGGAGGCAAGTTCTGCCCAGACCCCTATGCTGATGACTAGATTGCGTCCTGGCCATTCCCATGACCACCAACACCACGGCCACTGCTGCCACTGCCCATCCCCCCACCTGCAAGGGCTTGCCCATCTGATCTTATTTTTTTCCTCTTTGGACTCTCTTAAGAGTCTTCTATGCGCCAGGCATGTCACCTCTTACAGCTCAGCAAACTGAGGCCTGAAGAGGTTAAAAGAGTGACTTGTCTAACACCACACAACTAGGAAGTCTCAGGGACCACGGCTGGAACCCGAAACCGGAAATCCAGAGCAGAGGCTCTTAACCCCTCCTCCCCATGCCGCCCCTGCCGCTCCCCACCACTGACCTCGCTGAAGTCCTGGCCCAGTTTGCTACCCCTGCCCCCAGGCTGGGCCCTGAGGGTTGGGTCTCTGGAAGAGCTTCCGGAAGCCCTCACATCCTGTGAAGCCCCTGAGAACGGCCATCCACAACCTCTCTCCAGCTGGGGGTGGTCGGGATGGAGCCCACTGCCCTGGGCCTGGCCCTCCTCGCTGACGCGTCAGGTCCCCAGCTCCCTCTCACCCTCCCACCTTGCTCGGGGGGCCCTGGGACACAAGCCCACCTACATGCTGCGTGGACCCTCCAGGGTGTGAGACATCCTGACCCTGTCTCAGTTGGAAGCCCCTCCTCCATTATTCCTCTGCGGCCCTGTGTCCTGTTGTCCAGGTCCCTGATATCCCGAAGAACAGCCCTCCCCTCCTAACCCCAGGCAGGTACAAATTAGGTTCAGATGAAATTGTGTCCAGGAAGTGCTGCCAGACAGGGGGACAGGTGTCAGGGGTATTGACGGGGGGCTGTGGTGAGGCCCAGGGCTGCTGGGGCCTGGATGGACGGGTGATCCCATATCTCCGGGGCCCACCTTCCCTGCTACCCCCAAAGCTGGATCAACCCTGGTCTTCTTCTAAGTGGCCTGGCCCAGTGACATGCTCCTAGGCCCATCCTCAGTAGGCCCTTCAGCATAGCCACCTAATCCCCCATCAGGGTCCACCCAACTCTTGCCACCCTGCTGCCCAGCCCTCTCCAGTGGAGCAGGTCACTGCTTGCCCAGCTCACACACAAAATGTCAGCCACTGTTTAGCAAATGCTCACTCTGTGCTGGGCTTTGGGTTAACCCCGTGTGCACTGCTTTACTCAATTTAATCCCTAATCACCCCGAGAGGCAGCTATTAGCACCCCCACCCCTGTTTTTCCGGTGAGGAAGCTGAGGCTAAGGGGTTAAGCGTCTGCCCCAGCTTCCAGAGCCAACAGCGGCAGGTCCAGGCCCTCCCTGTAAGTCAGGCCACCCAGGCCAGCACATCAGCACCTGGTTCAGAGCACCTGTACAGTAAACGCAAAGCAAATGCCATGAGCACACTTGGCCACTCACATGCTCCTATAAAAGGGCCTGAAATCACAAGGAAGGTCCAAGGCTTGGAAACACAGACCTGGAGGGGAAAACCCAAACCCTGTCCTTTGGGTCAAAGGGGGGGCAACGGATAACAGAGTGACAGGATCAAGCTGGGACCCTCCACGAGGGGGCATCCGAGGGCTTTCTTTGCTCTTACTCTCGGCATTGAGGAAAAATTTGCCCTTTTTTTATATTGTCCCCAAACATGGAACCTGGACTATATATCACACTTTATGCATCTGGTTTCCTGCGCTTTTGCCAGGACCATAGTATTTGCAACGGTTACGTTTCCCCCTTGACCTTGACATTTGGGATGTGATGTTGGGGTGTTTGAGGGTTGGCTTACACCTTCAAAGTTTTGTGGGGTGGCTGCAGCAGGGACGTGAGTCAGACTGAGGTTGGAGCCCTGCCTACACCTCTCACTAGCTGCGTGGCCTTGGGCAAGTGGGTTAACCCACTGGAGAACAGATTTCCCCATCAGTTAAATGCGGATTGTCCTACCCTCCTCACACTTGTGAGGATTAAAAAGGATGGCGTTAGTATTTAAAACCACCTGGCCTCAACTGGTAGCTATTAGCGTTTTGCCTGCCATGTCAGGGCCTCCCTGCAAGGGACGAGGATTTGGGAGAAGGCCTGTGGGTATTAGTGGAATTGAAGAGGTGTCTTCTGGGGTACGAAGGCCAGCTTCTGCCCTGGGACAGAGATGTGTTCTGACTCTATGCCTATAGTGATATTGGAATTTGTTTTTTAAGGAAAACTCAAGGAGAATTTGGAAAGATGAATCACTTTGGGAAAAACTCCAAAAACTGTCACAGAACTGCATTCCTGTACCCCTCCTCCCTTAAAGGGCACTACTGAATTCACGAAGATGTACATATTAGTCCTATCATAAGTTCCAGGGGCAGAAACAATACCTATGCTACTTGAACTGTTCCAGAGCATGGGGCAAAAAAGTGAAAGCCTCCCAGTTTATTTTAGGAAGTTAATAAGAACCCTGCTACCAGAACCTAGTAGGTAGCATCCAAAATGGACCAATGGTACTTACACATACAGATGCAAAAATCTTATAAAATAACATATTAGTCATTTCAGGTCCAACAGCATTTTAAAGAGTAAATCATTGGGACCAAGTAGGATTTACTCCAGGAATGCATGGGTGGATCAATGTTTGGGAATCTGTGACTATAAATCACATTAATAGGCAGCAAAAAATATTTTGATCAACTTGATAGCTGCACTTATGACCATATGGTTGTATGTACACAGAAAAACATCTGAAAAGTGTACACCACGGGTTTACACTGATGGTCTCTGTGAGGCAGGAGTGGAGAGGAGTGATAAGAGAAGGCCAACTTTCACTTATTACTTTACCTACTTCTGAACTGAGTTTTTAGAGTATTTATTAATAAAAATAAAAAGATTTTTAAGGTATATATTAATTTTTTCAACAAAAAACTTAAAATCCTTATTCAAACATAAACAAAAGGATGCTCTCTACCTGAAATCAACACCTAACATTATACTTAAATGATAAAAGTACTACAGACATTCCCATAAAAGTGAGACTCCTACCGTCACCATCATTATATAACATTTCCCCTGTGAGTGCCAGTCAATGTAATTAGTCAGAAAAATAAAAGAGTATATCTAAATATTGGAAAGGAGGATGCAAATTATTATTTGCTGGAAAACCAAAAATAATCAGTTTAAAAACTATTTGAATGAGGACTTCCCTGGCAGTCCAGTGGTTTGGACTCTGTGCTTCCACTGCAGGGGGCACAGGTTCGATCCCTGGTTGGGGAACTAGGATACCACATGCTGCGCAGCACAGCCAAAAAAAAAAAAAGTTAGTAAAAAATATATATATATATTTGAATGAGAAAGAGCTCAGTAGCTCTTCTACACAATAGTTTTTCTACCAGCATTCACCTATTCAAAAATATTATATAATAGAAGATCTAATTCACAATACAAAATCCGCCTCCAAAAACCCCCAAACAACTAAGTATAAAATAAATATGAAATGTGCACAAAGAAAACCATGAAGCTTTACCAAAGGATGTAAAATATTTAGGGAGTTAGATAACTTTCCTGATTGGAAAGGCTTACTACTGTAATGATGGCAACCTTCTCTTCATTTTCCTGTAAAATGAATACACTCTTAATTGAAATCTGCAAAAGATTTATTTGAGATCTTGCCAACCTGATTCAAAAGTTTGTTTGGAAGAATAAACATTGGAGAGTTGGGGAAAAACCCTGAAAAGAGAGTCACCGGGGAGATGTTTGTCCCGTCAGATGTTAAAACATAGTTTAAAGCTATTATAAGTAAAACCACATGGAATAGACATTGGTGTAGAAGAGGCAGACCCAAATATAAATGAGAATTAGTCCAAGACAAACAGCATTTGAAATCAGTGGGGAGAAGATGGATTCTTCTGGAAGTCACAGACTGGTTGGTGGTCCACATTCATGTCTAGCTTTCATGTAAAATAATGATTTAAAACTTAGCTGCCAACATTTACAAATTAAACAATTTTACATGAAAAACCTGGATTTCCCCAAGGCCACAACCAGTTGGGGCTCAGGAACAGCAATTTCTGCAGATCCTTGTCCTAAAACATTCCCGTCGGGTTACACGGCTTCATTTATTTGCAGTGCATGTTGGCCCCTACAAACAGCTGAGTTTGAGACCCTTGGGAAAGTCAATAAATGATCTGGGGACAGAAGACAAAAGAGATGTAACAGCCAGTGTGATTGAGGAAGCAGGGAAATGGAGACTCATGCATGGCTGCTGGAGGACAATCTAGCAATAAAAATCAAAAGCCTTAAAAATGTCCATGGCTTTTGGTCCAGAAATCTCTGTTAGAAATGTATCCTAAGGAAATAATCCCAGACATGTGGGCTATAGGTCATGGTGTCCCAAGGATGTGCACTGCAGTGCTAATTATAATGGTGAAAAGCTGAAAATCTAAATGTCCAACCAAATGAAAAGGTGGTGAGATCTTTTTTTTATCTTATCTATTTTTACAAGTTGCCTAAGGAAAAGCAATTTAAAGCATATTACAGAACAACCTGATCCAAATTTCCGATAAACACACACAAAGGGAAAATAGTTAAACATTATTTACCCAGAGGTTAAAAATACCGAAAGATTAATAGCCATTATTTCTGGGTGGCAGGATTACAGACAATTTTTGTTCTCTTTTGACTGGCTTTATTTTCTAATTTTTTTACGGTCATCATGTATCACAGGTGAAATAAAAAATTAAAAGTAATTAAAATAGATTATACAGAGTTTTTAAATGGTTGAGAAAATAAAATAGATGATAAAGTAACAAATAGGCAAACACCCCGGGGTGCTAGCTGGGCCTCGTGCTTAGGAGCATAGGCTAACTGGGGGCAGGGGAGTTACCTATAGCAAAGAAGGTGGCTGAACGGGGGGCTGCCCACTCAGGCTCAGCGTCGGGCTGGAAGAGCTGTGCCCTGGGGAGCAACTGGATCCACCCAGGTTTGTGTGTGTGTATGTGAGTACAGAGGAAGGAGGGGAGCGCGGGAGGGGAGGGGAGGGGAGGGGAAAACTGCCCAGATGGGTATCTGTGACTCAGTATCATTGACCCAAGGCTACCAGAGAGCTGGGCCCCAAGCTGCAAAGAAGAACCTGCTGCTCACGTTTCCTCCTCACCATCTGGTCAGTTCTCAGGATGCAGCCCACCCAGAAAACCATCCGGGTGGGGGTGGGGTAACAGCGCTGGAAGGCCCCTGGGAGGAGGGCCCTGGGCCTCGGGCCTGGCTCTGCCATTGACCTGCTCTGTGTTGCCGGCCGGGTCCTCGCTCCTGGCCCTCTCTGGGCTCAGGGCCTCGGCCGTCCCGCCTGGACCTGAGATGTGAACAGCGTGGAGAGGGCTCGCCTGGCAGGGGTGATCAGTCACACTGGCTCTTGCTGGGGCCCAGAGAGAAGGTTGGAGAAAATCGAGGGGGCTGAAACTGGAATCGAGCCACCGAGGCCACGCCTGGTCCCCCAGGGACATGTAATCCCGCACGCTGCCTGGCCTCACGACCCTTCCTGAGGGTGGACGGGTGGGCAACAAAACTCCAAGCAGCCTGTGCTGAACAACACTGTCACCCCTGCCCTCCCAGCCATTGGAGTCTGTGGAATAACAGCCCCAGGGGGCACTGTCATCCGTGCTGCAGAGGTGGCAACTGAGACATGGCAGGCGCTACACAGTGGGGACCAGATCCCAGGGCCCCTGCTCCCAGTGGGGCTTTACCCCCTCCCCCTCCCCACATGACCACTCTGCAGAAAAAGCCCCGGGTCTGGTCCCCAGTGAGTGCTAACACAGAGGTGGGGCCTGAAGGAACCAGAGCAGGCAGCGGGGGACTCAGAAAGCGTGTCCAGCTGCCAGAAGGGGTCCTTTCGCCGCTTTGTGGACTCCGGGCCTGGGTTGAACTACAGAGGCCGGCATTGAAAGATGCAGAGCTGGGCAGGCCAGGGCTGTGGGGAGCCAGGAGACCCCCTACCCCTGCTCAGACCACCCACCTGCCCGGGGCTGATCATTTGCCAAGAGACCAGGGTCACCCTCAAAGGCCCCTCAGGTTGAATCCAATTCCTGGCCTGGCCTTTGAACCACTCTCCTCCCCCACGGGCAACTGGGGATGGGGCAGGGTGAAGCAGGTCTGTGCCCTTGACCCCGCTGCTCCTAGCCTGCAATGTTCTCCCCTTGGCCAACCCTACCCATCCTTCACCCACACACTCTTCAAGCGCTTACTGGTGCCGTGCCCAGTGCCAGGCATGGGGAGCCTGTGTCCTGCCTGACTACAAGTCCGGGGGGAGCTGGGCACCTGAGCCATGAGCCCACAGAGCCCCCCAAAAAGGCTGCAGAAGAGGCTGTGTGAGAGCTGGGGAACAGGGAGTTGGGGGCTCACAGAGTAGATGACTCTGGAGTGGGTCTTAAAGGACATGCAGGAATGCAGCGGGAAGATGAGAAAGGCAGTGGGGCAGCCAGTGCCAAGGCCTGGGGACGAGCTTTTGCTGCCAGAACAGAAGTGGTAGCGGGCCTCCCAGGACAAGCAGTCTGGGCCCGGCGTCTACAAAGGTGGGAAGTCAGGATGGCGGGAGCTCCCTGTTACAGAGGACAAATGTGGTGAGGCTTAAACGAGGATTTGGGCCAAGAACTCTGAAAGGTAAGAGGTGCCACGGGAATGCCAGGGTGACCGCTGTGTTATTACAGTTCTGAGGACCATCTGTCCAAATGGGAAGCGCACCCCACACCTCACTCAAGCTACAGACCAAATGCAATTTATCAAACACCACACTCTGGCGTTCCTGCCTCTCGGCAACGGGGGAGGTATCATTATCCCCGTTTTATAAAAGAAACAGAGGCTCAGCGAGGCTCAAAGCTTGTCCAAGGTCAGAGCTGGGAAGGAGAGCCCAGGTCTGCTGATGCCAAGGCCTGGGGGCTTTGCCCCCCACCCTGCTTCTCCAAGGTGGTAGGAGTGGGCATCCCTGCCCACCCAGGGGACAGGCTGGAAAAGCAGCCTGGGCAGAAAGGAAGGACCGAGGGACACCATCTGAGCAGACTGGTCATGGCAGTGACAGACCACAGCTCCCTTGGGAAGTGTAACAGGCTCTAGCCCCAGCCTGCCTATCGACCTCCAGGGAAAGTGATCCTGAGACCTTGCTGGCTTTTAGTGCCACCTGATAGCCCAGAGAGGGGGGCCTGGCAAGGCCTGTGGGGCCAGGTTTCCTGGCATTCTGTGAGTCCTACCCACCATCTGGTCCTGGGGCTCTGAGTCTGCCAACCCCCTTCATTTCTCCTGTCTAGGCCCACCCCACCCCCAAAGAAAGGGAAGAGACCCCTGGTGGACAGCTCAGGGGCGGTGGTGGCATTGCCTGCCATGCCCCTGCCTTTAGGACCTCCCAGGAGTGGCAGGACATCAGAGCCAGAAGGCTCTTAGGGATCCCTAGTCTAACAGACAGGGTCCCCCCCCTTAGTCTGACAGGTCCCAGGGTGCAATGAAATAACGAGGACCCTGGAGTCAGAGGCCAGGTCTTCAGTCCCTGGCTGGGTGACTTTGGCCAAGTTGCTAAGCCCCACATGTAAAGTGAGGATAAAAGGATTCTCCTGTTACAAGGGCACAGTGAGGATTAAATGAGAATGTTCCTGAAACCGCCCACCACGGAGCCTGGCATGCAGTAAGCAGACGTTCGATTCTTGGCAGAAGGATGTGAGCCGGGGGGTGGGACGTCTCGAGTTCCCACAGCAGCCTGCGCTCGGCTGCCGATGGGGGTGGAAAAGCTAGTCCTCAGCTGGTGCAGCACCCCCCCACCCCCCTGCCTCGGCCCCCAGGATCCCCGGCCCTACCCCTGCCCCTGCCCCAGCTCCAGAGGGTCGAACAAGAGCCACACTTACTTGAGGATGTCCTTCTTATTGAAGAAGGTGCAGTCCTGTGGAAGGAAAACGCACATTTAGTTGGTTGTCCTTCCTCCCTCAGAGCCACACAGGAACAGCCAGCCCTGGACTGGGGGCAGCAGAGTCACTACCACCCCTCCCTGCCCCAGCCCATTGCGGGGAGCAGTCTAGTGGGTCAAGCTGCCTTCTGAAGCTTTTGACCTGAGCCAGGGAAGTGAGTGTGTGGCGTGGGGGGCTGGGAGGCATGCGTAGGGGAGGGCATTTGGGAGGCAGATGGAGAGGTCAGAGGTGGATGCGATTGATTCGAGGGGCCAGGAGATACCCTGTGGGACACCCGGGGGAAGTGGGTGGGAGACAACTTGGGAGACAAGACAGGAGTGAGGACTGACAGGGTCACCGCATTGCCCAGCGGCAGGGGGCACGGTCCATGCTGCAGGCCCTAAGAATGGTGCCTCGTGGCGTCATGGGTGGTGTGTCCTGAGTGGTCGCAGGCAGAAGCCCCATGGTCAGAGGCTGAGAGTTCCAGGCACACAGACTGGGGATGGGGCAGGGTGAAGCATCTAACTGGTATCTGAAGCCACAGGAATAGATGAGGTTAGAGAAGGCAGTGAAGAGGCTGGGGTGTGGGGAAAGAAGGGGCCGAGGAGGAGAGGGGGAGGAGGAAGGTGGGCAGGAAGGAACCGGCAGCATCTGCACAGAGGCCAGGGTGGAGGCTGCTGGGGACCCCCAGGTAGGCATGACTCAGGGCTGGAGCAGCACTCGGATCCTGAGTTCACCCAGATTATAAACTCATCTTGGGGATTCTGCCTTGGTCTGGATAACCCACCTCCTACAGTCACGCCTCTGTCCACAGCTCTGCCTGCCTGGTGATGATGCTACTATGCCAGGCCTTGTGGGAAGTATGGGGGTGAAAAGGACCCAGCACTTCATAAAATGCCCAACCGTAAAGGGCTTTTGTGCTTCTCCCCTGCCATTTGGCCCCTCCACCTTGGCCTGTTGTTGAAGCGTGAGGGAGCCCAGAGCTGGTGGGGCCTCCTGGGGCGGTATGCTGACCACAGCTGGCTCCGACGAGGGACTAATCGCCACGGTACAGGCTTGCAGCAGCCCGGCTCACACTGGATGAGACCTGGAGCCCCTGGCCCCGGGGCAATTGCACTGCACATTGAGGAGGACCCAAGAAAGCAGGCCCACAGGATGCATATCTAGGGTTTCCAGTGGGCACCTGAAGGAG
Organism: Lagenorhynchus albirostris; assembly: GCF_949774975.1. Taxonomy (NCBI): domain Eukaryota; kingdom Metazoa; phylum Chordata; class Mammalia; order Artiodactyla; family Delphinidae; genus Lagenorhynchus; species Lagenorhynchus albirostris. The sequence goes on along the minus strand of NC_083095.1, from coordinate 135,286,345 downwards.
AGCCAAAGAGGGGAGAGTTGGTGGCAATTTCCAGGCCCCAGTTAGCCCCACAAGTCTGTCCTGAGCCACCTGCTGCTCGGCGGGAGTTAGACTAAGGACCCGCATAGTCTGGCCCTTCTTGGAAACATAGGGGCTTCTCCTGGGGGGCTAGACTTTGCTTTCGGTGATAGCTCCTCTGTAGGGGCCAGGAGAGGCTCAGGCTGGGGAAGCAGTGCCCCCTCCCCACCCAGAATGGGCAAAGAACTCCATGCCCCACAGGCCTAAGACTCAGACAGGCTGAAGACCGTGTGGGCTGATTTCTCAGCAGACCCCAGAAACCTGGAGCAGGCAGCAAAGGCCGCCCAGCTGGGCCTTCCAGGCACAGACCTCTCTCAGTCCCACAGCTGGTTCTACAGCCTGAAGCTGCCAGTGAGAAGGGCCAGAGCGCTTCCAACCAGCATGGTGGGGGTGTCGGCATAATGGGATGGGGAGAGGTCCTGGCTTCTGCTCTCTTTCCCCCTGGCCTATCCTCTTCCCCCTCCCCTCTCTTCTCTCCTCTCTCCTATCCCCTGGGTTGGAAAGGAAGTATCTGGGTCCTGACCTGAGGGTTTTATTGGCATTAAATGTGAAAGCTTCTCACATGACTCCAGTCCCTTATCACAACTACTTACATCTGTCCACATCAATGGTCCTCAAGGTGTGGTTCCTGGACCAGCAGCATCACCATCACCTGGGGACTTAGTGGAACTTTAGATTCTCAGGCTTCTCTCCAGAAGTACAATCAGAAACTCTGGGGATGAGGCCCAGCAATCTGCATTTTAAAAAGTCCTTCTAGAGATGCTGATGCTTGCTGAAGTGTGAGGGCCTCTGCTCTAGAGCAGAATCACCTGGGGAGCTGTTTAAACTCCTTGTGTCCCCTCCCATCACCACCAATGGACCCCAGATCAATTACATCAGAATCCCTGAGGGTGGATCCAGGCATCAGCAGTTTTCAGAGCCATCAGGTGATTGCAATGTGCAGCCCAGCCTGAGAACCACACCACAACCAGTCCATAATTACCATGGGCTAGTCCGTGGGGGCTCTGAATATCCAATTTTGTTTAATCCTCATCACTAGCCTATGGGCGGGGACGGGGGGCACGGGTGGGGCAGGCACTACCTCCCCATTTTATAGATGGGAAAACCGAGGTTCAACAAAGTTGAACAGCTTGCCCTAAATTGCACACGCAGATCTGGGCTGGGCTGGAACTCAGGCCTATGGGCTTCTTTTTTTTTTAATTAATTAATTAATTTTATTTTTGGCTGCATTGGGTCTTCGTTGCTGCACATGGGCTTTCTCTGGTTGCGGCAAGTGGGGGCTACTCTTTGTTGTGGTGCGCAGGCTTCTCACTGCAGTGGCTTCTCTTGTTGCGAAGCACGGGCTCTAGGTGCATGGGCTTCAGTAGTTGTGGCACGTGGACTCACTAGTTGTGGGACACGAGCTCTAGAGCACAGGCTCAGTAGTTGTGGCGCACGGGCTTCGTTGCTCCGTAGCATGTGGGATCTTCCTGAGCCAGGGCTTGAACCCATGTCCCCTGCATTGGCAGGCAGATTCTTAACCACTGCGCCACCAGGGAAGCCCCCTATGTGCTTCTTGACCACTGCCCACTGAGTGGAAACAGAGCCACAGTCCACTCAGCACCGTCGTACAGCAACCGCTCCACGTCCTGCTTCCACTGTGTATTCCCGTATCTGGTACATGGTGCATGCTCAATAGAGACTGGTGGAATGAATGGCCAGACTTTTCCATATAAACCTTCCACAGCAGCTAACATTATTTCACTGGCTGGGGAATATCTCACTGCAGGCATTGGCCCTGCTTAACCTAAACTTTCTCATCTTTCTGAACATTTAGCCACAGCCATTTCTAGGTGTTCAACATTACCAATAAAGCTACCATGAACCTCGTCGACTGATGTTTTGCTTGTTCTTCTGCTGACTTACTTCCCTGGAACTCATCCCAGGGAGGCAGCTCATAAGGGAGGAACATGGCAGATGCCTTAAAAGCTTCTCAGGGGGGCTTCCCTGGTGGCGCAGTGGTTGAGAGTCCGCCTGCCGATGCAGGGGACACGGGTTCGTGCCCCGGTCCGGGAGGATCCCACATGCCGCGGAGCGGCTGGGCCCGTGAGCCATGGTCACTGAGCCTGCGTGTCCGGAGCCTGTGCTCCGCAACGGGAGAGGCCACAAGGTGAGAGGCCCACGTAACGCAAAAATAAAGACAGAAAACAAACAAACAAAACAAAACAAAAAAAAGCTTCTCAGGGCTCTGAGTAGCCTGGCAGCGTGGCAGAGGAAAAGGTTTAGTAGTCAGATGCAAATTCTCGTCTTGCTTTGGACCCTTAGGCAAGTTCAGTCTCCTGTTGGAACCTCAGTTTCTGCATCCGTAAGATGGGGATACTGCCTCTTGGAAAGGGGCAGTGAGAGGAGCAAATGAGATAAGATGCAGGAAGCCTATAGGCCACAGCTTACCCCGTTTTGTGCAACAGCTCCACCCAGTACCCCATGTCCCAAAGGCATCCCTTCAGAGCCCGCAGCTCTGTGTCTGTTCCCACCCTGAAGACACCAAACAAAAACCCTGCCCCCCTCCGTCTACTCAGCTGCCCAGGGAGCTACAGCCATAGGTCTGCAGGAACTCTTCCCTTTACTCCACTGAGAACAAATGTCCGGTCACTGCTTGGCCCCTGAGAGTTCACAGGGATAGGTCTTCAGGGAAGAGTCCCAGCTCAAGTTAAGGTTATGAGGGGTGGGAGGGAGGGAGGGGACCTAGCCCAGGAGAGATGGGCCCTCACGACTCTGGCAGCAGAAGACAGGGCAGGCTGGGCTTTTATAATAGAAGCTCCGATGTTATGCCAGTTAAGGCTACAGTTCCACCTCTAAGCTTATATTCATCCTGTTCTCCCACCTGGAGTGCCTTCCCCACCTTGTCCAGCTTGTCCAAATCCTTTCCATGCTCCAAAGCTCAACTCAAGGGTACTTTGTCCAGGTAGCCTCCCTGCTCCCCATCTCCCACATGCCTGGTCTGCCTGTGCCAGTGGTCCTGAGCCAAGCCATAGCCAGTCCCAGCTGGAGTGGACTCTCCATCCAGCTCTGCCAGCTCAAGCCTCAGCACCGCCCAGTGGACCATCACACAGCTCAGCTGATCCCTGCAAGAGCCCTGTGACATGAGCACAGCAGGGCTAGTGATCATTCCCATTTTAGAGGTGGGGACACTGAGACCCAGAAGGGGCCTACAGCATCTATGGCCCAGCCATGACTTGAACCCAGGACTTCAGGACCCCTGGAGTTCTTTCCCCTCCTTAGAGCCGTGCTTTAACAAGTATTCATTCATTCAGACAACATTCTCCACTGCCTCTTCTGTGCCTGAGCAGGGGACACACAGGAAGTGGGATGGAGGGGAAACAGACAGTGATGACTGGGTATAAACCATTCTGTGGCCAAAAGAAGGATTGGGGGAGGGCATCAGGGAGCCTGTCCAAAAGAGGTGAGGCCTGCCATGGACAGAAAGATAGGCCAGACGGCACTGATGAAGAAGTGAGGGGAGGGCGCCAGGAGAACAAGGCCAGAGGTGAGGCCATGCTTGGCTAGAAGCCCTTCAGTGTGCCTGGAACTTGGGGTGCCAGGGGAGGGACTAAAAATGAGGCTGGAGGCTGGCTGAGCTCAGACCAGGCCAGGGTGAGGTCTGCTCTGCACCCCGCTCAGGCTATTATCCCAAGACACTGTGGAATTCCAGGGAGAGGAGAGGGTCACACCCATGTTTTAGAAAGATCCTTCACATCTTTGACCCTGTACTTCTGCTCCAAGGTGTTCATGACCTATATATGGACAACTCCCTAGGGTCTCCCACCGCAGTGGGGGATTAGTTAATACACATACGATGCAACTCTTGGTCCAGAGATTCTTTTTAAAGAAAAAATTGTTTTACATTGGTGATGCACATGGTGTCTGTCGAAAGAAAATGGGAAGGAGTGAGAAGGGGATGGAGTGAGAAACTGAGAGACTGTGGTAGCAGCACGCGGGTGGCTGGCGGGTGCAGAAACGGGGGGGGGCGGTTACACGACACTGAGAGGCCTCACCCAGGGCCCTGGCTATGGAGATCGAGGATGGGGTCCCCAGGTGAGCCCCCAAAGAGGATGAGAGTTACAGGACCTGTCCTTGACTGAAAACATAGGCCATAGTAGAGCAAAGAGCAGTGGAGGGTCCTGGGGAAGGCGATGAGCTCTTGGTTGTTTGAGGGGTCTAGGGGCTGGATCTGGAAGGCAGAGAATTGGTCTGGGAAGAAATCTGAACTTTGGGAAGCACTGGCACCTGGGGACTGGGGAAGAGGGCAGGAAACCCTGGAGATCAGTTGGGGGAGGGGGTGGCTGTTACTCGAGGTCACCCCCAGCTTGGCCTTCGCTGGCCCTGGCCAGCTGGAGAGTCTCAGGGAGGGAGACGTGGGGCTCTCAGGTTTCACAGCTCTCGTTTCTCCCACCAGGCCCAGCCTTTGGCAAAGGATCAGAACCCAGTACTGGGCCTGACTCCGAATGGTAACTCAACGCCAGGCTGGACTGAGTGGGAACCCAGGCTCCCCATGCCCACGAGGCTACTCTTCTGAGCATGGTCTACCTGCCTGCCTGTACCCACCTCCAAGTCTTTACCCAAGCTGTCCCCTCTGCCTGGAATGCCTCCTTCGGGGCTCTGATGGGCAAAATCCTACTGACCTTTCAAGGGTCTGCAAGCGCTGCATTATTTCTGAACCTACCAGTCGAAGCAAAGACCCCCTTCCCTCCAGGTCTCCCACTGCCCCCTAGTGCCCTCCCCTAGAGCACACTCACCGCCTGCCTCGCACTGGAGGCGAGGGGCCGTCTCTGCAGACAGTGAGGGCCTTGAGGACATAGAGCACACACAGCCCCCAGCCGCAACGAAGGGAGTGAGTCTTGGATTCACAATTCAAATTCTTGTGTGAACCTTCACTGTGCAGGGTACCGAAGGCCTCCTCAGCCTTTGTTTACTCTACTGTAAAATGGGGCTAAATAACCCACCTCCCTGTGATGATCAAATGAGTTGATGCATAGAGAGCCTCCCATTATAGTGCTGGGTACACAGAAGGCGCCTCCACGTGAGGCCCTGAGAAAGCAGTGTTATTGACAACCAGCACTTCCAGGAGGAAAAGGGCCTTTATTTTACTTGTGCCCACATCAGAGGACCCACACTTCAAGCTCGATGCCAAAATAAATATTCACGAAGGCAACAGGCAGCTGTGGAGACCCTGCTGGTGTTCATCTCCCCCAACCACACTCCACACAGGCCACAACACAGTCCAGCCCCCTCTGCCTGGCAGAGTCAGGAATGAAGCATCAGAGTTGGGCCTGGGAGGGTAAGTGAAATCATTTGGAGACCCGGGAGCGGCATCCCCGAGCACGGGCAAAGAGAGGGAGGAAAGAGCCCGGCGTGTCAAGGGAACGCGGATAGTTCTGGGGCAGCTGCAGTGCTCAGGGCAGGGAAGAGGCCTGGGCAGGCTGGCCAGGGCTCTGGGCAAGCCAGGAAGCTGGGCTCCTCCATCCTGCAACCACAGAAAAGTTTGTACATGAGTGGGAGGGCGTTGGGATCTGATCTGGACAGCTCCCGGGCTCTGGAGGCAGAGGAACTCAGGAGGGTCTAAGGGGGTGGCTGCTGGGGGACTTAGGAAGCTTGGAGAGGTGACCATGTAAGACTGGTACCTCGCTTGCCTTCTTGCTCCAATTATTTCCATACTGGGGCCATACGGAGAGACCCCAACCTAGAATGGCATTGGGGTGCTGATGCACTTCACTCCCTACCCAGCTAACAGCTAATTTCTACTTTACAAAGACTCACTCTCCTGGGCTGCTTCCCAGGTTTTCGGGGGTAGTGGGGGTGGGAGGGTCCTCCCTCCAGCCTACTTTTAAGGACTCCATCTCTGCGCCAAGGTGGGCGATGGGAGGAGTAGTCGGGGAAGGGTTCGGGTCCAGCCTGGGGCCAAGAGCAAGAAGTCTGAATGAGAGAGAGAGGAGGGGGGAAGCTGGAAAGAGGGACGCCTGCGAGAATCTTTTAAGTGGAAAGCGCTCTCATTCCTCGGGTAGGTAAACTGAGGCTCGGAGAAGTCACCAGCCCAAGGTCAAGCGTCGAGCTGAAAGCAGAAGCAAGGTTTGAACCCGGGGAAACGGCTGTCGGGAGGCCTCGGCAAGCGACGGGAAAAAGAAGGGAGGAGCCGAGGGGCGCCGCTTCGGGGGCCGGGCGGCGCGCTCACCTGGTAGTTGTCCAGCTGCTCTTCGGTGAAGATGGTCTGCTTGTTCCCCATGGTGGCTGCGGCGCCGTCGCTTGCTCTCCCGGAGGCCGCCTCCCATCAGCGGCCGCCGGAGCCCCGCGCCCGCGGCCCTCGTCAGCCCCTCGGCGGGCAGCTTCCGACGGCCGCCGGACCCGCCGCCCGGTCTCAAGGCGCCGCGCCCCGCAACCCACCCGGCGGGGACGGGGCGGGAGCCTGGGAGGAGGGGAACGGACCCCAAGCGTGGCGACTCCGCCCCACGGCGGGGAGAGGGCGGGCACCCGGCTCCCAGCTGCCGAGCGCCCCGGGCCCGCCAGGGGGCGGCCTGGCCGCGGGAGGCGCTGCCTGGCCCGTCTGGCGCCCGCGCCCGCGTCGGCTGGATGGACCCAGGAACTTCCGGCCGCCGGGAGCCCAGGTGGCGCGGGTGTGAGGGTGCGGGGCCTGAGCAGATCCATTCGAGGGGTGCAGTGGGGGCGACTGGGTGATCTTGGCTCCCCTTGAGCTGGGGCGCGGGGCGTCAGTGAGGAGCAGGGGGAGAGCCCTGAACTGTGAGCGCGGGGATCCAGCCTGGGGCCCAGCTCTGCCAGCGTCTCACCGCGCGACCTTGGGCCCCGTTCCTCCGCGGAAAAGCAGGGGGTCGATCGAGATGACTTCTAAGGCCCCTCCCGGGCCAGGCCCGAGGAGGCTGATCTGGTCTTTGACCACGGCCTGGTCAGAGTATCTCAGACCCCCTGGGTCCCTCAGGGAGGAGGACGGGACTTGCTTGCCTTTCTTTGAGCCCTTGGATACGTGAGACTTGAGAGGATTTAAAAGACTTACTGTGTCCAGAGACTTACTGTGACAAATGCCAGGAAGTTTTGCGGGGCTTTTAAACAGATGCCATCCATTGCAGCAAATGGAGCCACCGCTAACTACCTTTGAAGGGTCCAGCTCACACATTTGTTATTTATCACCCCAGGACCGCTGATGCTATAGGTATTACCTCCATTTTACAGGTGAAGAAACTGAGGCTGAGAGCGGTTTACTAACTTGCCCAGAGTTCCACAGCGGGGAGGTAGCAGAACCTGAGCTGGACTCCAGCACTGGCTCAGCTCACACCTGGACTCTGATGAGAAGACCAAGACTTTATGCTTTAAAATAGGTGATTTGTTTCTTTAACCACTGAGAGCAGTGCATCAGAATCACTTGGTAGGCTCCACCCCCAGAGCTTCCGGTTTAAGTCTGGGTGGCCAAGCATGTGGGGGGCCAACAGGTTCCCAGGTGATGCTGATGCTGCTGGAACCAGGACCATGCTTTGAGAATCGTTGCTTTGGCTGAAGGTTGGGGGTTCCAAGAGGAGCAGGGGTCCAAGTTTGGCAGATGATCCCTGGTGTTTTTACATTTTCCTTTTATACCTGAGGTTCCTGGTTGGGGTTTTCCGACATTATTTTGCCACCCTCTGGTGAGAATAGCAGCCATCAGCTAAACAGACAAGGCTCCCTGATGATATTGCAAGAGTCATCAGAGGCATAATCAATTGCTATCAGACGGGCAGGAAACAATTCAGAAGCCCAGGGGATTGCTGACCAGCCTTCAGAGACTGCCTCACCATCCTTCATTTATATTGGACATTTATAGCGGACAGCTGTGGGAAACAAGGCAGATTCAGAGAATGTGGAATTTTAGAGCAGAGACAGGCCTTTATAAGATTCCATCTGCAATTCGTCTTTCTCCCATTATTAGAGTTGGGGAAACTGAAACCTTCTCCAAACCACACAATCACTATTAACAAACATCTTAGATTCCCCATTGCCTGTGAATTGGCCAGAATTCTGTGTACTCATATCCTGCTCTGTTACATTCCTTTACAGTTGCTAACATGCTACTCATTTGTATGTCAGGTGTTCCTGGCAGAAAAGCCAGAACTTCTACAAAGAGGGCTGTATTTTCAGTTCTGGGAGTCCCTCCTCTCACAGATGATAAACAGAAGCAACAACCTGGCTAGAGTATTCCCTTAGCAAATCCTTTGTGATAGCTATTGCCATTGCCCTAAGTGAGGCCCTGTCTCTCTTGAGCTATTACAACAATGCTGTGAAGAGGGCATGGCATACAAGTTACAGATGAGAAACCCCCAGCTCAGAGAGGCAAAGTGACCTGCCCAATGCCATCCAGCTGGGAAGGGGCAAAGCGTGACTCTCACCTCCTTCTCTGATTCCAAATCGTGCTTCTGCTGCTTCCAGCTGTTGAGTGTGAAAAAGACAGTGTATGTGTTTGTTGAGGGGAGAGTGGACAGAGGGAGAAGAAAGAAGCATTGATTACCTACTCTGCGCCCAGGATTGTGTTGGATGCTTTACATTTACTGAATATAATTATTCCATGAACACCTCTTAAGTCTGTAGAGTTTAGCATTATTATCCCATTTCACAGATGAAGAAATAATCTCAGAAAAGGTGACTTGCCCAAGGGCATGCAGCTGGTGATTTAAATCTGGGTCCTGGCTGTCTTGTTTTTGTTTTTGTGGTACGCGGGCCTCTCACTGCTGTGGCCTCTCCTGTTGCGGAGCACAGGCTCTGGACGCGCAGGCTCAGCGTCCACGGCTCACGGGCCCAGCTGCTCCGCGGCATGTGGTATCTTCCCGGACCGGGGCACGAACACGTGTCCCCTGCATCGGCAGGCGGACTCTCAACCACTGCGCCACCAGGGAAGGCCGGTCCTGGCTGTCTTGATCACACTGTCTAGGGGCAGGGGAACATATGGTTACCGCTGTTTAAAGGGGGCCAACTCCTAGGCAGTTGCAGTCTTTGTAAATGATGTAACATCAGAAGGTAGCAACAAGGGGTAGTTTGGGGATTCCTGGCACTTTGCAAAATTTGGAAGAAAAACAGGAGGGATAAATACTACAAAATGCCCAAGGAGTAAACTTGATAGGAGTTAAAGGGTCGGTAAATATAATAAAACATTGATTTCTTTCCTTCTTTTCAAGGTCCTTCCTCATTGACTAGCTATTCTTTGTGTTGAAATGTCATTGATCTGCAAGTTGTTAGTCTAGGACTTAGAATCTAAGTGGATCTTGATGGCAGAGATAAGGTGTTCTGGGCCCAAGGCCTGGGCGGGAATATCTACAGTAAATCTTCCCTCTAGCAGCCCCATGTGCCCAGTGAGTCACTCTCTTGTCCTACACTCATATCTTTTGCTAACCTACCTCTAACTTTATATCAGCTTCACACCACCTCCTAGTAGGACCTGCTAGCTATCTTGGCTCATCTGAGTCTTCTCTATCTTAGGGGCAATTTAAACCTCATTCCTCCTGAAGTCTTATCTTTGCTTAGAGAGCACTCATCTTGGCCGCTCCCCTGATACAGCTGCTGTTTATATTCTGTGAGCTGTTCCTTGGTCAACCTCATCGCATACACACAAGACACCTCACAACCCCTTTTTTAAATCTGGCCTATATTCTAGCACTGAACAGCTTGTCTTGTAACTTTCCTGTATCTCCAGCACTTTACATGTAGTAGATTCTTCATGAATATTTGGTGGATGAATGAATACATAGCCTGGGGCTATCTTTTTTGAAGGAGGGAAATTATTTCCTCTTGAATACTAAGATTCAGGAGGGCTGGCACCACGTTTTAATTGGTTCTATCCCCAGGCTCTAGGACAAGGTCTTAGTAAATATTGAATCAACATTCTTTAAAAGAATACATTTTCTGGACCTGTTTACACATTGATTCAAGTAGCTCCCCAAATGTTCTGACTTGGAATAGATTTTCCTCCTGGAGGACTGAGTGACCAAGCCCTTTCTTTTTTTTTTTTTTTTTTTTTTGTGGCCGCATTGCATGGCATGCGGGATCTTAGTTCCTGGACCAGGGATTGAACCTGTTACCCCCTGCAGTGGAAGCACAGAGTCCTAACCACCGGACCACCAGGGGATTTCTGACCAAGCCCTTTCATACAGAGCAAACAGAATGAACCCACCTTCTCCCTTCATGAACCACCTCTTTTGACCTGTTCTAGACCCTTCCCCAGAAGCTACTCTGGATGTGGGAAGTTCCCGGATGGCCTAGAATGAGACCCCAACCTGATGGTGACTGTCCGGTTGAGGGGGGGAGGGGTCAGTCTCCCTCACAAACCTGTTTCTCCTGCAGGCTGCCCCATCCATCCTTTCAAGTGCCTTTAAAATCCTTGGAGGCATCCTCGGTTCCTCTCTTCTCCTCACACTCCACACTTGGTTCATTAGCACAGCCTGTTATGTCTAGAATCCAACCACTCTGTAGCACTCTATCACTATCTTGTGGTCCAAGTCCCCCTCACCTCTCTCCTGGATTACTGTGGTAGATTACATCATGACACGACTAAGCTAGTTCATCGCAACTGGGTTCAGTGTTGCTGTAGATCTCAGTAATCTCCAGTAATGAGTGGTAGATGAGCGTACCTTGCTACTAGCAGGGGGCGCTGAGGCAATGCAAGCCAGTTTTAGCCTGAATTCTGTGCCACGGACCATCACTGATTAGCAAGCAGGTCCTCGAGTTATATGACCTCCTCTGTGAGCTCAATGAAGGCCCAGATATATGTCCTGGGTGTTCCAAAAAGTTTCCTTCTTGAAAAGATTAAGTCCAAGGCAGAAGCAACAATATTTGAGGAACAAGCTTCAATTCAGGGTCAGGCGATGGCATCCTCACTCAGCAGCTTGAACCCCAGACCAGACGGATTCCTAAGACCTAGAGCCCATTGGAGCTCACTAGATTCTTATGCCTTGCGGAGCAAGAGCAGAGGCACATGGACAGCACATCGCACATCTGGAACACTGCCTGTTTGACTGATGGACAATTATTTTGGCCATCAGGTTGCTAATGAACAGACCCTCTGCTGAAATGGCATTAAGACAATTTAAGCACTTGCAGAAGTGCCTCTGGAGTGTGGCTTCCGGGTAAAGTCCCTGCTGCCTCCACGGGAGCAGCTCTCAAAGTGTGGTCCCTGGGACCTTTTCAGAGGGTCTGTGAGATCAGCACTATTATTATTTTCATAATAATACTAGGACATTATTTTTGTTTTTCACTCTCATTTTCTCCCAAGCACAGAGGGGAGTTTTCCGGGAGTTTTCCAGAATTTACATGTGTAGTATTGCCACAGGTTGAAGGAAGAATCAGATATGAGAATGCAGCTGTCTTCTGTTAAGCCAGACTTTTTTTAAAAATACTTATAAGTAACTTTTCTTTTTTTAAAATTAATTAGTTTATTTTTTGGCTGCATTGGGTCTTTGTTGCTGCGCACGGGCTCTCTCCAGTTGCAGGGAGCGGGGGGCTACTCTTCGTTGCGGTGCGCAGGCTTCTCATTGAGGCAGCTTCTCTTGTTGCGGAGCACAGGCTCTAGGCGCGCGGGCTTCAGTAGTTGTGGCACATGGGCTCAGTAGTTGTGACTCACGGGCTCTAGAGCACAGGCTCAGTAGTTGTGGCGCATAGGCTTAGTTGCTCTGTGGCATGTGGGATCTTCCCGGAGCAGGGCTCAAACGCATGTCCCCTGCATTGGCAGGCGGATTCTTAACCACTGCACCACCAGGGAAGTCCAAGCCAGACTTTAAAGATATTTACAAACATGTACAGTGGTTTCTCAGGATCTGTGGAAGATTGCTTCCAGGACCTGCCCTCATACCAAAATCTGAGTCCCATAGTCGGCCCTCCATATCCACGGGTTCCGCAGAGGAGGGCTGACTGTAAAACAATGCCACTTTTCTCACTAAATATTTTTTGTTTTCAAATATATCATTTTTTCAGGACTTGTCCCTGTTGCATCTACTCACCTCTGCTGTGAAAGCATCTATACACACAAATGGGCCTGGAAGTGTTCCAGTAAAACTTTACTTATGGACACTGAAATTTGAATTTCATATGATTTTCATGTCTCACAAAGTATTATTCTTCTGATTTTAAAAAAATGTAAAAGCAATTCTTAGTTCACAGGCTGTCCAAAAATAGATGGTGGGCCAGATTTGACCCCCGGGTTGCAATTTGCCAACCCCTCCCTGTTCTAGGGGGTTCAAACCAATAACACACACATATACATCATGTTAGTTCAACTGAAATGTTCAGACAATATAACAGCTTTCTCATTGTTTCTGCAAATGACCCCTGAAGGCTATTCTCAACACGGCAGCCACACTGATCCCTCTTTGCTCTAAAGCCACCAGTGACTTATCTTATTCAGCAGAGAAGCCAAAGTCCTTCCCATGGCTTGGAAGACCCTACATGATCTGCTGCCCCATCCCTCTGACTCAACTCCTTCTTCTCTCCCTCTCATTCTGCTCTAGCCTGTTCCTTGAAAAAGCCTGCTCTTTCCTCAGGGCCTTTGCACTTGCTGTTCCCTCTGCCTGGAATGTCCTTCCCGCAAATAGCCAATTAATTCACTCAAATGTCTGCTCAAATATCACTTCTCAGTGAAGTCTTTGTTTTCTTTTTTTTAATAACAGTTTTATTAATATAATTCATATGCCATGCAATTCACCCATTACAATTCAGTATACAAATTCAGTGGGTTTTAGCGTATTTACAGAGTTGTGCAACCTTCACCATGATCAGCTACAGAACATTTTTCATCACTCCAAGCAGAAACCCCAGACCTATTAGCAGGCACTCCCCATTTCTCCCCAGTTTGCTCAACCCTCCCACCAATCTACTTTCTGTCTTCATGTATTTGCTTATTATGGACATTTCAAGGAATTAGAATTCCATTAAATGGAATCAGACATATGCTCTATTGTGATTGAATTCCTTCACTAAGCTTAATGTTTTCAAGATTCATCCATGTTGTAGCATGTTTCTGTACCTCATTCCTTTTTAGGGTTGAATAATATTCCATTGTATGGAGACACTACAATTTATATATCCACTCATCAATTAGTGAACATTTGGGCTGTTTCACTTTTTGGCTATTAGGAATAATGCTCCTATGAACATGCATGTACAAGTTTTTGTGTGGACATGTGTTTTCATTTCTCTTGGGTAGATACCTAGGAGGGAATTGCTGGGTCATATGGTAACTCTGTTTAACCTTCTAAGAAAATGCCAGACTGTTTTCCAAAGTGGCTGCACCATTTTACATTCCCACCAGCAGTGTTATCGGGATTCCAATTTCCCACATCTTCTCCAACACTTGTTATTACCTGTCTTTGTGATTACAGACATCCTAGAGGGGGGTGATGAAGTGGTACCTCATGGTTTTGATTTGCATTTTCCTGAAGGCTAATGTAAAGGAAGCCTTTTCTTGATCATCCTATTTTAAATGTCAACCCCTCCTCCCTTCTCTACCCCTCCCCCACTTCCCTGCTTCATTTTTCTATAGCACTTATTTCACTTATTCATTTGTTGTCTCTCTCCTCCCTCAGGGGATAAACTCCAGGAGGGCATGATTTTTGTCTGTTCTGTGCTCTGCTATATCCTCAATGCCTGTAGAAGCTCTGTCCAATGGAAATAGAGTGCGATCCATGTACGTAATGTTAAACTTTCTAGTAGCCAAAAAAAAGTGAAAAAAGAAGGAGGAAACAGATGAAGTTCATTTTAATAATATTTTTATTTAACCAGATATATCTAAAACATTGTTATTTCAACAAGTAATCAATATAACAAATTACTAAGGGGATATTTTACATTCTTTTGTTCAGTCTAAGCCTTTGGAACCAGGTGTGCATTTCACACCCTTCTCAGTTTGAACTTGCCACATTTCAAGTGCTTAATAGCCACACATGGTCAGTGGCTTCAGCACTGAACGTGGGCCTAGAACATTCATTTTGTGAGTGTATGAACAACTCCCTCTTAGAGACGGTTTGATTAGTCACTGCCCTGGGAAGGAGGACTTTCATAAACATATTTACGTGAGGTCTTGCATGTAAGTGGTAAGCCTGGGCTTGGGTTTCCAATCCCTGCTTGCTCACTGTGACCTTGGGCAAGTCATTGTCCCTCTCCGAGCATCAATTTCTTCAGCTGTGAAATAAACTTTATGGTCCCTTCCAAGCTTTCAGCATCAGAGAGGGAGGTGAGAGTGTTGCCTGTGGGGTAAAAATGATGCTCAAATGCCTTAGATTCCATACTTTTTGAAGTCAGGTGGCTTTCACCGTCACTGGGAGGAGGGCTAAATCACACAGAAAGATGGTTCTGGAAGACCTCTTGGAGAGCCCTGGTGAGCTGGGGGTTTTTGTGACCGTAAAGAGGCCCTGGGATCATGATTTACACAAAAAGAACAAAGGAATCTGTCTGGGAACACCTCACCCCCCGCCAAGCCCCATCACCCTAACATAAACTGTCTCCTAGAACTATCTGTACAGCTCCCCAGCTGCCTGTGCATTCCTCAAAGGCAGGCCCTGAATCATTGAATATTCATTTCTGTGTTTGGAGGATTATTTGGAAGTCTGTGTAGGGAGGATTCTGATTTAGTTCATTTCCCTGCATCTTTTTGATTAATCCAGAAAAATGGGGGATTCAACAGGTGTTTTGCCAATATGTTAGCTTCTGCTTGCTCAAGCATTTTTTAAGATGTTATAAGGTGTCATATTAATCATAAAATCTTCAGAACCCTCTGTGGGGTGAGACTGGGGACCAGGTTTGCCTGGGGATCGTTCCTTTCAGCTCCTCTGTCCACTGTGGGGACTGTGGGAATTGGCTTTCAAAAGCCCATGCCATTAACTGCGCAGCCCACAGGCTGGATTTCTCTAGGGGAAGGGCTGTGCTGGGAGTCATGATCTGCTTTCAGGGAAGGCTTGTCACTGTTTATGTAGCTTCTCTGAACTTAACCTATAGACTTGGGCAGATCGAGCAAAGCCAGGCCCCACAGTGTAAGCAAATAGGAATAGATCAGGTCAATTTGATTCGATCAGCATCCCTGGTTTGCATTTCCAGGCTTTACTTCTGGAGAAGTAAGATACTACTCCCAAAACAGGCCTCAGGGGGACAAATCTTTTGAGCAGAGTCCCTTAAAAAAATAATGCACTTATGAGTAAATGCATCGTATGTGAGATGGTTCCCCATTACCTCCCAGGACAGAGTCCATGCTGCTTCCTGTGATAGGTGTGGGAGGGTCTGGACCCTGCCTCTTCCTCCAGCCTCTCACCACCTGGCCCTTTGGGCTCTAACCCTTGCATTTCCCACATACCTCATGGATTGTCATTCATCTCCAGGCCTTGGCTTATGGTGTCCCTTCTGCCTGGCACCCCTTTGCCTTCCCTTCTTTCTGTCTAAAAATTGGCCTCCCTTAGGTCTTGTCTGCTTATAGTGATCTGTCCACTTTGAACCCCCAGTTCCTGAGATACCCCAGGTTTGGAGCACCCACAGACCCTGGAATCTGTATTGCCGCACGTGTTACACTGGGTTGGGATCAACTGTTTGAATATTGACCCTCTAGACCAATGTTCTTCATGGAAGGGATAATGCTTCCCAAGGGATGCTTTGAACTGTATGGGATATTTCAGTGGATGCAGTGACAGGAGGGTGCTATTTCCATGTGGTGGACAGGGGCCTGGGGATGCTGGCTCTCCTGCAATGTAGCGACAGTCCTGCCCAGCGGAGAATGTTTCTTGTCCCACAGGACTTTAAGACGTCCAACCAAATGCTCCTGTAGGTAACACACCCTGTAATTAACCGAGCTTGGAAACTAGTAATTTTACAAATAAACTCAATTTTTTTTTGGCGTGGTTTTAACATATGCTGACTTTTCCAGGAACGCAACTACTGTGTAAATCAAGGGAAGACCAAGTTTTGCTTTGCTCAAGAGCTTTAGCAAGGACTTATCACCATTTTGGAAAATCACACCTGTAATGGCAACATGACTCATGATAGAGAAAGAAGAAATTCACCCAGATACCTGCTGGCAAATCTAATTGTTTGAGGATTTTGCTTGACCATGGGATGAGTCCCCATACGACACACCTGGATCCGTCTGCATGTGTTGATGTCGCGGTCGCCGTGTTTCATGGTATACAAAAGTCTACTTTTTTTTTTTTTTTTTTTGCGGTACGCGGGCCTCTCACTGCTGTGGCCTCTCCCGTTGCGGAGCACAGGCTCTGGATGCGCAGGCTCAGCAGCCATGGCTCACGGGCCTAGCCGCTCCGCGGCATGTGGGATCTTCCCGGACCGGGGCACGAACCCGTGTCCCCTGCATTGGCAGGTGGACTCTCAACCACTGCTCCACCAGGGAAGCCCAAAACTCTACTTTTGAAGCTCTTACTTTCAAATGCCAAAAATAAAGTATTGCCTGAATATCGTCTTACATCCCTTAAATCCAGATTTCTTTGTCCTAAGTAGGTGCAAGCACGTGACTACTTTATTACGTCTCTGGTGTATTAGGCCTAAGCATTTAGAGATTGAAACACATTTTATTCTAATGCTCCTTTTATTTCCCTTTTATATTCATTATATTATATTGATTTTGTCTTTTCATTACATGTATAAGTAGGTTATAATATCCATGAATTTAAAGCGGAGGATATTCAAAATATTTATTAAAGGGCGTGGGGGGATCCTAGCTGACAGTGTTGAGAACCATGCTGAAGTCTTAGAGGGCAGGGACTTCACCTCCCCTGTGTCACTGCTTCCTCCCTTGTGCCTAGCACAGGCCTGGAATACAGTAGCTGCACAGAGAATCTTTTCTGAATGATGAAGGGGTTGAGGGTGACCCCTTGGCTGAGATGGGGAATGGAGGAGGGAGGGAAGTTTAGTGGGGAGAGTGATGAGTTCAGTTTTCAGTGTAGAAGCTTGGCGAGCCCTGGAACTTCGAGGGGCAGTGGCTGTGCAGAATTGCTCTCCAAATGCCACTGAAGAGGGGGACGTACAGTCAGAGTGTCAGTCAGTTCATCTGTTTGGTCAGTAAACATTGTGAGTGGCTCTGTGTGGGATGGACAGATCAGCAGGGGCTGAGAGGCTCACTGTACAGGTGTGTGTCTCCTCTTGTGGAGGAGACACACACCTATACTTTCTATTTCCTAGATGGGATTTCCTAGATGGGATGCTGCCTGATTCACGAATCATTGAATAGAGTCAATTAGATTTTCAAATTTCCCCAGTTGAATTTTGTATTTTGGCACCATGATTAGAGCTTGGAATTTTCAGCCCTGCTCCCCATTCTCTCGGGAAGAGAGAAGGGCTGGAAATGGAATCAATGATCCATCATGCCTATGTGAGGACGCCTCCATACAAAACTCCATACAAGAGTTTCCAGGTTGGTGAACACATCTGTGTACTGGGAGGATGATGCACCCCAAATCCACAGGGTCAGAAGCTCCTGTGCTCGGGACCCCCCCAGACCTTACCCTATGTGTCTCTTCATCTGGCTGTTCATCTGTATCCTTTATCATATCCTTTAATAAACTAGTAGATGCATGTAAATATATTCCAGATTTCTGTGAAGCCACTCCAGAAAATTAATCAAAACTGAGGAGAAGGTCATAGTAGCTTCACATTTAAAGCCCATGGGTCAGAAGCACAGGTGACAACCTGGACTTGCGACTCTCATCTGAAGTGGGGTGGGAGCAATCTTGTAGGACTGAGCCCTTAACTTGTGGGATCTGACACTGTCTCGAGGTATATAGTGTCAGAATTGAGTTAAATTGTAGGACACCCAGCTGGTTTCACAGAGAATTGCTTGGTGGGGAACGCCCTCCCACACACATTCGGTGACTGGAAGTGTCAGAAGTGTTGTGAGTGTGGCAGTAGTGTAAGAGTTAGGAAAGACACAGGAGGAAAAGAACCAAGGTTTTTCCAATACACATGGATAAATCTTGAAAACATTATTTAATTTCTAAGTGAAAGAAGCCAATCACAAGAGAGCACAAATTGTATGATTCCATTTATATGAAATGCCCAGTGTAGGCAAAGACATAGAGACATAAAGTAGATTGGTGGTTGCCAGGGTCTGGGGTAGTAGGGGGATGAAGAGTAGCCAAGGGAGCAAGCCATGAGGAAGAGCATTCCAGGCACTGGGAACAGCAAGTGCAAAGGCCCTGAGCTGGGACAAAGTGTGGTCTGATCAAAGAACAGCAAGGAGGCACGTATCTAAAAGAGAGTGATGAAGGGGAAAGTGGTGGGAGATGAGAAAAGAGAGGGGGCAGTGAAACTGAGCAGGACCCTGTGGGGCTCCTGGGCACGGAAGACTTTCTGCGTCCCCCATTGCTTATTTGTACAGAACAGACTCCAGCCTCCATGACCTTCCCTGAGTTCCAAAGGGCAGATTCAGACAGTTGCTAATCAGGGAAGGAAGGGGATGCAGTGACAAGGGAGGAGGAGCCAAGAAACAATAGTGCAGCCTTGGGGCAGGTCCTGGTTCTGCCTCAAGGGATACACATAACAACATGTTTGAGCTCTTCATAGAACTAAAACACAACAAATGGAAGATGTCAGCATTCTTCATACCAGAGAAGACCACCTGAGTCCAGAGTAAAGGAACCAGAGAAACTCATCAAAAGATTACCTGAGGGACTTCTCTGGTGGTCCAGTGGTTAAGACTCCAGGCTTCTACTGCAGGGGGCGTGGGCTTGATCTCTGGTTGGGGAACTAAGATCCCGCATGCTGCATGGCCAAAAAAAAAAAATTGCCTGAGACCAGATTAAAGGAATGCAGGCCCTGCACACACCCTAATCTTATCAGCAACCCCACCCTTGAACCATTGCTTATAAAACTCCTCACCAAATCTTCCCAGGTTGGGACACAGTTTTCAAGGACAGGAACATGCTGTGTTGCCCTTTGCCTGGCAAACCAATAAAGATATTCTTTTCTACTTCACCCAAAACTCTGTCTCTGAGATTCTATTTGGCACCAGTGAACAGAGGCTGAGTTGTTGGCATCAGTAGTAAGACCAGACTGTGTAGGGCCTTGTGGGCCACTGTCAGAGTGTTGGCTTTTACTTGGATGGAGACGAGATAACACTGGCTATTCTGAGCCAGTGGAGGATGTATTTGTCTTATGTTTTAACAGAATCCCTAAGGCAGGAGATGGACTGTAAGAAGGCAAGGGTGGAAGCAGGGAGATGGGTTTGGAGGCTACTGTGTTGATTCAGGCAAGAGATGATTTTGGCTTGGACCAGGATGGGAGCAGTGGAGGTGGGAAGAAGTGTCCAATTCTGGATCTATCTGGAAAATAGAGCTCACCTTCAAGTCTTGTGGTCTGAGCAACTGGGAGATCGCAGCTGGATTTTATCAAGTGAGGGAAGACTGTGGGAGGAAGTAGTTTCCCTGCTAGTCTCTGCTCACGTATAGCAAGAAGTTATAGCAGAGCAAACATTTTAAATTTGATATTTTTTTTCCTGAACACTAAACCATAGACACCGAGACCCTAAAGAGTGTTCATAATGATCACTTTTGAGGGCTGTGTGGTGTTCCATTCAATTCATTTACCCTAAATTACATAACCATTTCCTTGTAATTATCTAGACTGTTTCTGTTTTAATTTAAAAAATTATAGATAACCCTATAATGAATATCTTTGTGCTGATAGCTTTGTCTTTGTGGATCTTTCTTAGGAGATTTCTCAAGGGATTGATTCTCAGGAATGGATTTACTAAGTGAAAGAGTAAAAACACTTAATAGCTCTTGAGACACATTGCTAAACTGTTTTCCACCAAGACTGTGGCAGTTTATAAGGCCAGCCAAAACTTAGAGTGCGGCAGTTTCACCATAAATTAGATAGTAGAGGACATTAGCATTTCATTTACACTTTCTAATAAAAGGGGTAAAAGCTTCAAATTTAAAATATCTTTGCATGTACTTGATTATGGTTAAGGTTGGACATTTAAAAAGTTTATTTGTGTTTCTTTGACTGTGAACTGATTATTCAGGTCCTTTGCCCATTTATTTACTAAAGTTTTAATAGTTAGGAAAATAAACTAGGGAAATTCTGTGTAATTAAATTTGTGTTCCTTTTGTAAAAATTTTTTAAAAGCCTTTGGTATGTGAATAATTATATTCCTATTTTGCTGACTGATTGATTTAAAAATTGCTATGTTGATTACAAAAACATTTCTTAGAGTGAAGCACACCTGGATTGGGTAGTGCTGTAGTCACAAATAAGGGCACACCTTCTAGATCCTTCTCCTGAGTGGCAAAGTTTTCCCACCGTCTAGTTCAAACGTACCTCGCTGATGGGACCTCTGGCACTACAAAGTGCAAGGGACAGGGCAAAGGGGCTTGTCCAGAGAAGAGTGACCTGCATGTTGGAGGAACTCTGGAACATGTATGAGGAGTAGCGGCTGGCAGTTCTGGACTCAGGGAATGGGTCCCAGCTGAGGGGGAGGTAGCGTCTGTCCTCCTGGCGTCCCTCCAGCTGCTCCAGAGTCAGGAAACACCTTCTTATGGGAGTTAGACTGGGAAACCTCTGAGGTCCTTTCAGTACTGAGAACCCGAGCTTCTGAGAATGACACTTTTCTGCCTCAAAGTCTTTGCTGGCCTTGGTCCCTCCTTATTGCCCCATCTTAGGCTGCTGACCACTTTGACTTCTTCAAGGACTGATTCAAATGCCATCTCCATAGTGGAATCTTCCCTAATCAACACCCCTCTCCTGCCCAGCCCCACCCCCCAAACTGTTAGAGCACCTGTCACTGGCTGAATTTCTTCTGTGTTTCTCCCTCACTAGACTCCGAGGGCAGGGCTGGGGCTTATTCATTTCCTTGTCCTCACAGTGCACCTGAGAGGGACTCCGCTTAGGAAGCCTTTGTTGAGTTGAATGACCCCCCCTCCCCAGGGGAAGCTTAGCAGTTAGGAGAACTGCCATAGTAATTAGGAGGCATCCTAGTACAATGTCGGCATCATCACTTACTAGCTGTACCTCAGTTTCCCCATGAAGCTGTTGTGAATTAAATGGACCTCTTGGAGAAAGTTATTTCGCATTTGTTTTGTAATCACTGAGCAGCAAGTACTCTGAGAGTCTATATTCCAGACACAAAGGCATAACAGATGGTCTCTGGGCTTGAGGAGGATCTCAGTGGTACACAGCAGGGTAGAATGTGATAAGGTTCCTGGGAGAGGTGGGAACCAAGTGCTAGGGGGCTCTGAGTAGGGAGAAGGAACACATGGATGAGTCTGGGGAGCTTCCCAAAGGAACCAACATCTGAGTTGAGTCTTGACAAGTGGCTGGAATTTCAACAGGTGGAAATGGTGCAAAAGGGCATTCTGGCAGAGGGAATGGCATGAGCATAGGGTGGGTAAAATATGGGAAGCATTTGGGGGCTGGCCAGGAGCCCTACTTGGCTGGCACTCCAGGACTTTGGGGCTCGAAGGAGTGACAGGAAATATGGCTGAAAAAGACAGTGGTGAGAGATGAATGCAAGAGAGAGCCAGGAGGTTTTAGGGCCCGGATAGGCCCTGGTCAGAGCTGTGAGTGAAGGAGAGGATTGTGTGGAGAAAGGACTGGGTTGTCTGGGCATCAGATGGTCAGTCCTGCAGGAAGGCAGGGGTGGCAGTGGGGATGGAGTGGAGGGGGACTGGGGAGAACACCCCTGGGTGGGACTGCCAGGGCCTGATGAGAGGAAAGGCCAAGGAGAAGAGACTGATGAGATCCCTGTATCCTGATGAGGCCACAGACTTAGCTGTACTTTATTATCTCATGAAAGTCACTGGCATCACTTCTGCACCTAATTCACCACCTTTCTGGGTAGATGGGTAGCTCTTCTCTGGAAACAACCTCTTCCAGGGTGGGGTGGGGGGAGACTTAGTCTAAATCACCGCGGCACCCAACTAGGGGACCCGTGATCAGTAGAGCTTCAGGACTCTGGTTGCTGAGAAGAGGATGAGGAGGAAGGGGAGTATGGGTGTTATTTCCTCAGAAAGGCCTTCTCTGTCCTCTCTGTTAGATTTGAATCAGGTCCCCTGATTTTATCTTCTCATTGCTCCTTGCACTTTCCCTTCCTGACACTCATCACAGTTTTAATTTACATATTTGTGTGTAATTGATTGGTGCCTGTCTTTTCTACTGGATTGTAAAACCCAGCGCTTAGAACAGTGTCTGGTATCTAGTTGGCACTCAGAAATATTTGTAGAGCTTTAAAGACAGAAAGCAGATCAGTAGTTGCTGGGACCTGGGATTGGAGCTGGGACTGACTGCAAATGGGCACAAGGAGTATTTCCATAGATTCGAAAACTGGATTGTGGTGATGGCTGTGCAAACTGTTTATATTTAATGAAAATCATCGCGAAATTACAGTGAGTGAATTGTTTTTTTTTTTTTTTTTTGCGCTACGCGGGCCTCTCACTGTTGTGGCCTCTCCCGTTGCGGAGCACAGGCTCCGGACGCGCAGGCTCAGCGGCCGTGGCTCACGGGCCCAGCCGCTCCGCGGTATGTGGGATCTTCCCGGACTGGGGCACGAACCCGTGTCCCCTGCATCGGCAGGCGGACTCTCAACCACTGCGCCACCAGGGAAGCGCCACAGTGAGTGAATTT
Organism: Lagenorhynchus albirostris; assembly: GCF_949774975.1. Lineage (NCBI taxonomy): Eukaryota > Metazoa > Chordata > Mammalia > Artiodactyla > Delphinidae > Lagenorhynchus > Lagenorhynchus albirostris. Next base: position 135,263,680 of record NC_083095.1, on the reverse strand, counting down.
TAAGGTATATAAGTTACACCTCAATAGAGCTGTTAAAAAATAAAAATAAATATTTGTGGAACGAGTAAATGATCTTTCTCCCTCTCTGAGGCTGTAAACTCCGTAAGAGAAACTAAATCCCCCAAATCTAGAAGGGTGACTGTCATCTAGCAGGCGCGGAACAAACATCCCATCTGAACAGTGACTTTATGAATGAATGAGGAGAGGAAGGACTCTTACCGGAGATCATTGACTGCAGCTTCCGGGTCGCTGCTCCGCACGTCGCCGCGAGACTAGCCCGGCGATTGGCCAGCGGAGCCAGGTTGTCCAGGACCGGGACCAGGAGCGTGCTCAGAGAATCCCCTAGGCGGGTCCGTGGGGGCGGGGCTTCCAGGGGCGGGGCTTCCAGGGGCGGGCTCCCGGCGCGGGCTGCCGGGCTGCGCGGCTGCGCAGTACTGCCGCCGCTGTCGCCGTGGTGAGAGTGGAAACGATGGCCGGGCCCGCGTGGATATCCAAGGTGAGCGCCTGGCAGGCCGGCTTGTGACTGGCGGGCGGGTCGCGTGCTGGGCGGGGGCAGGCGCGCGGCCCCCGATGGGGAGGCGGCGGCGCGCGGCCCCCGATGGGGAGGCGGCGGCGCGCGGCCGGCTGGGGACAGTTAGAAAGCCTGTCCTGGCCGCCTGTGCGCCTCGCTCCGTGGCCCGCGTGCGGTGTGTAGGCAGCCTCGCTCTCGGAAGGTAGCGCCTGGGGCGGGGACGGCATCAAGGTCAAGGCAGGGGGCGCAGTTCCTGCCCCGGGCAGCATCCCGGTTCCACCTCCGGCATCTGCCCCGTCCGGAGCCCAGGCCGCGCGCGCAGCCCGGGAAGGTCACCGGAGCCGCCGCCCTGGCTCCGCCATTCCGGCGGTTTCCGAGGCTGCGGCCCTGCAGCCTGCTGATCGCGTGGAGAGTCCCCTCCAGCACGGCCCAGGCCTCCCCCAGGTGTCTGCTCCGGCCCGGGCCGGGTAACCTCCCAGGTGAGGGAATCCCGAAGTCATTTTCCTGCCAGACTTTTTCTCCCTTAGAGCTCTTACCAATCTGATCGTATAGCTATTTCCCCTTCAAAGGACACAGGGTACCTTGCACCTTGGAATTGCTATCTGAACACTGGGAGACTGAGAGAGGGAGACCAGCAACACCTTTCTTTCACCTTTTATTTGTGAGCATCCTGCGTTCTCACCTTGACAGCTCAGATGCCTGCCGCAGCTGGATAGGGTTTCCGACCATCTCTGCAATTCTTTGGTTCCTCAGTGGAACTAACTGTGCCTGAAAACGTAATTGCTCAAGATCACACAGAAAGTCCGTGTCAGAACTGAAAGAGGAACCCAGATGTCTCGGGATTCCCAGTTCTAAGTCCCATTCTGCCTACTCTGTGACCAAGGTCACACAACGAATTATAGGCAGAGGGAAAAATGGGCCCTCAGGTCTCCTGTTGCTCTTAAGAATGATCCCCTAGAAACCTACCATAAGCAACTTAATTTTTTTCTATAAAATTTGATACTGCATTTCTCCTTTGTTTTAAGTTTAAAGCGAGGTCCGCATGCACTGTTATTTAGTGAAAAGCAGTCTACACTGGAGTTTAGGAGTCTTAGGTTTAAGTATTGTTAGTACCATTGATTGGCTGCGTGACCCTGAGCAAATTACTTAACATCTCTGAGCCTTAATAAGCCATCTGTAAAATAGTTGTACTTGCTTCACAGAGTTGTTTGAGGATTGAAAAAAATAATGTGAGAGCACCTAATACATGCAGAAGGAACACAAAAACCTGAAGCTTTCCTAGCTGTCAATATACTTATCTTACAGTCTTCAAGCAGACAATTGGGCATCAGTAGCTAGGTTTTATTTAGTAACTGGGTTCTGCTTTGTTACCCTCTTCAGACCTGGATTTGTGTATGATGGTAATTTATTTCACATTGGCTCCTGAAGGTAAAGCAACTTCTGTGTCATTGTCTAACAGAAGTCAATCCTTTAATCAGTGAACTTACACTTAACACCTAGTCATCTTTGGTAGGTATATTAAGCTTCAGAATGAGGGACTAAATAAAACAGCTAGTAAATTTCTTTTGCCTTTAGCGTGGTCTACAAGAAAAAAGCCACATAGTAGGAATCCAGAAAGTGTCAGAGGATGAGGTTCTCCTCTGACATGGAATGGACTCCCCGTGTGACCTTTGGCAGTCATTTGACCTCTGTGGGCCAGTTTCTCCCTTTAGGGACTGGGATAGACAGTGTCTCGGAAGCTGATGTCCCAGAATTATGAGAAAGCTGAGCTGGATGGGAGTTTCAATCAGAACAATCCTCTATTAGAGTTCCATTTAAGGTTTTATTTGGAAAAAAGAGATCTGCAGCTTAAATTTATTTTTTTCTAAAAAAGCTTTATTTAGAAAAAATAGTGAGTTTCTAAAGGCCTTTCAGGCTCTAAAATACTATAATTATAACAAGGCAGTTCCCCCATCAGGAAGCTTTTATTGAGTGAGTACCTGCCATACATTCTACACTGTATTTATATGTTTTTAAGTTGGAGGATGAAGGTAGAAAAGGAAATGAGGTGCTATGGATGAAGATGGCCCAGGAAGTCAGAAGTTCAGTCCATATTCTGTGAGCCTGGCCTTAGTCTCCTTATCTGAAAAGGGCTACTAATACAATCTCTCCAGGTTTTATTAAAATAAAATGATGTAGTATATGTACAAGTATACTATAAAGTAGAAGTCAGCCTGTGCTTTGAAAAATCTTGTCTTAAAAGTTCCGGGTCATTCTAATGATTTAGATGCAATACTACCTTATTCTAAGATCACGAAGGAGAGATGACAAAGAAGACTGGTTGTTAGAGAAAATCATTGCAAGTATTAAAGCCATTTGCTGGAGTGGGAACTCATCAAATAGAGAGATGCTTGAGGCTGGCTTCAGTTTTTCCAAAAGTATTCTGAGCACCTACTGTGAGCTAGGCACCGTTCTAGGTACTAGAGATAGAACAGTGAACAAAACATGAAAATCTTTGCCTCATGGATTTACATTTTAAATCAGTTATTTTGGTTGGGTCTTTTATCACAAAGACATGGGCCGTTTTTTTTTTTTATTGGAATGTAGTTGATTTACAGTGTTGTGTTAGTTTCAGGTGTACAGCAAAGTGAATCAGTTATACATATAGCCCCCCCTTTTTGTTTTAGATTCTTTTCCCATGTAGGCCCTTACAGAGTATTGAGTAGGGTTCCCTGTGCTATACAGCAGGTTCTTATTTATCTATTTTATATATAGTAGTGTATATATGTCAGTCCCAATCTTGACATGGGCCTGTTTTTTTTTTAAATTAGTTTATTTATTTTGGCTGCACCAGGTCTTAGTTGCAGCACACGGGATCTTCGTTCAGGCACGCGGACTTCTTAGTTGTGGCATGCAGACTCTTAGTTGTGGCATGCATGCGTTATCTAGTTCCTGACCAGGGATCAAACCCAGGCCCCTTGCATTGGGAGCATGGAGTGTTATTCACTGGACCACCAGGGGAGTCCTGACATGGGCCTGTGTTTTTTTTTTGTTTTTTTTTTTTGCGGTACGTGGGCCTCTCACTGTTGTGGCCTCTCCCATTGCGGAGCACAGGCTCCGGACGCGCAGGCCCAGCGGCCATGGCTCACGGGCCCAGCCTCTCTGCGGCATGTGGGATCTTCCCAGACCGGGTCACGACCCCGTGTCCCCTGCATCGGCAGGCGGACTCTCAATCACTGCGCCACCAGGGAAGCCCATGGGCCTGTTTTGAGTGAATGTTTTTTCTTTCTTTCTGGGGAGTGGGGAGAAGGACTCATGCAAATTTTATAACATACCTTTAAATGGTCTCCCTTCCAATAGCCCATTTGCTGGTGGATGAATCATGTCCTAGGATTAAGTGTTTGGCCAGTGGTTTTGGCATAGCATATTCTTTTGGATCTCACCCTGTCTTTTATTGTCAGTCCAGAGAGATGACTGTAGATGCCAGGTTAGAGGATACAATTCGTTCACAGCTCCTTGGCTCTTGGTTGGTGTCTCTTTAGTGGGTGCTGATATTACAGCAAAGGTTCAGGACTTACAAGAACTGTCCCCCAAAAGGAAGACTAAGGATATAACAAATGTATCTTTGCTCATGTATCTAGCATGAAAAAAAGTTAACATTTAGAATTTTTAATGAATTATTATTTATTTATTAAATAATTTTATTTATTTTTGGTTGTGTTGGGTCTTCATTGTTGCGTATGGGCTTTCTCTAGTTGCGGCGAGTGGGGCTTAGTTGCAGTGCGCGGGCTTCTCATTACGGTGGGCTTCTCTCTAGGTGTGCGGGCTTCAGTAGTTGTGGCACGCAGGCTCTAGAGCGCAGGCTCAGTAGTTGTGGTGCATGGGCTTAGTTGCTCCGCAGCATGTGGGATCTTTCCGGACCAGGGATCGGACCTGTGTCTCCTGCATTGGCAGGTGGATTCTTATCCACTGCACCACCAGGAAAGTCACTAAAACTTTTAATGAATTTTAATACCTTTGGTTTTTGTACCCAATTTCTTTGATTATATTCTGTTTATTATAATGTAATATGACTTTGTACCAGTTTTCAAGGACTGAATTATTAAAGTTCAAAATAACCTTTCAAAATTTATATTTCTGGTGTGTCATAGTGTTAAGCGAAAAAAAAATGTACCGGTGGTAACGTCTTGGGGTAGTGGGATTAGTAGGTCACATTCCTTTTATTTTTCTGTATCTTTCCCCTCTCCCAGCAATTAACAATAATGACCATGTCACTTACATTATCAGAAGAAGTAGATAATTTATTTAAAATCTTCACTCTGTATGACACAGGTGTCAAAATAGTATTAAATAAATTTTGTTAGATTTTTATTATACCGTGTAATTTCTTAATATTCATGGGAGAAGAACAGGCATAATGTATAATTGGAGGAGCCCTGAACTAAGAGTCAGGAGACCCAGATTGTGGTCTCTTTGTGGTCACTCTGTGACCTTAGGCAAATCCCTACTCTTTGGACCCACTGTCTCCACTGTATAATGAGTGAGTTGGGCTCTGGGATTTATAAGGACCCTGCTGGCTCTTAAAATTAGTGATAGTTTTCTTAGACTGTGTGTTACCCCCAAATTGACCCAGTGGTCAAGAATGTTGACATTAAACCATCCAGATCATCTGAGAAAAATCCAGTGTTTGAGCTAAGAAAGTAGAGTTTCATTCTAGCTTCAATGTCTTTTGACAACTTTTCATAAAATTGACTGTAAAAGTACATATGTCGTACTTACATTCTCAAAGTAAAGGTAAACTGAATATTTCAGTTTTCAAATCCAAAAGAGCTTGCTACATTGAACTAATACATGAGAAAAATAATCCTCGGAAATTCCTGAATATATCTGTGCAAAGTTGCAGCATTATCAGCTGCAGAGATGGTTCCATCTCTACCTTTTAACTATATGTGGTTTAATTCTGTACGTAACATTTCTTTGTTGATATTAAATGTAGGTCTCTCGGCTGCTGGGGGCATTCCACAACCAAAAACAGGTGACCAGAGGTTTTGCTGGTGGTGTGAGTATAATTACGTCTTTTATTTTTTCCTTTTAGAAGTTTCTCAAGAAAGATGCTTAGACATGTTATGTAGCATTTAATCTTCACTTATTTAAAATTAGGGAAAATTGGCCATACTTATATTGTATATTTAAATTATTGGTGAACATGCATAAATCTATTAGGTCACTTGCACATTAAAAAAAATTGTATTATAGCTGGTGCTGTAAGCCTATCACATTAATATCTTGAAGGAGGCTTGTTAAAAATAGTTATAAAATAGATTATAAAAAAACAGATATTATCTAAAGATAACAACTACCCTTGAGCCTGTTACTTTATTTCACAACCTCATTTGGATAAGACAGTTTTTTTCCAAACTAGTACAGGTTGAGACAAAATTGTTGAGAAGCTTCAAAACCTGCTTTGCATTTTTATTTTGTGAGCTTCCCTGAAAACAGTAGATTGATCGCCAATCAGGAATGCCTCAAACATCTATAAGCCCTGTAGGCTCAGATGTATCGATACTTTGCTTACGTAGTCTTCATAGGCTCTCGTGTTAGCGGATCATCTATTTCTCATTAAATCTGCTGCTTTTAGAATTCCCAGCGTTAGAGTTCTGTGCTTTAAAAACTGATACCACATTTTTAGAGCATTCTAAGACTGTGGGTCAGTGACTTCCTGTATGTTTTTATTTTGCCTCCTTCTTACAGAATCTGATTTGGATTTCATAATTCCTATACTCCCGTATAACATCTTACCCTGTGAGGGATTTATAAGACCATAGTATATCTTTTTTCATTTACTTTCTGAACTGTGGAAGTAAAGTAGTTTTTTCTGGTGGCCTGATGACGTTTGTTATTACATGTTGGGAGAACAGGAAGAAGAAGCCAAAGGGGTTCTTTCGGCTCTGCTTTTGCTGCAAAAGATGCAGAAGGAGGCTTGCGCTTTAGCTAAGCTAGCATTTAGCTAGCTAGCATTTCAAATGCATTCTGAAAGCTGATGAGATGATCATTGTTCTCTGCTATTATTTAATTTCCAGGCTGTCCATTAAAAAATATATATTGGCCTGGTGGGGAGGGGGTTATATTTGAAAGAAATAAAAGAAACTAATTTTTAAAAAAGATTTCTTCAGTTGTACAGAAAAATTCAGAAATAATTAGTCCACCTGCTTTGGGAGCATCACTGGAAGGTAAAAGACCAGGGAAATGTAAATCAGTGATTTTTTAAAAATGTAGCACAGGGAGCTGGCACTGAAAAAGGCCAGGGACCGTTGTCTGAACCAAACTTCTAGGTAGGGGAAATACCCAAATAATGACATATATAGTTTCCAAATGGTAATCCTCATTTAAATCCTCTCATCATTTCCCTTTACACATTTTTTTTCTGTGTTTGAAATGCTGGCTGTATTTTGTTTGAAGCCTTTGAACTAAATCGTTGCTGTTACATTACAAATACACTTGTCATTCTAAGTGTAATTCAGACATTGCAGGTATGATCACATACCCTATTCTTGTTGGTTCCAAGTAAACTTTGCTGAGCTCATTTGGATTACTTTTGTCATTAGGAGCCAACTTTATAAAGGAAATCAGGAAAATGGAGACCCTCTCTTGATGTGAAATCTGATTTTCCGAGTGCCAAAACAGACCTCAGTGGTACTCTGGAAGTGTCTGGGAGTGTTTCGTAAGACTGCACGAGTTGCATGAGAAACCGAACTTTCTAGGCTCCCGGTGGAGAGGAAAGCCCTTGCCTTCCTGGGAAGCCCTCTAAATTTTACTGAGAGAACATTGTTGAAATGTTTTGCTCTCCTTGGTTTTACAGACTTGAATTAATTGGTCTCTTTGTAGTTTGTCTGAAACGAAACATCAATTGGGAAGTTTACCAGGGAGTTTATTTTTGTTTTATCTGGAGAGCATCACTTAAGTTCTTTTTAAAACCTCTGGGCTCAGCTACAGGGAGTAGAGTTGTGGAGTCTCTTGATTCTTGACTCCACTTTGATAAGCCGTTGGAAGGTAGGTCTGTTTTCTTAAAGGCATTTCTTATGAGTTAAGAAAACCCATAAACTGGATTTCTTTGTCAATGATGTTCCTTTTTAAACCTTCAAAAATCAATTCTGACTGTCTTCTTTGATGATTTCTTATATTCAGGTTAAGACGGTAACTTTAATTCCAGGAGATGGAATTGGCCCAGAAATTTCAGCCGCAGTTATGAAGATTTTTGATGCTGCCAAAGTAAGTGGGCTTAAAAAATACTTTTGATAATAGTTTGTAGAAAAGTTTTCTTAGCCAGTTGGAGACAGTGAACTCTTAGGATGAATTGTTCACGTTTGTATGAACTTGGTGAGGTCTGTTAAATTTCACAGATTCTGACTTTAAGAGTGTTGTTTGCTGCCGTCATTGTCAATAGTTTAAGCTACTGCACTGGCATCAGTTATATATAAAGTAATCCAAGTAGTACTGTAATTTTTGTGGACTTTTGAACACTGCCTGGGTTTAAAGTCTTTAAGCCCCTCCAAGTCACCTAATGTCTATCTCATTTTTCCTTCCTGCCATAAAAAAGAGAATAGAATTGATATTTCAGAAAACTATATAGGGCATTTTGAAAGATTCTTTTTTTTTTTTCCCCTGGTGTGGAAATATCAAGTATGAGGTATTATTATCCAACAGCCTAGCCTTCAATGCAGGTAGATATTTAAAAATCTAGAGAATTTAGGAAACTTGGACTTCGTTTGACCTGATGCTTTATTCTTGCTATTTATAGCTGCTAGGCGAAATAATGTGTAAGATTAAATCAGGGTTGTTATGATACCAACAGCTATAAGTCAAGGAATTCAATTTATTTATACTAAACATACATTGTTTTTCTATATGAGTTTTTAATTAAAACTCCTACAGAGGAAATGATGCTTATACAATAGCATTCCCCAAGGGAACTGAAATAGGATGGCTGTCAGCTGTAAGCTCCGTGTGAACAAGGAGCACAAGTCTTGCTCTGTGTTCCTATTCCTAGTGCATGCCCAGTTGGCTGTCAGATGTGTGTGTACACACTGAAGGGTGTGGGTGAAGAGAAAGGATAACGCTGGTTTATTCCTTAAAACTTCTTTCATAGGTTATATAATATGTCTTTTTTTTCTTAACAGCTTTATTGAGATTTAATTCATGTATCGTTCAATTCATCATGTAAAGTACACAGTTCATTCATGGAGTTGTGCAACCATCACCATAGTCTAATTTTAGAACATTTTCGTTACCCAGAAAGAAACCCCATATTCATCAGCAGTCACTCCCCATCACCCTTATCTCTCCCACCCTGCCCCCTCCCATCACCAGCCCTAGGCGACCACTAATCTACTTTCTCTCTCTGTAGATTTGCCAATTCTGGACATTTCATATAAATAGAGTCTTAAAATTACATGGTTTTTGTGTGATGAATTGGGAGATTGGGATTGACATATATATACTAATATGTATAAAATAGATAACTAATAAGAACCTGCTGTATAAAAAAGTAAATAAAATTCAAAACTTCAAAAAAAATTACATGGTTTTTGTGATTGGCTCTTAGCATAATACTTTCAAGATTCATCCATGTATCAGTACTATGTGATATTTCTGTGAATCATGTTTCTCTGCTCCTTATGATATTATAATTATAGCCACGTTAACAGTGATTGTGAAAAAAAGAAGTAGGCAAGTGGCAGCTAGGAGTGATGACTGGACAAGGGTAATGTGGAGAATCCATCTGGACATGCTAGGGAATGACATCTCTTCTTGCATGCCAGGAACTTTCCGGGCCTTTATTGTATGTGTTTTCACCAGCTGCATCCAAAGTGAGGAAGCTTGTGTATAAATGTAGTGTGAATGTCAGTCACATGTAGGTCTTTCCAGTTCACTGTGCTCTGTGGTGTGGCATCTAGGCACCTATTCAGTGGGAGGAGCGGAATGTCACCGCCATTCAAGGACCGGGAGGAAAGTGGATGATCCCTCCAGAAGCCAAAGAGTCCATGGATAAGAACAAGATGGGCTTGAAAGGTAGCACTGAAGTGAATATGATGCTTATTATTGATTTCTGCTCCAGGTGTTATATTTATCTTTACCTAGATTTATCTTTTGTATAATTTTTACATTTTTATTTTAATTCATACATGCTCAAGGTCATGATTCAAAATATTAGCATGTGACAGATTGGAATTCAGCATAGGCTTTAAATCCAGACAGATCCACTGTGAATCTCATCCCTGCTGCTTACTGGCTGGGAGGCTTGGGCAAATTTCTTACTCTTTTTTTCCCCTTTACCTTTAAATGACAGCAATAGGGAATTCCCTGGCAGTCCAGTGGTTAGGACTCAGTGCTTTCCCTGCCTAGGGCCCGGACTCGATCCCTGATCAGGGAACTAAGATCCCGAAGACTGGCACAGTGCAGCCAAAAAAAAAAAAATGACAGCAATAGAGTTGATACCTCATAGGGAGGTGGTGTCATAGGATTAGCTAATGTCAAGGACCTGATACCGTGCTTGGTCCTCAGTCAGTAGATGCTCGATGCAGTTGATATTCCAGAAAGCTTCATTGAGGAAATTTCTTCCTTCATCTGAATCTGGGGGAGAGGGTAAAGTTAGAGGCAGAACATATTTTACAAGGTAGCCCAGGTGGGTCTGTAGATGACACAGGGAGTAGGCACTGAATGTTGCCTGAGAGTGACCAGCTGTAGATGGACTCATTTACGATGAAGAGAACATCTGACTCAGAAACAGAGCACCTGTCTGCCCTTTTAAATGACGCTTGTAGAGGCTTCCCTGGTGGCGCAGTGGTTAAGGGTGCGCCTGCCGATGCGGGGGACGCGGGTTCGTGACCCAGTCTGGGAGGATCCCGTGTGCCGTGGGGCGGCTGGGCCCGTGAGCCGTGGCCGCTGGGCCTATGCATCCAGAGCCTGTGCTCTGCAACGGGAGAGGCCACGGCAGTGAGAGGCCCGCGTACCGCAAAAAAAAAAAAAAAATGACGCTTACTTTGTTGTAAAAGTGTCCCTTGATTCATGAAGCATGCACGTTAGATGTGTCACAAAGCTACTTCACGTCCAAACAAAGGATCCTAAATACATCTCTGATGGAATACTGGAAAAAATAAAAATTGGAATTTCAAATACAGTTGGCCCTCCATACCCACATGTGCATCCATGGATTTGCAATCATGTATGGAAAATATTAAAAAAAAAAATTCTGGGCTGGGACATCCCAGTCCCGGTTGGTCCTCCTTGCCTGCCACCGGTGCGACCAGTCCGTGCAGCCAGCCCAGTTAGCCCGGTCTGCACTGCCCACCGGCCAGCTGGTCTCCCACCACAACCATGGATGCCATCAAGAAGTTGCAGATGCTAAAGCTGGACAAGGAGAATGCCATCGACTGCGCTGAGCTGAGGACCGCAGCAAGCAGTTGGAGGAGGTGCAGCAGGCCCTCCAGAAGAAGCTGAAAGGGACGGAGGACGAGGTGGAAAAGTATTCTGAATCAGTGAAGGATGCCCAGGAGAAACTGGAGCAGGCTGAGAAGAGAGCCACCAATGCCAGGGCAGATGTGGCCTCCCTGAACTGCTGCATTCAGCTGGTAGAGGAGGAGGTGGACCAGGCGCAGGAGCGCCTGGCTACAGCCCTGCAAGAGCCGGAGGAGGCTGACGAGGCAGCTGATGAGAGTGAGAGAGAAATGAAGGTCATGGAAAGCCGAGCTATGAAGGATGAGGAAAAGACGGAGATGCAGCTGAAGGAGGCCAAGCACATCGCTGAGGATTCAGACCGCAAATATGAGGAGGTGGCCAGGAAGCTAGTGATCCTGGAAGGAGAGCTGGAGCACTCAGAAGAGACCGCTGAGGTGGCGGAGAGCTGGGAGGAGGATCTTCGGACCAGGGACCAGGCCCTCAGGTCCCTGATGGCCTCAGAGGAGGAGTATTCCACCAAAGAAGATAAATATATATGAAGAGGAGATCAAACTGCTGGAGGAGAAGCTAAAGGAGGCTGAGACCCGAGCAGAGTTTGCCAAAAGGTCGGTGGCAAAGTTGGAGAAAACCATTGATGACCTGGAAGAGACCTTGGCCAGCACCAAGGAGAACGTGGAGATTCACCAGGCCCTCGACCAGACCCTGCTGGAGCTCAACCACCTGTGAGGGCTGGCCCTGCCCCCAGCCAGGCTATAGTTGACACCCCAACGAATAAAACTGGTGTTACCAGCAAAAAAAAAAAAAAAAATCCACAAAGTTCCAAAAAGCAAAACTTGAATTTTTTCACTGGCAACTATTTACATAGTGTTTATATTATATTAGGTATCATAAGTAGTCTAGAGATGATTTAGTTTACAGGAGGATGTGTGTAGGTTATATGAAAATACTATGTCATTTTATAATAAGGGGCTTGAACATCCATGGATTTTGGTATCTGCTGGGTTGCTGGGTCCTGGATCAATCCCTCCCCCCAAACCCCCATGCCGAGGGACAAGTGTCAACACTATGTACTTGTGTTTATAAAGGAAAAGAAAAGACCAGACTGTATCCTCTTGTCATCTGGGTATTCTTCTTTATTACAGGCCCTTTAAAAACCCCCATAGCCGCGGGTCACCCATCCATGAATTTATTGCTGCGTAAAACATTTGACCTTTATGCAAATGTCCGACCATGTGTCTCAATCGAAGGCTATAAAACCCCTTACAGCGACGTAAATATTGTCACCATTCGAGAGAACACGGAAGGAGAATACAGTGGAATTGAGCATGTGGTATGTTCATTTGGATACTTTTTCATTCTTAGTTGGGTTGCTTTCTGTGCACTTGGGACCTTTGTTCAAATTCCCAGTTGAAAATATTTCCCAAAGACAGTTCTCTTGCATTCTGTGAGGAGTTGTGGGTGTTTGTCTTGTCCTGGGTCTCTGGCTGACAGTACTCAAATGGATGCCTGGGCGAGGGGTTGTGGTGCTTCAGGGTATGGGCTTGGGAACTTGTCCTGTTTGAATTTTGAATCCTCAACTTCATACGTAACCACCTCTGCACCTTGGTTTTCCTCATCTGTGCCGTGAGGCTTATAATACCTGGCTCCTAGGACTGGAGTGAACATGATTAACCTCACTGACATACCATATGCATGATGCTTGCCTTGGCAGCGGGTGCCACGCAAGCCTGCCACAGATGGTGTTGTCTGCACACTGCCAGCAGTCCAGGACCGGGTTGTTGCCATGCCCTTTCAGCGAGGCAGGACTTCCTCTGTTTCAGATTGTGGATGGAGTTGTGCAGAGTATCAAGCTCATTACTGAGGGGGCGAGCAAGCGCATCGCGGAGTTCGCCTTTGAGTATGCGCGGAACAACCTCCGGAGCAACGTCACGGCCGTGCACAAAGCCAACATCATGTGAGTCCCTGTGGGTGGCGCTCCGTCTGGCTTTGTGGGCGAGGAGCAGTGACAGGGCTTTCCTTTCCTCTCTCCAGCTTGCTCATTGACTCCTGATAGCTCTGGAAAATGGCCTTGTAGCCAGTCAGAGGGTCAGGCATTTCTCTTGTGTCAGAATATCCTATTTAATGTGCTTCATTGGGTGGATGACTGGAGCGGGTTTGGAGGGAGCAAGAATTCAGGTCCCGGAAGTTTAAGGAGGGCCTGAGAACCATCGGGGAAGGAAGCCGGAGAGTCTGGATCCCCAGGTGCGGCGGGCAGTTAGCTAAGGCCACGTCTGCAAAAGGGCAATCGTTTCTGTGTTAGGAGGGAATAGCAGGAATGTTTCTGAGATGGCCCCCTGCTCAGGGGCTTAAAATATTTCTCATAGTGCTAATACTATCTGATGTATTACTCTAGCAGTTTGAATTCTTCTCAGCCCTAGTGTATTAAAGCCCAACTCAGTGTATTAGGAAGCAGGTTTCCTAACCTAAGGAAAGTGTTGAGCATGTAAAATAGTAAAACCATTTAAATAATTGAATAAGTTAACCTTTTAAGGCATTTTTAATGTTTTCTTATTAATAGATATTGCTGGATAACACTATAAAAATATAGTCTTCTTTATTATGATCAAACTATATTACATTTTTTACCCTTTTGTGCTTCCAGAAGTATCCTAAAACATTGAAATTTGCATTTTACTGATTGCCAAAAAAAATAATTTTACTGTAATTGAAATCAGATATCTGCAACTTAAATTTCTTGAACTTACTTTACTTCTCTGATTTGATCTTTTTCTCTCTGCAAGTCTTTGCTTTCAACAATTTTTATTTGATTAAATACAGGCGAATGTCAGATGGGCTTTTTCTGAAAAAATGCAGGGAAGTTGCAGAAAACTGTAAAGATATTAAATTTAATGAGATGTACCTTGATACAGTATGTTTGAATGTAAGTATATATTCACACTTACCTGCCACTTTTTGTGGTGTATAGTGTGTCCGTGTGGTGCACAGTTTTTGATTGCTAAACGCACAAATGCATTTTTTGTAGATGGTCCAGGATCCGTCCCAGTTTGATGTCCTTGTTATGCCAAATTTGTATGGAGACATCCTTAGGTGAGTCTGGCTATACCTTTTAGCCTACAGTTTATTTATAAATGTCATAAAATAAATTGTGGCTTACAAATTTTAATCAAATATTATAAAATACAGCATTTGTTACAAGCTGCAAGTTGAATTCTGACAATTCAGGTGGTGATGTCAATGGTGGTATGCTGGATGGGTTATTCATTCATTTGCCAAATCAGCTCTGGGCTCTTGCCCCCTGACCATTAGTTCCCGCTTCCCATTTTACAGATATTTTATTGGTTGGTTGATTGATTGATTTCAGTGTTTCATCATGTATAGCTAGGTAGGTGGGTGTTCATTTTTATAAATTTTTTGTAACTTTTGGCATAATTTCAGACTTACAGAAAAGTTGCAAGAATGGTACAAAGAATTCCTGTGTACTCAGCACCCACATTCACCAAATGTTAACATTTTACCAGACTTACTTTATTACTCTCTCTCTCTCTCTCTCTCTCTCTCTCTCTCTCTCTCTCTCTCTCTCTCTTCTTCTCTCCTTTCCCCTCCCTTCATCCTCCTCCTCCTTCTTCTTTTTTCTCTCTTTGTCTCTACACACATACACGTGATGGTGGTCAAATGGTGCTTTTGTAAGTCCATCATTCCTTCTACATGTATCAGTTGGCATTCTACTGTAAGGATAAGCTTTTCTTTCTCTCTTATTTGTTTACTTATTTGCCTATATCAATTTGGACTCCTGGTTTCTATTTTATTTAGTGGTTATATCCATCACTATCATCTTTTATATTGATGCATATGTTGTGCAGACTTGGCCAGTGGGAGTCCCTTTGAACTGTCTCTGTGTCCTTTTGACACAGCCCATCATTTGCTTTCTGGCACAATAAGGTGCTTCAGGCTCATCCTATATTTTCCTAACTGTAGTCCTGGAATCAGTCATTTCTCTAAGTAGCCCAGGTTCCTTTTAGTGGAGAATGGTATTTAAAGATGAAAGTCTGGGTGCTAGGTGAGACATTTTATTTTTCAAAATATCCTTTGAAATGCTTTTCTGCCCCCAGTGACCTGTGTGCAGGACTGATTGGAGGTCTTGGTGTGACACCAAGTGGCAACATTGGAGCCAATGGAGTTGCAATCTTCGAGTCGGTAAGGACCCTGGTGACACCTGAAGCAGAATTCAAGTCAGAATGACATGAGAACCCAGGAGGGCTTATCTGCATAAATATATTTTAACTCTTGAGTTTTTCCAATTGTCAGAAGAAAATGAAGCTTGGTTTATTCATTTGTTTTCCTCTTACTTCTTTTTCATCCTTATTATTTATTATGTATCCTTCCTCAGTTAAAATATTTTACTGAAAGTTGGACTGGATAAGATTGTTAGTCCATGTTTTTGCACTTATAAAAGAATTTCTTTAGCTCTTATTTTTCTGAGGTTTTATTTCTAAGACATATGTCTGAGCAGCTATTTTTCATCGGTGAGGAAAGCTGATTAAGAGCCCAGCTTCCCTGGAAGAGGGCTGTTTGCTCCTGTCTCCCTCCTGACTGCACTCTTTTCCCCCCCTACCCGGGCAGGTTCACGGGACCGCCCCAGACATCGCAGGGAAGGACATGGCCAACCCCACGGCCCTCCTGCTCAGTGCCGTGATGATGCTGCGTCACATGGGGCTTTTTGACCACGCTGCAAAGATTGAGACAGCATGTTTTGCTACAATTAAGGATGGGAAGGTATTGGTAATCTTGCCACACTTCTGCTGGGTAAAATGCATTTCCTCTTTGGGTTGTTTTTTTTTTTTTGTGGTATGCAGGCCTCTCACTGTTGTGGCCTCTCCCGTTGCGGAGCACAGGCTCCGGACGCGCAGGCTCAGCGGCCATGGCTCACGGGCCCAGCCGCTCCACAGCATGTGGGATCTTCCCGGACCAGGGCACGAACCCGTGTCCCCTGCATTGGCAGGCGGACTCCCAACCACTGCGCCACCAGGGAAACCCCCTCCTTGGGTTTTATGTGCGTGAAGGACCGATGATGGTTCTTCTCAAGAGGGCCAAAGGATTGGATGTCGAACAGGCATTCTTAATGTGGGCTCCCTGAGTGAACTCGGGCAGTCTACACACTTGTGTGCATTTTCTGAAGAGAGGATTAACGTATTTCATCAGGGAAGGGCTGAGAAGCACTGTGGTGGGGCACCAGGGTGCAGTGGAAAGAGCAGTGGTGTGGGCGTCAGAGCAGTGCAGGCCCAGTTACCCTGTTGTTACCTGTGGGATCTTGGCCGAGTCCATTAATTTTTCTTGGCAGCTTTCTCCTCTTCCCAGCAAACATCTATTGCGTACGTGATAAGGTACGGAGAATATAATAAAATGAGGAATAAGGGGTGGTCTCAGGCCTCAGGGAGCTTGGAATCTAGCAGTGGTACAGATGCAGATGTGTCTGTAACACAGTGGAGCTATACGTTATACTATGTGCATCTGTGATATAAAAGTAATGTAGAAGTTTTATAGAAGTAATAATGGCTGATATTAATTGAATACTTTCGTGATTATATTCATTATATATATCTCAGCAAATCTCTACTCCTATGTGACATAGATACTGTAATTAAGCCCATTTTTTAGATGAGGAAACCGAGGCACAGAGAGATTAAGTAAGTTTGTCCAAGGTCTCACAGCTCCTAACTGGCCAAGTTGGGGTTCACACCCAGTCTGGCTCTTACCCAACAAGCTTCACTGTTTCCATAAGCAGTTGTGACTCATAGGAGGGTTGTGATCAATTATTCTGAAAGTGGGAGGAGAACAGAGGAGGTCATGGCTTTACAAGGCTGGGCCTGAAAGGCTGATCCCTAGTCCGAGGTCTCTTCCTTTTTTTAAAAAACTAACATGTTAAAAAAGGATAAAATATACATAGTATAAAATCGACCATTTTAATAATTTTTGAGGCACACAGTCTATTGGTATTAAATATTAATACTTTTCATATTGTGCGACCTTCACCACCATCCATCTCCAGACTTCTTCATTTTCCTAAACTGAAACTGTCCCAATTAAACAGTAATTTACCTAGTTTCTGCCATTCCCCCAGCCCCTGGCAACCACCATCTACTTTCTGTCTCTGTGAATTTGACTACTCTAGGTGCCTCATGTAAGTGGAATCATACACTGTTTGTAACATTGTGACCGGCTTATTTCACTTAGCATAATATCTTCAAGGTTTGCTTCTTCTTTTTAAAAAATTCTATAATTTGAAATTCTTACGGCCAAAATATAAGAAACCCAAGCTTGTTTTTAACAGCCTGATATGGTCATATTAAAGGGCATGTGATTATATATGTTTTTTATTCTGACGCTGTATTTGAGAAGCTACTCATAGAGCCCAGCAGAGAGATGCCTAAATTACACAGTAGGCCCTTTAAATTGTTTAGGATGCGATGGGACAAGAGAATTAAATATATTGAGTTGGGAGTAAAGAGAGTATAAGCTGGTAGAAAACAGAGAATATGGGAGGATTTCTTTCTTAAAGAGGGGAATTTAACAGTTAAGTGATTTAAATATTTCCTTAGTATTTGTTTCTTAGCCTCCAAAAATAGGTCAAAATGTGTCTTTAAAAAAAAAAATTTAAAAATCCTCAAGGAATTTATGCAACCTCTTGTTTCAGATTTGCTGTCATTTAAGTGTCCGTAATCAAATGCTTCCTTAGGGTCTATTGTATGGACAAAGGGAAAATTTTTGGAAAGCCTCCCTGCTTCCCTTTGTAGTGAGAGCATCTTGTTCTTCCAGAGTGTTTCTGTGTACACTATCGAATTAGCTTTTCTAAGTCCTTGGGTAGGTGGATGGCGGTGGAGTGGGTCTCACTTTGAAATGAGGAACTAAATGAAAGAGTAGTCAGGTAACTCACTCATCTGGTATCTCACTGAGAGCTTTAAATAAAAACATCCTTGCTTTGGTTTAATGTGTGGATACATTTTTTATCTTTGCTTTTTCCTTTTCTCAGAGCTTAACAAAAGATTTGGGAGGCAATGCAAAATGCTCAGACTTCACAGAAGAAATCTGCCGCCGAGTAAAAGATTTAGATTAAGGCTTCTACAAATGCTTTTGCCTCATTCACTCCTAACGGACTCCATGTCAGCCTGTATTAGAATACCTGCCATTATGTATGCATTTGTTGCTTGTTTCTTGACAGAGTACATTTTTAGACCTGGCCTTTTCTTAACAAAGTCTGTGCAGAGGATGCAGGTGATGTCCCTGGGCCTGCTTTCAAAGGACTTTATCCAAGTGCTTGTTTTATTTATTAAATGTCTATCTGGTACACATTTTTTGAAAACTCTAAGTGGACTGTACTGTATCATTTGCCATTGTTAACCATTTTACGCTTCAGTTACAACAGTTTTTCTTTAACTGTAAATATCCTGATACAGAATTAATATGAGAAAACATATAACTTTTTCAAGAAAAACAATGATTTCCTTGGTTTATGAAAAATATAATGAAAATAAAATAGAATGTTGACATATTAGCACAAGATGATATTCTTATAAAACTAAATGGGCACAAGAGAAATTTCCTGGGAAAGTTTACATCAAAAACAGTGAATATGGTATATTTCTTAGTGATATGGAAAGTAAAGACTGATTTGTGCTTTAAATGAATTACTGAGTATGAATAAAGACTTCAGATCCGAGAAATATATAATGAGAGATGTAGTTTTTGTTAATAAGATATGGGTAATATATCAGGTACAAAGACACAAATGCATTGTGTGTTCAGTTATTTTTATCTTAAGATGATTGACTATTCCTGGCGAGAGCTTTTAATGAAGGAGTGATCCTTCCTTTTCATTGGACATACATCAAGCATCGTGTGTAACGCAGCCCTTGATCCCCTGTGCAGACCCTGAGTCAGACATGGGAGCCGACCATTGTGTGCGGTCACTCTTCCCCAGCATGTCTGTCTCTGTCTGGAAGTGGACCACACTCCCACTGATACTGCTAAAAGGCCTGACCATATAAAATTTGACTGCGGTTGAGGACCCTGGGGTGCTGGCTACTAACTTTATATTTCACTGGCTACCCCTTCCCCAAAACACCAAATTACCACCCTGTGCCTCAGCGCCACCAGTTGCAGACTCAGCCTGAGATGAGTCACAGAATCGTGCCATCCTGGGGCTTGCCTTAGCTTTTGACCTTCAGGCACTTCCCCATCCCTCCTCCATTCCCCATCCTTAGCATGATTTTTCTTTAATCTTCAGACACTCACTATTTTCATGAACCCTTTGGTCCCACACCAACGGCAACTCATGTCCTCCTTGGCCCTTGTGTGACATTGCAAACCTGTGGCTTTGCGTTGTGTACCCTGGTCACAAGGGGATTTCTTTTTTGTTTTTTTTGTTTTTGCGATATGCGGGCCTCTCACTGTTGTGGCCTCTCCTGTTGCGGAGCACAGGCTCCGGACGTGCAGGCTCAGCGGCCATGGCTCACAGGCCCAGCCGCTCCACGGCATGTGGGATCTTCCCGGACCGGGGCACGAACCCGCGTCCCCTGCATCGGCAGGTGGACTCTCAACCACTGCGCCACCAAGGGAACCCACAAGGGGATTTCTTAACAACAACCAATACCCCTGTCTGGGTCCTTTTTTAGGCTGGTAACCAGACTCACAACCTTATATGTATTTCACTTTGTTTAAACTGCTGCTTCTGTTTTATTGAATTGTGCTAATTATCAGTGATCCTTGGGTTTACACTAATAAAGAATTCCCAAACGAACTGAGGTGTATGCTTTCTCTACCGATTCCCCATTTAGATGCCTTAGGTCATTTTGGCTCAGTTTGCTACTAAGAATGGCCTCTTCAAGTATTCAGAGTAGGCAGGGTGAGGGGACACGGGTTCGATCTCTGGTTGGGGAACTAAGATTCCACAAGCTGTATGGCTCAGCCAAAACAAACAAAACAGCAGAGTGGGCAGGGTGGCAGGTGGCAGGGTGGCAGGGTGACGACAGACTAGCCCCTAATTGACTTTCCCTAGAATGCTCCACTTGACCTCCTCCCACACCTTTGCTTATTCCAGGGCACTAGAGGTCATTGGTAATACCTACTGCTCAGTGTCCTGTGGGTTAAATAACCACTACTCTGGACTGATCTGCTGCTCTATTGACCAAAAAATCAGGTACTTGTTGACAGTTCTGTTAAAAAGTTTAATTTCAAATTACACATTAAATACAACCAAATAGGCAGCAGCAGTTTTATTAAGCATCAAAGTCAGTGGGTGTGTGTATGGTGGAGTGCCTGGTAATGGGATGATGGGGTCGGCAATGTCCAACAAGATTCCAGAGTAAGTTGGGTGTTAGGTGCGTTACAACTGAGCGCTTTCCCTGCGGCACACTGGTTAGCCG
This sequence comes from Lagenorhynchus albirostris, assembly GCF_949774975.1. Lineage (NCBI taxonomy): Eukaryota > Metazoa > Chordata > Mammalia > Artiodactyla > Delphinidae > Lagenorhynchus > Lagenorhynchus albirostris. Next base: position 135,243,316 of record NC_083095.1, on the reverse strand, counting down.
AGCCATCTTCCCCCTCCTCCCTCCCCCAACACCCAGCCTCCTGTTAAGTGAGCTAGCAGCCTGTTAAATCTACCTGGAACTAAGGCCAAAAAGTCAGCCCTTTAGTTCTGGAAAGAGAGTTGATCTCACTTGTCACCCAAACAAAAAGCAATACTTCTTTTAAAACTATCCACACATGAAGCCTCTCGGCATAAGACCTGGCAAATGTAGATGCCAGGACCGTACCTGACCCAGAGAACCTAACAGACTTGCCAGAAGTGCATGTGCCCAGACTGAAGAGGACCTGGGGGGGGGTCAGGAAAATACTCAGCCTGCCACCTTCAGGAGAAACCCGGGAAGGACGACCCCTGATTACTTTTTTTGCTCTTGGTAAAAGGAGTCGATGATATCTTTGTACTTCTCTAGGACTGTGAGCCGTTTCAGCTTCATTGTGGGACCTAAAAGAGAAATTGGAAGAAATGAGTGAGGGCTGGGCTCTGAGGTGTCTGAGAAGGTGTGTGGTAAACATCCAGACTCAGTGAGTCCCAGAACTCTGGAATTAAGCCAGACCAACAAGTAGCCATCCTCCAAGATGGCCCATGGTGATCCCTGCTCCGTGGTCACACCGTTGTGTGGCTCCTTCCCACACTGTACCAGGGTTGGTCTAAGTGGCCAGTAGAATGCAGAGGAAGTGGGGTAATTTACATGACAACAACTGATAGGCAAATCATCTCTGCATTTCAGTGAAAGTTCATACGATGTTGGATGTAATGCTTTGATTGCTTGTGATGGGGTAGGGGAAAGCCCTGGCCAGGGAGGGCCTCTGGCATCACTTTTCTTGGCCTTGGTTCTCTCCTCTAATGCAAGGTCAAAAGGGCTCTGATTTGGGTAGCTTCAACTCCATTTCGTGCTAACTCATACTTGGCTGTGTGTAACTGGAGACTTCAAAATCAAAGCCATTTATATAAACTGCTTAGACAGGACACCTATCTGGTTGACCTTGCATTCAATTTGCTGGCACAAGACAACCAGATAAGCTCAGGGTCTCTGATAGCAGCTCAGCATTACTGTGGATAGTTGCATCTGGGTTCAGCCTTGATGGGTCAGAGGGAATCTCATTGAAGGAGCCATTTGCATACCCACCCCGCCATGCCATGAACACCCCAAGATGCTATAACCAAGAGCGACTTCATCATCCAACTGAGGCCACACCAGAGGCCTTTTCTGGTTCTGTGGACCATGGCCCAGAAGGGCTTCCACCCTTTACCTGTTGCATGAGCTGACTTTACAAAAGATTATGGTGGTCTCACTCCCTAGAGCCAGATGACTCCAGCCCAAACACTAACAGGAACTTGGTGTCTGCCTGGTGGTCCCATTGTGATTTCAGGGGAAAATGGTTCCTTAGTCAAAACAAAGTTAAATGTTATAGGTTCAAATTAATGAATTCCAGCACATATCTTATATACTGAACAGGCCCTACCTAACCACAAGCCCAGGCACTGAGCAATCAATGTCCTCCCACAGGAAGGAGGTGGGTGTCATCCAAAGTGCTGTCAGGGACCTTCTGTTTGCCATGGCTGCTTCCTAGTGGGCACCTCCCAGGCTCTGCCATGGCCTCTGCCCTCCTGCACAGCCCCTGCAATAGTGTAAGGAAAGCACCTACCCAACTCTCCACCCGAAATGGAGAAGTCCCTCTCAAGAACGGCCCACTTCTGGATGTGGTAGGGTCGGGCAGCTGCATTCATGTTGACTCTCTGGATCCCCTCTTCAATGGCCTGATACACGGCCTCATCCTTCTTCCCCACGACCTCCGATACCGTGGCAGCTTTGCTGCCCACCCTCTGGCAGAACTCCACAGCTTGCTCGGTCAGATTATCAGTTGGGTCAGAGGTATCAGGATCCAGAGTGCACTGAAAAGCCAGAGATAGATCAAAACCAAGCCTCACTCCACAAGATGTGTGCCCTGGTCTTGGAGTAGGTCACACTGCTGATCGTCAAGGACGTGGATCACCGTGAGCTCTGTTTCAAAGAGACAGTTCTAGAATGAGTAGGATGCTACTCGGACTGCGTTGAGCCCCGTGGTGGGGTGGAAGGAAGGGAGGCCTGAGATTGAGATGACCTCAGCCAGTGAGATCATCTTTTCAAACAGGGACCATAATTCTGGCCCCATCCAGTACCCTGGTATCAGATACCAGATTGGTTATCTGCTGAGGGGACTGAGGGCAGCAGCGCTGTGTAAACTGGACTGTACTGGAACACAGAAGATCATCGGGGCAGCATACTATTAACTGTATTACCAGGGGCAGAAGGGATTTCCATGCGCTACGGCTGCCCCTTAGGGCAGGCAGCACTGACTAGTTATTCCAGAATACAGTCATGAGATCCAGACATGTCCTGGTTGAACATGGCTACTGCTGGGGTCAGACCCACAGACCACCCACTGGCTGCTCCTCCAGAGCCAGACCCCAACCCCCCACCCCCGACACACCTTCAAGGTGAGCAGCATGGACAGGAACTTCCTCTGGTCCCCGATCAGCACGGCATTGCTGATGATGGGTAGCTCTGTCTTCACGGCCTCCTCAATGGGCACAGGGGGCACATTCTCCCCGCCAGCCGTGATGATCAATTCTGGGGAGGCAAGGCCAGGGCCCCAGCACAGGCTTCAGTCCAGGTGCTCAGACCAAGCACACCCAGACTCTGCCTGGAGAGCCGACCCTCTAAGCAGGACCCAGGCTCGATCACACATCTGCCTGCGTGATTTCCAGAAAGGTGTTTACCCATTCACCGAGCTTCAGTTTCCCCTGGGAAATTGGGGCATGGGATTCCCACAGGGATGCTGAGGGCACTGTATCCACTTGGGCAAAGTAAGCAAAGCACCTCTTCCATGGAGGTGTCCCCAACTTACTTCCCTGGGAGAGCCAAGCTGTTCATGGGAAATTTCTTTGAAATCTCATGCTCTATTTTAAATTTTATGTCCAATTTGTGTTCTACTCTGCCTCATATCCATGTTTGCATATAAAAATACATATTTATGTCCTCAAATTTTCTGGAAAGACTTGCCTTGTTTATCTAGGGACTTTGAATCTCAGCTCTGTCATTTACTAGCTGGGTGACCTTGGGCAAGTTACTTAACCTCTCTGGTTGTCCTCATTAATAAGTCGAGGTAATGATAGCATCTTTCCCATGGGAGACAATAGTAAGTAAAATGATGTCATTCAAGGTGTGTGGCACTTAATAAGGGCTCAACACTTGTAATGGGTATAAATTGTGGTGGCAGTATAATTCCTCCGACGTCCCAGCACAGCCTCGAACCCAGCCAGAGGCGCTCACCTTTGAGACGCCCAGTGATGTAGAGGAAGCCGTCAGCATCCAGGTGGCCTGAGTCGCCCGTGTGCAGCCAGCCGTCGGCATCAATGGCCTCACACGTCTTGTCCTCCATGTTCAGGTAGCCCATGAAGATCGTGCGGCCCCACAGGCAGATCTCTCCGATGCCCTCTGCATCCTCATTCACCAGCTTCACCCGGCAGCCCGGCACCACCTTGCCGGAGCTGGGGGGATGGAGGGGCCGGGAGGCATGGTCAGAGGGAGCAGTTTCCTCCAAGCCCTGAATCAGCCCCTAGTCTGATCCATCTAGTCTTCACCGATGGCTAGAATGTCCTTTCCCAGGGTTTTTGTAATTTAATAGGGTCCTCAGAGCTGAGACGTAGGGCCAGTTAAAGGTTTTTAGGTGAATGAATGAATCAGTGGGGGAAATCCTAATGGGACAACTTTAAGCACTGTGATGGGCAAGCAGGGAGGGGAGGTGTTTAAAGCACAACAGAGAATCCTTCAACTCACTCCCTAGAGCTGATTGCCCCCTACCCCATACCAGAGGACCAGCCCAGTCCCCCCAGCTCCCATCCCAGATGAAACCAGGGCTACCAGCAATGCTGGGACACCCTCTAACACACCCCACCCTACTGGAGGCAGAGGCCAAAGGGAAATTCCTCCATCAGAGCCCTGCTCAGGGAACCCCTGGGCTGCAAGGCTGTTTGCAACCACAGACCCAAGTGACACTGTCACAGAGACCATCCCCACGAGACTCGGGCCTGGTCAAGGGACTTGGCCCAAGATAGAGCTGTTGGCACTCAGGGACCCATAGTCCAGTGGCCTGGGCTCAGGGACCTAATCAGCAGGGGGCGGCACTGAAGGGTGTCAGCCAGGACGTGCAGGCTGGCATATGTGCTGAAACCTGGGCCACACCTGTAGAGCCGGTAGTTGTAGGGGCTGGACATGAAGTGAGGGCCCGAGGTCTCGCTGAGGCCATAGCCCGCATACAAGCGGATGTTGAGGCCCAGGAAGAAGTGCTGTGTCTCCGCGGTCATGGGGGCTCCTCCGTAGAAGTTTTTCTGACACTTGGCAAAGCCCAGTGCCTGGCGGACTTTGGCTAGCACCAGGTAATCTGCCAGCCGGGTTGTGAAGGGCTTCAGATCGCTGGTGGGAGAGGGAGAATGGCTCACGGAAGACAACACACGCGCACACACACACACACACACACACACACACTTGCATTAAAAGGGTGGGTGTTCAGTGGGTACCCGGAATGGCCGTTCCAATGATCTATTCTGATTGGTTAGTGGCGATGCTGAATCCACTGCTAAATATTTTTAATATTGGCCCTGCCTGTGAACATGCATGTACACCTAGGTGTGTACACGTAGTTATGTGCAAATACGTCTTGAGCTGGGAAGTTAGAAAATCAGATTCAGCTGTGTATGCTTGCACAGACAACACAGATGCACGCAAGTTCGCACACAGTAATACACACTTGCAGAGACTTGAAGTATATATGCACAGACACAAACATGTGTCTGATCCCATTTGAAGCTCTGGAATGGGTCATTCACGCATATTCACTTTTCATGTCTGTGCAAATGAAGCCCTAAGTGCATTGACACGTGTACATGTCTCATGAGACATGATACCGTTTCACAGACACACTAGTAATGGAAAATATTTCTAAACAGGAACAGGCCAGATTTATGCCATTGATCCTCCCACAGCACTGTTTGGGAATTTTAAAGCAATCGAAAGGCTGTGGGCGAGAGATGAGTGGTCACTTTGGATTATGGGAAGGCTGGAAAACCCCCATCACTGTGGCCCCTTCTCTATAGCCACCTACTGAAGTCAGGAGGAGACCCCTCAGGAGGCTGCCAGGAGCTGCTCCCAGGGAGGTAAATGCCACCCCAGAGGGAGCAAGTCAGTCCTTGCAGTCAGACCCAAAGATGGGGTGATGGTCTCCTGTGGGATCTGGCAAGAGAACAGGGGCTCAAGCCCAGCTACTGATGGGGCCTCTGTGCAGCGGTCTGGACAAGCCTGGCCAATGGGGCCTGGACAAACCTGGCCTATCAGATCCTAGGTTGTGTCCTGGGGTTATGACCCAGCCCTGCTGCCTCCCCAGGCCTCCTGCCCCCGGCCCTCTCTACCTGCTCGGGCAGGTGAGGTTCTGCTCCAAGGTCACTGACATGGCCCACAGCAGCATCTTGCGCCGGATGAAGCCAGACTGAGCCGCCACCTCCTGGATCCGCTCCATGATCTTCTCCCACACCCGCGGCACCCCCATGTGGGACGTGGGCTCCACTTCCCTCAGCGTGTTCACCAGGCTCCCCTGTTCGCAGCCAGCAAGAGACAGGGCTGTGGTTCAGAGCCGGCCAGGAGCCAGGAGGCCCCTGTCACCAGAGTCAGCGTGCACACACGCAGGCATCCTGTATACAGTAGCTCACACAGGTGTACGCACACACCGCATGCAACTCATGTCACATACCGTCGGCTACGACTCAACAGCCATCTACTCACTGCTCTTCTTTGCTAAAAGAACCTTGATGTAGCTCAGATACCAGGGTGGCCAGATGCTTCAGAGTACCTCAGTCCCCTCCCAGTCCTGGGGGCAGTGACTTTTTATTAGTCTAACTCAAACATGGTAATCCCATTCCCTTAAGCAGTGACTGGTTGATGAATGGACATGGGACAACATTTGAGCCAATGTAGGGGAGGGGGAAGTCTGCTAGGGGGCTCTGGGGACGTTCTCCTCATGGTTAAAAGAAGGATCCCAAGCACAGGTGTAGTTTATGAGGCTGGGATGCAGGGCAGGGCCGTGGCCATCTGTGACCATCCTGTGATCTTACTCTGAGTGTGGCCCGTCCTAGATGGCGCTGTGGACCCACACACCACTCTGACTCAACTTTCCTTTATGTAATATCATCAGTTTCCCTTCTTGTTTGATCATCTGAGTCAGGCTGTGCTAATTGCAGTTGAAAGGATTCTGACTGCTAAACACATGGGGAACCGGAGTGCTTATGGTACACACACAGGGCCCACAGACACAAGCACACACTCAGGCAGGCCCTTGCACACACACTTGGACACCCACTTAGGCAGAGAGGCAGACTGACCTTCAGGGCATCAGTCTCAGCAAAGCAGACCTGGGCCCCCCACTGGATGCCTGTCCACAGGTCATAGATCTGGGCAGCAATGTGGCTGAGGGGCAGGTAGCTGACCACCACCTCCTGTTGGACTTCTGCGGGTTGGATGTCACCAGCCTGGCTGCCGTAATGTGCTGTCCATGTGATCTGGCGGACAGGCAGATGGGGCCTGGCAGTGTCTACAAAGCCAGCCCTGGAAGTGTTCACATCTGTGGCCACCCTGTGGGCTTGGGCTACTTCTTTGGAGTGTTCTTTGAACACCCTAGAGGTTGTTCACCCTCCTGGGCATCTCTGCAGGAAACACCCTGGGACAGGCCTCCCCCTCCCAATCCCCACCATTTTGCTGGGCTCAGTCTGTACCACAGACTTAAGGGTTGTCCTACTTATCCCAGCTCCCTGAGCTGAGGGACTGAAGGAAACTCCCTGGGAGTTGTTAGGGCAGGGCCACTGCCCAGATCCACCCATAGCCCACCCCCACCCATCTGGGCATCTGTCCTACATTGTCTTGACTCAGCATCACGCCCTTGGGGTTCCCAGTGGTGCCTGACGTGTAGACCAACACGCAGCACTGGTTAGGCTGCTGGGCATTGATGATGGTGTCCAGGGCCTCCTCAGTCACCTCATTCCCCAGATCCATGAACTGCTCCATCTGCGGCCAGGTGGGAGAGTGCAGACAGGCCAGGTGAGCTGGGTAGGCTCACACAGACCCCACCTGCCCCACACGAGCCCTCTACCCATACCGTGTACACATTGGCCATCTTTGTCGGAGGAGGTTCTTGAAATATCACTACTGCCTTCAGGTGTGGCAGGTTTTTCCAGATCTGTATTGACAGGAAAAATAAATGGGGTTTCATTTTAAAAAGTCACCTCTTGAGAAGAGCCCCATCTCCAGGTGTTAGTCAGCCTGGCAGGCACCTTGTGGCAAAGGTTGTTGGTCCCCAGCTCTGACCTTTCACTCAGCAGGACACTTGCCACCCTTCATGCATGGTTCCCCATCATGAGAACTTTGAAGCAGCAAAGGTGGGATAAGCAGGGGGCAAGGAATGACTTCTATTAAAGGAAAACCAGACAACCTGGGGTCTGGCTGAGTGCAACAGGGGACTGTGTGACTGCAGAAGAGAGAAGAGAGGAAAGGGTAGAGGGAAACCAGAACTCAGTTATCTCACTGAGTTGAGGTGTCAGAGGTCAGAGTTCAGGAAAGCCGGGGTGCCTAGAATTTGTGGGACAGAATACCAGACAGGAGAGAACTATGCAGAGAAAGAGCTCTAGAAATTTCTTTAGGGGTCATCTTGATTCTTTGGCAGATTATCAACCTGCACAGGCATAGGTGAAACTCCGTGAAACTAGATGAAGAATAAATGCTGGAGGAAGATCAAGGACTGGGGCTAGAAGACAAACAAGAGCATGTACGGGGCCAGAACTGTTTGTGTCTCCATCAGCCAGAGTGGAGGGACCTCTGGAAATAGAGACCCCAGAAGGGTCAGGTCTTCGGTCTGGGGCTAAATTAGCCTTAGAGGAAAGGCTATCTAAACCTGCTGTGAAAGGCTTAATTAAACACAAGTCTCAAAATGAAATTGAAAGAGAGAAAAAAAATGGAAAAAATTAACCTGCAGGAGAAAACTAAGAAGCCTAACATATGTGTAATTGGAGTTCCAAGAAATATTTTTGTTAATTGAAAAAAGTCTGAGAAATTTCCAAATTTGATTAAAACTATAAATCCATCAATTCAAGACTCCCGGTGAACCCCAAGCAGGAAAATCACAAAGAAAAACCACACCAAGACACAACATAATCCAACTGTTGAAAACCAGTGACAAAGGAAAAAATCTTAAAAGCGGCCAGAAAAGCAAGATACACCATGTGGAAAGGAACATAGATAAGAAATTATAGACTTCTTATCAGAAGCTATGCAAAGTAGAAAACACTGGGATGAAGTCTTTAAAGAGCTGAAAGAAGAAAAAGGAAACCCTGTCAACCTAGGACTATAAACTAAATGAAAATATCTTTCAGAAAATGAAAGCAAAAATGAACAAGTTTTCAGACAAAGAGAAGCTGACAGAATGCATTGCCTTCAGACTTGTATTGCAAGAAATGTTGAAGATTAACATATATATGCTAATGTGTATAAAATAGATAGCTAATAAGAACATGCTGTATAGCACAGGGAACTCCACTTCGCTGTACAGTAGAAACTAACATAACATTGTAAAACAACTATACTCCAATAAAAAAAGTAAAATTAAAAAAAAGAAAGAAAATTCTTAAGGAGGAAGGAAGATGAACCAGATGAAAACTTGGGTTCGACATAAAGGGATGAAGAGTGCCAGAAATGGCAAATACGTGGGTAAATAAAAAGACATTTTTTTCCTTCCTTTAAAATTTCTTTGAATGATACTTGACGGTTTAAAATACTGCATTGCAGGAGTTATAACTCACATAGAATTTAAGTATAAATGACAATAGCACAAAGTATGGGAGAGAGAAGGAAGTACACTGCCGTAAGATTCCTACATTATATGTAAAGTAGTACAATATTATATTATAATATTATTTGAAAGTAGACTGTGATGAGTTAAAGTTGCATAGTGTAAGCCCTAGAGCAAACACTAGAGGGAGAGCTAGTAAACCAATGGATAGAATGGAATACTCAAAAACAAACCAAAATAAAAACAGAAAACTCCATCCAAAAGAAGTCATGAAAGGGGAGAAAAGGATCAAATAATGGATCGGACAAATGCGAAACAGCCAACTGGTAGTTTTATAGACAATTTTGTCAGACTGGATTAAAAGGCATGACCCAGCTATACGCTATCTATAAGAGTCTTGCTTTAAATATAAAGACACAGGTAGGTTAAAAGTGAAACAATGCAAACATATATACCATGCAAACGTCGATCATAAGAAATCTGGAGTGGCTATATTAATTTAAGACAAAGTAACTTTGGAGGAACAGTTGCCAGAGATAAAGAGGGACATTTCCTAATGATAAGGGGATTAATTCATCCAGAGGGCATAACAACCTAAATATGTGTATACATAACAGAGCTTCAAAATACACGAAGCAACGACAGAACCAAAAGGATAAATAGATAATCCTCAACAATAACTGGAGATTTCAACGTTCCCTTTCTCAGTATTTGTTAGTACAAGTAGACAGAAGATCAACAGGGATATAGATGACTTAAACAACATTAGAACACTATCAATCAAGTTGACATTATTAACATTTATAGAACATTCTACCCAACAACTGCAGAATGCACATTCTTTCAAATATGCGTGGAACAGTCACCAACATAGATCATTATTCTGTCTACCACACCTGCTGTGTACAAATGGGGTGCTTCAGGTAGCAAAGAGTCCCAGGTGATGAGAGAAAGTTCTTCCTTTGGAGAAGAAGCCCAGCTGATCAATTAGAAAACAAACATTTTCCCATGGCTCATGAAATAATTAATTCAGGCAAAGATCATCAGTGGAGAAAGGCTGATGGGGAATGTCACAGTGGATGAGCAGGTAGCCACCACAGGAATCCAGGGATGAAACTCAGAGTTCACTACGAGGTACCACCTGACATCACGTGCCTCTTGAGGCTGTGCCATGGGAAGTACACAGCGCCACCTATGGGTTGCTCCTGCCAATCACTGTCTAATCTGAAATGCATCAACACTTGCCATCTAACAGGAAGTGCAGAGGTTAGAGGGACAAGCTGAACAACAGCTCAGGACGGCTAACCTAGTTTCTGCAGCATGTCAGCGACAGAGGTTCTCACACTTGAGCCTGCGTCAGAATCACCAGGAGGCGTGGGCCCCATACCCCGAGTTTTGGAATCAGTAGGTCTGGGGGGGTTCTGAAACTAAGCTCCCGGGGGATGCTGTTGGTCCTGGACCACACTGGTGTATGGTACGGGAAACAAAAGGTGGGGCCTTTGTTTTGAATTAAAAGACTCTTAAGAGACACCACCAAATGCAACACATGGGCCTGGTTTAGATCTTGATTCAAATGAACCAACTGTAAAAAGACATTGCTGGTATTAGATGATATGAAAGAATTCTTTGACTTGTGTAAATAAAGGTGATAAAGTTACTTGTGATTAAGAAAAATGTCATATATGTTAGAGGTATTGAAATATTCGGGGGGTGAAATGCTGTGATGTCAGAGATTTGCCTTCAAATACTTCAGCAAAATAGGTAAACTGATGAAATGAGTGTGACAAAAAACAGTGATGATGATTAAATCTGGATGAGCACTCTATGAGGGTCCACTACACTCTTCTCCCTATTTTTGTTTATCTGGAAAGTTTCATAATATGAATTTTAAATAATTACCTAGGGTGGACTTTTCTGATTTAGTAGGTCTGGGCCTCGGTTTCTTCAGTGGTAAAATGGGGCAGGGGGAGGGCATTGGGATCAGATCAACCATCTATGCAGAGCGGTTGTCTCCCTGAGGGATGGGGCAAAACTATTTGGGGGCTTTTTAAAGCTCCACTGCCCTCCCCACTCTGGGGTTCTGACATGAGCGCCCACGCTGAGGAGTGTGTGACTCCCTCGGGTAAGGCTGTGGACGAGAGCTAACACCATTGCTACTTGGTAGCTGAGGCTCTCAAGGAATCTTAAACCGGTGGGGCTTCAAGCAAAGCTGGCCTGGGGGCACCTGGGTCAGAGGGCTCTGGCATCTATGAAGGCTCCAAACCTGAGGAAATCAGGGCCCCGATGAGTCCTAGGGGGCCTGGGACACCCCTGCTGTGCACTCTTCTCTAAATATTTGTCCCCTTTCTATGAAGTGAAGGGCCCAAGTGCTTGGGGAGGGGGAGGGCGAAAGGGGGTGCTGAGGACAGCTCGGGTTCACCTCAGTCTCTCAGAGCCGTTCACTTTGGGCCACTTTATCTGCACCCACATCTCCTCCCCCAATCTCAAGCATTTATCCAAATCAGACAGAATGGAGGCCCTCAGAATGAGGGAACCCTGACAACAGGATTCAAAAGGAGTGGAGACAGAAAAGGACTTCACGCAAGCTGAGGGAAGGCCCGTCCTGCGATCCAGATCCCACAGTCCTAGGAGACTGGAGACCACTTCTCCTGCCCTCAGGTTCAGGTGGGGAGCTGAGGTCCAGGTGATATCTCCAGAACTAGGGCCCAGCCAACAAGTCAACCCGGGAGCCTCCTTTGAGATGCAGGGAGCCTTGGAGGATCTCGCAGGCTACTGGGTGTAGCTGGGGCACAGAGGTGCCCTCAGGCCGCTGCATGCCAGCGTGGTGCCCATGGGGACAGAGCCAATCAGGGAGGGACCTTAAATGAATCAGGAGGCATCAATGCTCCAGAAAAGACCCAGCTGCCCCAAGAGGCACTGTTGAGCCCCTCCAGTGCCCTGCTGTCTTCAGAAGACCCTGCGGCACTTGCTGTGGCTTAGCCCAAGCCCCACCCTGTGGCAGCCCACACCCCCACTCCCCATCGACACTCAGACTTGTGTGCTCACGTGTCAGAGCCCTGAGCCACCCTCAGGGCACACAACTCTTCCCCGAAGGGAAAGCCATGGGGAACAGCAGGCTGGCTGGGGGATGTGGGGTATGTCCCTTGGACACTCTGGACCTCGATTTTCAGACCTGGCAAATGGGTCGGCGGCCATTGCCCTGCCTGTGTGCATGTGGTGGGGCGGGTTGCTGTTGAGAATGATGGAGGATTCTGGCAGGGAGGGTGGAAAAGCCCTTTGTAAGCTGGAGGTCTGTGAGGAGGCCCAGCCTGACCCCCATGGCCCTGGTCCCTTTCCCCCAAACCTTCAGGATCTTTTCCAGCTGCTTCTGCGTGTCGACCACGATGATGTTGGCACGGCAGTCATGGGCGATGTACCGGCAGGCTTCAGGGGAGCTGGTTGTGTAGATGCCAGTGACGATGCCACTGCAGGAGACCCAGGAGGATGCGTGTCTGGGCAGGTGCAGTGGGCCACCCCCTTGGCCCAGCCCCCTGCCCGACACACCCACAGCCCCCAGGCCCAGAGAGCTCCCGTGGCCCAGACAGGCAGCTCAGCACAGTCGCCCTAGGCAGAGCAGGGACAAAGGTGGTGCTGGGGAGGGCCCCGGGGAAGAGATGGGATGCTGGGGACGGGGTTGGGGGCCCCTAAAAAGAGATAACGACCCTCTCTCCGCTCTCTGCCCACCTCCAACCCACTGGAGACCCGGCCCCTCCCTCAGCCACTCACCCTGCGAATACTGTGCCCACTGCCGAGAAGAACCACTCCGGGGAGTTGAAGCCGAGGATGGCCACGCTGTGGGCCCGCTCCAGGCCGAGCTCCAGGCCAAAGGCAGACAGGCCGGGTCAGCCTCCCATTCTCACCAAGCCCCCCTTCCAAACTGCAGGGACCCTGCCGCCCACCTGAGGGACCACCCTCCCAGGCTCCCTCATTAGAGAGTGCCCTGGGGGACGAGTCACTCAACAGCCCTTGCTGCCCCTCCCAGGGCCTTCCCGGGGAGCCCAGACCTCAACCCAGTGCACCAGGCTTCTCAGGCCCCTTGAATGGGACAAAAAACGAGAAGCTCGTGTCCACGGCAAGGGCCCAGTGAACGTAAACCCTCAGCACCAGGCCAGAGTGGACAACTAGCTCAATAAATGGGCTGGTTTTTACTGTTATCCTTTCTAAGGGCTTGCCCAGTGGGGCGTCGGAAAGAGGCCTGTGAGGGCCAGAGCTGGAAGGCAGGGCTGGGGAGGGGAGAGGCTGTGCCTGGAGGGGCTCCCTCACCTTTAGGAAGCCCTTGGCGGCTTTGCGGGCCAGCAGGTAGTATTGGTTGTAGGAGATGTGCTCCCACATGCCCTGTCGCTTGAAGCCCAGAGCGCTGAGGTCCCCGTACTTGTCCAGAGCCTCGCAGAACATCCGATGCACAGTGTAGGGAGTCTGTGGGCAGCTGGGGTCTATGCGCAGGTGGACGCGCCCATCGGCCCGAGTTGTCCACAGCGCCTCCTCTGCAGGGTCCGGGAGACCACAGCTTGGATCGTGCCAGCCCAGGGTTGTCCCCAGGGGACCCTTGGTCCTACCTTAAGCAGAGCTCCCAGGCCTCTGTTCCCAACAATGCCTTGGGCACTGGGCCAAGGGGGCTGGCAGACACACCAGGAGGCTCCCTGGAGGGGGAGGTCTGACAGCCTTGAAGGATGGGCAAGGCTCTAGGGATGCAGCAAGGAAAGAGGAGAGAGAATAGCTGGAGGGGAGGAGGAGGGCTTGGGGACCCTAGAGACATTTTCCTGCCAGCTGGGATTTGCCCCCTGAGGGTGGGCAGTCTGCAGTGGATTTGCGGCTGCCCCAGAAGAGTGGGACTGTCAGATCCTTGGGGTTTCTACCCTTCCTCTGCCTCCTGAGAATGGGTTGGGGACAGACCCAATTGACAGAAGGTCAAAGCATCAAAAATAGCCCCTTCCAAGGGGTTAGAGGAGACTGAAAACCAGCAGGCTCTGATCACTAGCCTGGAAAATTTCCCAGTCCCAGGAAATAATCTAACCATCTCTGCTCATTCTTGCCTAGTGCCAGGCCCCATGCGAACGCCTCACATGGGGATCTCATCTAGTCTGCACAACATGGGTCTGGTAGCCCCATTTTACAGATGGGGCAGCTGCAGCTCAGAGAGGTTCAGTCATTTCCCCAAGGTCACACAGTGGGAAAGGTATGCCTGAGGCCAATGCTCACACTTGGGACAGTGTCCCAGGCACACCCTAGCCTTTTTTACTGTGTGCGGTAGGTGGAAACAGAGCTTTAACATTTAGTATGTGAGATGTGAGGTGAGCCGTTGAACCTCTGAGTCTGTTTTCTCAGGGGAAAGGTAAGGGTTTAGTTCTCATGGATGATATGAGGGTCAAAAAAATGAAAAAGCCTTGGCATATAGTTGGGGCTCAATAAATGCACACTTCTGTTCTTCCTCCTTTTTCTAAGTTCTCCAGATCATTTGCAAAGGAGGCTTGGATGGGTGGTCTACATCCTTTTGTCCATGAGGCCACTTTTTGGGGCCATGGCGGTCATTCTAAAAAGGTGACCCAAGGGTGGGGGAGTGAGGGCTGACTAGGACCACAGGGGCTACCCTGCCACCTGCTAGCCAGACCCATGCTGAGATGGAGAGGTCCCACCTCCTTGGATGTCCATCTCGAGGTGGGACCAACAGGGGTCCTGTGACCAGCCCTTCCCCGAGGCAGCAGATGGACTGATGACCTTGTCTCTCCTGTTCAACACTCTAAGGTTTCATGTGGACCCTGAAGTTGGCAGAAAGAGGTAAAGATCCTGGGGCTGGGACAGGAGAGCCCATCCTTCCTCCCATGGAGGCCAAGGATGGGGGACAAGGAGACATATTCCGGCCCAAGCAGAAGAAGGGAATGTCTGAGGCAGGGGAATGTCAGCCTGGGAACGTGGGCTGGGGCAGAGAGGAGGTCACCCAGTGCCAGGCCTTGTGTACTGACAGAAGTCAGAACCATGCTGGCTGGCGTCCACCACCTCCCCAGGCTGAGACCCACATCCCCAGGTGGAGGCGTGAGCCAGGGCCGCTGAGGACCCCTCTCCAATCACTTCTCAGACATCTCTAAGCCCCTTTCCCATATCCTGGGACCCCAGCCTGGCAGATCCCAGTGATCAACCTCTTTAGGGTCTCCAGTCCCTGCACAAGGTGAAAGTCCATTCACATGAGCAGACCAGGGTAAAGACACAGGCTGTGGAGTCAGGTCGACCTGGGTTCTAATTCCGTTCTGCCACTCCCTGCTGTGTGACCTAGGAAAGTCTTTCTCCTCCTAGCTCCATTTTAATCATCGTCAAGCGCAAAGGGTTGGAGAGGTTATGGAGAGACTGTAACCCTCATACAGGTGGCGGGAATGTAAAAGGGTGCAGCCATATTGGAAGCCAGTTTAGCAGTTTCTTAAAAAAATTGAACATAAATCTACTATACAACCCAGCAATTCCACTCTTAGGTATCTACCCAAGAGAAACGAAAACACACATCCCCACAAAGACTTGTACATGAATGTTCATAGCAGCATTATTTATAGTAGTCAAAAAGCGGGAACAACCAAATGTCCATCAACTGGTAAGTGAAAACTAAATGTGGCCTCTCCACACAGTGGAATACTATTTAGCACTAAAAAGGAACAAAGTACTGATACAGGCAACACCATGGATGAAACTCAAAAACATGTTCGGTGAAAGAAGCCAAAAGCAAAGGACCATGTATCGTCTGATTCCGTTTACATGGAATGTCCAGAAAAGGCAGAAATGATAGAGAGCAGATAAGTGGTTGCCTGAGGCTTGGGGTGGGAATGGGGAGTGACTACAAGTGCACCAAGGATCTTTTTGGGGTGATGGAAAAGTTCTAAAATTGGATTGCTGTGATGTTTGTACAACAGAAAATTTGCTAAAGATCATAGAAAAAGTGACTTTTTTCAATGAAAAAGTGACAAATCGTTACACTTAAAATGGGCAAATTCGATGGCATATAAAGTACACTTCAATAAAACTGCTTTTAGAAATGGGAGGAAGGGGAATTCCCTGGTGGTGCAGTGGTTAGGACTCCGCAATTTCACTGCTGAGGGCCTGGGTTCGGTCCCTGTTCGGGGAATTAAGATCCCACAAGGTGCGTGGCACAGCCAAAAAAAAAAAAAGGGAGGAAGAATGGAACGCTGACACACAACCTCCTCACCCAAATTGGGACAAGAATTCCGTGAGGTAGCCCGGCCTGCGTGCCCAGAGCCTGGCAGAGTCACTTCCCAGTAGCTGGTAGCTCTCTTCCTTTCCCTGGTACAGATTCCTCTTCGTGCTTAGACCAGAAAAGGCAAATTTCTCCTGTGGGCACTGCTAGATGCTCATGCTGCGCTCCATTTACCTGTTCCCCCAGGCTTGCCAAGATCATCACAGGTAAGGCTTACGCTCTGCTGTGAAAGCTTCCCTCAGCCCAAAGTTTTAACTCTAACTTATCATCTTTTAAGTTATAACCTTTTTTAAAAAATCACAAAACAATACATATGTGTTCTAAGAAATAGAAAACAATTTAGAAGTACATGATATAAAATGGGATAGGGCTTTCTTAATGCTGCCTGTCTAAGTAACCACTGTTCACATTTGGTGTATGTCATACTTATACAGATATACATACAAGGAATTCATTTTAATTCTGTTGCTGTTGTTTTTTTATCCAAAGGGAAAAAAAAAGAATCGTGTTACTATTGTATTACTCAAGGGTAGCAAACCCAAAATGCCCATAGGGGATAGGTAGGTAATGTACCAGCATCATAATAAATAATATATAAGAGTAAACAATAAATGAATGAAGTGCCCCAGAATTTGCATGTGAAACAAGAGGCACAGTCTTCATTTTCACAAAGAAATAGGCTCCCTCTCATTTTCCTTGAGACACGTGGCCCTTGTAGTCCACCTTTTGTTTCTCTGTTTTTTGATAAAGACAGAGAAGAGTGCAACGTTTTACTAAGGAAAGCTGCAGTACAAGGGTAGTGATCACTGCCCCGACTCCAGCCTCAGTGTCAGGGAGGCAACATGGAGTGGTGGGGACTGTGGGGCGGGGGGAGCACACGCTTCATCTAAAGGGGTGGCTGCTCCTTGGCTCTAGGATTTGGTGCCCAGGAGGAAAGGAACCTGAGGGCTGCCTGAAATCTGGTGTTTATGTGTGATCATCTGATTTTTAAATGTTGGCTCCTACATTCAGACAGCCATTAGCCAAGTCATCCGTTTTTAACTTCCGTGACATTAATGTATCTCTCTCATTGTGTGTGTGTGTGTGTGTGTGTGTGTGTGTGTGTGTGTGTGGCTGTGTTGATACGGCTCCGTTGGCCGCATCATAATTTCGTATCATCATGTACATATCACAACCACTTCCCCATTGAAAGACACTCAGATGATTTCCAGGTTTTAGCCCTTAGGCTTTCCAAAGGACAGATTTCTAGAAGTGGGTTTACTGCATCTGAAGAAAAAAGCACGTAAAATTTTGTTGGACGTTTTGGACAGAGTTCCTTCACCTGATTTCTTCTCTCCCACTAACTACACGGTTCTGCCTTTCCCCCTGTGTTAGTTTTTTATCTCATGGTGCCTTCGCTTTGGGGTTAAGGCATCTCACGTCCTTCTCAGAAGGAGGAATGAAGGAATGGACAAGGGAAGGAAAGGCAGTTGGTCCATGAGATCAGTCTCCTCTTAGCCCAGCTGCTTTGTGACGGGGATGAGAGGCCTGGCCCCTGGTGGACCCACGCCCTTCGGGAAGGGTGACCGGGCAGTGCAGCTCTGGCCCAGCCCTTTCTCTCTACATTTACTGCACAGGCTCACCTGTCTGAACCCCAGACTAGCCAGAAGGGAAGACTTTGGTGGGAAGGGGCCTGCCCCTGCCCTTGGCCTCCCAGAGGCCCAGTCATTCTCCTTCCCTTGAAGGAATTAGAATGGGCACAGCTCCCATTTACTGAGCACCCTACTTGTGCCAGGAGGGCTGCGTGCCACCTTGTTCTATGACCTCGTGTTTAACAACCTTCCATCCTGTGAGACTCACAGAGGCTAAGTCACCGCTGGCAGAGCTGGGATCCCAACCCACAGTCTGACTCCCAAATCCACACAGTTCCAGTTGGCCATGCTGGGGTCATGGTGGGGGCCTTAGCGGAAGCACAAGTCAGTCTCTGTCCCATCCCAGTCCCAGAGGCTGGATTGAATGACGGTGTGTCCAGGGGACCTGGGCCTTTCCCTCTCTCCCCTCCTCCCTTCCCCCCAGGATGGATGAGGGTGGTGCAGGACACATTGCTGCCCAAGTACAGAGAGAGGTGGGCCCCCAGAGCAGATGCCTGCCCAAGTGGGCCACGGCGGGCTGAACCTCCGTCCTGCATGCTTGAGAGCCCCCAGGTAGGGCCTGGCAAGACCCAGCCCCGCTCAGTGCCCTCCTGACCTGAGTCCACCACAGCTCAGTGGCTTCAGGCTTAGGAACCGATGGAAGCAAAGATAGGTGAGCAGTGCCTGCAGTGCCTCGTCCTCTCCCGCTTCTCATGTCCATGTATCCCCACCTCTGGGCCTTTGCTCACACCATTCTCTCTCCTAATCTCATCTCTCTCGGAAGAGAAATCTCTGGACAGTGAGGTAGAAGACCTACCTATCAGCAAGGTGGGCAGAGCAGTCAGAAGGGGTCCTTTGCCCACAAAGCACTGGATATTGGCCCTGCTCCCCTGGCCACAGCAATGAGTCCAGAACCCCATGCCCTGCACAGGGGCCATGAGGTCACCGTGCTGGGCCTTGCCCCGAAGTGAGCGCTCCTTGTGGGCAGTGACTGATCCACTCAGAGCCTCTCTCTTGCAGAGTTGGACAGTGACTTGCAGAGATCATGACAGATCCACCGAGATCAAGGGGTGGTAGGAGTCTTAGCACAGTGTGGGGAGCAGAGAGAAGCAGGCAGTGGCAGTGCAGCAGAGAGGGGCTGGGTCTGAGCAACAGTGGTTGTCACCAGAGTGGGGAACCACAGAGGTCTCTTTCTTCCCATCCCCACTGGACACTTTCTAAACTTCCTTTCTTCCCTGCCTGTCCTCACGATAACCTCCATCAACTAAAGCCATCTGAACTCACCTATCTACCTATGTACCTACCTACTTACCTACCTTCCTACCTACATACCTACCTGGGTTTCTCCTAATATCAAAGAACATGAAGTAGCAAAGATGGAATTACACAAACAGACAACACCCACTGTTGGCAAGGGTGCTGTGCCGTTTGGAAGTGTGAATTGGTATGACTTTCCCGGGAGCGATTTAGCAATAAATATTAAAGGGATTAAAAAAGAAGTAACTTCTGACACAGCAATCACACTTCTAGAAAGTACCCATGGGAAACAATCAGAGACACACAGAGCGAGAACAGGGAGATGGATATCTTAGCAGCTCTGTTTCTATTAACAAAATCATTGGAAAAAATCCAGTGTCCAATAGGGGGACATGATAAATTCATTAGGGTACAGCCCTATCATGGATTCATAGGCAGTCATCAAAATAGTATTTAAAAAATATTTAATGACACAAGGAGATGTCCAGAGTATACCCTCAATAGAAAAAAAGGGAACAAACAAAAGTGCATATAAAAATGCAGAGAGAAAACTAAAAAGATCTGCATCAAAGTAATATTGTTAAAAAGCTTAGCACATGGTGGGTGCTCAAGAAATCTCTCTCCGTCCTTTCTGACTAGACTCTGAACTTCTGATGCAAGCCCTGGACTTGCAATAAATGTTTGCCAAAAGAATAAATAAAACTGAACATGTGATGCCCATCAGGGATATAGACCGAGACCTCAGTGGTGGGGGAGCGGTGGGGGGTAGGGCATCCTTGAGCAGTGGAGGCAGGGCATTCCTACACATAGTACCATCAGAGGGAGAAGAAACTGAGTCTCAGAGGGGGAAGGAATGGCCGAGGTCACAGCAAGTTAGGGGCAGAGCTGGGACTGACTAGGACAAGACCTCTGACTGGCAGCTGCCTTGCATCCAGTGGCTAGGGGGCTGGTCAGTGAATGAGGTTTAGGCTCGGGGGTCCATGGTCTATTCCTTTGGGGATGGTGTTGGCGGAAGAGGAGAGTGGTACCTGAGTCCCCTGACCCTCTGCCACAAAGTAGGCTGCTCAGAACCGAGCAGGAGGGAGGCATCACGAGTGGGTCCAGGGCTGCTCTGGTACGTCTCAGCCTGCCTACCTGCAGGTGATTCCTTGGAGGATGGCAGAAATGTAAGAAATCGGGATGGGTTGCTAGACCCTTAAATTTGTCCCCATCCCCTCACCTCGAAACTCAACAGGGGCGTAAGTCTATCCCATGCCCAGCCATCTCACTGCTGCGATAACAGCCCAAACATGCCCAGGACCCAATCAAGGTCCCTATCACCCAGCAAGACACCCCACATCCAAACCAGCCCTGATTCCAAACGGCATCCGAGGGTTAGATCTATGGGGAGATCTACAGAGAACCCAGCTAGCAGGCAGCCTGCAGCCAACAGCCCCAAGCACACACACCAGAGAATATCCGCTGAGCGCTGGGGGCGGGCTGTCCCAAGGCCCCGCTTGCACTTTGTCCTGCCTCTGTCTCGTCTCCCGCTCTCTCTCTCATGTTGCCCCACCTCGTCTTGGCCTGACCCCGGCCTGTGTCTTACAATCACCCATTGTGCTGGGAGTGGTGAGGCAGGCAGGGAGCTGTGTTCTCTGGGGCTCTGGAATAAAGGCTCCTGAACAGCAGAGGAAGTCACTCTCAATTAGCTGGGAAAGGGAGAAACACGGAGAGCAGAGAGGAGAAGCCCGGGGTGTTTCCTGCAGCCTGTGGGAATGGCCTCGGAATGAAGCTGATTAAGAAGAAGGAGGGAGACACTGATCCTGGGTAAATGTGGTTCTAGGGCCGGGACAGATGTCTCTCTTCAGGGCACGGCATCCTGCAGCCCCTGCTGCAAAGGCTCTTCTGGGACGAGCACCAGGGTGTCCCTCTTAATACAGGGACCCTTTGCTAAGGGTCTTTGGAACCTGCTTAGCCCCATGCCAGGCACTCTGGGGATATATGAGGGGAAGAGCCCACAGTGGCTTCAGGACGTGATGAGAGATTAGGGTCAAGGCCTGCCTGGGCCAGAACAGTTTGTCCAGTCCTTGGCACACCTGTGGCTTGACAGAACTGGACATTTTGATGAGGGAAGAGTTTTTACAAGGATCCCCAGAGGCTCTGCTTTTTTCAGCTAGTGTGGCTGAGATTACCACCTGTTCCCATTTCCTCTGACCTCTGGGAAGTCGTTCTACCTTCCCCTACCCCCACTCCCACCAGAAGCTGAAATGACAGCGATCCTCTGCCTCACACTGTGCCCAGGGCCCCTCCCTGCCCCTCAGCTGCAGGCTCTGAGCTCCCTGAGGACAAGGGTAGTACCTGTCTCCTTCCAGACGAAACACCACGCATGCCCTTGAAACATCTGGGAAAGGGTAGGAGCGTGGGACAGAGGGAGGCCTGGTGAACAAGCTGGGCTGAGCTCCCAGCCTCCTGACCTCCAGCTCAAAACTCCCCAGTGGGTGTGAGAGTTTCCTAGGGAGAGTGAGTGCAGGGAACAGGTCTGGCCAGCACCTCCACCAGCCCCATCACCGGCAGCTGCTTGCCTTAGATCCCCTCCTCTCCCCTGTGGTCTTGACATTGCCTTGATCCAGCTGGGGTTCACGCTCAACCCAGAAAGGGCTAGAAAAAAATGTACGTCTAGGCCCAGCACAAGGCTGCCTTTGTGTGGAGGTCAGATCCCAGCTGCTCTGTGGCCCAACTCAGTGGAGCTGTCCCCGGGAGAACAGCCATCTGGGCAGCTCAGAGCCCAGCCTGGGGACCAGAGCTTGAGGACCCTCCAGCTTCTTGGGAACTCAGGGAGACCCAGGTGAACTCTGATTCCTGCAGGCAAGCCTCTAAGAGCTCTCCAGAGGGACTGCAGCTTGGCAGTTAGGAGGCAGGGGCTGGCCAGGGCATGCAGGAGGGGAGGGGACCACACCTAAACGGTCCCAAAGAGGCAGTATGCCAGTTAAGACTTCCACATCCTACTAGCTGTGTCATTCTGAGAACTCACTGAACTTGTCTGAGCTCAGTTTGCCCTACCACATGAGAATGATAACAGTGCCTACCCCACTGCTGCCATGAAGAGAAGATGAAAGATGAAAGTTTATCCCTGAGCACAGAGCCTAGCAGACGGTAAATGTTCAGTAAAAGTTGCTCTTATTAAGGTTCAGATGTGTGGGGAAGAACGATTTAACCCACTGTAATCCGCTGAAGACCCTCTCCCCAAACAGTCTTTGGTACAGATAGTTGCCTTTCCTCAATTTTATGGAAATGGCAGCTTCGAGGCCCCTTCCCACACGTGGCTGCGCCAATATCCTCTCCCATACAGAGTCTGGAGCCAGGACTCTTGGAGCTGCTGGGGAATCGTGCAAATAAGCCCCAGGGCCAGGCCAGCACACAGGGGGCACTCCAGCCATGGTGAATCTGGATCTTACTGCAGCTGCATTCCAGAGCTCCCCCCACTCCGCCCTTCAAAACCCTGGAGGCTACACGAGTTGGGGTTCGGAGGAGTGTGACCCACAGGGAAGGCTTGTGGGAGCCAATGAGGTCTGGCACTGCCCTGGGAAGTGCCTGGGGTCCCTTGGGCAATGGTGCTGAGAAACCTCCTCAGCCCCTCCCAGATTGTCCCCTTCTTCTTATCACCAGCCCTAGATGCTAAACTCCCAAGGGCAGACCACTCAGCTCAGGCCCAGGCCCAGAGGGAGCTTAAACGTCTGAGGCCAGCTAGAGGTCCTCCTCATCCAGGAAGCACCCTGATCACCCAGTTCCCAGGTAGCAGGCCTTCCTTCCTCAGCCTCTGTGTGCCCTTCACCCAGAGCCTGTCTGCCCTCAGACTAGGAGCGCTCTGAGGGCAGGATACTGTCCATCTCAGTATCCCCAGCAGCCTAGCCCTGCGCAGAGGATGGAGAGTCCAGGTTCGCCCCCAGCCTGGCTGTCCCTACCAGGTTCCCGAAGTCCTGATAAACCAGAATGGCTCTGCTGCCTCCCCTACAGTTGACTCCTCCTTCCCCACCCCTCCTTTAAAGTTGGTGGCCCCCCTTCCCACCCTCGGCCCTTGCCTGGCCCCTGGCTGCCAGCCCTCTCTGATGGGTCCCTCTCTGGGATTCCCTGCCCGCTTGTTTGAAACCTGTCTGTTCTCTGTGCCCCGCTGCTGCAGTGCTGCCGGATGCTAACTAAGATTAAGCAACTGAGGCCCAAGGGGCTCGGATTACTTGTTCCTCCTTGGAAACACTCCCGACACGGAATGCTCCACGGGACGCTGAACTTGCACCACATTGGCTCCCTTCCTGCCCCTTGAGTTGCAAAACACCAATGCCGTCACTCACAGTCAGGACTTCTGAGCTCCAGGGCTTTGCTGTGCACAGTCCCCGGGTGCTGACAGCTGCTCTATAAGCGCTGCAGAGAAGGAATTATCCAGTCCAAGGAAGGAAGCCTGAGCAAGCTGATGGGACCTGCCAGAGGTGACGCAGCAAGCTGCCCTGGCTCTCGGGAAGAGTGTGGCAGCTGCCTGGGCCCAGCTGGCCCCTCTCCTGGGCTCTCTCGGTGCCTTTCAAACCCTTCCCCTCAGAAATCAGTCAGTGCTTTCCTTGGTCCAGGTCCCTCTTCATCTCTCAGGAAGAGCAGAGAGGCAGAGTCCACTCCAGGATAGTGCACACCTCAGGCCAGATCCCTGCCGAGGCCACCCCAAGACACCCAGCCTGGGAGAGGGGCAGCTTGTCTGATGGCAGCAGCGAGCCCCGCCGCGGTGAGGGGATTGGCGTTTGATCTCCAAGGGACCAGGCAGCCTGGGGAGCAGGGTATCTGAAGCCCTGGTCTGGTGTCTCCCCTTGTTACACCTTTTACGTCTCAGCTTCCTCACAGACCATGGGCATGGTGACCTTCGCCCAGCTGTCTGCCCTCCAGCCCATGACAGAGCTTGTGACAGAGCAGAGAGGTCCCAACTCTGTTCCTGCCCTCACATCAGGCCTGCCCTCTGACCGGGAAAGCCAAGTCGGAAGAAACTCTGAGGGAAGAGTCTTCAGAACAAAGGCCCCAGTCCTCTCCGCCTTCACTGGCCTCTTTATTGCCCCATTTGGGGACCCTTGGAACTGGCCTCCCCAGCTAGTCCCACTTCGAATGCTACCACCCACTCCCCTAAACCCACAATCCCTGTTTAGCCACGAGGAAGACCCCGGATGTACCCACATCGAAGAACATTCTACGAAATACACAAGCAGGGCTTCCCTGGTGGCGCAGTGGTTGAGAGTTCGCCTGCCAATGCAGGGGACACGGGTTCGTGACCCGGTCCGGGAAGATCCCATATGCCGCGGAGCGGCTGGGCCCGTGAGCCATGGCCGCTGAGCCTGCGCATCCGGAGCCTGTGCTCCGCAACGGGAGAGGCCACAACAGTGAGAGGTCCGCGTACCGCAAAAGAAAAAAAAATAAAATACACAAGCAGTTCAACGGTCAGCTTGTCATCTCCCCTGACCAGCTCCCACCCAAACGAACGCCCAAGGGAGCTGGAGTGGCCTCGGGATCACCACCTGGCTTCTCTGAGGAGCCTGAAGCTGGGCAAATCACAACTGAGCAATTAGCACCTCAGAGGAAGCTCTTCACCCCTGAGACGTGACACAGACCAGCGACAAGACAGCAACAATGTACCATCCCAAGGACAGCACTGAACCCGGGAGGCAGTGACCCTCCGTGCCACGCACCGATTCCTTGCATTTTTTTTTTAAAACGTCTGTTGTTGCTACAATATTGTTGTACAGCCAATAAAAATGAACAAAAGCTGTGTTATTATCATTTTGTTGACTTGGCAGGGTAAATGATAACTCTGTTTCTCACAAGGTGCAATTATCTGGCAGTGAACGTCCTTGAAAGAGCATGTGGCCTCCCAAGCTTCCAGAAACATCTCTGCCAGCTCGGGCCGGCCAGCCTGCCCCTGGGCCCAGTCAACCCGCTTGGACTCTCCAAGGCCTTGCTTATCTGGGCCTCCTCCCATCCTTCAGCAACGGCTTGCCCCGGATGAGGCCCCAGCTGTCTTTCTACCTCTGACCTCTCTCCTTCCCAAGCTTCTTGAAGAAAAAAACTTCCTCCCTCTTCCTTCCATCAAGTTTGGCCCTGATGGCGGCAAAGAGGGTAGGGGCGTGGTGGGGTCCCTGTGGGCATGGAGATCAGGATTTCCGCCTTCCCAGTCCCCCAAAGTTCTGTCCTGCGTGGGTCCCCTGGCTTGCTTCGTTAGTGTCCCGTCAACCCCCTCCAGCACACCCAGTACAGCTCCATCCCTGCCCTGGACCACCCGGCTCTGCCCAGCAGCCTCCCACCTGGCTCACCTGGAGAATTCAACTGGGCATCTTTCACCTTCGCTGGGGACGAGAGCTTGAGAGCATGGCTTAGGGGCTCTTTGGAGAGTGTGTGCCCGTCAGTCAGGGAGCTGGCAGGGGAGAGGGAAAACAATTGTTAGAAGATGGCAGACTGGCCTGGGCTCCCGATGCTGGCCCAGAACACGTCTCAGCAGCCCCGGGGGTGATGATGGCATCTCTGCCTCCCGGCTGAGTCAGGGGACAAGACCTCAGTAGTTGCAGGAGTTAACCTCACCCCCATGCCACCCTCCCCCTTCAGGTTCTAAGGACTCAGTAGAAAGAAAAATCAAGTCCTGCTCTGCTTTAATTTGCTGTGAGACTCTGGGCAAATGCATGCCTCTCTCTGGGCTCAAGTGTCCCCATCTGGACAAAGAAAGGCTTGGGGTCTGGCACTGGAGGAAAACTTTGAGGGTTGGGAGGTGCCCCCACCCCCTTTCTCTCCACACCCACCAGCCCTCAGGCTTTGGGAATAGCCATGCTTAGGAACTCAGAGTGGAGCTGAGGACACTCCTACAGCTCTCACAAGTCCTAAGCAGGCCCCCAAGTGAGGCCCTCTCCCCTGCAACGGTGTCTGTGAGTGTGCCCTATGTCCATGACCTGATGGACAGAACAGGCATGGGACCAGGGAAATCTGGGGCTCTTGCCATCTGTCTTCACTCCTGGCCCAGATCCCCCTTGCCTCCCAGGCTTGGCGGCTCTGGACAATGAATCTCCTCTTCTGGTCAACACAGCCCACGGGGTTACTGGGCCTCCATTATCAACTCAGCCTCACTGTTCCTTGACATGATTCCTCCTCAGGGTTCACCTGGCCAGACCTCAATCTCCTGGGTGGATGAGCAGATGGGGTTCAGTATACACCTCAGGGTCAAGCAGGATTACTCAACTCCGGGGACACCTTTCACAGTCATCGGGTATGTAAACAGAGCCTACTGGAGTTGTGCAGTGTGCAACCTGTGCAGCTGGTCTTGGCAGCCCTGAGGGCAGGACCCTGGCTCCAGGGAATCCCACCTGTCTGTCAGGGTGGGGCTGGTCCCATCTCTACCTAGTCCCCAGGCAGCTTGCTCAGTTACCTGCTTCTCACATTCGTCCTTACTCCTTGCTGGTACCGCAGGTTCAAATTAAGTTTGAAAACACATGCAGGCCCACCTGGTGCCAGTCTGTTTAAGAACCTGAGATAGGTTTTAAAGCAAAAGACATCATGAGGTTATGAAGGGAGGGCAGTGAGGAGGAGGGGGATGAGTGGGGTGCCAAGCTGGTCCCCTTCTTGGGAACTTTGTGAACAAGGCTGGGCCACGGGGCTGAAGCAGCCCTTCTGTTGCTATGGTGACCTGCCCCAGGGAGGCTGCCGGAAGGACTGAAAAGATGACAAAGCATGCTTCTGGGGTGAGGCCTGCTGTGCCAGGCAGAGGGAAACAGAGGGTTCTGAACACCGTGGGACTTGTCCTGCTGACTTTGGATCATCGGTTACTGCCATTAATCTCTTGGGTTTTGAGTAAAAGTTGCCTCCACCTTGGGACAAAGAAGACTATAGTGTTATCAAATGACTCCTGCACTCTGGGCTCAGACAATTACAGGGCAAATGGGGGGACACGCACATAACTAGGCGGAGGGTCCCACACTGAGAGTCCGGGGGAGGACTGTGAACTTGGTGTAACATCCATGCTCTATCTCGGCCCCTGTCCTCCAAAGATAGGGCTGCCCACAGGGTAAACCAAGTGCTTAAAGCCAATCAGCTTTTGAAATCACCAGCTGTGGGCAGCCACCCCCAAATTAGCCAAGGCATCACTGGCTGTAATCTCCCACCATCTTAACTGCTTCCTCACAAACAAGCCTGTTTTTAAATCCTCACCATCAAAAGGTACAGGCAGCATTTCTGCCACCTAATAAAATTTGCATAAACTGGTTCTGGTTTTAAAATAGCTAAATGGGTTTCCCGGGTGGCGCAGTGGTTAAGAATCTGCCTGCCAATGCAGGGGACACGGGTTCGAGCCCTGATCCGGGAAGATCCCACATGCTGCGGAGCAACTAAGCCCATGCGCCACAACTACTGAGCCTGTGTTCTAGAGCCGCGAGCCACAACTACTGTGCTCACGTGCCACAACTACTGAAGCCCGCATGCCTAGAGCCCGTGCTCCGCAGCAAGAGAAGCCACCGCAATGAGAAGCCCGCGCACCGCAAGAAAGAGTAGCCCCTGATCGCCGCAACTAGAGAAAGCCCGTACAGCAACGAAGACCCAACACAGCCAAAACTAAAATAAATTAATTTTTTAAAAAACCACCTAATTATCCAAATGAGTAAAGTACGCTCTTCCTCTTGGTTTGAACCCTCAAGATTTAGTCCCCTTAGGGGGAGGGTATCCTTGTCCATCATCTGAAACAGAATTTGCTGGACCCCCCTATAACTTTTTCCTGCTCACTTCACTCAAGGTCATACTAGTAACAAACTCTACAGGTCTGGCTTGTAACACAAAAATGAGCGAAACTGCATCGCGTCGAGGGCCATCTGCCCCTTCCCAAGGTGGCTGCTGCCTCACACGTCTTTGTTGGCCATGGTCGTCTTTAGTTTTTAATTCTCATCTGCATTACTAGTGGTCACTTCTTGCCACTGTCACTGTGCCGGCCTCTAGCAACTCACCTCCCTCCTACTTTACAGGGTTTTTTTGGTAGCAGACTAGGAAATAAAATATCCAAGCTTGTTAGAATTGTCAGTTAACTCAGAGGAGATGGCTTCCAAAGTGAAATTTATAATGTTTTCCTCAAAGAAAAGAGATTTGGGGAGCAATCCCTTCAGTTTTGACTCCTTAAAAGCATTTTGGGCCCCTTCTAATTCTTGCTGCCATGCCAGAAGGAACACGTGGCTGGTAAATGACCCCAGCAAGTGAGGTACGACTATTATAGTCAACACGATGAGCCGGGCAAAGGTGATTGACACGGTATCCCCGTCATTCTGGAATCTTAGACTCCTCCTGGAATACAGCGCTCCAGAACTTGGCTCAGTCCCAGAGGCGGAAGTTCCTAAGCAGCAGAATGACAGTTATGGTGGGAGAATGGCCCAAGGAGGCTGACTTGCCCTGCTTTACTCATTCCTAGGAGGAAGAAGATCCAAAAAGTATCCCTGATGAGGACGGGAATTGCTCTCAACCCCAGCTCACACTACACACACACACACACACACACACACACACACACACACACACACACCATGAGCATCTTGCCTTTACTCACTTTCACAGAAGCAAAAACTTCTTCAGCACCTGCCCAGTAGCACAGGGAGCAAGAAAACACTTGAAGGGCATGTATGAGCAGACATATTGTGATGTGTGTGGGGCAGACAGAGGAGTCTGGGAAAGCCCGCACTCTCCTCTCTCTGAACTGGCTCTCCTTTCTCCTCCAATCTTGGCAGAAGAGCTGATGGGAACCATTTAAAGACACAGCCTACCAAAAGCTTCCTTCAGTTCCTCCAGGAAGTCCTCCCGGATTATCCCCAACACCTCTCACCCTTGTAGCCCTCAAACACTCAGGTTTGGGCTTTGAAGGCCACACGTGGCTTGGGAAGCTCCTTGAGAGTACGGGTCATGTCTGATTCAACCCTGACCTCTGTCCCTAAGTACTCTCTGGCATGCAGTTGGAGCTCAGTAAATGTTCGTTGGATCTAATTGTTCCCAAGTTGTCACTCTGTGTGTGACACGTAAGTCGAGGGGAGCCTTCGTTTTCCATGTGAACCCCTCATGGATGGGGATCCATCTCCTCTTTATTCCTGTGGCTCTTTCTTCCCAATCAACCCTCTGCTCTGTGTGCAGTAGGTGTTCAATAAATGCTTTCTTGAAATAATAGAGCGTTGAGATTTACCAGAGTCGGCCTGTTCAAGTCACTTTACTTGCCGTACAACCTTGGGCAAGTCACTGTACCTCTCTGAGCCTAGGTTTTCTGCCTAAATCCTATGGCTGTTGTGAGGATAAGAGGATACATGTAAAGTGCTTAGTAGATCAACAGCTCTCATCCTTACTGGTGAACTCTCATGGATCTTTTGGGGAATAAGTAGGAAGAAATTCTTTGGTGAGATTAGGATGGTGACTAAGAAGGGTGAAAAGACCCAATCCAAGTCTGGGGGTCGAGACACCCGGCCGAGCCTGGGTACTCGCTCTGGGAGGCAGCGTGGGGGCCAGGAGGTGGGAAGAGGGTGGGATCCTTGTTCCTTACATGGTCCTCAGGGTGGAGCTGGCAGACCTGAGCAGGAATGCCTCTGGCATGGTCCCTGAGGGGTGGCCACACCCTGCGAGCTCACTGGGGAGAGAGTGAGAACCTCAGAGAGCTTGTCCCAGCATTCCCCGGGAGAGCCGCATCAGCCCCAGAGAGGTCCAGCACCACAAAACCATCCTGCAATAGAGACACAGCGTGAGTCACCTCGTGGCCTGGCTGGGCTAAGGGGGCACCTGCCCTCCTTCCTGGACACGACTCACTGGCTCCCAGCCTCGGTACCGGACTGCAATTTACCGCCTCCTAAGCCCACATGCTCTAATCGCATCAGGAACAACGCAGCATTGCAGGAGGTGGCTGCCTTCGGCCTCCGGGCTCTCTAGTCCCCAGGATCCATCGGTCACCAGGATGAGCAAATACATCAAATTCTTGGGCCTCCTGCTTTGCAAAGACTCTTGCCCACTATTGGCAACCGTCCAGCCCCACACCGCCGTTTCTTGTTCTGGTTCTCACCTCTCTCTGCTCTGGGGGCAAAGGGAGAACCCTACTCCTATACGCCACAGGACGTTTTCAGTGGAGGGCGTTGCCCAAATACTTTCCCAAATCCTAAAAACCCCAAGTAGGGAGAGGAGCAGTGCCTCCTCCAAATCCCACGGTCCTGGCCACACAGACTGGTCCCTCTGCACAGGCTGGAGCTCTCAACAGTGACCTAGTCTGCAGCGCTGCTTCCCACGGGTTTCCCCATTCCCCTGCACGGTGGACCCCACACCCCCCACTGCTCTTTAGTCTGCATGACCTGCCTGTCTCACCTCAAAGATCGGTGCCCCTGAAATCTCTCTTGTGATTCCTGACTCCCAACTGGAAGACCCCCACCGAGGACTTAGAGAGGACTGCAAGTTGCGAGGGTCTGGCTGCCGCAGGGCACTCACCTTCCTCCTTGGGGCTGGCAGGCACAGAGCTCAACATCCCCTGTGCTCCTTCAGCTAAAGCATCATGGGTGTCGGAGCCAGTGCTGCCGGGTCCCCTGGTTCCAGGTGATGATGCAGTGGGGCTGGGCGTCAGTGGGGACCCGCCCCATCCTGCCTTGGGCCTGCGGGTGAGGTGTGGCCCCAGATACCTTTGACCCACCTGGCTCAGGTTCTAGCTGCTCACCTGTGAGGCTTACATAAAGAGGGCAGGAGGCAGGGGAGGGGTCTAGATGCCAGTGCAGGTGGGTGTGTTGGCTGTCATCCTGGGTAGAGCCACACAACGACACTGTTCCTGCCACGGGGCCCTCCACCTGGAGCCAGCCCTGGGCCCCAGGGTCTGGGCAGGAGGTTTGACATTTTTTTTTTTTTTTAACTTTTCTTTACTAAATGCACACATTGTGCCAAGTGCTTTATGTGCGTTAGCTCTTTGCATCCTCCTAACAACCTAATATGGAATGTAGTAATAGTCTCATTTTGCAGGTGAGGTGAGAGGCCCAGAGAGTTTTAGACTTGTTCAGTGTCACACACCCAGCAAGAGGCAGAGATGGCATTTGAAATCCAGGTCTCCATAACTGGCCCTGAGACCAGGACACCACATAAGCTAGATCTAACCATTATTTGCATCATAAAATTCAGCCAGGGCTTCCCTGGTGGCGCAGTGGTTGAGAGTCCGCCTGCCGATGCAGGGGACACGGGTTCGTGCCCCGGTCCGGGAAGATCCCACATGCCGCAGAGCGGCTGGGCCCGTGAGCCATGGCCGCTAAGCCTGCGCGTCCGGAGCCTGTGCTCCACAGCGGGAGAGGCCACAATAGTGAGAGGCCTGTGTACCGGAGGAAAAAAAAAAAAAAAAAATTCAGACAACAGCTCCATCTCACATTGCCTCTGGCAAGCCCCTCTTCCACGGTAACAATATCTCTGCACGTTGCCCTCTTGTCCTCAAACGCCCCCTCCACTTGCACCTCATTCCAGAGACTCTCAGGTTTGTGGCAGTAAACCTGCATCTTCTAAAACCTGGGCCATGCTCTCTAGAAACGCCCCTCCCAACCACTGTGCTGTTTCGCCTCCCACTCCCATCACCCCAGAGTTACCTCCCCACCTTAGTTTTCACCTGCCAACTGCCTTGGGGTAAGTGGGGATTGGATGAAGTAAAAAAATGGAGGCAGTCCCACTGGGTGTTAGGGGGAACTTAAGTCCTAATTCGAAGGCTAAGAGTCAGGGCATAGCATCAGGATGGGGCGGGAGTTGTTCCAAGTTCCTCCACCCAGTCAGATGGCAGATGACTTCCAGATTGCTACACTAAGCTGGCCTGTCACTACCAGCACACCAGCTTCAAGAGAATTCTGCCCTTTCAAATTCAAGTTTGTTTTTTGGCTGCACTGCACGGCACGTGAGGTCTTAGTTCCGCAACCAGGGATTGAACCTGTGACCCCTGCATTGGAAATGCAGAGTCTTAACCACTGGACCACCAGGGAAGTCCCAAATTCCAGTTTCTTAATGGCCTTTTCCCCCAGTGATCCGTGCCCACTGCCACCTCAGGGCACCCTGACAATTTGGGTTCGGGGTGTTTGTCCTGAGCCTCCCATGAGTTATGAGCCCTTTGAGAAACTGCTGGAAGCCCTCCCCTGGCCCCACCATCAATGTTTGCAGATGGTCTCTTGCAGTTTCAGGGCACCCAGGGGGCTTGGGAAGCCCATGCTATATTAACAACCAACCCAGTGAACCCCAGAAGGGAATGCGGACTCCTCCTCTGTCCTGAAGAGAATACGGGCTGCCCCTCTTCTCCTCCTCCCGCTTTCCTAGTGAGGACAGAGCATTGTTGTTGATGATAGGAGTTGGCACTGGGGGTCGATGTGGGTGGGCATGGTGGGAGAAGTGTCCTCACTTCGGGGGTCCAGCAGGACGTGCCCAGATACCTCAGCCCCTCCCGGGCAGCTCGACAGCCACTCTGGATGTAGAGTTCCCAAACTGACGAGGAGGCTGGGCAAATGGGCTTATTCTAGGCAGGAGGGCTTGGGAAATGTGTCATCTTCCCTTTCTATCCCCTAGCACAGGGAGATCAGCTCGGTGCTTTGTGACCACCTAGAGGGGTGGGATAGGGAGGGTGGGAGGGAGGGAGATGCAAGAGGGAAGAGATGTGGGGACATATGTATATGTATAACTGATTCACTTTGTTATAAAGCAGAAACTAACACACCATTGTAAAGCAATTACACTCCAATAAAGATGTTAAAAAAAACAAAACAAAACAGAAAAGCCACAAGGTTGCCTCCCCCTGGCAGAAGCTTCCAACTGTTCTTCAGACCCTTCCTCCTCCCGGAAGCCCTCTGGGAGGGGGCCCCCAGCTCTCATGTTTCTTCCTGGAGCTGTCCTGGCTGAGCCCATCCCAGAGCACTTAACATTGAGAGTCTGGGTGTTACTTTTTAAAACATAATTGTCTACCCTGAGATAAAAACCTTAAGTCCATATTCTCAGAGCTGGAAATGATCTCTCCCTGCCCCATGACGGACGGCTCCGCGACTCTCCTCCTTCCTACTCTGATTATTGACTGAGTGCCTCCTCTGCAGACATACAGGGGGCCTGGGGGCAGAGGTGAGCCCAGTGAGCCTGGTCCCTGCCTGGAAGGCTTGGAGATGATGGGACTGACAGTCAAAAAACAAAGATGCATTCAAGGTCACTGTGGGGTCACCAGACCCAGGCTGGGGTAGGGGGTACAGCAAAATTAAAGGGAGAAAGTTGGATAGGGGTGAAGGTTTATTTTATGAGAGGCAGAGGGTAAGCGTCCCAGGCAATGGTGCAGCAGGGGATGCTGGTGCAGACAGAAGAGGATACAGGGCCCTGGTCATAGACTCAGGTTGTGGACCGTCCCCGGCCTTGGTCCCCCAGCTCACAGGGGGACATTGGCCAATGCAGAGATCTTTTGGGGATCCATGGTCTCTTGGAAAGGGTGAGGACGGGGCAAGGGTGGTCTAAGACATATCCCCCCAGATCCACCAGAAGGAACATATTTGGGGCAGGCACTCAGGGGCCCTTGACTGTGACTGAGGGCCCAACAGCAGAGTGTTTGCTGAGAGGCCAAAGGCTAGTCCCAGCTTCACCTTGGCTCCCACCATCCATGGTGGTGGGGCCGTCCCGCCAGCCAGCTGACTTCTAACCCAGTTGGCAGTGGCTCAGTGTTTAACCCTGTCTAGCTAATCACACAGTCTGCACGGTCACACTGAACTCCCCTGCAAAGCCTGGAAGGAGTCTGGTCATGCCCAAGACAGGTCCCTGGGCACTGGGACATCTGGATTCTAGCCCAGGTTCTGCCTTAGTTGGGTAAACTTGGGCAAGTTCCTGGTCCTCTCTGGGACTCAGTTTCCTCAGGTAAGTCACAGACAGAGGGCCTTCCAGTTTTCTGTCTATGACTGGTGATCTGGGGGCCTGAGCTGGAATTCTGCTGCACCAGGCAGAGACAAGGCTACGAGGTTGGGTGTTACTAGGCTCCCAGGCCTGAGGAGCCGGGGGAAAACAAGGCAAGAATAACGATAGTAATGGCTAATAGCTAACAGGTATGCAGCACTAACTGTGCGCCAGGCAATGTTCTGTGCACCCTACACATATATTAACTCATTTAATCCTCACAACAGCCCCGTAAGGTAATTCCTATCACTATCCCCACTTTACAGATGAGGAAACTGAAGTACAAGGAGATTATGTAACTTGCTCAAGGTCTTTCAGTTAGCAGAGTAGGATGCAAATTCGCGCAAGTGGGCTTCAGTGTTTATGCTCTTAACCAACAGGCTATACCTCAATAGTCTCAGGTCTGCTGGGTGATTCGAGTGGGTGGGGCAGGGGCAAAAGGGCGGGAAGTGTAGAAAGGTGGGCATCCCATGGTCCTCTAAACTCCTGCTTCCAATCATTCATCATTAGACCCTTCTTTACACCCTTCCTCCAAAATTTTGAAAAATTTTGTATATAGCCAAGGTTTAAACCGTCAAACCATTTTCTTATGTTGCATTGATGACAGACACAGATAACTGTCAATTGGTGTCTTGAATCATCGTTGGGAGAGCAGTATGAAGCTTGGAGTTGACATAATTCCAACACAAAGCAAAGACTCCTAGAAAATTGCCATTTGTACGTGAAGTACCACGAGTTTGACTTTGGGCACATTTCTCCTGTTAGGACTTCAGTTACTCCATCTATAAAATGAAGGGGTGGAAGGGATAGTCTCTAAGTCCCAGCTCTGATGATAGGTGGTTTTCCATGTTTCTACTAAGGAGATGAGAGGAAGGAAGAATACTGCCCACTCCTCGGCCAGAGGAACTTCATGGTGTCAGGTTGGGGGCAGAGCTGGGAGTTAGACTTCTACCAACAGGGGTGTCGTGTCCCTGCAGCACATGAATGTTGGCTCCCAGACTTGGTCTCTGCCCTAGAGGAGCCCACAGTCTAAAGAGGAGGGTGAAGGAGAGAGGCACGTACATGGCCTGTATACAGGAGAGGTATCTGTGAGCATGGCAGGCAAGGGGGTCGCGAGGTGGAGGCACAGCGCTGTGGGAGGCTGGTCTTTTAGGGGAACATGGTTTCACTTTTTTAAAAGTGAGAACTAACATTTACTGAGCAATTAGTATGTGCCAGGTGCTGTTCCAATTGCCTTACATGTGTTATTTACTTATCTCAACGATCTTATAAAGTAGGTACTAAATTAGAATGCCCCATCTAATTGGAAATGGAAGGACAAAGAGACGAAGTAACTTGCTGGAGGTTATACAGCTTGTAATTGGAATAGTTGGGATTCAAATCCAGGCAATCTGATTCCAGATTTTATGTTCTGAACCACCATATGCTCCGCCTAAAATTGGGTGAGGCTCTCTGAAGCTCCTTATGCCTCTCCACACACTTCAGCAACATGGGTTTTCTTAGGAGCAACTGGCTCAGAAAGGCAGAGCATTGTGGCTGAGACGCTAGTTTAATGCACATGTATTTTTAAATTCTTCAAATCAGCATACTCCTGACATATCACAGCATCCAACATATAACAAAAAAATGATCAGACATCTGAAAAAGCAGGGAATGTGAGCCAAAATCAAGGGGAAGAAAACAGCCAATAGAAACAACTCAGGTATGACGCAGATGTTAGAATAAATATACAAAGGCTTTAAAACAGCTACTAACACATGTTTGATAATTTAAAGAAAAAATGATAACTGATGAACAGATGGAGAATTGCAACATAAAAATAGAAAGTATAAGAAAAGTACAATCTCTGAAATGAAAAATTCACCAGATGAGCTTAACAGCAGATTGGAAACTACCCCCCCCAAAAAAAGTTCATACACATGAAGACAGAATAATAGAAATTATTTAATCCAAATACTAGAGAGAAAAAAGATTTTTTAATTGAACAGAATGAAACATTGTTGAAAGAAATTAACAAAGAGCTAAGCAAATGCTAAGCTAAGCAAAGAGACTTAATATTGTTAAAATGGCAATAATAATATTGTTAAGATAGCCAAACTGGGTATTCCCTGATGGTACAGTCATTGGGAATCTGCCTGCCAATGCAGGGGACGCGAGTTTGAGCTCTAGTCTGGGAGGATCCCACATGCCGCAAAGCAGCTAAGCCTATGCACCACAACTACTAAGCCTGTGCTCTAGAGCCCGCAAACCACAACTACTGAGCCCACGCGCCACAACTACTGAAGCCCACGCGCCTAGAGACAGTGCTCTGCAACGAGAGCAGACACCGCAATGAGAGGCTCACGCACTGCAATGAAGAGTAGCCCCCGCTCACCGCAACTGGAGAAGGCCCACGCGCAGCAACGAAGACCCAGTGCAGCCAGGGATAAATAAATAAAATTAATTAATTAAAAAAAACTTTTTAAAAAAAAGATAGCCAAATTGATCTATCGGTCAACATAATCTCTATCAAAATCCTAGCTGGCATTTTGGCAGAAATTAACAAACTGGTCTAAAATTACTATGAAACTTCCAAAGACCCAGGATAGACGAAACAATCTTGAAAAAGACTGAAGTTGGAGGACCACACTTCTTGATTTCAAAACATACTATAAACCTACACTACAGTAATCAGGACAAAGTGATACTGGTATAGGATAGACATATAGATGAATGGAATAGAATATAGGATTCAGAAATCCACCTTCACATTTATAGTCAACTGATTTTCAACAAGGGTGCCATGCCAATTCAATGCGGAAGTATTCTTTTCAACAAATGGTACAAATCAAAAAATGGTGCTGGGACAACTCAATATCCACATGCAAAAGAATAAAGTTGGACCCTTTCCTCATACCATACACAAAAAATTAACTCAAAATATATCAAAGGCCGAAATGTAAGAGCTTAAACTGTAAAAATATTAGAAGAAAATCTATGTGGACTTAAGTTGTTATTTTTTTGTTTTTTGGGGGGGTTTTTGGCCACGCCACATGGCTTGTGGGATCTTAGTTGCCTGACCAGGGGTGGAACCCACACCCTAGGCAGTGAAAGCATGGAGGTGGACTTCAGTTAGGTAAAGCCTTCTTAGCTATGACACCAAAAGTACAAGCAACAAAACAAAAACAGGTAAATTGGACTACATCAAGATTAAACCTCTTTGTGCTTCAAAGGACACCATCAAGAAGGTGAAAAGATAACCCACAGAATGGAAGGAAATATCTTCAAATCATTTATCTGATAAGAGAATTGTATAGAATATATAAAGAACTCTAACAATTCAACAACAACAAGAAAGGAAAGAAAAAAAACCCAATTAAAACGGGGCAAGGATTTGAATAGACATTTCCCCAAAGAAGACATACAAATGGACAACAAGCACATTAAAGGATGTTCAACACCATCAGCTATCAGGAAATGCAAATCAAAACCAGAATGAGATAACACTTCATACCCACTGGAATGGCTGTTTATAAAATACAGATACTAACAGTGTTGGTGAGGATGTGGAGAAATTGGAGCTCTTGTACACTGCTGGTGGGAATGCAGCTGCTTTGGAAAACAGTGTGCTAGTTCCTCAAAAGGTTATACATAGAGTTATTATATGACCAAACAATTCCACTTCTAGCTTTATACCCAAAAGAAATTAAAACGTATGTCCATACAAAAACTTGTACATAAATGTTCATTGGAGCATTATTCATAATAGCCAGAAAATGACAACTCAAGTGTCCATCAACTGATGACTGGGTAAACAAAATGTGGCATGTCCATACACTGGAACATTATTTGGCCATAAAAGGAATGAAGTACTGATACATGATATGACACAGATGAATCATGAAAATATCATTCTAAGTGAAAGAAGCCATTCACAATAGATGATATATTATATCAGTTCCTTTAAGTGAGAGGTCTAGAATAAGCAGATCTATAGAGACAAAAAGCAGATTTGTGGTTGCCTAGGGCTGGAGGCTTGAGGGGAAATGGAGAGTGACTGCTAATGGGTCTAGGGTTTCTTCTGGGGTAATGAAAATATTTTTAAATGGACTGTGGGGAATTCCCTGGATGTCCAGTGATTAAGACTCCATGCTTCCACTGCAAGGGACAAGGGTTCATTCCTGGTCAGGGAACTAAGATCCCACATGCCTCACAGCACAGCCACACACAAAAAATAATAAAATAAAATGGACTGTGGTGATGTTTGCACAACTCTGAGAACATACTAAAACCCACTGGATTTTATACTTTAAATGGGTAAATTTTATGGCATGTAGTTTATATCTCAATAAAGCTGTTATATTAAAAAAAGTGAACAGAGCCTCAGTTACCTGTGAGACAAATCAAATATCTTTCAAAAAACATCTTTCAAAATGAAAGCAAATATAAAATGGATAACCAACAAGGACCTACTGTATAGCACAGGGAACTATACTCAATATCTTACAATAATCTCTAATGGAAAAGAATCTAAAACTATATATATATATATATATATATATATATGACTGAATCATTTTGCTGGACACCTGAAACTAACACAACATTGTAAATCAACTATATTTCAATTAAAAACAAAGTGAAATAATGACATTTCATTTAAATGCAGGATGGGAGGATTTTTCACCAGCGCACTTCTGTGATGGTTTGAAATCATGTCTGCAAATTCTTTACACTATTCCCATCAATAGGCTGAGTTTTATTCTCTTCTCCTTGAATATGGGATGGCCTTAATGACCAGCTTCTAACAAATACAATGTAGTAGAAGTGACACTATGTAATTTCCAAGGCTAGATCATAAAAGGTGATACGGTTTTCACCTGACTCTCTCAGGATACACGCTTTTTGGATCCCTGACCCACCATGTCAGAAATCTGGCTACCTTGAAGCCACCATGAAGGAGACCATGTGAAGAAGCTACATAGAAATAGAGATACTGAGGCTCCCCAGCTGTTCCCAATCCCAGCTTATTGAGTCTTACCACCTCAGGCATCAGACATATGAGTAAAGAAAACTTTGAGATGGCCCTGGGCCCAGCCACCAGCTGTCATGTCAAGAAGACACTTAAGCAGCCTATAGAGAGGTCCACTGGCAAAACTAAAGTCTCTGGACAACACCAATGTAGTAAGTTGAAAAATGCCCCACCCCCCTGCAAATATTCATCTCCTAATCTCTGGAAACTGAATATTATCTTACATGCCTTTACATGCCTCCCCTCCCCACCCCCTAAAAAAGGATTTTGCAGATGTGATTAAATTAAGGATCTT
Organism: Lagenorhynchus albirostris; assembly: GCF_949774975.1. NCBI lineage: Eukaryota > Metazoa > Chordata > Mammalia > Artiodactyla > Delphinidae > Lagenorhynchus > Lagenorhynchus albirostris. The sequence goes on along the minus strand of NC_083095.1, from coordinate 135,204,136 downwards.
GAGGCAGGGACATTATCCTGGATTATCCAGGTGGGCATTAAATGCACTCACTTGTATCCTTACATGAGGGAGGCAGAAGGAGATTTGACACACACACAGAAGAGAAGGCAATGTGACCACAGAGGCAGAGATTGGAGTGGTGCGACCACAAGCCAAGGGTGGATGCGGGGAGCCTCCAGGAGACGGAAGAGGCCAAGAACGGATTCTCTCCTAGAGCCTCTGGAGGGAGCACAGCCCTGCTGACCCTTGATTTACGCCCTGTGAAACTGATTTCAGACTTCTGGCTTCCAGAACTATGAAAGAATAAAGTTCTGTCTTAAACCACCAAGCTTGTGGTAATTTGTTAAAGTGGCAACAGGAAACTAACACAGCCAGTGAGGAACAGAGGTCTACCAACGACCTTATAAGTGAGCTTGAAAGAGAGTCTTCCAATTCCAGATGAGTATTACCCTGGCTGACATCTTGGCTGTAACCTCATGAGAGACCCTGAGCCAGAACCACTTAACTAAGTTGCTCCTGAATTACTGACCCATATAAACGATGAGAGATAATAAATGATTGTTGTTGGTTTGAGGCACCACAGTTTTGAGTGATTTGTTAAGCAGCAAGAGATTAACTAGGACACCTTCACTACAAGAAATGCTATAGGGATTTATTCGGGCTGATAGGAATTACACCAGATGAAAACATGGATTTACAAGAAGGAATGAAGATCAGTGGAAATGCTAAATATATTAGAAACAAGACAAGGATGCCCACTCTTACTACCTCTATTCAGCATCATATTGGAGGTCCTAGCCTGTGCCGTAAGGCAAAAAAAAAAAAAAAAAAAAAATTTAAAAGGGAAAATGATTGGAAGTAAAAGAAGTAAAACTATCTTTTAAAATAGATAACAAAATTGTATATATAAAAAAATCCTAGGGGATCTATAAAAAGAAACACTAGGGCTTCCCTGGTGGCGCAGTTGTTGAGAGTCTGCCTGCCGATGCAGGGGACAAGGGTTCGTACCCCAGTTTGGGAAGATCCCACATACCGCGGAGCGGCTAAGTCCGTGAGCCATGGCCGCTGAGCCTGCGTGTCTGGAGCCTGTGCTCTGCAATGGGAGAGGCCACAACAGTGAGAGGTCTGCGTACCGCAAAAAAAAAAAAAAAAAAAGAAAGAAACACTAGAACTAATAAATTAATTTAGTAATATCACAGGATACAAGGTCAATTTTTTAAAATCAATTGTATTTTTATATAAATAACAAATTATTAGAAAATTAACTTTAAGATACAATTTACATAGTATCAAAACCCATACAATTCTTAGGAACAAATATAGGAAAAAAGGTGTAAGACATCTACAACTGAAAACTACAAATCATAGTTGAGAGAAATCAAAGACCTAAGTAAATGGAAATACATACCATGTTCATTGATCAGGATATTCTCCCCAACTTGAAATATAGATTCAATTCATTCTCAGTCAAAATTCCAGCAGTCTTTTTTGTTGCAACTGACAAGATAATTCTAAATTTTGCATGGAAATACAAAGGAGCTATTGTGTTAGTAACCTATTATTCCATAACAAGTATCCCAAAACGTGGTGACTTAAAAAACAAGCATTTATTATCTTACAGTTTCTGTGGGTTAGACATCTAGGTGTGGCTTAACTGAGTGCCTCTGGCTCAAAATCTCTTGTGATGTTGTCATCAAACTGTCACCAGGGCTGTGTTCTCATCTGAAGGTTCAACTGGGAGAGGATCTGCTTCCAAGCTCACTCATGGGGTTGTTGGCAGAATTAAGTTCCTTGCAGGTTGTTGGGCTGAGGGTCTCAAATCCTTAATGGTTGTTGACCAGAGGGTTCCCTCAGGCCCTTGCCACCTGGGCCTCTCCCTCAGAGCAAGCAAGTAAGAAAATGAGGGAGAGCAGTAAAAATGAAATCATGGTCTTCTTGTAACCAAATCTCTGAAATGAAATTCCATCACTTTTGCCATATTTTACTTCTTAGAAATGAGTTACTAGGTTGGCCCACATTCAAGGGTAGGGGATTACACAAGAATACAGAAGGTAAGACTCATTGAGGAGCATCTTAGAGGCGTCTACTGCTCCCAGGATAACCAAAACAATCTTGAAAAAAAAAAAAGAACAAAGTTGGAGGACCAACACTATCTGATTCAAGACTTAATATAAAGCTATAGTAATGAAGACAGTGTGTGTTGACATAAATATAGAAAAATCATTCAATGGAAGGAAATCCAGAAATAGGTCCCTACATATGGACAGTTGACTTTCTTTTTTTTTTCTTTTAAAACAAAGGAGCCACAGCAATTTAATACTGAAAAAAAAATCATTTTCAACAAATGGCACTTGAATAACTGGATAAAAATGTGGGAAAAAAGAAAATATTAATTTGAGATGGATCATAGGCCTAAATGTAAAGGCTAAAGCTTTTAGTAGAACACATAGAAAAAAGTATCTTTGTGACCTTAGTACAGGCCAAGATTTCTTAAGAGAGGATGCAAAAGCACTAACCATAAAAGAAATACTTAGATAAATTAGATTTATCAAATAAAAAGATGTTTGCTCATCAAAAGACAGCATTAAGGAAATGAAGATAAGCCACAAACTGGGAGATAATATTTTCCATACAAGTATCTAGTTAGGGACTGATATCCAGAATATACAGAGAAATCTCTGCAAATCAGTAATAAAAGGATTAAGAACACAATTATAAAATGGTCTAAAGATCTGGATAGACACTTCACAAAAGAAGATATAGAAATGGCCAATAAGCACATGAAAATAAGCTCAACATCATTATCAGAGAAATTAAAACCACAATGAGATACCACTATTCGACCACCAGAATAGGTAAAATTAAAAAGACTAACAATATTTAGTGTTGACAGAGATTTGGAGCAACAGAAACTGCTCTTGGTGATGGCATGACCACTTTGGAAAACTTCTGGTGGCTTCTTTAAACATATACCTATCTTCTGATACAACAGTTGTATTTCTAGGGTCTTCTCCAAGGAAATGAATATATATGTCCACAGAAAACCTTATACAAGAAAGTTCACAGCAGCTTTACTAATGAAATCCCCAAACTGGAAACAACTCAAATGCCCTCAACAGGAAAATGGACAAACAAATCGTGGTCTAGCCACTCGGCGGCATTCTACTCAATGATACAAAAGAATGAACTACTGAAACACTTCATACATGGAGGAATCGTGCAAACGTCATGATAAGTGAAAGGAGCCAGACATAGAAAAGTACATACTGTGTGATTCCATTTATATGATGTTCAAGAACCGCCAGAAAACAGTGGCTGTTCAAAACTGGTTTGCTTAAGGACAAATGGTGGTGAGAGCTGACTAGAACGGAGCAGAGAGGACATTCTGGGCTGATGAAAATGTCCTATATTTCTACTGAGTTGTTGATTACAGGGGTATATACTTTTTGTCAAAAGTCATCAAATTATACTCATATCTGTACATTTCACTATATGAAAATTTTGCTTACACACAACCTATTATATTTTGCAGATATAAATTCTTATTTTACAGCTGCTTGGGGCTAGAGTCCAAGCTAGGTCCTAGATGTCCTTCACATGGTGCAACCTTTGCAGTTTCCAAAGCACCTTCCCAGCCCTGACTTTAAATGTTCCTCACAGGCTCCTTTGCAAGGAGCCAGGGATGCCTGGGGAGGAGGGCTAGAGCCAGGACCCAGGGGGCACTCATAGAACCCAGGGTGATATAAGACTTTCTCTCACTATCACTGCCCATGTCTTTTGCAGGACAAAGAGATAAGTAGTGAGTTCGTCATCCCTGGAGGTATTCAAGTCAGGGTAGGTTGACAGTATGTGAATGTTGTGACAGAGTGGGTTAGACTCAGTGACCTAAAAAACCCCCACTGGCCTGAGAGCCTACCATTCAGGGACTTGCCTAGGGACAGAGTGAGTCAGCTTCTGGCCCAGCGTTCTGACTCCAGGCCAGCTTGGGCTCTACTGACCCCAGCCAGTGACTCTACAGCCCCTGCAGGAACTCAGTGCTGGCCTAGGCTCATCTGCATCCTGAAAGCGTCCAGACTTGTATTCAGATGTCTAGGACCGGGACTTCCCTGGTGGTCCAGTGGTTAAGAATCCACCTGCCAATGCAGGGGATGCGGGTTCTATTCCTGGTTGGGGAACTAAGTTCCCACATGCCACGGGGCAACTAAGTCCAGGTGCCGCAACTACTGAGCCCATGTGCTCTGGAGCCCATGTGCCACAACTAGAGAGAAGCCTGCCCACGCACTCCGGAGCCAGCCCTCCACAGCTAGAGAGCACGTGCACCACAACTACTGAGCTCGTGCACTCAGCACCACAACTAGAGAGAAGCCCGCGCACCGCAATGAGGAGTCGCTACAAAAGATCCCGCGTGCCACAGAGAAGATCCCACATGCCGCCGCTAAGACCCAATGTAGCCAAATAAGTAAAATAAATAAATAATCATTAAAAAAAAAAAGAAAAAGAGGTCTGTGCCCAGGGTTACTTTGCCCCAGGGATTCTGACTTCTGGGATGTGCCCTGCCCTTTATCCTGGGACTCTTGACCTTGCCTTCCTGTGGTACTTATAATATACTCCCACATCCTCTGTCCTGTGCCGACTGGTCTTTTAGTTTCTCAAACACTGCAAGCTCCTCAGGGCCTTTGCACGTGCTATGCCCTTTTCTTAGAAACATCTTTCCCTACCAACTCCTACTCCTCTTTCGGGTCTCAGCTTAAATGTTACTTTTCCCAAGGAAGACTTCACCAACCTCTGAGTCAGATATTAAGAAATTAAACATTTTCCATTTTAATAATTTTTAAGTATGCAATTCAGTGGCAATGACCACATTCCCTCCTTTTCCCCCTTAATTCTTTCATGGCACCTTTTGCACTTATAGTTTAATAAGTAATTGTATAATTATTGGGACTTCCCTGGTGGTGCAGTAGTTAAGAATCTGCCTGCCAATGCAGAGGACACGGGTACAAGCCCTGGTCTGGGAAGATCCCACATGCCGCGGAGCAACTAAGCCCATGAGCCACAACTACTGAGCCTGCTCTCTAGAACCTGCAAGCCACAACTACTGAGCCTGCGTGCCACAACTACTGAAGCCTGCACGCCTAGAGCCCATGCTCCACAACAAGAGAAGCCACCGCAATGAGAAGCCCGCGTACCACAATGAAGAGTAGCTCTCGCTCGATGCAACTAGAGAAAGCCCGTACTCAGCAATGAAGAATCAAAGCAGCCAAAAATAAATAAATTTACAAAAAAAAAAAGATAATTATATAATTATTTGTTCATGTCTGTCTTTGCTGCAAGTATGTTAATTCCTTAAGTTGGGGCTTGTTTTGTTTTCTATGATATTCTCTTAGCATAGTACCTGACATATTCAATAATAAATAATTTTGAATAGATGAATGTATACTTATGAAAACAGATAGATAATAAAGATACCAAAATAAGAGGGAAAAGGCAACTCTACGATAACCATTTCTCATATTATGGGGAAGTGAGGGGGAGGAAGTTGGGAAAACTAGAAGGCCCTGGATATTCCATATTCTTAAGGATGCCTGTATCATTTCCATAGCATTTGCATTAGGTTTGTTCCTCCCAGGCTTGCACACCCCAGAGATGGGGAGCTCACTCCCTACCATCCTTGGAAAGCTTTATCAGTGAGAACAGCCTTCTTCACTGGGCTTGCAGCAGCCTCCTGTGCCTGTCCCACACTCCTGGCTCTGAGGGAACTCCTCTCGGCACCCAGTCTTTGAGCAGGCAGGGCTGGGAGAGGCAGCTGGGAGCCCAGGGGGAATATGGTCAGTTCAGAGTTCACCATCCTTCCCTGGGCCAGACTCGACTCTGCAGGCTCCCTTCTCCTGGCGTCTGCCTCCCAACTCCAGCCTGTATTCACTGCTGCCAGAGTCACCTCCCCAAACTAGGCTCTCCTTCTGCTTCTACTGCTTCCACGCCTGCCAGGGCTCCTCTCTGCCTCTTCCTCTGGCTCTGGCAACCCTCATGCCTGGCTGCCCCTAGTCTGGCCACACCAGCCTATCCAGACCTAGGAGTTAGCTTAGGAGTTAACCTGACTGGTCTGGCGGCCACCTGTAATTCCTCCACAACCACTGCTTCTGTCCACAGGATGCCCCTGCCTACCACCAGGGCATCCACCACCCTTCAAACCCAGGATGAACTGTCTCCTTCTCTGGTTCTTCTGAAGCCCTTCCTCCAACCTGGGCTTCTTCAGGCTCAGGGAGGCTGGTGTCCCTCCCGCACTGAGAGTTTAACAGGGCTACTCCGATGGGTACTCCTGATGGATGGCATGGTCTACAGCCGCAGCCTCAAAGGACACAGAGCGCAAGGTGCCAGATCAGCGCCTGACCCGTCTTGGCTCCAACCCAGCAGACCCAGCCTCTCTTGGCCCTGGCCCGGCTCCCTCCCTCCAACCCTGCAAGTGGTGTGGCACAAAAGGGAATTCATGTGGGTCAGCCTGGTGTGCAAACCCTCCTCTTCCCAGTCTCCACCTCCCTGATCTCCGGCCTCCCCTCTGCAACCCTGGGAAGGGGAAGGGGGTAAGATAAGGCCCCTCTCAGGCTATTGGAGGAATGTAGGCCCACCCTCCCCCAGGAGCAGCAGCCAGCCCATGGCCACAAGGCCAGGACAGATAGGCAAGCCTGAGATAGAGCCCTTTGCTGCTGGGGCTGGCCTGAAGGGGCATCACAGCAGCTGTAACGGCCTCTGACTTGAGAACAATGTTAAACAGGGGTTCAAAGTTCTTTCCTCATGACTACTCTGCAAGGCCGACAGAGCAGGCGTTATCATCCCCATTTGACAGATGGAGAAACTGAGGCTCAGAGAGGGTGACTTGCCCAGAATCAGATTAGGTCCAGAGCAGAGCTGGATGGGAACCCAAGGCATGAGCACCCGCAGCCTGCTAAGAGAATTCCCAGGCATTGCTAGGAGGTTGACTATGCATTTGAGCGGTGGCCCTTGTGCCTTTGAAAGCATTTCATACACACCAGCTGATAGAATCTGTCCAAATTTTCTGCAGGGTTAACAGTGGTCAGGCGTTTTGTCTTCATTTGTACAGACGGTGATACTCAGGCTCAGAGAAGCTCAACAACTTACCCGAAGTCGCTAAGCAAGAAAGCAGGGGGCCTGACCTTCTGAGTTTTCAGCCCTCTCTTCCCCCACAGGGCTCCTCACCTACCTACCCTTAGCAGCCCTGCCCCAGCCTGGGGCTCTCTGCTGCTTCTCTTTTATGGAGTCTGCAAAGCAGGTCCAGGCCTCTGTGAGCCCATTCCCCAGGGTGAGGGAATTCCAGCCAGCCCACATTGAGGGCCCCACTGACCCTCCCAGGGAGGGGGCTGGACCTCATGCTCTTGGAGGTCTTGAAGGTAAGGAGCCCCTGCTTCTGGCAGGACAGGAGTCCATTCTCCGTTCTCGGCAGACCCAGGGCAGGGCCCAGGCCTCCAGCCCTGGGAGGGGCCTCTGCCCGTGAGGCACTTTCACATTTATTCCATTTGCTCCATCTTTCCTTCCTTGTAACCCCTCATTGAGAACAATGGCCATTCACTCTGTAGCTCAAACCCTGGCAACTTCTCCCCATAGGGCTCAGCCCCCGGCATTTCTCCCTTGTCCTTCTCCCCTGCCGCACTCCAGCCACCCAGGCCTCTCCCTTCCCTGAGTTCCCTGTCTTGCTTCGCATATTCTCACCCTGGCAGTGCTGGTCCCTTCTCCCGCATGGCCCTTCCTCTCTGACTGTTAGTGCCCTCCTGACCATCGAAGACCTGTCTCAAGAGTCTCCCGTGGGAAGCTTCCCTCCTCCTCCTGGCCTGTGTTCCTCCTGGGCACAGACCACAGGCATCTGGACCCTGGGGTTCCATGTGTCTGCCTTCTCCCTGCCTCCTGGTTGAGGGCTTCTTGGGCCAGGACTGGGTCTCAACTTCTCAGGATCTTACCACTCCTTGGATGGACAGGGCCTGGGCCAGAGTGGGCACTAGTGAATGGCTGACCAATTGAATCCGCTTCCTCTGAATCACAGATTAGCAGAACACATACAGCAGGAGGGCTTTGGGGAAAATTCAACCACCGCATTCATGTACAGACAGGGAAGCTGCAGTCCAGAGAGGCGCAGGGACCCACCAAGGTCACATAGCAAGCTGGAGCCGGATCCTCTGGCTCTCCCCTGTCCTTGTCTGTCATTGACCCCCACATGCCAAAGGCCCCCTTGAGGAGATGGGGAAATATTCCTATTGACTGAAAACTTCTTCCTCCATCCACCTGCAGCCCCCTACTCATGCCCTCATTCCTCGGTTGAGCCCCTCTTGGCCACACAGGGGAGTAGACAGTGTCAAGTGACACATGTCCCAGTCCAGGGCTTATTCCATTTAGAGATCATCCAGACCCTTCCCTTCATTTCCCAGATGAAGAAACTGAAGCTCAGAGAGTGAAGCAGCTTGCCCAGGTTCACACAGCAGAGTCAAGTCCAGAGCTCGGCCGGAGGCTCCATGGACAGAGACCGACCTCCAACTTACCTGGTTCCCAAGTGTCCTTGGGTGGTCCCCAGGCTCGCATCCAGCCGGCTCTCCTGCGGGGTCACTCTGCTGTCCGGCATGCTGGGGTCCTGGGGGGGACAGCTGTGTCCGGCTCCAGAAGTGCACGGCACCCGCCGCGGGCATCTGCTGGAGAGAGAGCTCTTTCCCACTGCATGAGAGGTTGGCCTTGACTGGGTGGTGGGGGTTGGCTGGGGAGGCAGTGACTAGAGTGGCCCAAAGAGACCCATTTCCTCTCTATTTTTAGAAGCTCAAAACACCCCTCAGCGGTGAAGTTGCTCAGGATTGAAACTTTCCTTTTCTTTGTGATTTTGTTTCACTCAAGATGAGGAGAATTTCAATGAAGCCAGTGTTCTTTTTCATGCAAATCCACTCTGGTTCTCCCAGGAAGTCTGGCCAATGGGCTCAGGGCTTCTGGGCCCCCAGAAAACCTCCTCACTGGCTTTAAAAGGCCACGTCGTAGCCCAAGAGGTTCTCAGCACCAATCTGGATTCAGATCCTGCAGTGGCTGCTAACCTCGACTGCCCACATCCTGCAACCTTGCCTCACCGTCGGCTGGACGCAGCCCCAGGAAGGGGTTTCACCCGCACAGCCCACCTCCCCCAGGCCCTGCACTGGAGGCTGGGGATCCGAGGAGGACCTGTGGCTCCTGCCCTCAAGGAACCCCAGTCCAGGGGAAGGAAAGAGACATTTCCAACACTGAGGACTATGATATAGTTGACAGAAGCATTTGCACTGAAGCAGACGTGATAGAGGACCTAGGAACGTGACCACCCAGGGGCACCAAAATAGAAGTGTCGATCTGTTCCATCAGCTAAAGGAAAGAAGAGTACTGATGGTGGGTCTGCAGCATCTGTAAACAGATGTGGAAAATTCACGTAGGGCACGGCGGGGGGCGGGGGGCTTTCTCTGAGTGCCAGAAATCTCCCCCTTAGACTGTACTAGTTCCTGCAGGAACGAAGTACCACGAACTGGGTGGCTTAAAACAGAAATGTGTTCTCTCACAGTTCTAGACGCCAGAAGTCTGAAATCAAGGGGTCATTAGGGCCATGCTGTCTCTAAAAGCTCTAGGGAAGAATCTTCCTTTGCCTCTTCTAGCTTCTGGTGGTTCCCAGAAATCCTTCTGTTCCTTGGCTGGTAGATGTGGCCCTCCAATCTCTGCCTCTGTCTCCACATGACTGTCTGCCCTCTGTGTCTAGGTCCCTATTTTCTCTTAAGGACAACAGTCATTGGACTAGGGCCTACCCTAATCCAGTATGATATCATCTTAACTAATTATATCTGTAAAGAGCTTATTTTCAAATAAGGTCACACTCCAAGGCTCTGGGTGTGCATGACTTTCGGGGGCACATGATCCAACTGAGTACATCCTGAATACAGGAGGCACTGGTGGAGATTCTACGAGATGTCCCCAAAAGGGGTCAGCAGGTTCAGCTGGGTCACAGGTCTTAACTGGTAGAGGCAGGTGGCTGAGAAAGAGCTTGCCTGAATCCATGAAAATTCAGAGCGTGGACCCTAGGACTGCCTCCCAATACACGGAAGGCACATTAGACAGGAGACCTGGAGGCTGGCTTTGACGCCCGAATCTTCCACTGACCCCTTCTCCCCATGACCTTGGGCAGGTCTCTGCCCCTCTCTGGGCGTTAATTTAACTGTTTGGATCATGAGGGTGGTGGCTGCCAGCTCCAACTGGACATGAGAAGGTGATGGGGAGAGCCGTGCTCATGGGCTGATTGAATGTGCCCAGTGGGACATCATTGTGAGTGATAAGTGGTGAGGCCCCACCCAAGGGGAAACTGAATCAGAGAAAAAAATGACATCAAGTTCTTAACTTTTAAGTTCAAAAGCTTTGGTTAAGATGAAAACCTGGAAAGGTTTGGAAAAATGTATAATGAGGCAGAGCAAGTTTCCCCTCCCCCAACCCCATCCCTCAGATTCTTAGGGACCCTGAGAGCTGGAAAAGGAAGAGAGTTCAAAAAGGAGGCCAGGACCTGGCAGGGGGGTGGAGGGTGGCTTGGAGAGGGGCTCCTGAGCCCTAAGGAGGGAGGGGGGTAGTGGGGTCTGAGGCTTCCCAAGAAAGTGACAAGGCCCTACAGTATGCAGTGCAGGCCACAGAGGAGGAGATGGTTCCAAGGCACCAGGGCCGAGAGGGCCTGGGCCGTCCCGCTCCTCAGTGCAGGCAGTGGGCCAAGGGTCCACGTGAGGAGAGGGTAGGGTTGGCAGGCTGGCAACAAGGCTGATGGGAGCATGGGTACTCAGTGGTCCTGGCGTGGAGGGTTGACCCCACCTGAGGACCAGGACCACAGATACATCTCACACATAGGGTTGATGCTGGGACGTGGTGCTAAGGGGAAGGACAGGGAACCGCTGAGTCTGATTTAGCTGAGCTTTAAAAATAGTTAACGGGGCTTCCCTGGTGGCGCAGTGGTTGAGAGTCCGCCTGCCGATGCAGGGTACGCGGGTTCGTGCCCCGGTCTGGGAAGATCCCACATGCCACGGAGTGGCTGGGCCCGTGAGCCATGGCCTCTGAGCCTGTGCGTCCAGAGCCTGTGCTCCACAACGGGAGAGGCCACAACGGTGAGAGGCCTGTGTACCGCAAAGAAAAAAAAAAAAAGTTAACAAACTTGATTTGGAAAAGTGTCTATAACCATGTGCTGGTTATTCTGCCTTTGCCCCCCAGATTCCCTCTCCACCGGCTTGGTCCCCCAAAGCTCACCTGTGTGGGTATCACCAGGGCCTCTGGCCTCTGGCTGAGTTAAGCCAATACAGATGGCAGCTGGAGAACAGAGGACAGACAGAAAGAGGTTGTGAGTTTGATTCCTCTCACTCCCTCCCTGATGGCTGCCCTTTGGGCAGCAGCTTTATCCTTGTCCTGACAGCTGAAGGTCCTATCCGACATCCCGCCCAGATGGCTTGGGGCCAGAGGAGTGTCCAGCTCCCTGCTGTTGCTTCGCCATCCTTCGTGGCTCCCTTAACCCTGCCCTCCCCTCTCTAACTGCCCCTCTGAGTGGGCCATTTCTTTCTTGTCGGGACCCTTGCTGATATAGCAGGAACATGTAAAATGTATGAAGGGGTATGATTGTTTAAGAGGTACAGGGTTTCCTTTTTGGGGTGATGAAATGTTTTAGAAGTAGATAGTGTTGGTGGATGCACAACATTGTGGATGTCCTAAATGCCACTGAATTGTGAACTTTAAAATTGTAATGTTGTGTGAATTTCACCTCAATAAAATTTTTTTCTTAAAAACTGCACAGAGAACTTCAGTGAAAAGTAAATTTTTCACCCCTCTTCTCTCTCCTTCCCTCACCCATGTCTTCTCCCAGAGCCAGCACTGTTAAAAGCTGCTTTTGCATCATTCTAGAAATATTCTGGATATATACAAATGGTAACACGGTATACACGATTTTATACCTGTTTCTCATACTTGACAGTGTTGGCTGGAGAGCTTTTCCTATCGTTGTGTTGAGAGCTTCCTAGCCCTCTTTTCGGGATGTACGGCATTCCACGGAAGGGCTGGCCAGGATGCACTTAACCCGTCCTGTACAACGAACATCAAGGTTGTTTTCAGTTTTTTGCTGAAACAGCCTTATTCCTGCACCATAGGCACTCGAGTTGGTCTAGCTCTAGGATAAGTTCCTAGAAGTGGAACTGCTGGGACTTAATTTAAACTTGAAAATGGTAATTAATGTGCCCATTTCACAAAAACTATTTTGCCATAGGAGGAAGGGAGGAGAGACTTTTAAAATTCATGGAGTTACAGTTTTGCCCACGTGAGTTTGTTGACTGGGAAGATCTGTTCTGCAGAGTGTGTGAGGCCACATGTTTTCTGCACCAGCAGGAGGGCTCTCCTGTTGCTCCAGCTGCAGTGGGTAGAGTGGGGAGGGGTTACTGGCTGGGAAAAGGCCTCTCTAGGATGATCGGGGGCATAGTACGTTGCGGCAAGGACGGCCCTGCCGTGCAGGGCCCTCCAGAGAGACAGCCACAGATGGTATAGGTCTGCGGTCCCCAACATTTTTGGTACCAGGGACCAGTTTCGTGGAAGACGATATTTCCGTAGATGGGGGCGGGGGGTGGGGGTGCGTTTCAGGCGGTAATGCAAGCGCTGGGGGAGCGGCAGATGAAGCTTCATTTGCTTGCCCCCCGCTCACTTCCTGCTGCGTGGCCCGGTTCCTAACAGGCCGCGGACTGGCTAGTATAGGTGTTCTTACCTGGACTCGGGGAACCCCCTGAAGTCACAGGCAATGTTGTGTGTGTGTGTCCGTTTGTTTGCATTTTTCTAGGAGAGGGCTCCTAGCTCTTTGTAGATCCTTGAGCTCTGTATCTAACAGTAAGGAGCCGCAGGAAGTGGGAAACCCCAAGCTTTGGATCGACACGGACCTGGGTTCAAATCCTGCTTGTGAGCTGAGTGACCTTGGGCAAGGGGCCCCATCCCTCTGAGTCTGAGCTTTGTCATAGTGAGGGGGGCTAGTAATCACTGCTTCTTGGAGTTGTAGGCTGTGGATTGAACTAGAAGATTGGGGAGAGGGGGCCAGTCGGGGCTTCCTTGTGGCACTGCTGTATCTCTGGTAATAACCTGGTTTTCTGTGTACCTCTCTGCCTCCTTCTCTCTGCCCTGTGGGGACCACATTCTCTCCACTGGTCCACACTAAGGCAGAAACAAAGGTTCCCAGAAACATCTGACCTAGAACGTGATGATGCAAACACGCGCCCAGAGCCAATTTTTCCTCCCCCTGAGATTAGATAAAACGGGGCTTGGAAAGGAGAGAGAGGTGAAGTGAGAGTTGAAAGAGACAGTGAAGGGCACGTGGGGAGGGGGAGAGTGAGGACTTGGGAAGGGAAGAGGCTGGAGGGACTCAGGACAGCATGTGCTGAGGCGGGAGCCCCCGTCCCCATCGGATGTGGATGACTGGCCTTCCCGGTCCTGGGCCCCAGTGAGCCACATCGGCCTCTGTGCTCTCCCTCCTGCCCCACAGCCTCTGTATGGCTGTTCCCTCTGCCTGGGACACTCTGTCCCCATACATCCACCGACCCTCTCTTCACTCCTTCCGTCTTTACTCAGACATCACCTTCTCAGTAAGGCCTTCCCCAACCAATGCAGCTAAAACCACACACCCACCCAGCACTCCCCACCCTCTTTCTGTTTATTGTCTCCATGCTCTCACCATCATCTAATTCCAGGATACTCTGTGTTATCATCTATCTGTCCTTTAAGATGCAGGCTCCTGGAAGGCAGGGGTTCTGTTTCTTTAGTTCCTTCCTCAAAAACAGTGCCTGGCATTACTGTATATAAGATAGATAACTAATAAGAACCTACTGTATAGTACAGGGAACTCTGCTCAATACTCTGTAATTATTTATATGGGAGTAGAGGCTACAAAAGAGTGGATATATGTATAAATGATTCGCTTTGCTGTACAGCAGAAACACAACATTGTAAATCAACTATACTCCAATAAAAAAATAATACAACTGCTTAAAAGTGAGTTCCCAAAAAGAAGTCCTATGGGGTCATTTTGGAAAACAAAGTGTAACCCTTTGCATTAAAAAAAACAACAACAACAGTGCCTGGAAGAGAGTAGGTTCTCAATAAATACTGATCAAATGAACGAATTCCGACCTGTGAGTGTAGATGTGGAATAGCTGTGGACCCCAATCACCACAGCATAATCAACAGTTCCTGGGTGTCTCCAGGCAAAAAGGGGCCCTCCATGCAACAGGTGGGATGACTGAGAGGATGATTCAACCTGAAGATATGCTGTTTGGTTAATGAGGGGAAAAAAAAAGATGATTAGGAATACCAAGATAAACAACTTGCAAAAACAAATCATAGTACAAGGATGAACGTGGAACGATTGTAAACAATTAATTGGAAGAAGACAGAGTCTACATGTGGGTTGGGCTGCACCCCACAGGCCTGCAAGCCTGGTAGTTGTCCAGCCTTGAGACCGAAGAAAGAGCCCGAGGACAGAACAGAGACAACGCTGATCTACTGGACAAGGGATCTTACATGTCTGAAACAAAGGGTCCTGGGGCGACACCCCTCCGTGCACGGCAGCTGGCAAGACATGGCAGCTGGCAAGCAGGACGTGGCAACCATCTTCACTACTCAGGGGAGAAACAGGCTACCATTTATAGGGGAGATTTGACTCAGGTGGGCTCATCAGTTACCAGGGACTAATTAACCCCTATAATTAAGAGGATTGGATAGTCATGTGAATGAAGCAGGGACTGGTCTAGAAGGGGATGTACGAGCAACAGAACAGCCGTCTTGAATGGCCTGACCGTACAATGTCCTCAATGCCGGCACGTTGCTTCCTGTGTAGCTCAGGCTCTGGGGCACCGGCCTACGGAAGGAAACATCTCAGCTTGCAGCCAGGCTCAGCAGTGGAGGATAAGTATTCTCACAGCAAAGCAATTGCTGTGCTTGCTGGTTTTCGACTTTGAGAATCAAAACCAGTTTTCCAATCAATCTCTTAGCTCCCGTCATGATTTTTACCATATCTGCATGCCTCGGGTATTGGACAGCATTTAATATTTTTCTTCACCTTGACTCAGTTTTAACTTTTAGGAATTCACTCTAGCTTCATCCTAAGCAATTAGATTTGTGAAATCACACATTGAAGGACTCATTGTATACATGCATACCTGTATTTCCCGATGCATATTAAGATAATTATAAAACTATTTTGTAAAATGCTTGTCCATGTACCACCTATAATATTTGATCATAGGACATTTTTGGAATCTGCTATAGAAAAAGCTGGGATGTTTCAAGTTTGTTTCATTAAAAGAATGTAAATGTTGTTCATCTGAACAACACCAGAGTTAAGTGCCGGCTGACAGAAGACGCAGGGTAAACAGGAGTAGGGGTCCCTCAGACCCTCATCTTACACTGAGGGCTTTGAGACACCGTGAAAAGTGGATGGAACAAGAGGTAGAGGGATAAGATGCTGTTTAAAGGTACAGAAACAAATAGTAGAACCAAAAATTGGAGTAAATGTTCAAGCATTGGAAGAAGGCGGGGAGGGGAGCTAAGTGGTGTCGTTTGTGGTGATAAATCAAGATCTAGAGATATAAGCACATGCTTTAAACCTGTGGAACCCTCTCAAGAGACAGGTTATAGATAAACACAGAAATGGTTATAGATAAACAACAAGGATTTACTGTATAGCACAGGGAACTATATTTAATATCTTGTATTAAAAAGAATCTGAAAAAGAATACATATATGTATAACTGAATCATTATGCTGTATGCCTGAAACTAACACAACATTGTAAATCAACTGTAATTCAATTTTTAAAAAAGCAAAATAAAGAATAGAAACAGTTAAAAAAAAGGTGGTTTGTACCTGTTAATCCCATGCCCCTAATTTGTCCCTCTCTACCCGCCCCTCTCCCCTTTGGTAACCATAACTTTGTTTTCTATGTTTGTGAGTCTGTTTCTATTTTGTGTATACATTCATTTGTATTGTTTTTTCGATTCCACATATGAGTGATATCATATAGTACTAACACGATATGGTAAATCAACTTCAATATAAATAAATAAATACAATACAAAACAAACACCCCTGCCCTGCCCCTACCCTGTGCCTCTGGGGCTTGGGCAGGGGGAGCATTGCTGTATATTTTCAGTATCAGCTCCTCTGGGCTACTTTTTTGTTACCATGTGTATGTATTACTAGGATGTAATTTTTTTTTTTTCTGAAATGCTGCATCCTGGGGCTCTGGCTTGAGGCTTCATGGGCCCAGGCCTCAGAAGAGCAGGAGAACTTTGGGCCTCCACTGGCCCCTGCTGGCCACACCGCCTCCCACCTTCTCCTTTCCCAAGAACCATGGATCTTGCCATCACCACCGCTACCCACAGAAAACGCCTTTCTCCAACCCCCACAGGATGGCTGCGTCAGCCACCACAGCGTGCCCTGGACATTGGGTCCCAAGGCTCAGCTGCAAGACCCCCGTGCACCTGAGGGTGCCGTGGCCCTGGGCTGCAGCCGTGTCCTCTCGGGTCCCTTTCTATGATGAATGGGGGGAGTTCAGGTCCCAGGATCACAGCTGAGTTTCCTCCAGCTGTAGACAGAAGCCAGGGATTTCTGAGGCTCAACCTCTTCTCCAGGGACTCAGATTCTGAGAGGCCACCAGGGTAGAACTTTCCTGAGAGCAGGGGTAGAGGAATGTGCATGCATAGAGGATTCTGACAAGTGGGGGAAGTCTGGAATGGGGCAAAGGTGCCACCTAGGACCAAGTCGTTTGGTAGTGCAAGTTAGGGCAGAGGAGAAGGAAGGGAGCAAACCCAGATGCCTGCCCCATGTCTGCAGAGGAGACCCCTTCTTCCTTCACTGGGATCTTCCCTCACCTGGAGAGGCCTGGATAGAGGGCCGTGTGACCTGCGTGCCCAGGATCTGCATGGGACAGGCCGAGGTGGAGCACACCGGTTTTTGGATTAGCTGTGTGACCCCGGCCAAGTCATCTTACCTCTCTAAGACTCAGTTTCCTCATCTGTAAAACAGGGACTCTTGGTTGCAAGGGGCAGAAACCCTAACTGAGACCAGCTTAGGCAAAAAGGACAACAAAAATGACTCGTACAATCCAAGACGAGGTTTGTGGGAAGCAGTCAGCCGTGAGAGCAGGCTGCGGACGCGGCAGGCACGCCGCCGCTGCTCGAAGGGACTGTGCCTACTTGTTCCCCTCCTTGTTCCAGTCCATGGGAGATAAATCAGCAGGGCCCAGAGATCAGAAGGAATGTGAAATGAGACAAGCAAAGCTGTGTCCCCCCTGCACGTGCAGGTTATTTTTGATGATTCTGGGTTTATGGGTTTCCTCCCAGGGAAGTTAACCTTGAGCCAAGATAGTCTTTACGTAATGTAAACCACCGTCTGGCAACCTTCCATTTTTCTAGTCTATATCATCTGCAACTGTAGCACAATAAAATTTGCCTTGCAACCATCAGTTGTCTTGGTCCTTCTGACCCCATTCGTCGGTGCTGTTTCAGTTCCTTACCCCTTCCCTTCTGGCTCCGGTCGGTTTGGTCTTCTTCGTCCGGCTGGTCCACGGCAGAGGTTAACAACTAAATATGGGAGGATGAGGGTGGCGGGCTGGGACCTGGATCTGGTCTGCCGCCAGGGCGGTTCTCACCTCTCTGGTCCTCTCTTCTTCCTGCTCACCACACTCCTCACTCTGCACGGGCTCCCTCTTGTGGACACAACAGGAGAGGGGATGCAGTAAGGTCCTTCCCTTCCTCCCCTCAATGAAATGGTCCAAAGTGCAGGGCACAGGGCCTGTCCAGATGTCCTCCATGATGTAGCAAAGAGCTATGTTTTCCTGTGGGATGCTGGCCAGCTCAGAAATGCTTGCACTACCTTGTGCTTGCTTTCCTCCCTTTTCTGCCTTCCTTCCTCCCCACCCCCTCACTTTTGTGCCCTAGGATGCACTCCCAGCAAAGTCTTAGAGCAAAAGCTCTTGGTAACCTGGGATGAGATAGTTGCTTACAAGCTGTGCGACCTTGGGCACATTGCTTAACCTCTCTGTGCTTCAAAGTTCTCATCTGTAAAATGGAGTCATAATAATTTACTAACTCATAGGGTTATAGTGAGTTAATACACAGAAAGCACTTAGAGCAGAGTGGAAGCTTTCAATAAGAGGCAGTGTTTATTATTTTTGTTACCCTGAAGCCGGCAAAGCTCTCTAAATTGGGACAGAGGCAGGTCATCTTGAGAAGAACAGAGGTTTGGACCTCCAGGACTCTTGTCAGCGACAGAACCTCAGGGCTGAGGGTGCTTGTTGCTGCCCGGGCCGCACCCTCCTGGGCTGGCTGCCCCTGAAGTTGGGGGAGTGGGCTGGGGTGGGGAAGGGGCACTGGACTGAGAGCTAGCATGACCTGGTTTCAGCCTTCATGACTCTGGACGCGGCCTTCACGTCTCAGAGCCTCCATTTCCTCACCCAAAAGTGACATTGACATACACACCTGTCTCTGAGGGCCCTCACCTGGGCAGGGGCCAAGGGTGCTCCAAAAATTTAATTATTCAAAAACCCCGTGAGTGCTCCCTCAGGTGAGGTCTGTGAATCTCAGACCTGAAAGGCCTGGAGCCCACGTCCTTCAGTCCTCTGCCTCCATTATACAGATGAGGAAACTGAGGCCCAGAGAGAGGAAATAAGCTGGTTGATGTGAGAGAGAGGGCCTATGGCATTGAACAGGGACAGATGGGTGCCCTGGGGGGGGGCACACAAGTCCCCCTCTCTGAGCCTAGGGGCTGGCCTGGGAATACCTTCCTCTGCTACAGACCCCAACATCAGGGAGTGGGGGGTGGGGTCTCTTCTGAGTCTGGGGACCTCTCCAGCATCTGCCTGGGCTGCTTGACCTCCCCAGGGGATGGCCAGGAATGGGGAGCAGAGACAATCAACCAAGGCCTCAGTGTCCTGGCAAGTGGCCCAGGCAGCCGGAGCCGGAGCCAGGCCCAGGCAGGCTGGGGCAGGTCGGCGCTGCTCCCCAGGGGGGCTGAACACCCAAGCGTGGAGAATCTGCTCTCCGCTCAGACCCAGTGTCCAGCTTAATGACAAACCTCCAAGGCCAGGTAGTGGGGGGTACAGAGGGAGCATCTTTAGCTGAGTCAGGTGGGGGCCCTCTCAGGTTCAAGCTGACCCTTTTCTCTCCCAGACCCTGCTCCTCGACGTCCAGAGGGCATGAGCTGTGCCCAGAGATGTTCATACTCAGCTGTGAGTGGTGGCTTCCTAACGGCGCTGGGAGCCTGGCCTCCCAAAACAAGGGCGGGAGGGAGGCTACACTGGTGCCACGGTGCCCAGAGCGGTGCCAGGCAGCCACATGCAAGGTTCGTGTGTGCTTCATGACAGCCCTGCCCGGAGGCACTATTATAACCCCCGTCCTACACTCTGAGGGGTGGGACAGGCCGAGGTCCCAAAGCTAGCCATCGTGGACGTGGGGCCGGTACCCAGATAGTCTGACCTCTGACCCAGGGCTCGGTCTCCAGCACCAAGGGCCGGCCCGGCTGTGGGTGGGAGCTCAGATGAGGCCTTCGCAGCCACAGGATGAGGAGGGGGTGCAGTGACCCGGGGAATGGGGTCTTCCCTGCTTGTCCTCCAGACGCCCAGTGGAACTCACAGTGCAGGGCACAGTTACAGCTGAATAAGCTGGAACTCTTTCCTGTAATCTTGCCAAAGTGTCTAAAAAATGATTTTTTCTTTTCCCAAATAGGGATCTGATCACTCCAATAGACCACTCTAGACCGGTAGGACTTTAGGAGGTCTGTTCTTTTTCTTTTTTTTGGCCGTGCAGTGCAGCTTGCAGGATCCTAGTTCCCCGACCAGGGATTGAACCCACGCCCTCGGCGGTAAGAGCACAGAGTCCTAACCACTGGGCAGCCAGGGAATTCCTGGAGCTCCATTCATTATGGAGGTGTTCCTAAGGCAGGACCGAGACAGACCTTGACCCACCCACCCCCAAGAAGCCCTGCGGGAAAGAGCCCCTCACCCTGGCTGAGTGGGGACAGGTGAGTCAGCCTTGATCAGCCCTTTTGTGGAGCCCTGGTCACAGAAGAGCCATCTCAACCCCAGGAACCTTCTCAGCACCTACAACTGACTTCTCTTGGGTTTTGCCACCGTTTGGAAGAACATTCACGCTGCAGAGCCTGGGAGGCTGAAGAAGGGGAGGTAAAGAGGCAGAGGAGTGGGGGTGGGCCCAGGTAGAGGGGCCGGCCGTCCCCATGCCTCTCCTCACTCCAGGCTTCCCACACTCGCCTTCCCTGGGAAGCCTCCCAGATACCCCTACCTTCTCCACCTTTCTTTGGTATGTTCCATGGAGACGTTCCCCCCCCACTGACAGCTAACTGCCACTTCTGCTCGGCCTGGAGCCATGGGAGCCTGCTTTTCCTGCTGGCTCCAAGGGTCTGATAACTCGCTCAGCTAGATGACTGCAAATAAATGTGGCCATGCATCCGTCCCTCCATCCCTTTGATGCAGATCAACAAGCATCTGTGGTTGTGCCATGTGGACCCCTTGGGGGCACAGGGTTGAGTAACACAGATTTACTTATGAGTTATAGCCCAGCTAGGAAGGGAGCCTTGCACATCAGTAACAATGGAAACAGGACCATTTTTTAAATCAAGCTTTTATTGCATACCAGGCTCTGTGCTGAAAACATTTTATGTACGTTGTCTCATTTAATCCTCATACAATCTTATAAAACCACCATTATTATTCTAAAAACTTTTAAAAATTATTATTTTATAGATGTGGACACTGAGACACACAGACGTTAACTTGCCTAAGGTCACACTGGCAGCGAATGACAGAGCCAGGCTTTGAGGCCCTGCAGTGCCACCTGTCAGGTGTGTCTTCGTGTGTGTGAGTCAGGAGAGGAGGCCACGCTCATCCGGGGGTCAGGAATGGCTTCCTGTGAAGCTGACTTTTCAGTGGGGCCTTGAAGGAGAGACTGGATTAGAGGTACTGGGTTTTGGGCTGTGAACATTCTAGGAACAAAGGTGACAGACGTGTAGGGTGACCGAGGAGGAGCACATGGGCCAGGAGAGGGGGATGTGGGTGTGGACAGACCAGAAGGAAACGCAAGTTCATAGGTTTGAGGCCCTGACTGCCAGGTTAAGGGTTTGGGGCTTGTGGCTGGCAGCAAGATGGCCCCTGAAGACGTGCATGTCCTAACACCAAAAACTTACAAATATATTACATGTCAAAAGGCACTTTGCAGATGTGATTAAGTGAAGGGTTTTGAGATAGGAAGATTATTCTGGATTATGTAGGTAAGCCCACTGTAATCACAAGCGTCCTCAAAGAGGGAGGCAGGAGGGTCAGAGTGAGAGGAGGAGACGTGACGATGGACGAAAAATCAGAGAGAGAGATTTGAAGATGCTGTGCTGCTGGCTTTGAAGATGGAGGGAGGGGCCAGGAGCCAAGGAATGTAGGCAGCTTCTAGAAACTGGAAAAGACGAAGAAATGGATCCTTTCCCTAGAGCCTCTAGGAGGATGCAGCCCTGCCCATACTGTAATTTATCCCAGTGAAACCCAGTTTGGATTTCTGACCTCCAAAACTGGAAAAGAAGAAACATGTATTGTTTTAAGCCACTCAGTTTGTGACAATTTGTTACAGCCGCAGTAGGAAATGAATACAGGGCTGTAGGCTGAGCACTGCGTGGGGTTCCAGGACCTTCATCAACATTGTCTCACTGCCATTTTGGAAAGCTGGATTCAACCCCACAAATATTAACGGAGCACCTCCCACGTAGAGGCACTGCGCTTAGCCATGGGGAGATAATGGCAAAAGAATCTAGGCAGCCCCTGCCCTGGGTGGAGCTACAGTTTCATCTGAAGTTGCTCTAGCCCCCGCATCAGGGTAGAGGCTGGTGCAAGATGAGCAGATTATCACTCACTTGCAGGCTGAACCAGTTCCCAACTGGCAGTTGCAGGGCCTATGTTTGAAGGGAGTCATCTGAAGAGCTCTAAGGAGAAGCACTTCTCAGCAGATGTGCCAGAGCCAGCCAGGGCGGCCACCTGGTACAGCAAGCTTGTGCCCACTGCTGCCCACCACCCTGTCTCCACAGTGCAGCCAGAGAGTCTCATGGGCAATGCGGGGTGTGTGTGTGGGAGGTTCCCACAGGGGATTTCTCAAAGCACCAAGTAGGAGTCTCTATGGTAGGGGAAGTGTGCTGGGGGAAGGCAAGAGGGGCCAGCCACCCCCAGCTCATCAGCAATTTCACTCCTAGGGGTGTACCCAACACAAGTGTGAACATACATGCACCAAAACACATACACCAGAATGCTCATGTCAGCGCTGCAATGGCCCCTGGCAACAACCTAAATGTCCATCAGGCTAAAGTGGGCTTTAGTCACACACTGGAACACTACACAGCAATGAGAATGAATGAACTATTGTTAAACCCAGCAACACTGATAATTCCCACCAACTTAATATTGAGCAAAAGAAGCCGGACACAAAAGAATACCTATTACGTGACTCCATTAATAAAATATTCACAGAGAGGCAAAAGTGGATCTCTTCTAGAAGTCAGATCAGGGGTTCCCCTGGGGTTGGGGGGAGGGTGGGAGCTCACAGTGATTGGGAGGCAGCACAGGGGGCTTCTGGAGTGCTGGCAATGTTCTAATTCTGGACAGGGGTAAAACAGGAGTGTTCACTTTGTGATAATGCATTGGACTGTACACTTGTGATTTCTGTATTGTCTTTGGGAGTATTAGATTGCAATGAGAAGTTTATTTTTAAAATTATCAATGAGCATAGTACAGCGATTGGTGTATTTTGGTGGCTGTGTGATGAGGAGGACATTGGTTGGGAGTTACAAGGCACAGGTTCTAGACTTTACCTGCCTGGACGAAGATGCCATGTGACCCTGTGGCCCCTTTTTGGGTCTCAGTTTCCTCATGCAAAAATTAGAAGGGTGTGTGTGTGAATCATATGATTTTTTCAGAAACTCGGCATAATGCTTAAACTGTGGCTAACCTGACTCCTTATTTAAAAAAAAGAAAAAAGAACCTAAGACTTGGTCAGAGCTGGAGCTATTTTCCTGTTTCCTTGTTAAAGTGGTCAGGTGAAGATTTGGCTCCATTACTAACGGCCCAGCTATCTGACCTTGGCCACAGAAGCAGGTGTGAGGTGGACTGGAAAGAACATGGTGGGCTTGGGGATCATTCAGTCTGGGTTACAATTCTGGCAGGGTCCCTGTCTTAGTTGTGTGTGAACTTGGGCAAGCTACTTAACCTCTGAGTCTCAGTTTCCTCACTGGTAAAATGAGGGTGAGTGTGCCCTCTCTGCTGGGCAGGTGTGAAGGTTAAGTAAAAAGTACCCAGGGACTTCCCTGGTGGTCAGTGGTTAGGACCCCACACTTGCACTGCAGGAGGCACAGGTATGATCTCTGGTGGGGGAACAAAGATCCTGCATTGCCTCGCGGTGCAGCCAAAAAAAAAAAAGTGCCCAGCCCTTGGTAGGTGTAGCTGCTTTCCCTATATTCCATGAGGTCCCAAAGTTAGGTGGGTGTCCTGCTGGGACCAGGCCAAAGAAGACATCTATCTGACCGTTCTGACACTTTGCTGATCCAAGCTAAACAAAGCAAGTAGAGATGGCTGGGGAGCCCTTGGGGAGCAGGGCCCTCCTTTACACGTGGTACAGAGACTGTGTCATGGAGGCCCCCCTACCCAGGCACCTGCCCGTGAGGCCTTGGGAAGCTGGGGCTTGGAGAGGGATCAGAGTAGAGGGAGGGGTACAGGCCAGTGTTCTGGGGCCTGTCTTCACTCCTTGTGTGGCCTTCCCAGTGCCTTGTGGATGTGCTAACAGCAGGTGCTCGGAGGTCCAACCTTTCATAATGTGCTCAACTCTGGGCCCCTCTATGAGGGGCTGTTGACAAACAGGACTCCAATGAAGAGTCCCGGGGAATGGGGAAGGATCTTGACACACGAGGGACAGCTGGAGAAACTGCTGGGGTGGGGGCAGTGTAGCTCAGGGAAGACTCTAGAGGGCCTAGGGTCATCGCTTTTGCTAATCTAATGGGCTCTCTGAATTTCCTGGCCTCCTGTGTGGAGGCTAGTATTTTCCCAGCCCCAACTCTCTCAGAGAATCCAAATCTCTGAGAGAGTTTTATTTTTTAATGACTTATTTTTTAATTATACACACACACATAAACACACACACAATATATGTTCAGGCAAAAAAAGAAAAATGGAAACACATAGGAAAGCAAGATAAGAAAATAAAAATCACCCATAATTTCATCATCAGAGATAGCTGATTTCTGTGTATATCCTTCAGATTTAGATAATAATAACCAGATATATTTTATCAGTCAGAGTTTTTGGTGGCAGGCAACAGAAACTGGCTCTGGTGATTGCTATTAGATAAGGTATAATTAGCTGCTGTATTAGGAAAACTCCTCAAATTACAATAGCTTTACGCAGCATAGATTTACTTCTTGCTCACATAAAGCCCCAAATAGTTATTCCTGAGGGGTGTGGGCATGTGGGGGGGAAGCTCTGCTTCACACAGATGTACAGATACCCAGGCTGAAGCTGGCTCCATCACTCAATACATGGCTTCCAAGGCCAGCAGCCAATATGCAGCCAGCGGACAGAGGAAGACAGAGTGGAGGATTATGCAGGAGGATTTTGTGGGTCTGAAGTGGTGTCCATACTTTCCCTTTACATTCCATTAGCCAGGATTCAGTCATGTGGCCCCACCTAAATGGGAAGGCTGTAGGAGGGCTTGTGGAATTGACAGGATGCTGGGCGCCCCGCCTTGAGACTGGGAGGTGTTTCAAGATGCTCCAGGGAGCAAAGAAGCAGGAAGCAATAAACATGGCGACCACCTCATAGCCAGGCAGGCTGGCCACTGCTGCCTCTACCAGGGCTGCCAAGAATTGCCTCCAATTCTTCTCAACTCCTGGGGTGAGCCCATACAAGCAAAAGGGATAGGAAAGAAAAAGCCTACAATGTAAATTTTACCTCCCACCCCCCAATTTGGAGGTGTTTTGTCCTCAGGGGATCTCACTCCATGATTTCCTGGGTCCTTGACCTACCCCAATAAGTTTTGAAACAGTAAGTACATAAAAAGATGCTCAGCATTGTTGGTTCTCGGCAAAGTGCAAATTAAAACCATGAGGTATGACTACTCATTCACCAGAAAGGATTAAAATAAAAAACACTGACAAAACCTAGAGCTGACAAAGATATAGGGCAACTGGAACTCATACACATTGCTGGTGTATACAATGGGAGTAACTGGAGAAAATTGTTTAGCAGTTAAACATACACCATTCTATGACTGAGTAAGCCCACACCTGGGTATTTACTGATGAGAAATGAAGCCATATGTTTACACAAAGATTCATACAGCAGCTTTATTCATGATAGACTAAAATAGGAAACAATGTAAAAGTCCATCATTGGGGGGGGTGGAGTCAAGATGGCAGAGTAGGAGGATGTGGAGGCCTGCTGGTGACCCAGGCCTGTCCCTCCTCACAACCAGGGCACCTACCAGGCACTGGTGGGCAACCTGGGACACCTAAGGGGATGGGAGGAATCCCCGTGCAGCCAGGTAGGAAATGGTGGGGAAGGAGGGGGGGAGGAAAAGTGGAGGTGGGATGGGACCGGTGCCCCTGAGGGGTGGCTGGAGGAGAAGAGGGGTTCCCACATTCAGAGGGGCCCATTCACAGTGAGGGGATTAGCAGGGACAGGGAGAGACCTTCGGGGGATCAGGGGATTGGAGGGGAATGTGGCCAGCATCTCCCCTGCTCGCTTGGGTCCCAGCAAGCCTGCTGGTGTCCCAGGCCTGAACTTTCACCCTCCAGGGCCCCCTCCAGCCATACAGGTCCTGAGCCTAAGCCCCCCACTCTGCCTCCCGCCACCTGGGCCTTTATTTTTGCTGTTGTGGTTCTGTTTTGCTTTGCTGTTTCATTTTTATTTTTTATTTTTCTAATTTTATTTTATTTTTTATTCTTTGTTATTGTTCTGCTCCTTTTTGTCTGTTGCCTTTTTTTTTTTTTTTTTTTGCCATGCCATGAGACTTGTGGGGTCTTGGTTCCCAGGCCAGGGGTTGGGCCTGAGCTCCTGTGGTACAAGTGTTGAGTCCAAACCACTGGACTAACAGAAAACCTCAGACCCCAGGGAATATTAATCAGTGTGAGCTCTCCTGGAGGTCCTCATCTCGGCACCAAGAGCCGGCTCCACCCAAGTGCCTGCAAACTCCAGTGCTGGATGCCTCAGGCCAAACAACCAGCAAGGCAGGAACACAGCCCCCCCCATCAAAAAAATGAGATGACAAAAAAATGTGTTACAGATGAAGGAGCAAGGTAAAAACCTACAAGATCAAATAAATGAAGAGGAAATAGGCAACCTACCTGAAAAAGAATTCAGAGTAATGATAGTAAAGATGATCCAAAATCTTGGAAATAGAATGGAGGCAACAGATTGAGAAAATACAAGAAACGTTTAACAAGGACCTAGAAGAACTAAAGAACAAACAAACAGTGATGAACAACACAATAACTGAAATGAAAAAATAAACTAGAAGGAATCAATAGCAGAATAACTAATGCGAAGAACAAATAAGTAAGCTGGAAGATAGAATGGTGGAAATAACTGCTGAGGAACAGAATAAAGAAAAAAGAATGAAAAGAAATGAGGACAGTCTCAGCGACCTCTGGGACAACATTAAACACACAACATTTGAATTATAAGGGTCCCAGAAGAAGAAGAGAAAGAGAAAGGGTCTGAAAAAATATTTGAAGAGATTATAGTTGAAAACTTCCCTAACATGGGAAAGGAAATAGCCACCTAAGTCCAGAAAGCACAGAGAGTCCCATACAGGACAAACCCAAGGAGAAGCATGCCAAGGCACATATTAATCAAACGAACAAAAATTAAATTCAAAAAAAATATTAAAAACATCAAGGGAAAAGCAACAAATAACATACAAGGGAATCCCCATAAGGTTATCTGCTGATTTTTCAGCAGAAACTCTGCAGGCCCGAAGGGAGTGGCAGGATATATTTAAAGTTATGAAAGGGAAAAACCTACAACCAAGATTACTCTACCCAGCAAGGATCTCATTCATATTCGATGGAGAAATCAAAAGCTTTATAGACGAGCAAAAGCTAAGAGAATTCAGCACCACCAAACCAGCTTTACAACAAATGCTAAAGGAACTTCTCTAGGCAGGAAAAACAAGAGAAGAAAAACACCTACAAAAACAATTAAGAAAATGGTAATAGGAACATACATATTGATAGTTACATTGAATGTAGATGGATTAAATGCTCCAACGAAAAGACACAGACTGGCTGAATGGATACAAAAACAAAACCCATATATATGCTGTCTACAACAAACCCACTTCAGACCTAGGGACACATACAGACTGAAAGTGAGGGGATGGAAGAAGGTATTCCATGCAAATGGAAATCAAAATAAAGTTGGAGTAGCAATACTCATATCAGATAGAATAGACTTTAAAATAAAGACAATTACAAGAGACAAGGAAGGACACTGCATAATGATTAAGGGATCAATCCAAGAAGAAGATATAACAATTATAAATATTTATGCACCCAACATAGGAGAACCTCAATACATAAGGCAAATACTAACAACCATAAAAGGGAAAATCAACACAATAATAGTGGGGGACTTTAACACCCCACTTACACCAATGGACAGATCATCCAGACAATATAAATAAGGAAACAAAAACTTTAAATGACACAGTAGACTAGATAGACTTAATTCATATTTATAAGACATTCCACCTGAAAGCGGCAGAATACACTTTCTTCTCAAGTGCACACAGAACATTCTGCAGGATAGATCACATCTTGGGTCACAAATAAAATTAAATTTAAGAAAATTGAAATCGTATCAAGCATCTTTTCTGACCACAACACTGTGAGCTTGGAACTCAATTACAGGAAAATAAAACTGTAAAAAACACAAACACATGGAGGTTAAACAATTCACTACTAAATAACCAAGAGATCACTAAGGAAATCAAAGGGGAAATCAAAAAATACATAGAAACATATGACACTGAAAACACGATGACACAAAACCTATGGGATGCAGTAAAAGCAGTTCTAAGAGGGAAGTTTACAGCAATTCAATCTCACCTCAAGAAATGAGTAAAATCTCAAATAAACAATCTAACCTTGCACCTAAAGGAACTAGAGGAAGAAGAACAAACAAAACCCAAAGTTAGTAGAAGGAAAGAAATCATAAAGATCAGAGCAGACATAAATGAAATAGAAACAAAGAAAACAATAGAAAAGATCAATAAAACTAAAAGTTGGTTCTTTGAGAAGATTAAAAAAAATTGATAAAGCTTTAGCCAGTCTCATCAAGAAAAAAAGGGAAAGGATTTAAATCAATAAAATTAGAAGTGGAAAAGGAGAAATTACAACTGACACCACAGAAATACAAAGGATCATAAGAGACCACTACAAGCAACTATATGCCAATAAAATGGACAACCTAGAAGAAATGGACAAATTCTTAGAAAGGTATAAGTTTCCAAGACTGAACCAGGAAGAAATAGAAAATATAAACAGACCAATCACAGTAATGATGTTAAATGTAATTAAAAATCTTCCAACAAGCAAAAGTCCAGGACCAGATGGCTTCGCAGGCAAATTCTATCAATATTTAGAGAAATGCTAACACCCATCCTTCTCAAACTCTTCCAAAATATAGCAGAGACAGGAAATCTCCCAAACTCGTTCAACGAGGCCACCATCACTCTGACAACAAAACCAGACAAAGATACCACAAAAAAAGAAAATTACAGAACAGTATCACTGATGAACATAGACACAAAATCCTCAACAAAATACTAGCAAACAGAACCCAACAACACATTAAAAGGATCATAAACCATGATCAAGTGGGATTTACCCCAGGGATATAGGGATTCTTCAGTATATGCAAATCAATCAATGTGATACACCATATTAACAAGTTAAAGAATAAAAACCATATGATCATCTTAATAGATGCAGAAAAAGCTTTTGACAAAATTCAACACCCATTTATCATAAAAACTCTCCAGAGAGTGGGCATAGAGGGAAACTACCTCAACATAATAAAGGCCATATATGACAAACCCACAGCCATGGAGTTTTCTGTATGCATAAAACTATAAGACACTGATGAAAGAAATTAAAGATGATACCAACAGATGGAGAGGTATACCATGTTCTTGGATTGGAAGGATCAATATTTTGAAAATGGGCTTCCCTGATGGCACAGTGCTTGAGATTCCGCCTGCCGATGCAGGGGACATGGGTTCGTGCCCTGGTCCAGGAAGATCCCACATGCCATGGAGCGGCTAGGCCTGTGAGACATGGCCGCTGAGCCTGCGCATCCGGAGCCTGTGCTCTGCAATGGGAGAGGCCACAACAGTGAGAGACCCACGTACCGAAAAAAAAAAAAATTTGAAAATGACTATACTACCCAAAGCAATCTACAGATTCAATGCAATCCCTATCAAATTACCAATGGCATTTTTCACAGAATTAGAAGTAAAAATCTTACAATTTGTATGGAAACACAAAAGACCCCAAATAGCCAAAGAAATCTTGAGAAAGAAAGATGGAGCTGGAGGAATCAGGCTCCCCAACTTCAGACTATACCACAAAGCTACACTAATCAAGACAGTATGGTACTGGCACAAAAATAGAAATACAGATCAATGGTATAGGATAGAAAGCCCAGAGATAAACCCACACACTTATGGTCACCTAATCTATGACAAAGGAGGCAAGAATATACGATGGAGAAAAGACAGTCTCTTCAATGAGTGGTGCTGGGAAAACTGGACAGCTACATGTAAAAGAATGAAATTAGAACACTCCCTAACACGATACACAAAAATAAACTCAGAACTGATTAAAGACCTAAATGTAAGACCAAACACTATAAAACTCTTAGAGGAAAACATAGGAAAAACGCCCTTTGACATAAATCACAGCAAGATCTTTTTTGACCCACCTCCTAGAGCAATGAAAATAAAAACAAAAATAAACAAATGGAACCTAATTAAACTTACAAGCTTTTGCACAGCAAAGGAAACCATAAACAAGATGAAAAGACAACCCTCAGAATGGGAGAAAATATTTGTAAATGAAGCAACTGACAAAGAACTAATCTCCAAAATCTACAAACAGCTCAGGCAGCTCAATATCAAAAAAACAACCCAATCAAAAAATGGGCAGAAGACCTAAATAGACATTTCTCCAGAGAAAACATACAGATGGCCAAGAGGCACATGAAAAGATGCTCAACATCACTAATTAGAGAAATGCAAATCAAAACTACAATGAGGTATCACTTCACACCTGTCAGAATGGCCATCATCAAAAATCTACAAACAGTAAATGCTGGAGAGGGTGTAGAGAAAGGGGAACCCTCTTGCACTGCTGGTGGGAATGTAAATTGATACAGCCACTACGGAGAACAGTATGGAGGTTCCTTAAAAAACTACAAATAGAACTACCATATGACCCAGCAATCCCACTGCTGGGCATATACTCTGAGAAAACCATAATTCAAAAAGACACATGTACCCCAATGTCCATAGAAGCACTATTTACAACAGCCAGGACATGGAAACAACCTAAATGTCCATCGACAGATAAACGGATAAAGAAGATGTGGTACATACATACACTGGAATATTACTCAGCCATAAAAAGGAACAAAACTGGGTCATTTGTAGAGTTGTGGATGGACCTAGAGTCTGTCATACAGAGTGAAGTCAGTCAGAAAGAGAAAAACAAATATTGTATATTAACGCATACATGTGGAATCTACAAAAATAGTACACATGAACCTATTTGCAGGGCAGGAATACAGACACAGACGTAGAGAACGGAAGGGTGGATACTGGGGTGGGGGAAGGGGAGGGTGGGATGGATTGAGAGATTAGGACTGACATATATACACTGCCATGTGTAAAATAGATAGCTAGCGGGAACCTGCTGTATAGCACAGGGAGTTCAGCTTGGGAGGGGATATATGTATATATATAGCTGATTCACTTCGTTGTACAGCAGAAACTAACAGAACATTGTAAAGCAATTATACTCCAATAAAATAAAAAAAATAAGGAAAAGAAGTCCATCATCAGGATAATGGATAAACAAATTGTTGTCTGTCCATACAACAGAATTCTTCTCATCAATGCAAATGAACTACTGATACACATACAGCCATGGATAAATCTCAAAAAAATATATAATGAGCAAAAACAAGCAGACCAAAAAATATACATCCCATATGGTCCCATGGATGTGGAGTTCAACAGCAGGCAGACTCAATCTGTGGTGACAGCTCAGGATCCCGTGGTCACCTCTTATCCACAGGGGATACGTTCCAAGACCCCCAGTGAATGCTTGAAACCACAGATAGTACTGAGCCCTATATAGACTATGTTTTTTCTTATGCATACATACCTATGATAAAGTTTAATTTATAAACTAGGCACAGTAAGAGATTAATAACAATAACTAATAATAAAATAGAACAATTATACCAATATACTGTAATAAAAGTTATGTGCGTGTGGCCTCTGTCTCTCAAAATTTCTTATTGTACAAACTTCATGCCTTTTCCACCTTCACTAAGCACTTACCAGGCACTGTGGCCATAACTCTTTTAGTTTGAGGTGTGACAGCAAAACTTGCTCGAATTTCTTTTTCCTTCTTCACCATTTCACAGATAGAAGATTTGTTCTTACCAAAGATCTTAGCAACCTCAGCATACAATTTTTCTTTCCTTATTAAGTCAAGAACTTCCACCTTTTCACTTAAAGGAGGCACTTTACGGCTTCTCTTTGGCACGTATGAACTGTCAGCATCACTACTCTTGCACTTTGGGGCCATTATTGAATAAAATAAGGGTTACCTGAACACAAGCACTGAGATAATGTGACAGTCGGTCTGATTATGGAGACGGCCACTAAGTGACTAGCAGGTGGGATACGCAGGATGGCGCGAGATTTCATCATGCTACTCAGAATGGCACGCAATTTAAAATTTATGAGTTATTTCTGGAATTTTCTATTTAATATTCTTGGACTTCGGTTGACCACAGGTAACTGAAACCATGGAAATCGAAACCATGGATAAGCGGGACTACTGTAATGAGGAAACTTTCTGGGGTGATGGAAATACTCTCCATCTCTTGATCTGGGTGGTGGTCACATGGGTATACACGTGTGTAAAGTCACTGATCGGTCCACCGGAGTTTTGTGTATTTTACTATGTGTAATTTATACTTTAATAAAGTACTATGAAAACCTAAACATGATCAAGGTTGGCCTCTTTGGGGGTTACAATGGTCCCTCTCAGGTTCACGCTGGGATTTTCTGAATTCTGCCCCCCGCCTCTGGGTGTGTAGAGGGACGTGCTCTCTGCAGCTGCTGGGAGTGGGACTTGGACCCAAGTTTGGGACACTTGTCGTCTGGTCTCTAGGAGGCCTGAAGCAGGGGGACATGGTGCTCTCTCTCCCCACTGTACAGCGACCAGAGGTTTCTGTAAAGACCTAGACTCTCTTGGTCCTCACTGGCAAACGGTACATATACCTCGCTGCTGTTTTAATTTGCAGTCCTTTGACGAGCAGTGAGGTTGAACTTTTACAATATGGTTACTGGCCATTTTCAGTTTTTTTGTTCAGAGCCTGATGTTTTCCAGGGCCCTCTTCCGCAAACCACTCATCCACTAACCAGAAAGGAAAGATATATTTCGGACAAGCAAGCATTTCTAGTTCCAGTTTTTTTTTTTTTTTTGCGATATCTGGGCCTCTCACTGCTGTGGCCTCTTCCGTTGTGGAGCACAGGCTCCGGACGCACAGGCTCAGCAGCCATGGCTCACGGGCCCAGCCGCTCCGCGGCATGTGGGATCTTCCCGGACCAGGGCACGAACCCATGTCCCCTGTATCGGCAGGCGGACTCTCAACCACTGCGCCACCAGGGAAGCCCTAGCAAGCATTTCTAAAGGATCTCTGTTTTGCAGCAAAATTCTGTTCTTTCTTCTGTGTTTCTCCCAGGAGGGAGTATCTTTTTAGAGGGTTTTTTTTGGTAATGACAATAGTAATAATTATAAATGGAAGCAGATGATCATTAAAGTAGGTAAAATCGGCTCAAATCCCCCAAACTTGACAGCCGGTAGCATTCCAGAACTCTCCCCACAACTTCGATGCCTTCCCAGAGGCTGAAGGTCCTGCGGCCTTCTCTGTATAATATGCTCAACCCCTCCTTCTAGATCTACTCTACCCTACAAACACACACGCACACACCCCGTCACACACATGCACGTGTGCACGTACACTCACTCACACCCACCCCCACCAAATGTTTGAGAGTTTAGCAGACTAAAGATGGGCTAGGATGGAGGTGAGGAGACAGAGGAGGAGCTGACAGCCCCCTTCATCCAAGATGCTCTTCATCTTGCCAGCTCTCCTCCCTCCTCTCTTCTCATTCGCCTCCACCTTCCTTCCCCAGGACATAAATTCCTCCTCTGTGTCATGCCAGGAAACTTGCCATCATCTTTTAAGGCCCTGCCCAGAGAATCTCAAATTCCTCTCTAATGTGTTTACTAACATTTTTTCCAAAGATGGTTTCTATTCTGAGAACTCAAAGTCATCTACTTAGATGTCCGTGTTTCTTTAAATGTTACTTCCTGTCATCACAATAGAATTGCGGTGTCTCTGCTTCTGAACAGATTCCAGGCTTGTCCTCCTAAGTCCTGAGCTAGTGAACAGCACTGCGCTATTCTGACAGTGCAAATAAGGGTTCTGAGTGGGACTTGGAGCCAAGAAGGGTGAGCCGGGTTCAGACCATGGAGAAACTTCAATGCCAAGGGAAAGAATTTGGATTTGATTATTCCGTTCAGGGATCCATCAAAGGCTTTAGAGCTGGACTGTGACTGGAACAGAGCTGGGCTTCTGGAAATTTCACCATCTGGCTGCTGCACAAGTAGCTGGCATTGAAGGAGAGTGATTAGAGGGGGCTAGGCAAGGAGGATGAGGGCTCGTCTTAAGGCAGAGGGCAGATCTGGGAGGCTTTTCTGAGGAGTAGCCAGAGCCTCCGGTGACGAGGAAGGAGGGAGAGAGGAATTGATGACAGCCTGAGTGTCTAAGGGGGACACCAACTCCTCCCTCCTGGGCTGGGATAGTCTGTAATTTGCTAAGAACCATACTTAATATGAGACAGGACTGGTCAAGGACATGGACAGATCTGAAGAAACTATTAAATAAGTATGGCATTAACTAGACACACAGGGCATCCTGTAACAGTGGCATCATTAAGGTGAGTGTCTCAGCTCAGTTCTCCTGGAGAAGGGAGAGAGATTTCAGCCTTCCATCCCACTGGGCTTTTTGTATTTCCCAATGTGATACTTCTAGGCAAATGCATTTACAGAGCTCTTTGCATCAAATAACAGCAGCCAACGTTTATTGCATGTTGTGCCGAGTACTGTCCTAAGACCTTTTTACTGGGTAATTTATATATACGTGTGTGTGTATAATCATATATATAATCTTATATATGCCCCACAGCCCTATGAGGTAGGTACTCTTTCATAGATGACAAACTGAGGCAGCCAAGTGAAGTAACCCTTGGCCAAAGTCACACAGCTAGGGAGTGGTAGAGCCAGCATCACACCCAAGGGCGCTGATGGGTTTATTTCCTGGAAAGAACCAAATTAGGAGACAGCAGAATAGGCTTCTGGGCTCAGCTCAGCAGCTGACCAGGGCAAGGTGGGGCAGGTCGTCTTTTAAGTGCACACTCTCTCATGAGGGTGAGGAGTGATGGATGTTTGCGACCTTAAGGTGATAGTTTCATAGCTATATACATATACCAAACTGTATCAAATGGTACATTTCATTATGTGCAAGTCACTGTAGGTCAATTATACCTCAAGAAAGCTGTTTTAAAGAATTGATAACAATTATATGATGAAATTAAAATATCTGTAATATTTCTACAGGAACTCTTATCTTATGTGACTCCATTGCAATGTTCGAGCATGATGCATAAAATTCATGATTCACTTCTGAATCTAAGTGTTGCTTTGAGAATTTTGCTCTGCCTCAGAAGAGCAAAGCGTCTCCAGATTAAAACTAAGAGCCACAATGACTCAAGAAATGTTTTGTCATCTGGCATTACTGAAAACAGAACACAAAGTATGCAATGAGGCTGTTTATAATAATATAGCGATTTTGCTGAAATAAAGGAAAACAATAAATATTACTGAATAAATATACAACAATTTCTTAAAGTGCACCACTTCAAGCCCTTTGGGGGCTTCAACTCTTAGAATCCAACTCTGCCCAGTGGTCCACACCCCACTCCATCTCTGTTCCAGAAACACTGGTTCTTTGAAGAGGTCAAGGTCTTACACGTATCAGGGCCTTCACCTGTGCTGCTGCCTGGGCCTGGAACTCTACCACAGGCCCTGCAGAGAAGCCTCCTTCTCAACCTCTAGGTCTCAACGTGAACATCACAACACACACACACACACACACGACCTCCCTGACCACCCAGAACTCAAGAGAATGAACACTCTTCCTTCGTGGCGCTCATCAAAATGCGGAGTTAGAGGTTTATTTCCCCGCTGGCCCGTGTAGGCTCTGTCGGTTCCCAGATGTGCTCCCAAGCCTCCCACAGTGCTGGGATGCAGAAGGTGCTTTCCTGACATGCTGAAAGGACGGATCCATGTCCTATCTCTGGACTCTGTGACCTCATGAGAGGGGTGCCCTGATGGGAACTTTGTCTGTAAAGTACAGATATGCAGCAGGATGACCACTCCCTCACTTTCTTAGTTCTTTCTCCCCCCATGAGAGGCACCCCCGACCTCTGGGGGCAGCCGCTCTGGATGAAGGCTGAGCTCCAGGGGGGAAGTGGGCTCTCAGAGACCATGCCCTCACCCACAGAAACATCACAGAACCTTGGGTTTTGTCAAAGCAAGGTGGCTGTGGATAACTATTTCAGTACAAGTTCTTGGAAAAACTCCAGGGGCTGGAGTGCTGGCAAAATGGGCCCACGCTGGGGGTTCCCCAGAGTGCCGAGATTCAGGTGCTCAAGCCTGGCCAGACTGTGAGCTCCTCCAGGGCAGGCTCGGCCTGCACGCAGCACTGTACTGCCAGTGCCCAGCACAGAGCCAGCACTCAGCACGTGCACACCGACCCTTTGCGGTGGTGCAACCAAGTATTTCCATCTGAGAGCACTGGCTCTCTGCCAGGCACAGGTTAACACTGTCCCCATTAATCTGTACAACAAGCCCATGAAGTCGGTGTTCTTATCCCCGTTTTACAGAGGTGGGAACTGAGGTTCAGGGAGAGGTAATTTGCCCAAAGTTGCACAGCCAGTGAGAGGCAGGGCCTCTCCAAGCAGAAGTCCTTAGGAATAGTCAAACAGTGGCCTGGAGTGACATCTGCTATTTTAGGGGCCAACAAATTAACATCCTCCTATTGGAGAAACCCTGTGACAACCCCCTGCACCCCGCAAGCACCAGCTCCACCGTTCCCGGCCTGGGTGCCGCCTGGGCACTGGCCCTCTGCTCCTTTCACCACCCTAGCCTCTCATGGTTTGGGCTCCTCTCTACATTCCTGCTTCTCTTGCCTCTCTGATGGCTGTCCTTTCTCCTCCCACTTCCTAAAGGCAGGTGTTCCCCGTAGCTTCTCCTTGCTACCTTCTTCCTCTCTCTACACTCTCCCTCTAGGCCAGCCTGTCAACCCCTTGGCCCCTCTTTGGAGGGGGCTCTCACATCTGCACGCCCAGCTCAGACCTCTCCCAGTCCCTGGTTATTCCTCCCAGAAGGCTGCTCCTGCTCTGAGACCTTCAGTGGCTCCCAGGGGCCATCAGAGGAGGAACAAACTCCTCCCTGAGGCATTCTGGGCTCTGCTGTACCTATCTCCACTTCTCTCCCAATTCAGAGCCTTCATCCATGCCAGCACTGTGCTCTCTGCCTTTATTCTGCTGTCCCTTCAAGCAGGACCCCCCTCCCTCCCACCTCTGCCCCAGGTAGCTCTCACTGCCTGGTTTAGGGAACATATCCTCCCCCTGGAAGTCCTTCCAGACCCCTTCCCCAATCACAGGCGGCTCTCCCTCTTCAGTAGACTCCATGGAGAACCTGTCCCAGGCTGCCTTTGCAAGAGCTATTTCTGTGCTTGCTTTGACTCTCCTTCCACCCAGGGTCACACGGGGAGTCTGGTACTGGGATTCAGGGAAAATGTCCAACCTATGACTTTTAGTTTTGCCTCTTTGTGTAGAAGTCTCCTCAGCTGTAAAGTGAGGGGTGTGGAATTGGATCAGCATTTCCCTAATTCCCAAGTACCGTCATTTTTGCTTTATCCTTGTGTCACCTGTACTATCATATACTTATATTGCTTACCGTACATATTTATCTACTTATTTTTTAAACTTTATTTTTGGCTGCACTGGGTCTGCGTTGCTGCGCGCAGTCTTTCCCTAGTTGCGGCGAGCGGGGGCTACTCTTCGTTGCGGTGCGTGGGCTTCTCATCGCGGTGGCTTCTCTTGTTCCGGAGCACGGGCTCTAGGCGCACGGGCTTCAGTAGTTGTGGCACGTGGGCTCAGTAGTTGTGGTTCGTGGGCTCTACAGCTCAGGCTCAGTAGTTGCGGCACACGGGCTTAGCTGCTCCGCAGCGTGTGGAATCTTCCCAGACCAGGGCTCGAACCTGCGTCCCCTGCATTGGCAGGCAGATTTTTTTTTTCCATCTTTAAAATATAACATTTATTGCTTAGATGGTTTGATACAGAACAGCTTTTTCTTCTCATTTTGAACTTGGAAGTACTATACAACTGAACGCAAAACAGAACGAAAAGTACCCAAACCGAACTTGGGATTCTGTGTTCATGTGGCATAAACCAGTTTTGTACATAACGCAGCGTAAGTTTTTAAGTTCCCTTTAGAAAAATATGAATTCTACACGTTTATTATTGTTTCCTGCTTAACGCATGGGCTGAAATCACTAGGATCAACTTCCTTCTGGAGGAGAGAGAGGAACAGAGGGTGGAAAGAATGGTGAAACTTTCTGAAACCGGCCTCCGACCGTCACATAGCTTCCCCAGGGCTGGTGGAAAAAACAGCCCTTTGGGTTTTTTGTTTTGTTTTCACAGCTGGGAGTTTCATGTAGTGATTGAATCTCAGCATCGTGTCCATAAATCAAGAGAAAAACAAAAGAGAGAAATGTGCACCTCAAAAACCTTCTCAGAAGATCCATATATATATATTTGTAAAGGCCCTGAGAGAAGGAGAAAGAGAATCAAACAAACATATAGAAACAAATTAGTGGACATGCAAACTAAGCTATGATTCACCCAAAGTTTAAACAAATCACAAATTTCAGTTTAATACTGGGGGAGGGGACAGAACAAACAACAAATGATACATCTCTCAACCTCACTAGTAAAATGTGGCAAAACCTTATCCACTAGGAGGGTGCAGATGAAGGCTAAATAAAGCTTTCAATCAATAGTGATTATTAAAAAAAAAAAATAGTGATTACTGCGAGCGGCAGCCCCGGCTGTGCTGCGGCCTGGTTGGCAGGATTCTTAACCACTGCGCCACCAGGGAAGTGCCTATACACATACCTTTTGTTCATTTGTTTTTATTTTTTATACAGCAGGTTCTTATTAGTTATCTATTTTAAACATATTAGTGTATATATGTCAACCCCAATCTCCCAGTTCATCCCACCCCCACCCCCTAACTTTCCCCCCTTGGTGTCCATATGTTTGTTCTCTACATCTGTGTCGCTATTTCTGCCTTGCAAACTGGTTCATCTGTACCATTTTTCTAGATTCCACACATATACATTAATAAACAATATTTGTTTTTCTCTGACTTACTTCACTCTGTATGACAGTCTCTAGGTCCATCCATGTCTCTACAAATGACCCAACTTCGTTCCTTTATATGGCTGAGTAATATTCCATTGTATATATGTACCGTATCTTCTTTATCTATTCGTCTGTCGATGGGCATTTAGGTTGCTTCCATGACCTGGCTATTGTAAATAGTGCTGCAATGAACACTGGGGTGCATGTGTCTGGTTTTTTTTGGCTGCGTTGGGTCTTCGTTGCTGCACGTGGGCTTTCTCTAGTTGTGGTGAGCGGGGGCTACTCTTCGTTGCGGTGCGCAGGCTTCTCATTGCTGTGGCTTGTCTTGTTCCAGAGCACGGGCTCTAGGTGCACAGGCTTTAGTAGTTGTGGCACGTGGGCTCAGTAGTTGTGGCTTGCGGGCTCTAGAGCGCAGGCTCAGTGGCTGCGGTGCACAGGCTTAGTTGCTCCACGGCATGTGGGATCTTCCCAGACCAGGGCTCGAACCTGTGTCCCCTGCATTGGCAGGCAGATTCTTAACCAGTGCACAACCAGGGAAGCCCGCATGTGTCTTTTTGAATTATGGTTTTCTCTGGGTATGTGCCCAGTAGCAGGATTGCTGGGTCATATGGTAGTTCTATTTTTAGTTTTTTGCTTCTTTTTTAGTTTTGGTTTTTTGGCTGTGAGGCATGTGGATCTTAGCTCCCCAACCAGGGATTGAACCCGCACCCCCTGCCTTCCAATGAAGGTGAAGTCTTAACCACTGGATCCAGGGAAGTCCCCATCTACTTTTTTTAACCTAAATAAAAATGAAACTTTACCTTGCCTTCTGTGACTCGAAAACCAATGTCACTTGCAATAAAGGTTGCAATACAGAAAAAGTGAACCATGAAAACAAACACATAACTGATAAAGTAAGAAACGTCTGTGCACAGCCTCAAATCTTCCCATGCATAATTCGAGGAAACAATGTCCTAGAACATCAGAGCTTTGTCAAACGTAAACAAATCTGGATGCTGGCTGAAGTGGTAAAGAGAGATTTTCATCAGTAGTAACTATTGCAATAGGGAAAAGAGACCAGCATGAACTGAACTCAACTTTAATTTGGACAGAAATAGCTGGGTATTTTAAAGTGAAAATGAAGAAGGGAGGGAGGCACCTGGGGGCTCAGTAGAGTCAGAGAAATGAAAACTTACCAAAGGTCAAGTGTAAATGCAACTAGGCCAGTGGTGTCTGCTAGCTGGTATTATTGAAGTTAGAATTCTACTTTCTCACAGAGACTGGGAGACAGAGGCTCTGTCCTCAGGTGTCCTCAGGTGTTGGCTGGAACAAACAGTAAAAATTTTTGGCAGCCTTTTCTCAGGCAGGCACTTTGGGGGGGCGGTGTTAGAGCCACCTTAGGGAGGCAGCCTTGAGCTATTAGAAACTATGCTAGGGGTTGTTCAAGTCTTTACAGACCAAGGCTGAGGCCTAGTTGAGAAGAGGGTTCACAGGAGCCTGGCTAGAATTTCATAAAGGAGAGAATCTTTGTCAGCTTCTTCAGCTTAGATAAAAGTGAAAAGAACATAATGCATCATCATGTGATGAGACTATGAGCCAGGTGCTTCAGGCGCTTATGAGGTAGATACTCTTAATATTTTCCCCATAAAAAGGTTGAGGAATCTAAGGCTCAGAAAGGTTATATCACCTGCCCAAGGTCAGGCAGCCAGAGGTAGCAACTGGAACCTAGGTCTCACTGGTTCCAGAGTTCATAGGCCCATTCTGTGCCTATAGGCTCTGACCACCCACAAATGCCCTTCCTGCCAGTGTCACTGGTCCAGACTATTGAGTCTGGATAAATGTGTGGTGCAGGGCAGTGGTTCTCAGCTCTGGCTGCTCAGTGGAATCACCTGGGGACCTTTAAAAGTACTGATGCTTGGGTTCCACCCCCAGAAGTGCTGGTGCAATTGGACTGGGGTGCAGCCTGGACACTGGGATTTTTAGAAGCTCCCAGGTGATTCCTATGAACAGCCAGGTTCGAGATTTGGATGATCACTGTGTGCTAGAAGCGTTCACAGTGATCATCCCATGTGATCCTTGCAAGAGCCCTGTGAGGAAGGCAGGCAGGCAGGCGGCAATGACCGTGTCCTGCTGATGAGGAAACAAGCTCAGAGAGGCTAAGGCTCATATAGTTAATAACGTCTGGGGATGGAACCAAGTTTGTTGACCTCTAGCTCTGAGTTCTCTGCCAAAGGTTACTGCTCTTCAGAGGTCTAATTGAGAGGGAAAAAGCAATGTCTCCAAGAACAGAAATGAGCAGCTTACTTTCTCTTGCAAGTTAAAAGTCATTTCTCACCCCCACTGAACACGTGGAGGAGGGGATAGTACTTGCCTCAGCCACAGGACCCAAAACGAGGCCAAGGGATCCCAGACAGGTGAGCAGTGGCCAACCCTCCCTGGCAGTGTACCATCGGCAGAAGTCAAGGCTGGGCTGGAGCAAGAAGGCCTGCAGTTCTCTGATAGTGCTGCTTCCCACGCCCACGTTCCTGCAGTGGGTGGTGATCCTTGTTACCAGGCACCTGCTGGGAGCTGGGCACAGCAAAAGGAAGTCAGGGACCCATTACTGTACCAGGCAGTGAGGGTCCTGCTGCAGTCTCCAGAACCGCTCCCCCACCCCAGCCCCACGCCCACTGCGCCCACGAGCCTGCTCTGGAGGGGAGCGGGCACTGCCCACCTTTGGGAGACCTGGGGGACGTCACTGCTCACATCTAACGGGCGTCACTCCCCACATCTGGGGGACGTCAAGGGTTCCCAGTTGTGGGCAGTTGAGAGAGCACCGTCCACAGCTGGAGCCAGCAAAGCACCACTGTACGTATCTGGAAGGCTTAGGCTCACCTCAGCCTTGATGATGCCCCGGGGGGCGCCAGCAGCTTCAGGAAATGGCCTCAGGAAATGCGACTCCAGCACAGTAGAGGGCCCCTACCCACTCCAAACCCCTCAAAAACGCAACAATCCGAGGCATGCCTCAGGGCGCATCCGGGACATAACCAAACAGAGGGCGGCCACACCCCCAGGGAGAGGCCGGGTGGGGACAGCAGGGCGCAGCCCTCCCAGTCCAACCCCTCGGGGCAGGGTTCCCGCCGACGCTGCCCTCCAGGCCACCTGATCTTTGAGCCAGCCGGACCCACGGACCCACGCAAGGGAAAAGGGACGGCCCCGGGGTGGCGGGGCGGCCGTCGGAAGGCGCCCTCCACTCCGAAGCCGTCTTCCAAGACCCCCAACATGGCCCGGGGCGGCAGTCAGAACTGGAGCTCCGGGTACTCAGACTGCAGGCCGGAGGAACAGGCGACCGGGTGAGCCGGGAGGTCGCGCCGGGCCGGGGCGTCGGGGGTCCGGGCCGCTAACCCACCGCAGCGCCCCAGCCAGTCAGCTCCAGGCGCCGCCGGAACCTCCGCGAAGGTTCTGGGCCTTTGTGGCGTCACTGTCTCCTTGCGGAACCTTCCGCCGGCGCCGAATAAAACCCGCCGCGGAGGAGCCGGCGGCTCGAGTGCGGCGGAGCTGAGAGAGGAGGGTATCCCGGCGCAGGCGGGAGGGAGCCCCGGGCGGCGGCGGCGGCAACGGCAGCAGCCGTGACCGTGACCGTGACCGTGACCCGCGGGCGGGCGGCGGGGGCGCGGGCCAGGGGCCCGGCTGGGGCGTCCGGGGCGCGCTGACCGTCCTGCCCGCCCCGCCCCGCAGAGAAAAGATGGTGAAGGAGACCCAGTACTATGACATCCTGGGGGTGAAGCCCAGCGCCTCCCCGGAGGAGATCAAGAAGGCCTATCGGAAGCTGGCGCTCAAGTACCACCCGGACAAGAACCCGGATGAGGGCGAGAAGGTGCGGGCCGGGCTCGCGCGGGGCCCGCCGTCAATTATTCAGCCCGGAGCTCGGGGGCTGTGAATTATTGAAGGCTGCGGGGAATCCGAGCCGCGTTTGTTGGAGAGGCGGTCGCCAGGTGCCGCGCACCACGCCGCGGGGCCGGGGCTGGGGGTGGTCCGAGGCGGAGGGGGCGCGGCGCGGTCAGTTGGAGGGCGCTTCGCCGAGCCCCAGCCTCGCCGGGCTGGGCATCTGGGCTGGTGCCGGGGCCCGAGGCGCCGGGACCCCTCGTGAGCCCCCGCGCAGCCCATTCATTCCTCCCTTCGCTCCACAAGGGCCCCTCCGAACGCCGGGGAGGGCCGGGACTGAAACGTGGGGGCCCAGTTCTCCTAGGGTTTGCGGGCATTCCTGTCGGAAAGGCAGCCAGCAAGCCGGGAAACTGAGGCACACGCGACCAGAAGAAGTTGTGTACTTGCTGGGGACGACCGGGGTTGAATTATTTTTTGCTCATATTCCCTGTTGATGCATAAGCCCTAGAGGTGAGTTTCTTTAATCTGAGTTAGCACCTTGGACAAACCCGGTGTCCTTCTTGAGAATGGCCGACTGGATTTGTTCTGTGTGCCTGTCTCCTGCCTGATCACGGTTGTCAGACATTGAATAATCACCTTTTCTTTATTAAACAGGGACATGGAGATCTTTAACCTGACACATCATTTTATATGAACATTACAGGTTTCCTGTGACAAATGACCCGCAGTGGATCCTAAGTACCAATAATAATAGGCTGAAAAATGCTCTGCATCATAGAGGCCTAAATTAAACTTTTTCATCCAGTTCACAGAGAAAGAGTCAACCTGTTTTTTATGCCCAAGGAAGCTCATTACCCACCAGAATAGGTGATTAGAAAGATCAGGCATTGATCCTTGGGAAAGCTTGTTGGCCTTCCCACTCCTCCTCTGACTTCTTGCCATTTTCTTATAAAACTTGGGGTATCCTAGATGGCTTTTGGGAGGTGGGGCTTTTGTGGTAGCTGATAGCAGTGACACCTGGGCCACTTTTGAAGCCATAGATTACCTGTCTAGCATTAGACTCGTGGAAACG
Organism: Lagenorhynchus albirostris; assembly: GCF_949774975.1. NCBI lineage: Eukaryota > Metazoa > Chordata > Mammalia > Artiodactyla > Delphinidae > Lagenorhynchus > Lagenorhynchus albirostris. Next base: position 135,160,282 of record NC_083095.1, on the reverse strand, counting down.
ACTGTAGTATCAAAATACCTGTCTGTGTTAGCTTTTCCAAGCTGGAGAAACCTGCCTAAAGAAGGTTGGCTGGGTGGCAACAGTGATAGGATATTTATATTTAGCCACAGGTGCCGAGTGTCGCTGTCACAAGTTTAAAATGCTTTCCTGGAAGACCATTTGTCTGTTACTCGTGTTCTTTCTCATCTATATTTAGGTGGCTTACTGTAGCTTTTAAAGTCACTGGCTTTCTACGTGGTGTTGGTGATTCATAGATGTGCTCCCTAAATTCACTGTAGGCTGTTTCTGTGAGTAGCCTTTAAGGAGAGCGCACCCAGGCTTCTAATTTCACGTTTCAGAGGCGGCACATGGGAAAGCCTTCTGACCCTGGTTCAGGTCAGATCTCTCCAAGAGTGAGTTCAGGCACTCTCCAAGAGTAAGTCATGGCTGTGTGCCATTGGAGTGAGTCTGCTCTTGGTGTTCTGAAGCTTTTTTTTAAATTGGACTTAACCTGTACTACATTTCTGTAGGTGTTGCCCTGCATATACCTGCCTGGGCAGAGGTGGTTGATTTGTTTTAAACTAATATTTATTTATAGCCAGATACTGAATTAGTGTCACTTAAGTGAGGCTCCTGAAGTGTCTGGCGGGTCCCTTTCAGCTTAGAGGTGGGGGGTTCTGTGATGTTCCAGGAATACTTTTCCCTTCCCACCTTCCATGAAGGGGATAAAACCCTTTAATTTAGTTCTCAGCTAAAACTTCTTCCGACCTCTGACCATAGGCTGAACCACTGGTCTAGTCCTCATCCTCATTTAATTATGATTCCTTGTTTGCTACCTGTATTCCCTAGAAACGAAAGGGTTTGAGGAGACTGGGGACACAATTTATAGAAACTGCTGTAAAGTTCCCTAGAGAGGACTCATTCATTCATTCACTCACCAGATACCTCCTTTTTGGTCCTGCTGTGGGCTGGGCACACTGTGTAGGCCTTTTCTTTTTTGTGCAAGTTTGTGTGTAGTTCTTGTCCACTTTGTCTGTTCATAGGTGGAACCTTTTAATTTTTTTCCCCCAAGTTTGTCACTTTATTAATGTCTCTTCAAAAACAGACTGAGCCAGTCCGTTCCGCCTTGCTCCAGGGCAACTGAGAAGGCTATTATGGTGTTGGTCTTTGTTTTGTGGCCTGTTGTCCTGTGTTGCTAAGCATTGGGCAGCCGGTGTTTGTTGTCAGGTGTTCTGTATGGAGTCTCTACTTTTCTGCAGCTGGTTTTCTGAAAGACACACGGGCAGCGGGTTAGTAAGCGAGTCCCTTTCAGGGGTCGTGATAGGGGGCATGTTCTTGGCTATTAACCCCAGCCAGCTTTTGAGATGAGTTTGGTCTTTTGGCCAATTTTACTGTAACTTTTTTTTTTTTTTTTTTTTTTTTTTTTTGCGATACACGGGCCTCTTACTGTTGTGGCCTCTCCCGTTGCAGAGCACAGGCTCTGGACGCGTAGGCCCAGCGGCCATGGCTCACGGGCCCAGCCGCTGCGCGGCATGTGGGATCCTCCCAGATCAGGGCAAGAACCCATGTTCCCTGCATCGGCAGGCGGACTCTCAACCACTGCGCCACCAGGGAAGCCCTACTGTAACTTTTAGTTTGAATAATATATTTTTAAGTTAAAAAATCATAAAAGAGAGCATAACAGTGCAGAAAATTTCAGAATATTGAGAAAAACCCACCAAGTACACATCACTCTAACTGCTGTCCTTGTGTTTCTTTCCAGGCTTTCTCCAGGGTGATTGTACATGGTCATCCTGGCACACAGGGTTTTTTTTTTCCTCACCACTGAATATTTTATAGTAAATACTTTCCCCAGTTGCTACATAGTCTCCAAAGCCATTTTTCCAGCTGCGTAATGATCTTATTAAAGGAACTGTGGCACATTATTACAGTCTGAAAGGTGAGCTGGTCAGAGGACTAGTCTCCAACTGTGAGATGGGTGAGGGTCAGGCAGGGACTGAATTAGACTCTGGAGTGCTGAGACCCCACCCCCACCCCCAGGGTAGTGGGAGTCCCGCCCCTTTGTGAGGTCTGGCCTCTGGTTGAATGCCCCAAGTGACGGGGCATTACTTTTCCTTTTTAGAGTAATCATCCGTTCTGTTAAGTGCAAAAGTCTTTCAATTATCCAGAGTGTTTCTAATGGACATTCTCTTGAAGCATGTTTACCTAGTACAGACAGGCCCAGAGACTCCCTGGGGGCAGCCTGGCCTGGTTGTTTTCTGATCTTCCTTACCCGGCACCTAATCCCTACACCTTATTTTCCTTCTGTGGAAAGGAGTGGTGGTGAACGATACCTACTTCTTTACAGAAATGGTGGGAGAATCAACGCACCAAAAGACCTAACTACCTTGAGTATGATTCTGATGTCTCTAAGACAGTTTTTTAAATTACCCAGTTGTTAGCTATTATTTATTAGCTATCACTTATTATTTATTAGTTACTTATTAGATCTCTATCGGGGATCTGTAGTACAAGAGAAAACCTAGTGTCTGTCAGTTTCCATATTTGTATATTCAAAGTACTTTTTTTTTTCCTGTATGTTCTGTATTTTTTTTTTCTTCCTAAACCATTCCCCTGGAGGGCGAAGACCCTATCTCACTTATTCATTTCTCAATTCCCAGAATTGAGCCATTCATATAACAAGTATTTACCAGGTACCTTCTACAGGCCAGACAGTGTTCTAGGTTTGGGGATATGGCAGTGGACAAAGCTGACCTAACCACCTGTCCTCATGGAGCTGACACTGCAGTGGGGACACCATGCCAGCAGTAAGTGCTCTGGTATTGGGGAACAGCAAGGAGGCCAATGGCGCACGAGCAGAATTGCGGGGAGCTGGAGTCAAAGGTGTCAGTTTGGGCTTGTAGACCAGAATAAGAACTGGCTTTTACTCCAAGTGAGCCAGGCCCCTTGGGGGCTTGGGGCAGAGGACTGACGTGATTGGCTGGCAAGTTCTGGCTGCTGTGCAGAGAACAGACTGAAAGCTGAGGTGAAGGCGGAAGATGGGAGTCCAGTGAGGAGGTCACTGTGGCTATCCAGGCCAAGGAGGGTGTCCTCCGCCAGGGCGGGCGTGGTGGTGGTAGTGGTGAGAAGGGATGGATTTTGGATATTTTATGTGGTGTTTTGATTTTATGTTAAAAACTTCCATATATCTGCAGAAAAGGTGAGAGTGGTACAATGAACACCTGCCTTTCTTTCACGTACCTTCACTGATTGTAAACAGGTCGTCACATTTGCTTTCCCTATATTATTATTATTTGCTAAAGCTTTTGAGGGTAAGTTGCATACATCATAACCTTTCAGCCCTAAATGTTTATCCTTGGGAAAACAACATCCTTGTACATAACCACAGTACATTTATCAAATTTAAGAAGTTGAACATTGAGAAAAAAATTCCCATTTTTCCAGTTGTTCCAGTGTCCTTTGTAGCAATTTTTTCCCCAGTGCAAGATCCAGTCCAGGATCCAATCCAGGGTCACACACTGCATTTAGTTTTCCTGTCTTTTAGTTTTGCAGAATATACCTCAGTTTGGGTTTTCTGATTCTTTTCTTACAGTTGGATTCCAGGATACATTTTTGGCAGGCATGTGACACATGGGGTGTTCTGTCTTAGGGTACTGGAGATGGACATTTGAAGGTAGCACCAGAAGGACTTGTTGACAGATAAGATGTGAGGGAGAGGAAATGAGGTTTTGGAATTGCCAATAAGTGAGCTATGGGGGAGACTATGGGAGGGGCAGGACTTTGGAGGGAGATCAGGACAGATTTGCTCACAGTGTCTGCAGCCCGCATGCGGATGGATGCTCACAGGATGTCTGTAGTTGCATTTTATGCTAGTAACCTAGGAAAGCAGCCCTCCTGAGCTGGAAAGCAGCCCTCATGGGCTTTATCCATTTGTAGGTTAAGCCCTGGCCTGGTCTCACTGTATCTTAGCTCCATTCTACTTCTTCCTGTCTGGTGCAGCCTGAGGAGGGAGAAACTCCTCCTTACTGCTCTGTATCCTTATTCTCTGCAGTGGCCCTGCCTCTCATCCCTTAGTCATGTTTGCCCTATGTATCCCACTCTACAAAGGGATTAAATGGAAAAGTCAGGTTTCAGATAACATATAGACCTGCTAGTTTGGGGGTTGGGTGTAGAATCCCTCTGTCATTGCATTTATATGGTGGGTTTGCTTCATGAACAACTCAAACCTTCTCTTTTTAATCTCTCTTTTTTTCTTTTGAAGTTTAAGCTCATATCCCAGGCATATGAAGTGCTTTCAGATCCAAAGAAAAGGGACATTTATGACCAGGGCGGCGAGCAGGCAATTAAGGAAGGAGGCTCAGGCAGCCCCAGCTTCTCTTCCCCCATGGACATCTTTGACATGTTCTTTGGTGGCGGAGGACGGATGGCTAGAGAGAGAAGAGGTAACTGCTTTGAAAGACGTTAAGCAAGTTTTATAGTTTCCAAATTGTACGTGTTGCTGGAATCAGGACAGATCATGCCTTAAAAGGGTGTAGCTGTCATGTTTGGGGATCATTAGCTTTAGTTCATCACTTGTTTAGTCTACCTGGAATCTCTTAGTGCATTTAGCAATTAATTGCCTGACACCTTCCCAACACCACATATAAAGGAGCAAATGGGGAATTCCCTGGTGATCCAGGGGTTAGGACTCGGTGCTTTCACTGCTGGGGCCTGTGTTCAGTCCCTGGTCAGGGAACTAAGATCCTGCAAATGGTGTGCCCCGCCCCCCCGCAAAAAAAAGGAGCAAATGGCGGTGAGGAGAAAGGAGGAAGTTCAAGTTCATCTTGCCCTCTTTTTCTCTTTTGTTGGGGTCAGGTTCCATTTATGTTCCTAAGGGACATAAATGGCACCTCCTGTGGTTATTAGTGATACCTCTGCCGAGAGGCTCTTCTCCCCTCCTGCACACTTCCTCCCGTGCCTCCTGACTTGGGCCGGGGCCCGCGGGCTCTATTTCCGGCTGGTGCTCTGCCATGTGCAGTGTGGCCTCATTTTCTCAGCCTGCTCAGGAGATTTTCTAGGTAACAAAATTTACCCTTTGATGTTTGAACATCTTTGTAAAAGAAACTACGTTGCCTGTCTCTTCAGAATGCATTAGGACTAGCAGCTTCATCCCCAGAGGTGAATTGAGAGACTTAGCTATTGGTGAAATGGCCCCAGGCCCCCGTTTTTGAGTTCTGGGTTTGTTCTTCCTAATTTTTCTATACCTCTTACCTCCTGCCAGGCTCTGGACTGTCACCTCTGTTACCAGTGGTCTCTAATAGCCCCCTTCCCCTGTCCTGCTTACGGTTGATACTCTGCTTTGGACCTCAAAACCAGATAGATAACCAAGCTTATTAAAATCCTGGGTGAAATCAAGATAAGCTCTGCATTGAGGTTTAAGAAGGGTGGTTTGAGGTCAACAAGAGGCCCCTGGATAAATAAGGCTGTACTTGCTCTCACATTATAATTGACTTTGAGCTTTGAAAAGCTTGGCTGTCAATTCTGTGAATACAGTGTGCTGAAAATCACAAAGGGTTTATTAGGGAAAAATCCTTACCCAGTTTTCTGGGTATGTTGCCTGCTCATATAATTGACAGTGTGGATGTGATTAAAACCTTGGGTATCCTCTTGCCTAGCTCTCTCACTGTCTCGAGATGAACAACCTCACGCCCTTAATTAAGTCATCTCTCAAAGTTGACAGCCAATAAACAAGGACAGCATCTCAGTGACTTCAAGAGCCCTATGGGCAGCAGAGAGGGACCTGATGCTGTGGGTCCTGGCAGGCTGGTGTGGTGCCGGAGCAGACAGACTCCCACCCTGAAGATGAAAGGCCCACTGGCCTGGATGCACAGACGAGATTTCCACAGCTGAAAGCGTTCCCACTTGGCCACAAGACACAGAAGGGCTCAAAAATTAAAGGACGTTATGTTCAAGGAAGAGTTTCAGTTAAAGGTCCAGAGACTGACTTCGTGCATCATCTATAAGGAGAGGGCTCCTTTCATGGGGAGAACCTAGTTAACCAATCTCATTGGTTAACATTGCCTTGGGTTTCCTCATTGATCTCTCATTCTCAGATTTGTTTTAGCAAATAAAGATGAAAGTCTTTGACATCTATAAATGATTGAATAATTAGCTCATAGCTAGAAAGGGTATTAGTTCTCATACTGGCAAAGGGCCAGAGGATGGGCCAGGTGTGACAGAAGCAAGCATTGCTTCCCACAGGGAAGGGAATGAATGACACAGGCACAGTTTGAGACTTCATACCACTAAAGGTCATATGGGTAGTATTTAATACAGTGGTATATTTAATACAGTATTACTAATTGGTCTTTTTTTTCCCTCGGTAAGGCAAGAATGTTGTACATCAGTTGTCTGTAACTCTTGAAGATTTATATAATGGAGTCACAAAGAAATTGGCTCTCCAGAAAAATGTAATTTGTGAGAAATGTGAAGGTAAGAATTTCTGAATGAGTCTCATAGTTCTGGTCCCTTAGATCTGGAAACAATTCTTACTGTTTTACAATTCAGAGAAAAATAATTTATCTTTTTAAATGTGAAGGTCAGAGATTGCAAACAGGTAGCCTGAGGGGCAAATCCATTTCATTTGGCCCTGTACATTTTTTATTTGGACTGCACATTTAATATGTTGACAATTATTTTAAAAATATAAAAATCAAGAATGGTTGACCCAACCTAGGGGTCGGCAGACTTTTGCTGTAAAGGGCCAGATGATAGGTATTTCTGGGCTTCGTGAGCCATGCAGTCCCTGTCATAACTATTCAACTCTTATCGCAAAAGGAGCGATTGGGCTTCCCTGGTGGCGCAGTGGTTGAGAGTCCGCCTGCCGATGCAGGGGACATGGGTTCGTGCCCCGGTCTGGGAAGATCCCACGTGCCACGGAGCGGCTGGGCCCGTGAGCCATGGCCGCTGAGCCTGCGCTCCGCAACGGGAGAGGCCACAACAGTAAGAGGCCCGCGTACCGCAAAAAAAAAAAAAGGAGCCATAGACCGTAAACAAGCAGATGACATACCTGTCCTTCCAATAAAGCTTTATTTACAAAACCAGTCAGCTGGCCATAGTTTGCTGTCCTTGATTTAAATGTAAATGTAATTAACGTAATTTTTAAAAATCTGACTTTTCAAGAAAAGTCAGATCTGGTGACTTGGTCACACATTGTCCCGCAGAGAAGTGGCTGGGCTGGGTAGCCACCCTCGTGGACAGGGCTGTTTTCTCCAGTCTCCACTGGTCACACGTAGGCATTCACATTTGGTGAAGTTAAAGCAATGAATTTATCTTGGTATAGCCAAACGCACAAATGTTTGCGCTTACATGTTAACATCTGGATATTGTCTGCTTGGCTAGAATCATCCAGCCTCTTCCACATGGCTTTTCATGATTGTAAATAGTCAGAATTCAAACCCCAGTGTCCAATTTCATGGCTCATGATCCTTCTCTGGTGGCGCCCAGCAGAGACGCTTCTAAGGGAACAGCACAGCCTTGTTCCTGTCTCCCCACAGGCGTTGGTGGGAAGAAGGGATCTGTGGAGAAGTGCCCAGTGTGCAAGGGGCGAGGGATGCAGATTCACATCCAGCAGATCGGGCCGGGCATGGTGCAGCAGATCCAGACCGTGTGCATCGAGTGCAAGGGCCAGGGCGAGCGCATCAACCCCAAGGACCGCTGTGAAAGCTGCAGTGGTGCCAAGGTCATCCGAGAGAAGAAGATTATCGAGGTGCATGTGGAGAAAGGTGAGTCTGTGCAGCAGTAGCGCCCCACGCTGGTGGACGTGCATCTGAGGTGCTGATTGTGGGGCACAAGGGTTAGGTATCGGGGAAATGAGACACAGCACAAGTGGTATTTAAATGCCGTTAGAGTGTGCCGTCAGTTCTTCCAATTCCCAGGGCATCTTCCATTGACTCTCCCTGGCTTTATTTCCATCCATGTCACCTGCCAAAGTTTTCTTGCTTACAAAACTTCTTTGTAAGGTTTTCCAATGCCCTGGAAGTCACTTAACCTTGATTTTGGTTAATTGCCCTCTCTTGCCCTTCTCAAACTATTACTTTAGAGTCACTGGGAGTGTTAATTCCTAATGGCTTTTGTCGCTCATTGGCCGTAAAAGCTTATCTAAGTCTTCATAGCTGTATGTCCCTTTTCTCCACACATTTCCCCTCGGTTGCAGCAGATTCTCCCAAATCTAGCACCTTCCTCCTGCTGTTCATTTTGCCTGGGGCCATCATTTTAGGGTCTTTTTCCCTCTTAGTTGTTCCCCCTGATCATTCTGTGGCTTCCTAATCCAGCAAATGTATTTAGGTGAGAGACCAAAGTACACAAATCAACACCCAAACCAGCACACACGTGGAGGGACTGAACACTGTGCCTCTGTGCACAGAGACTTAGTAGAAGGCCCCCAGAGCCCAGTGCTGCTTGTGCGTCAAGAAGCAGGCGGTGACCTTCTGCTCACAGTGCACTGTCAGCTGTGGCATCGCATGGCCAGGAGGGCGGGGAGTGCGCGGGGAACTTGCGATGTGGCGGCCTCGTTTCCCACTCTCCCTGCTGCACACTTGGCTGAGGAACCTCGTTATGCCGAGGAGAGTGAGGCCTCTTGGTCAGTGGTAATCCCAGCCCCAGGCCTGCACGAGGTTGGGAGGTTTGATGAATAAAGAACCCCCAGAGGGCTCTCTGTGAGCCTTCTTCAAAAGCTTTGTCGGAAGTATGGTTTTAAAGAGAAGTGGCTAATCAGAAAGGGATGATGTTTCATAGGTATGAAAGATGGGCAAAAGATACTGTTTCATGGAGAAGGCGATCAGGAGCCTGAGCTGGAGCCTGGTGATGTCATAATTGTGCTTGATCAGAAGGATCATAGTGTCTTTCAGAGACGAGGCCATGACTTGATCATGAAAATGAAAATTCAGCTTTCTGAAGCCCTTTGTGGCTTCAAGAAGATGATAGAAACACTGGATGATCGAGTCCTTATTATTACATCCAAATCAGGTAATGTTTCAAATGTGTTTCCTTGTAGTTCTTCTGTATGTTTGGCATAATGATGCTGGCAGCTTAGCCTGGTTTCACATTCAAGGTTGACTTCTGTTGCACAAGTTAGTGTGACTTGATTTTCTCTAAGTTTAAAGTCATCACTAGGGACTTTTGAGAATTTTATGAATTTCTTTTATAATCTCCACGAAAAAAATTCAGTTTTGGGGAAAGAGCCTCAAAACAGGAATCTTGGGGATCTAAACTTCTACCTGGAACCTTCCAATTTAACTTAAATTTTTTTAAAAATTAACTTTTTTTTTTTTGTTGCGGTACGCGGGCCTCTCACTGTCGTGGCCTCTCCCGCTGCAGAGCACAGGCTCTGGACACGCAGGCTCAATGGCCATGGCTCACGGGCCTAGCTGCTCCACGGCATGTGGGATCCTCCCAGACCGGGGCACGAACCCGTGTCCCCTGCATCGGCAGGCGGACTCTCAACCACTGCACCACCAGGGAAGCCCTAAAAATTAACTTTTGTATAATAATACACACCTGATAATAGGTGGTGTTTTTCTATCAAATGGTGATCTGTGCTGATTCATCCATGTTTCTCTAGCCTCTGTGTTGTCGATTACATGTGAGAGACATTTTAAAATAGAATTTTCCTGAAAAAAAAAAATACATCGCCTGCCAGCTTATCCTTGGCGGCTTCTAGAGAACCGCCCGTCTGCACACAGGCACAGGAGCTTAAGGGAGCTGCCTCTGGACCCAAAGGGTTCTCAAAGGCCTGAGAGCTCAGCCTGCCAGCATGTGTGTAGATGCCAGGCTCCCAGCTCCCAGGAGGGCTAGTGTTCACTGCAGTTGAGTCCATGCCTGGAAGGGGCTGTGAGGAGGCCAGGCAAATTAAGGGAGAGAGGCCAGGCTGGGGCCCTCAACTTGAAGCTGCCTCCGAATAGCACTTCAGGTCAGTTGTCCATGTCAAAGAATGTCTGGACAGGTGCGGTGGTGGCTGAGCCACCCAGACATCCGTGACCCCATCACTGGCCGTGAGCAGTGCCGCTCTGGTCCCCTCGCTGGCCACAGGGTTAGGGAGTGACTTCTCCTGTGGGTATCTGAGGCTTAGGCTAGAGGGATAGGCTCAGAGCTGGGATGGGAGGTAACCAGCCAATAAGCCTGTCCGAGGGCAGTGTAATTAAGACCCTAAGTCCAGTAGGGTGAGCCACCTTGCCTCCCCAGCCTCCATCCAGGGCTTTCCTGCCTCTGTGTCCATTTCTCTCTTCCCCTTTCTGGCCTCTTCTCTTTCTCTGCCACTTTCCTCTTTGGCTTTTTCTGTTTCCTCTTTTCTGGGTATAAGTGAAATGGAATTATATATCCAAGTCTTGATCAGAGGTTTGTTTTGGGTTTTTTTGCTTTTGTTTTTTACTTTTTATTTGGAAACAATTTCAGACTAACAAAAAGTTGTAAAAATAAAAACAGTATGAAGACCACGCATGTATGATTTGCCTATTGTTAAAATTTTACTGTTTGATTTTTCATTTCTGTGTTTGTGTATAAATATACTTAAGGATTGTGGAAAAGCACTGCAGTATAATGAAAATATGCATGAAAATTTAAAATACAGCACCTTCCTTTAGATTCCATTCTGTAAGCCTCCCAAGGTACCCAATTCCTCCCCTCACTTCTGTAGGAGAGTTTGGGGATCATAGTTCACACAAAGCCCTAGGCCACAGGCTGTGAGAGGGTGTGTGCCCAAGACCCCTGGTATCATGTCCAAGACCCCCAACATTGTCTCAGACCTGATTCCAGTCCTTCGGGGAGCATGAGCTGGGCAGCATCTTTGGGGTGCTCTGTAACTTCTTTGCGAAAGCTTGTCCTTGGCCAAGCTCCCTGGAGCAGGGGCCCCTGCCATGGGATTGGAACCCAGTGTTCCTTGCTGCCTCCCAGCTGATCCCAGCCACAGGGAAACTGGGAGCCAAGGACAAAAGAGAGGAAGTGAGCCCCAGAGGGAAGGAAGTCGTAAACCCCGAGAAACCCATTTCCTTGCTTAGTTATAAGGAAGGGCAGGGTGTCCAGAAAACCTTCTGCTGGAGATTTCTCTTGTGCTTTTTCTTTTTGCTCATTTATCTTGTTTTGAGTCCTTTTCTTTCACCTCTTTTCTTGTTTTGGCTTATTTCTCTTTCCTTCATTTCCTCTTCTCTCTTCTGCTACTGAAGTGCCTTCCTCGCCAGAGGCCTTTAGGCTGTCTTGAGCATGGCTGAGAATCAGGAGATTAAAGAAAAAAGTGCCTTAAGAGCTTCACCAGGGTGTGATCCCCCTGAAGGCAGATTTGTACCTCACGGAAGAGCTGGCTCATCATCTCCTTCCTTCTCTTACATGTGGTTGCCCATGCTTGGTCCCACAGTTTCCCTGCCCCGCGGTGAGTTAGAAGCAGAAGGCTGAGGAGTTGTGCTGAGAGCAACAAGAAGTGTGACACCTGACAGGAGCAAAGAGACAGAAAAGCTATTAAAAACAAAGCAAAGACCATAACAAGCCCAGCAGCCTGGGGCCATTTAGCTAATGGGCTCCTCCTGCAATCAGCAGCTCTGAGGGCCACATGTGAGTCACAGCCCTGCACTGAATGACCCCCAAGGAGAGAGTCCTCCACACCCTTTATTTTAAAAACTCCCATGAGATACTTTAAAAGATTTCCTCTTGGGGCTTCCCTGGTGGTGCAGTGGTTGAGAGTCCGCCTGCCGATGCAGGGGACGCGACTTTGTGCCCGGGTCTGGGAAGATCCCACATGCCGCGGAGCCTGCGCGTCCGGAGCCTGTGCTCCGCAACTGGAGAGACCACAACAGTGAGAGCCCCGCCTACCGCAAAAAAAAAAAAGATTTCCTCTTGAGAGAGTTCATCCAGGGGAGTGGGATGCTGAATAAATGAGTGTTTGGGCTCCCCCCAACCATTTTTTCTGAACATTTGTTTATTTGTCCATTTTCTACTGAGCTGAAGAACATACTTTTTAAAGAGACCCTTTTATCCCTTTTCTTTTCATGTTTGGAAGGAAATGATATTTTTAGATTTGGGGGCGAACCAAGAGCTCTGGGGGGACTAAACTCCCACGATGCCTTTTGAAAAAGTGTAGAATTAAGATCCAGCCCACCAGCTCCTGGAGACTGCCTGTGGCCGGAGCCACCTTGTGAGCCCCCCACCCAGAAGGCTGGCTCTCCTGCCAGGTGGGGTCTGGCTGGACTCTGAGGCCCATTCCTGCTCCAAGCTCTGCTTGAGTCTGTGAGGAGCACACTCTCCTCCCACTCATGGGAAGGTTGTAGTGACAGCCTGACGCAAGAGGCAGGCTGACAGGTATCGCCCCTGTTTACCCGGACTGAGTGTTGACTCCCAGTTCACTGTTTTAAACCAACCTTATGATGGAGGCTTCAGCCCGCTCCTCCTTGGGTACACTGCAGGAGCCCCATGCGTGGGTCAGAGAGGGTTCCACTCCCGCCCCCCTCCCTCTCATCCCCCTCACCCAGCCGGTTCCTCTGACAGGCATCCTTCTGGTCGGGACCAGCTTTTTAGTCAGATGCCCTGTGACCCCTGCCTTTGCCTGCTGCTGTGGGGGTGATGGTGTCTGCGCCAGGCTCTCCCAACACGGGGACTGACCTCTCCAGGCTGCCCTCCATCTTCCTGTTTCATAAGTAAACCTTCTCTGCGGCAGGTGAGGTGGTAAAGCACGGGGACCTGAAATGTGTGCGTAATGAAGGAATGCCAATCTACAAAGCACCCCTGGAGAAAGGGGCTCTGATCATACAGTTTTTAGTAAGTGCATGTGTTTTATTCTCATGGGACATATAATTAAATGCCTTAATTGGGAAGGGAAGAAACAACTGCTCTTTCCCACCTCACCCTTTACAGGTTATTTTTCCTGAAAAACACTGGCTGTCTCAAGAGAACCTTCTCCAGCTGGAAGCTCTGCTCCCTCCTCGACAGGAAGTCAGGATTACAGATGACATGGATCAGGTGGAGCTGAAGGAGTTTAATCCCAATGAGCAGAACTGGCGCCAGCACAGGGAGGCCTACGAGGAGGATGATGACGGGCCCCGGGCCGGAGTGCAGTGCCAGACGGCATGATGTGGCCTGGTGCAGCGTGGCCCGGCCGGACTAGCACGTGATGAATGTATAAAGTTGGCACAATGAAAATGGCGTCGCTTTAATGGCCTCGTGTTTGGGGTGTCCTGTGTATGTGTTCAGCATTCTCAACTGCTGAGTGTCTTTTTGGTTTTTCTTTTTTTTTTCTTTTGGTTGTAACTTAAGTTATAGCTTAATTTATATTTAAATGTTTTAAGTGTAAATCACTCTAGTCTGCATATGGAATCTGTTTATTTACATTTTCAGGATATTTTTGAGATGCCAGTGACCGCACTGACACTTTGTGCTTCTAGTGGCTTTGCCATAGTTCAGTTCCACCAATAAAGCACAGCCCAGACGACAGCACTCAGCCCCCTACAAACCTCCAGGCATGAAGTGGGCGACCTGGCCCAAGTCTAGCTCTGCGGTTTCTTCCCCTCCCCACCTCCCGCATAATGGCAAAGTTACTGAGGGCATGATCTCAGGGCTGCTCATGTGACATTTCTGAATCTAGATTCTAGATGCTTCTCCTCAAGAATAAAAGCACATCTGTGGGTTGGGCTTGGCTGCAGTGCCTGGTTCATGCTGAGTGGGCTTCAGGGCCAACTTGGTTCCCACTGTCCTGTGCCCTTGAATGCTTGGAACGGGGTGTGTGTCTGATCATCTCTCTTGGAAGCTTCCTGAACCTTCCAGGCCTTGCGGTGAGGACAAACCAGTGTTTTAAATGAAACGCTGATAAAACTGTTTGCCTGCGCCCCCCGCACCTTGTTTTTTGTTGTTTTATTTTCTGTTGACAGCATTTGCAGTGCTCTCCCACCAAAGTGCTTACTTGTAAAGATAACGAAACCATCCATGTCTGCAGCAGCCTCAGTGCAACGGAATCCACGGGAGATGCTGGTGGTTCAGCCCTGTGGCACAGCCAGCTTCCCTGTCTGACCAGTGATCCTGGATGACTTGAGGGTCTGGAAAGGCACCACCTCATTCTCCCAGATTGAACTCCCTTCCAAAGGATGGTTCCTCTCCTTGCACAGCCATATCACAAAGGGCTTCCTGCTCAAGGGATAATGTTTTAGTGAGAACTGAAGTTCTACTCTGGACCGCAGTCTGTATGGACTACCACTGTAAATGATAACTTGTTGGGAGGGATATTATTCATTAACTCCTCGCAGGCAGACTACAATTTAAATTTAGGGTTACCTCAACCTTTAGCCATTACTGCTCCTTTCCTTCCCACAACAGTCATGAAGAAAAACTCCTGCCTTCTAAGCTGCTGGGTTAAAGCAGAGGCCACTTTTCAGATCCACCCTTATTGGTTATACAGTATCTGAGAGTTTGACTCAGACCAGGGACCTCCCCAGGAGGGCCAAAGGGTAGATGAGACCCATGGCAGGTAGGTCCAGCGGATGGACCAGGCTCCAGCTGGCTAGTGGGTGGGCATAATTTGCTCAAAATAGGTATAGAAAGAGCCCACCTGTCCCACTTTGACCATCAGTCAGGAAAGACATAAAACCTATTCTTCCAACTAAGCCTATATGAAAATCAATTGACGAATGGACCACAACTCCAGGGTGTTGTTTCTGTGCTGCAACTTCCTAATAAATTATTGCTAGAAAACTGTCTAGTTGATGATGAGGCAAAATTACATTCAGCTCCTTGTCATGTAGAGAATTTGGAGGGTGTTGCTTAAAATTTATTCCACCTGTATATTTGTCACTTTAAAATTAAAATTGAGCTGGTATGAGAGACAGATGGTTTTGTTTGCTTGTTTTTTAATTTTCTCGAGCTCCAATGACCAGTGCTAAGTGCCAGTTTGCCTCATATTGGTTGACATAACGGAATGAAGTTTCCACTCTCACGGAGCTTATATTTTGGGGGTGGGGATAAATACAAACATCACGCAGTGATGACTGCAGTGAAGAAAGAGTAATGGGAAAGGGGCCAGGGGAAGGCCTCTACTGGGAGCTGACCCCTGAGCGGCTACCTGAAAGCAGTGAGACCTCTGAAGGTCTAGGCAGAGGAAGTGGCCAGGGCTATGTGGGTACAGGAAGGTGAACAAGGCAGAGGCAGGAGAGAGAAGCGAGGGGCTACCTGAAGAGCATGGGCTTGATGCTAAGGGTCATGGGGAGTTTGGAAGAAAAGCACAGGACCTGACATGAATCACATGAAGTTATGATCAGTAAAAAGCAACAAACTTTGGAGGGTTAGCTACTTACACCTTTCCTATTACACGCAGACCATGTCTCAGGTGGGCCGCTGAGGAGAAAACTGAGGTACACGTACCTCCAGGCAAGAGGTCGACCAGAGTAAGTACAGGTTTGAGCCTGTAGACACTGTTAAGGCAGTAATACCCACCCAGCAAGTTACAGCTTCTCTAAAATTAATAGGGTGAAAAAGAGTGTGACAGGGGACATTTTTTAATCTATCAAACAGAAGAATGCCCAGATAGGACTACAGAATGTTCCCACCCAGTCACATATCCTGTTTCCTTCAGGATCCCATTCTGAAATAGATTAGCTTTTCTCTTACAGCTTCTGCATGACTCATTCCTTGGAAGAGTGAGCCTGAATTTCTGTACTGGAAAGTTCAGTAAGTGCCTGGATGTATTCATTTCTGAGGCAGATACTCGGTTTCACATAAGGATGCTGATTCCTCTCACTGTTCTACCAGTAACAGGGCAAATGAAAACGAAGCATGTTCAAGAACATGGGTGTTTGCATTAAGAACACTTTATGTTACAGTATGAATGGCGTTTCCAATAAAACATGAAAAGATTTATACTGTATCTACAAAATTTAAGTGTTTGCTACAATAAATGCTATATTTCTTTTAAACAAGCTAGAAAGGTAAGGAATGTCATGATCAATCTATACATTCTTTCTGCAGCATTAGCCTGGAAGATTGATGTTTAAATTGGACAATCGTAGATGTGAATTTCCTGATCATCTCCGACAGACACAATCTTTGAGCCATTTCCATTGTATTTTACTCCCCAGACCTGTAAATAAAAAGAAAAAAAAATTCCACTAACACCTTTATTCTTTATGAATGAACATCCTTACTCTATTCTCATTATACTGAATCTAGAAAAACACTGAGATGAGGATGTTCTCGTGCTTTCTGCCTTTCCTCTAACCAGGGATCTTCTATTACTACTGTTTGATTATCATTCCACTCGCCTCCCAACTCAAGAAAATTTCATTTCTAAACACAAATCAAGATATCTACAAACCTTTCAAAGATTCACAATCTATTCAAAGATTCACAATCTAGGAAGTGACCTAATGCTGTGAAGATGGAACCCACAAGGGACCAGCATGTGGTCTCATTTATGCTTCCAGGAAGGAAAAGGCCCAACCACCCTGAGGTCGCTGCCTACGGGGATCATTGCAAACTGTGCTCCTCACCTACCTCCTCGGGCTCGCCCCCACCACGGTCAGTACTTCTCACTCTCTTATTAGAAGCCTATGAAACCTGCCTGTCCCTAGGAGCTAGATAACTTGGCGTCACACGTCATTGCTTTCATTTGCTATGTACTGAATTAACAGATTCACACCTCCTTCCCAGACAGAACTGATGGGGCAGGAGTTTTATCAGGTCAGCCTGTCACCCTACCCCTTAGCTGGGTGTTCTAGCCCTGATTTCAGTGCTGTGATTGGGCCAGGTGATGGCCTCATTTCCACTCCAAACGTCTTCCTCTGAGGAAAGCACCACACGCTGACCTTCACCTGCCAAGCAACACAGCCAGCCAGGTCTTACTCCCTGAGTTAAATGTTTAAATCCAGTAGTGGAATGTCAAAATTAAACCCCCTCAACTTTGTTGGCAACAATTTAAGATTAAATGTAAAAAAGCATGAACAACGGTTAACTTTAAGCTGCATTCCGAAGAGATTCTATGAGATTGCCATAAGAGTATTTAAAGTATCTTAAAAGACAACTTTATACTGCCATGGGTATTTTATTTTATTTTATTTTATTTTATTTGCGGTATGCGGGCCTCTCACTGTTGTGGCCTCTCCCGTTCCGGAGCACAGGCTCTGGACGCACAGGCTCAGCGGCCATGGCTCACAGGCCTAGCCGCTCCGCGGCATGTGGGATCTTCCCAGACTGGGGCACGAACCCGTGTCCCCTGCATCGGCAGGCGGATGCTCAACCACTGCGCCACCAGGGAAGCGCCGGGTATTTTATTTTTTATACTACTTCCCCAAGACCCTTGCTATTCAAAGTGGTTAGAACCAGCAATGCTAGCCTCACCTGGAGCTTGTGACAAACACAAAAACTCAGGCCCAGGCCAGACCCACTGAATCAGCATCTGCATTGCTACCAGATCCCCAGGGGATTCCTGTGCACATTAAAGACGGAGAAGCCCTGCACTAGAATGCCTTTATCATTTCACATTCATCTTGGAAAGATAAGACTCCTATGAAAACAAAGCCTCTTCTCCCTAATTTAAAGACTGAAACAAAAGTTGGTAATATCACTAACTTCAAACAACCTGTAAGAATTTCTGGCTTCAAGTATATTCAAAGAAAAAAAAAATCACTTCACTTCTTTGGGCCGCTCCAAAAGAGAAAAGTGATGGCTGTGGAATGGAATGGAAGCTTCTGAGGAAGCACGTTCTTCTTGAGCCAGCCATGGCCCAGCTGTACCCAGAAAAGGGCCCAGGCACACCCCAGGCACCAGCTGCAGCATGTTTCAAAGAAGGCATTTAAAAGCTGTTGGCTAGTACCCGTTTTCTGGCCTACACAGGGACATATCATGCCTCGTGGGATGTTAGGCTGACAGCACGTCCTGAGCCTCTGCACCCCAGAGTGCGCACAGGAACACGGGCTGGATGGACATCCAAGCAATCAGAGTAGCTCAGCCCTAAGGGTCGGCTGGTCTTGACAACCCAAGCAGCAAGGTTAGGAAAAGGAATGAGTTTTGGCACAGTGGTCAGACAATGCTAGCAATCCAAAGGAATTTGAATGTTAATTATGCCATACCTGATCCTGGTGGTCAAAGAAGGTGTGAACACAAGTCCTCGTTCCAACATCCCAAACTTTTACACTTTTGTCAGATGAGCTATTTTAAAAAAGGGAACATTAGTATCAGAAAAGTTCTCAGACTGGTTTGAAGTTGGAAAGAACCTGATCAAAAATCCCACACTCCTTCACTCAGCCTACCTAGAGGCCCCCTTGGTGCCTGGGTACACAAGTGGCCATCCAGGGCCCCAGGAGGTGGCCAGCGATGTTGGCATCACTGGTTGGCTTTCCCCTCTCACAGAGCAGCTATTTCCCTGAACTTCTGATCTGCCTGGACTTCGTATTAAATGTTCTCATCAGGAGTCTTGGATGAGAGTCCTATATCCGGATGGGAGGGAGGCCCATGAAAGCTTCAAAATAAAGGTTCTCAGAGGCTTCTGTAAACCTCTGTGCAATGCTATTAAGCCATCCATCTCCTGTTTTTCAACTGTCTTGGCCATCCTGGGCCTAAACAACATTGGGGTCTCAAAGCACAACATTTTAAGAACAGATTTTCATATCTGAAGTTACTACTGTAACACAGGTATCCCTTAAGTAACTGTAGGTAGAAGCCCAGATTTATAAGGCAGAACTAAGAGCTGAACTGTTCAAAAGAATCCACTTTTGTTCCAGCTAAGGACAATTAACTTCACAATTTAAAAAACACTGCAGAAAACAAAGCCTATCTGAATTAAAAAAGGGTCTTCAAATTTTAAGGCAATTCATACAAGATGACCATCTTCATCTTCCTAACATTTTAGAAACTGATAAGAATCATAAGTACCTGGAAACAAAGTGTGTGTCATCAGGACAAAATGCAACGTTCAGCACCCAGGATGCATGGCCACTCAATGTGCCAGCCAAGTTAGCGTGCTGTCTGAAATGGGAGTTTCAAATAAAATGGAGAGGTTAACTTTTGGAATACAATCACTGAAATGGAAGGTATACTCTTAATTGCCCGTTTAATTGGACCAAATCTGCTATCCTTATAATCACCACAGTATTAGTTTAAAAATTCCCTTTTCAATGAAGTAGCATCACACACTGCAGAAACAAAATTTTCAACAGCATTAACCCCAAATATGTCAATGTCACCAAGAGCCAAAAATAAAATCCTGAACAAGCAGAGCTTAAAAAGCTCAAAATAAAGAAGGCTCAGCAAGCCAACTCCTAAGATGAGGAAACACAACCAGCAGGGGCAAGTAGGCCATCTCAGGGCAGTTGCAGGTTCTGACCCCTGCCCACCCAGTACCCTTTCCATATAGGGCCAGTGCCTTGTGTCTAAGGAATGTATCAAGATGTACTCTTTACAACAGATGTGGCTTGGATAGACCATTTTTAAGCTAACCAAGAACAAGACAGATCTAATTACTACAGTCATTTTCACTTTTTAAAAAAGTGAAATGAAATCACTTATGGCTGGAAAACAATCCTAAGACCCGACTGAGGCCAGCAGTTTCACCTCTAAACCCGGAAGAGTAGAGCAAACCTCAGTTAGGTACGAGGAGGAGAGGTGGCCTCAGTGGAAAGCAGTGGGATCACAAGAAGGTAAAAGTCCTAGGTGTTCATTCAGTAACAGCACCTTAGCCAAACCACCACCTCAGCCTGGGCTTCTCGCCTGCATTATGGGGACGCTAATCCGCGCTACCTCACCGGTTGTTGGGAGGATGATGAAATTGTAGCACTGAAAGCCTTATTAAAGAAAACTGCATACTTAAGGAATTGCTGCTATTTATATTGGCTCTGCTACTGACAGGCAAGCACAGTTTGAGAGAGGCATCTTCCCCCCAGACCCTAACACCCTCATTCAGCTCTAATTCCAGAAGCTGCAGTTCTCATTCCATGTCTCTTTGACAACTTTTCGTCCTCCAAAAGCCCCCAAGTTTAAACTCCCGAAAAACTCTCACAGGCCCATAAAAGGACATGCACGTGGATGATCATGGTTGTGGCACCCGTCGTTGGGAAGAAGTGTAACATACGCATCCAGTGGATTAGAATGCTACCTTTGGAAGCCAGGAACCAGAGGCACACGGATTGCAGTACTGAGTCAAAGCATCACACACACGTCAAACACCGTATAGGGGAGACCTCAGGGGTGAAAAGGAGTGGGGACTGAGAAAGACAGGGGGGAACAACAAGAGAAAGGGCCCTTGCACAGGCTTCCAATGAAACAGAGCCGTGAACTGAAGATTAACTCACTTCTATACCTGTGGTCAAAAACCAACAACAAAAAAGCTCCCTCATCTAGACCTGCTGCAAGCTGGCTTATGAACTGACAGTTCCCTAACTAGGGCAGAGAAGTACCTTCTAGAATACCCCTAGAAAACGGATGTTCTAATTGTTTACCATCACTCCAAGCCAGCTACAGCCCATGGCTCCATCTCCTCAACTGTACACTACTTACCTACCCAAAAGAATTTAAAATCACAACAGACAGGATGCCTGAAAAAAAGTAGCAAGTATGTGATCCTAGTAGGTAACCCATGCACGTCTTCCTCCATAACATTCTAAGCTCAAAGCAGGGACGCTGACAGGGGAGGAATGACTGGGGAGACTGAGCGTCTGACAGGACCTGAACACAAGTCTTTCCTAGACCCAGAGAGGGAGCAGCACACTTGCTAGGGCTCCTCCTAATGATAAGAGGCAAAACAGGCATTGGTATTAAGTGAGAAGCCTTGAATCCCAACAGGTAACTTACACATCGTAGATCTTGATGTAGCCATCATCTGAAGCAGTGACAAGGAGCTGCGAATCCGGGGAAAAAGTCAAGGAGCGAATGGGCATAGCGTGGCCTGAAATTCACAAAGACGCTTATTAACTAATACAGTGTCCACTAACTATGTCACTTTTAATGACTGTAAGTCACTGGGTTGCACTGCCCAGCTGCTTCAGTCGGAGAGGGTACTGACTGGACCCTTCCTTCTAATGCTCTAGAAACATGCACATAACCCAGGCCCCTCCTGCTGGAGCCATTTCTCCTCAGATCCCTTCCTTGACCAACTGGACCTCAGCACACATTGCTTAGAAGAAACTCCTCTGCCACAGATATGGCCAAACATAGAAATATGCATCGTTTCTGATTTGCAAGGTTGAACAAATAGGATGCTATTTCCCTACCAAATCCTTTGTTGTAGGGTAAAGGATACACTGAAGAGGTAATATATTCTCTTGGTTAGAATTCAGAATAGTACAAAAGAATACAGAGAAGTCGCCCTCCAGCCCTTCCCCTGTTCTAGTACCCAGTTCTCCTGCCCAGAGGTCATCAGTGCAAAGGGTAGGCACAGCACTTTCATCTACCTTCAAATTACTGACAAAAAGCAGTTATTTTCTAATCACAAAGTTCTTTAGAATCAAACATGACAGAAATAAGACACTCATATAGCTAGGATATATTAACACATAAATAAAAAGGCCTGTTCACCAAAAAAAGCATTTAACACTGGTACAAGAGCTAATATGCCTATGTTATAACTAGTGACAAAACTGAACCTTAGAGGCATTTGAGATCTCCAACTGAGATTGATGTTTTGCAAATCTAATGCTCATTTGCCATTTAGCAGCATTTTAATGAAAGAATACGTCTTCCTTTGTGATCTGATAACTCAGTTTGCACAAAATAAACGATGAACCACACCTTCCAGCGTGTGCAGAAGTTTCCCGGTTGCAATATCAAAAATATTGATGATTCCGTCTATGGCTCCACTGGCCAGATACTTCCCATCAGGACTCTGCGCAGAGAACATATTGAGATCATTTGAAACTCCATATTGTTAAGCCATCCCCACCAAACACAAGCAATCTGCTGGCTGCAGGTCTAACTGGCTGACTGGCAAACCATGCCAGTAGCTGCCTGACAAGACCAATGCAGAACGCTTACCAAGGAATACAATGGGCTAGAAGAGTAAACTGAAAGAATCAGAGAGAGAAAAAATGAGCAACGTTTCCTTACATATGCAATACTAAGAATGAATTTTCCTCTTGTGTCCAAAGAATATTCCTTTTTCCCACTTTCCACACCAAAAATGTTCACTTTCCCCACATGAGTTCCTGTGGCCAGATACTGGGAATCAGGAGAAAAGGCCAAAGTCCAGGCATCCACTGAACAGAAAAAAGAAGGGAAAAAACTATAGTGAGAAAAGACGTGACTTTAATTTTAAAAACGTTGTGAAGATATTAATTCTATACCAATTTAGTTTAAGGGCGTCTTAAATTTTTACTAAAAATGTAGATAGACAGGACAATACCAAGTGTTAGCAAGGATGTGGAGAAACCAAAATCCTCATACACTGGTGGGAAAATAAAATGGTACAGCTACTTTGAAAAACAGTTTGACACTTTAAGTAAAAACACTTACCATAATACCCAGCAGTTCCACTCAGAAATGAAAACACATGTCCACGCACAGACTTGTACCTGAATGCTCATAGAAGCATTACTCAGAATATTAAAAAACTGGAGAGAATCGAAATGTCCATCAACTGGTAAATGGATGAACAAAACGTGGAATATCCCATAATGGAATACTCACTGCTCAGCAGTAAAAAGGAACCAACTACTGATACATGCTACAACACGGATGAACCTCAAAAACATTACGCTAAAGAAAGAATGAAGATGTATAAGACAATACGATTTCACTTATGTGAAATTTTTCAAAAAGGCAAAACTATAGGCACAGAAAGCGGATCAGTGGTTGCCTGAGGCTGAGGGTGGGAGCACAGATTAACTATAAATGGGCATGAGGGAACTTTTGTGGGGCACGGCAGTGTTCTAAAACCGAATTAGAGTGGTGGCTGCACAACTGTGGAAATTTACTAAAACCTGTTAAACTGTATACTTACAATGGGTTAATTACAGAGTGCAATTATAGAGGTGAAAGTCTACCTCAATAAAACTGTAAATAAATGAAAAGGTACCAGAAATACTCTTATATAAAACTGTAATATGACAAAGTATTTACCACAAATTAACAGAGAATAAGGACTGGAAAGAGGCACTGCTTGTTTAAAAAAAAATCAGCTAGTTTTTAAGTTATACCACACAGCCTAATTTCAAGCGTTCTATTCAAATGTTATTTGTGTATCACAGTGCTTCTGTGTAAAAGTCTCCAGACTCATGGGCAGCCTGGGTAAACACATGTGCTTTATATTTCCATCTGGACCACTGATAATATTTTAGCATTTCTTTTCTCAGCTACATGGGAACCTCTTCATAGGCAACCCCAAAGAGCTTTGGGAGCTTTCGGGGGCAGAGCCTAGAGGCCAAGGAATAATCTAGTTGTCCAGTGCTAGTCTAGGTCCCTTTGCCCATACCCACTCTTATATGGGAATGTACCCTAAGTCCTGCCCCTCCTGCACCTGCCCAGAAACAGTGCTTGTTAGATCAAAGGGAGAGGAGAGAAAGGTTCCTTCCCATGTCACTCTCCTTATTCCTGGGGCAGGGCTCAAAGAGGTCATGCCCTTCTCAGCCCAGGGGAGAGTGAAGGCCTCTCTGAGCTTAACTCATGGTAGACAGGGGCTCCTAGCACAGATGCGTCAGCACCATGTTCCAGGATGAGTTTTAAAATAAAAAATCTCTCACAATTTTTTTTTTTTTTGCGGTATGCGGGCCTCTCACTGTTGTGGCCTCTCCCGTTGCGGAGCACAGGCTCCGGACGCGCAGGCTCAGTGGCCATGGCTCACGGGCCCAGCCGCTCCGCAGCATGTGGGATCCTCCCTGACCGGGGCACGAACCCGTGTCCCCTGCATCGGCAGGCGGACTCGCAACCACTGTGCCACCAGGGAAGCCCTCTCACAAATTTTAACACACATATTCAAAGTAATAATAAATAATTTAGCTCTATCACTTTTTTTATGAAATATTTGTTTTAAAAAGGAAATTAACTTCAAAAGTGCTCAATTAACCAAATAGATCTGAAAAAGCTTTTATAATCAATCTCTCAAATAACTGCTCTTTAATATCTATCTTTACTCCTAAATGAGTAAAGCATTATTCTAACAGGATTGTTTTCTTATTCCTATCATAATTAACTGTTTACAGTAATAACAGTTACTAGAAAATCTGATTTTTATTCCTTGAAGTTTAATAAAATCACACTTTTGAATTATTTTTACATTTGCCTATTAACTGTTTGATAATATAGAACTTTTAGTGGCAAATATCCTTATACTCGAAATTGAAGGAATTTTTTTTTTAGGGATTTTTATTCCTCAATTAAAATGTGCAGTCTAAAATTTATTTTAACATTTGCATAATAAATCACTAAGTTCCACCTCATCAGCAAAAGAGTAGCTTTTCTTTACATTGGGACATCTTGAACCATCTGACGTTGAGAGGCCCCTATGCTTCCGCCTTTGTTCTTCTTCAATGTCCGTTTGCTGGAGCTACAGGATGGGTGAGGTGCCCAATGGAGGATCTTCCCCTTCATCTTCCCTTTCTTTTACTTCCTCACTTTCTTCTTCAGGATCTGAGATTTTCTTTCTTGTCTTTTTCTCCTTCTTCTGTTCCTTCTTTCACACTCTCCAGGCATATTTTCAAGATAGGTATAATGTAAATGCCCATTTCCCTACATTCATTAGACCTAGACTTATTAGTTTTACCTTCAGATGAATTCAATTCAGCCGCTCCTTAGTTGTCAATAGCAATGCTTGCTTTTATTATGCACCCAAATAACTGTTGTTTAATGGTCTGGTATAGTTTAGGAATATTCCTATCCAAAAAGAAAATAAACCCAACCCTCTACTCATCTCAGTATCTTTTTTCTTTCCTAACAGTAATCTTTCAATGATCATTTGCCACACGTGGAACCAGTATGTAGTTTAAGGTACTATTTGTCAGGGAAGGCAAGGTGGATACAGACACCATCCTTTTCCTTGGAACTAATCCAGTAATCATTTCTTCAGCTGTGGTGTGCCCGGGGGGGCGGGGCACAAAACCACGCAGTGACCTTGGCGTCATGGGAGGGCTTAGGTGTCCAATATGAAAAGGCAGCAACAGATCTGCCTCTTCCTCCTCTCAGCTATAAAGCAAAGTCTTAACAGATTTTGTGGGCTAGTTTGGGGACCCAAGTCCTCTGTAAGAGATGTCAACAGGGCAAGGACACATGCAAAAACAATCATCTGGGGAGTCAGAGTGTCTGGGTAGCTTTTTTCAAATACATATCCCAGCCCACACCCCCCAAATACTGTGATTCAGTGGATCTAAATAGGGATTGGACATATGCATTCTTTAAAAAGCTGCAATAGTTAAGAATCAGAGACATGGAACATTGCCACTGAGGGGAAATGAACTCAGTTTCCAGACAACCCAGAGTCCTTAAAACCCTGGGACCATCATTCTTTCCAGAATAAGTACAGCCTATAGGGTCTACTGAACATAACCAGTGGGAGACAAATCCACCTGGGTCTCCAATCAAGGGAATTAAGTTAAGGAAATCCCTGAGCAGCTCTTCTGTAGTCAACCCACAGAGGGGTGTGCCAGAGAGGGACCAGACTCTCTGTACTCTCTACCGGGCATCACCTATTCTGGTAGAACAGGCTCTGCTCATGAATGCTGTGCAGTCATTTACAAGTAAATATAAGGTACAAGGAATCCTGAAATGTCATGTTGCTTGTTCCACATTAATCCAACCTACTGAAATCATTAACTTCCATTACCTCAGATATTTATCAAGGCTAATGGACAAGATTATGCTGTCCTATAGAACTTAAAAAAACAAACAAACAATGGATTTGTTTCTTTAGAAGTTTCATATATCTATCATATACTAGAAACAGGCACTTTAATCATAATTAGTAGAGATTACCATGATACAGATCTATGAGGACACAGTGCTTTATGTTCTAGACCTCTATAAGGCAGTGAATGTATCAATTCAGAATATAGCAAACAGAGGACCTCTGGACCATTCAAACACAAGTCCACAATCCCAAATCAGCAATTCTGAAACCCAAAGGCAATGAAAACTGTAAGTTTAAAAAAATAATTTTAGTACCAAAATTCATTTGGTAATAAAACCTGACCTGAACTGATGTAAGGCTATTTATAGCTTGTATATACCTCTCTTAGTGTAAATACTCATGTTTAGTCGCTGAGGTATCAGTATTTGATTAGAGTGCTGTCCCCAGCCCCACTGAAGGTATTATATGACATACAGTTCATGCACCCATATTATCAGTCCCAAATCCAAAAAAATTCTGAACTGTAAAATACATCTATCCCTAAAGGTTTCAAAAAGGGATTGTAAACCTCTAGTATCTTCTCTAAGAGTAAAACTCTTACCAGGTCCTGCATCTATAGACTTTATCTGTTTGCCGTTTTCCAAGTCCCAGAGACGAATATGAGCATCAAGAGAACTGGACGCAGCAATGGGCAGGGTGTGGCTGATGTCCACAGACACCACACCCAGCTGATGGCCCTCCAGACTCCACTGTAGGTCCAGCTTCTCATCACGCCTTCAATGGGGGACAGAGAAATGGATTTCTTCACACACAACACATTGTACCTGGCATCTGAAATTCTGGGCCCCTGTAAGTATGCATTACCAATGGTCTGTGAAAAGCAGAATCAGAGAGGAAATCAAGAGCCACAGAACACCAAATGCAGCCAACTTTTAGCCATGAGACTTTTTTTTTTCTTAAACTACAGGGCCTGAACAGCGAATAACAGGAAAACGAGTGAGAGAAAAATAATCTGCCTTTGTATACCACCACGCTACTATTGCTTTCTTGCTCAGAAAACAGTTAATACTTCTCTGATTGCAATTTGGGAGCCCAGAAGTAAAAACCCCAATTTCCAAGGCTGCATGTTAGAGGAGAGGGCACTCACCATTTCCAGACCTTCACCAGGTCATCCAGGGATCCTGTGACCACCGTCTCAGAGTTTTCTTTCTTGTTTGTCCCCCAGGCAACTGACCAAATGGCATCATCATGGGCTAGAATGGAAAGCGCTTCATTTTAAAAGTCTTCATGCAACTTCTAAACTGAATGTGCTAAGATGAAGCTGAAATACTGTTACAACAACTCTGAGGTAATATCTACCTGTATCACTTTATTGTTTTGCAAACTGCTTTCTCATACAGCTTTTATTATAACTGTGGAGGCAGATATGAAAACTGGAGGTTCTGAAGAAGCTACTTGCCCCAAATCACAGGTTACCAGGTAGGGCAGCAGTACCATAGTAATCCAATGTCCTTTCTACTTTAGCATGCTGTCCAACATGCATTAGTTTGGAATGGCTCTCACTTAGCTAAAGTGAAACCCACCCCAAAAAGAGATCTAAAGTTGATAAGAGTTATTTCTTAGAGATCCTTGGAAACCAGTAGGCAGGTCTGAAAATAAATAACTAAAGCAGCCTCCACGCATGAGTTGCCTTTTGCCACAATGTCTATTATGTTTAATGGGCCAGTTATTACTTTAATCCTTTCATAAGTATTACCTCAGCCACAACAACCCTATGAAATAGGTACTGTGAATAGTATTTTCATTTTACAGATAAGGAATCAGAGGCTTAGAGAAGCCTAGTAGCTCACCCGAAGTCAAAATCTAAGAAGAGGCAGAACTGGGATTCAAACCCAACCTCTCTATTAACTAACGTCCACTTTAAATTCTAAGTCTTTAAGTTGCATATCTGGCAGGCCATGCCGGTGGGTCTGCAGACCTGGTGCAGGAATATAAATGTGACAAGTGCACAAGGTGGCTTTCTTCATACCTGGCAGCATTTCTCCAGGAACACCTTTTCAAGATATGAATACAAGGGCATTCAACTTAAACAGCTGTGAGTTACATACATGGCTTCCGTTACAATCCCCACGCGACCCAAGCCTGCTAGCTTGCCAGCCAGATGGCATTCGCTGCATACAAGGTAGCTGACTGGCATGCCTGACTAGCTACTAGTTACCTATGCTAGCTAACCTGAAAGAATGCTTTTGGCTTAAACTTTAGACTACCTAAATGTCACCTACTTAAAGTGGAAGAGCTTTTATTAGGCATTCCACAAATTCCTCCAGGCTTTACCTAACTCATCCAGGCTGTGGTGGAGAAATGGGATACATGTGAATAGTCCAGGCACATACTCCTTTTGAGGTATGAAGTCCGGTATCACTGGCCAGTTACCTTTCTAGACTGAACTCTGACCTGCCTCCTGCTCCCATTCCCACCACTGCCTCCAATGCACAGCCCCCAGCCCACCCCCCACACTCAGTAGTCTCGACAGAAATTCACCTCGCTGTTACTATATCCTTCACTTTCATTGAGGGTCAAAGGTCCTCTGCACTTGTTGTAAATGAAGGAGCCCGATAAAAACCCCCAAGAGAACTTCTGAGTTCAGGGCCAGGCTCAAGTTTACCTCCCCAGATGAGCTGTGGCATTAACAGATTTCTGAGACTCAAAGCGTTTCCCTCTTTCACTTTGATAGCTGGGAAGCTCAGAGTTCCTCAGGTGGGAAAGCTTTCCTCAGCCTGGAGTTCTCCGGTCTGTCATTTGACTCCTGCTTTTCCTTTTAAGTTAGTGGCTTGGTTTTTGCTGTTGTTGTTGTTTGTTTTTAAGTGTATTTGTTTTCAGCTGCTTCTGCCAATGTTTCTGCAGAGTACAGTTGGAAACTGCATGTCTGGTCAGTATGACAAAAGCCTTACGCCAGGGACAACAGTTTTTCATAGGTAAATTTGCTTGAACAGGCAAGCTGCTTACCTTGCTCTTGTTTGAAGAGAATACTGTACTAAAAAAGAACAGAAGACACATTAAACCAATGGTCAGATTTCAGATGTGTCCCATCCCTTCCCTAAAACACCCCCTGGCACCCAACTCACCGCCCTGCCCCCGGTAGATATAGTCACCACAGTGTTAGCTGCTTCCCCTGCCTGATCTCTTAGGAGCTCCTTGATTCCTGCTCATGCAAGGTTTGTAGAGTCATACCAGAAAAAAATTAGTTCTTTAATTTTAGACAAACTATTGTCTCTTCTCCCTAACCACTATTACCAACCCAAAAAGGAGAGCAGTAAATTACGTGTTTTTTCCTGCTCTGATCACCAGGAAGCTCAGAGTCCAGTTTGCAGCTTAATTTTTGCAGCTGTATAAAACCACACAGTCTGCATAACCTGTTAACTCTGTCCCTAATTTATTACAAAGATATGTTTCTCTTTTTCTGATCTTTGTTTCTTTCTCGTTTTTGTGTACAAATTCTTTTAAGCTTCCTCAATCCCTTTGTAAACTGTGGTATAGACTTAGATAAAATAATCCTCCTCTTAGTGTTGTGCATTTTACTAGTGCCACCTACCCGCTGGTGACTAGGTGCCCAGGGTCACCCTACTCTTCAGGAGAAGAGCAGGAATCAGATGCTAGTTTTCTGACTACACACCCAGACAACGTACTGGGCTCGAACCTGCCGAAGAGACCAACTGATATTCTTTCTCTCCATAGGCCTTACCTGGTTGGTCATTTCCTTAACCAAGGATGAAGGGCTAAAGGCCAGACAGCTCTGTGGAAACAATACCAGGGTTTCAGTAAGGGGGTGTCATCAGGACAGAGGGGGCTACAGAAGGTTCCCCTTGATCAAGAAAATAAGGCAACTCTTTGGCAGAGTTGCCCGGACACTTTTCTGTGGATCAGTCCCAGGGGCCCCCTTCACAAGCCCTACCAGGTGGCACGGACTTCTTTCTCAACTAGTATCTATCACCTCTCATGTTTTCTTCTCCTCAAGTTGACTACAGAGAGGGACCAGTCTCCCTCCTTTGCTGCTCTTCAGAGAGATAAAAACCACAGGACCTTTTAATTTAAAATTTTATTTATTCAAAACTCAACAAGCAAATATGGGGGAGCAAAGTTCTTAGAGTTCATGCGGGGATCTCAGCCAAAAATGCCTATAAGAGCCAGTAGGCATGTAAATGAGGACATGAGCTAGAGGGAGACACATGTCTCCCAAAAGGTGCTGAAGTCCTTAAGGACTTAGCTCAGCTAAACACAAACTTAACCATAGGAATAGATTTAATTTCTCATGCTATAGTAAGAGTTCTCAATCTTTTTTGTGTGTGCTATAGACCCTCTAGCAGCCTTGTAAAGCCTATAAACCCCTTCTCAGGATGTTTTTAAATACATAAAATAAAATACATAGGATTAGAAAGGAAACCAAGTATGGGCCATTCTTGTTATTCCAGGCAGTTATGTTCTATAACATCACTGAACACCGAATTAGTGAACACTGACTGATCCACTGCTCCTAAGGGAGACACTGCATTAGGTTCCTGCAAGACTCTGATAATATTTTTGGTAACCAAACAATATGTAACTTTGTTTTATGCATGTTTCTCAAAACTACAATGAGGTATCACCTCACGACGGTCAGAATAGATATTATCAAAACATCTAGAAACAATAACTGCTGGAAAGGGTGTGGTGAAAAGGGAACCCTCCTGTACTGTTGGTGGGAATGTAAACTGACACCACCATTATGGAAAACAGTATGGAGGTTCCTTAAAAAATTAAAAACAGAACTACCATATGACGCAGCAATCCCACTACTGGGCATATACCCTGAGAAAACCATAATTCAAAAAGAGACATGTACCACAATGTTCACTGCAGCACTATTTACAATAGCCAGGACATGGAAGCAACCTAAG
Organism: Lagenorhynchus albirostris; assembly: GCF_949774975.1. Taxonomy (NCBI): domain Eukaryota; kingdom Metazoa; phylum Chordata; class Mammalia; order Artiodactyla; family Delphinidae; genus Lagenorhynchus; species Lagenorhynchus albirostris. Next base: position 135,129,601 of record NC_083095.1, on the reverse strand, counting down.
TGTCCATCGACACTTGATGATGATGAATGGATAAAGAAGATGTGGCACATATATACAATGGAATATTACTCAGCCATAAAAAGAAATGAAACTGAGTTATTTGTAGTGAGGTGGATGGACCTAGAGTCTGTCATACAGAATGAAGTAAGTCATAAAGAGAAAAACAAATACCATATGCTAACACATATATATGGAATCTAAGAAAAAAAAAGGTACTGATGAACCTAGTTGCAGGGCAGGAATAAAGATGTCGACACAGAGAATGGACTTGAGGACACGGGGTGGGAGGGGGAAGCTGGGGCAAAGTGAGAGTAGCATCGAAATATATACACTACTGAATGTAAAATAGCTAGTGGGAAGCAGCAGCATAGCACAGGGAGATCAGCTCAGCGCTTTGCGATGACCTAGAGGGGTGGGATAGGGAGGGTGGGAGGGAGGCTCAAGAGGGAGGGGATATGGGGACACATGTACGCATATGGCTGATTCACTCTGGTGTACAACAGAAACTAACACAATATTGTGAAGCAATTATACTCCAATAAAGGTCTATTAAAATAATAAAGACACCTTATTTTACGTTGGTAATTCATTAATACTGAACTTATGGCTAACAGCACCAAAATGCTTGCCTATATGAAGTTTATCTACACGTGTGTTTTCTCCATAAGGCACATCACAGTCTTCCTGCACTTAGGAACACTAAGAGTACTTTAGCACTGTGCTTGGGGGGGCCATTTTAAACACTGAAATTACCAATAAAAGCACAAAAATCCAAAAATCATGGCACTAACAGACTGAAAACAAGACACTTGTTTACAGCATGAGAACTGAAGCAAGAAGGCAGAATGTTTCCTTGTTCAACTGCAGCTGAGAATGTGTGTCAGTTGACTCAAAATTTTCACCACCTCACACATGTCCAAGAAAGACCGCAAAAGCACTGCAAGTACTGACTTGGGGCCTACAAATAAATTTTAACATGTAGATGAATTTGCAAATACAGAAGCTGAGAATAAAGATCAACTGTATACCGAAATAAAATTTTACCAAATACAAAAAAAAAAAATTTTACCAAATACAAAAATTAAATTTGTGATAGCATAACATGTGATTCTTAATTTACACATTACATAACAAGATCTAGCAGCAAGTCTAATAACTACCGTAATTTCAAAGTTGTCATGAGCTTACACAGTATGCTAAGATATGAAAATATCTGTAATTTCTATTGGTGACAAAGTCAACCTGTCAATACTGTGGTTTGTTGACAACATTCATAATCGAAAGAAACGCTAAATTTCAGTTAGAGGTTAGAGAACATAAGGATGCAATTTTTCTTCTCATCCAAGTTCATGGCTCCCTCAATTCTATCCATCGACAGAGGAGACCATACAGCTAAGGCATCCAGGTTCAGGTTACTTGCTTTAAATTTGTAAACCCAAAAAGGCTACCGTGAAGGTTTTCCAAGGATAACAGAAAAAACAAACAAACGATTTGTAAATAATCTTTGCCTGTGAAGATCTCAATCAAGTTGGTAGTGCTTAATTTGTGACCCAAGAACAGGATCTTGGCCAGGGTAGGAAAGACAGGCAGGAGCTCAAGCCAGTTTTGCTGAAATGAACAGTATTACAACTCTGCTTGGGCACCAGCCCTCTGCCCAGTGAAGCAGAGGCCTACCCTCTCCCCTTCCAAATCCTGCCTCACATCCCTGCAACAGAGAGAAACAAAGAGTAGGAAGGTTTGCAGGAAGCCAACTCCATGAAGCCAGCCTCCTCAAGACAGAGGTGTGCTTCTATCAATGAATGCACGTTTGAGGATATACCATGAGTCAGGCTCTGTTTTACGTTCTACACATAGGTTAGCTCACTGAACCCTCTCACCCCACTTAGTAGATATTCTTATTATCACCTCTACCTTCCTGATAAGGAAAGTGAGACTCAAGAGAGGTTAAGGAAGCTTCCTAAGGTTAGTCTGACAGTAGAAGGTGGAGACAAGCTATAGTATAGGCCACCAAGCTACACTACCTCTTACATCAGTTTCTTATCCTCTAATAATTTAAGAGCTAAGAGGACCCCAAAGCCCTCTCTTGCTACCTTCTCTCTTAAGAGAACTTTCCTCCCAACTTCCTAGGCAGAATTCATTGCTCCCTCCTCAGTGTTTCTAAAGAACTTTACACATGTCCCTATTAAAGTACTCAGGCAGGTCAGCAACCCATAACACTACATGGTACTTGAAATAAAGATAACTCAGCCTGTGCTTGTACCTGTCCAGCTCGCTACCTAAGAAGACAGCGTGGCCCACCACTGGAAAACTTCGGTTAAGACAGTCGTTCCGTCTACGGACACTGAGACCTTTACTGCAGAGAAAGCAGCCCTAATCTCGAGGCTGCAGAGAACACCCTCAGGATGCAAGATGAAGCAATCTACCCTCTCCCCTTAGGCCCCGCACGTCGAGAGGCAGCCAGGATAAATGGAGTCACGGAAGCCACTACCCTCGGGCCCCGCAGCCTAGAGCATTCCTGAGCAAACCGTCTTAGAGGCAGCCTCGGGCCCACCCTCGCTCACCCGCCCTCCAGCCTGGGCGGTTAGCGACTGCCATCCTCACCGGCTGCGCGGACCAACTCACCGCTTCACTGCCCGGCTGCACGGCCCTGCGGCTCGTCTGACGCCAGTCTCCGCGCGACCGCGACGCGCGGCGATGAGCTCACGAAGGGGCGGGGCATCTCGCTGGTCCCCAGGGCGCCGGCGCATGCCGCAGCGGCGCATGCCGCAGCGGCCCCTGCCGTCGCTACGCCGCGCACGGGGCGGACGAGGATGAGGGTAGGAGGGTAGGAGGGTAGGAGGGTAGAGGGGGAAAGAGGCTACGCCCCGGTCACGCTGGTTTCCCCCGGGGGGCGGGGCCCCTGGGAACATGCTTCCGGAAGCGCAGTTTTAGGTTTCAGCAGCTGACCTCTTGGCCGTTTGGGTTCCAGTCTCTTCATTTGTAGTTTGAGATTAAACTACACATGATGACTGCAAGAGTTCTGTTGCTTCAAAAATTTTTCAGTGAAATACAGCTTTGTTTTTCAAACTGCAAGTCACAACCTGTTACTGTGACGGATATCAGTTTATTAGGTCGCGACCAGCATTTTAAAACAAGGCGATGGAAGGGTGGAGGCACGCACCCTATCCTCGCAAAGCTGCCCGGCTGCTCCTGGCTGCTGGTCACTGCCCAAGGCTCTCTGGGCAGGAGGGAACAGATGTTTGGGGGAGCGGAATGTCTGGGGGCGGCCCCTGAAGGGTTAAGCCTTCTTTCAGCTAGTCGTGGGAGAGAGTACAGTCTCTCCTGATTAAAACTGGTTTAGAAGTCCAAAAAGATTCTAGTAGGACGTGATGATAGTATAGTCACGGTGAATGCAAACCTCTGAAGTATCCACGTACTCTTACCCTATCTCCACCCCCACCCCAAGTTAGAGTTTCCCAGTATCTAGTTTATTAGGACCATCTTGAGTTCTATGATGATTTCAGGAAACTGTTAAACCGTATATCTGTTGTCCATACAACTGGATAAAGTTCATCTTTGAGGTCTTTCTGAGGAGGCTGTGTGGCCCAGAAATTTGCTGAATACACTCACGAGTCTCCCAGGGCCCATTCTCTGGTCCTCAGTCATCCCTTCAGTGACACCTCTGTCCATGGAAACTTCATCCAGCCCCAGTGGATCCTCTGCATGTCATGGGTTTAGTAAATTTGGGTCAAAGTGAGCAGGCTTCAAGACTTACCTTGAATTGTCAAAAGTCTTACATGGCGTCTCGTAAAAGTCAAGTTATCCCTGCAACCATTCTGGATCTATTTGACCACAGGGCATTTGCCTCTGAAGCTAAGGAAGAATGTACAAATTATATCCTCAGACCAGGAAGCTTGTCTTGAAACCGGAGGTAATTCCTATCACATTGACCTAAGTGCTGAGTGGACCCCAGTGTTCAGGCAAATTCCACAGAACTTGGTTCACAGAAATCGGGCCCTGTAATGGCTGGCATCCAAGTTCCTAAAGTGTAGAAAGGACTTAACGTCGGTCCCCAGTGCAATGGCTTTTAGCAGTGAAGTGAAGAGTGATCCACTGCCTCCCTGTGCAACTGATTGCCAGTTTTGGCCAGTCTTAGTTTTTACCCCTTTATTTTTGTTGGCAGAGTTTGTGGGTTTCTCTGGATTTTGAATATAGACTGATTATTATGTGATCTCTCCCTAACCAGGATAATCGGGCCATCTTTACTTTTAGCTTATATAAAGAAGTATTCTTGAATACTCCTACTTTAAGAATGGTGAAATTTTGTCTAAAAAAATGCTTACAACTATATAGTTAAATGAATTTTAATTTGTGTGATTTGGGCTTATGTGGGTTATTTTTTTCCCTGCACATTAACTGTAAATATTCCACCTCTAAATTATTCTGAGAGCACACTGATCACTTTTATGCCTTTTATCTGTTGTCAGAATACTAAGGCTTTCTGCCTCTGTTTGCTTGCTTCCAAATCTGCTACTATTAATTTCCAATTGAAGCAAATTGTTCTGGGTATTAATTCAATTTTTGTCAGCCATTATAGTTGTTCTGAATGAAAATTCAATCATCTCTCAAAAGAGAAATATAATAGATTAAAAAAATAGAAGTTGTAAGAGTGTATCGTGCACTTAAAGATACGTCATATTTTATTAAAAAACTTGTTTCACATAGGCAGGTAATTGATCACAAAGGAAAATGTATTTCCTGCTGTGGGTTGTGACCAAGAAGTTTGAAAATCATTGCAGTAAAGACTTTCTAAAGACTTTCCAGCTCTATAGTTCTATAATTGTGATAGGAACTCCAAATCATTCATTCAAAAAGGATGTATTGTGCACCTGCTTTCACCTCTAAAGCACCCCTAGAGTGCCAGGCACATGAGGTCATTGGCCTTAGTATCAGGACTGTGAAGCAAGGATAACTGGCCTTTTTTGTGCCGTGAACATCTTTGGCATCGCATGAAGTCTCAGCATAATGTTTTTAAATGCATCAAAACAAAACACATAGGATTACAGAGGAAGCCAATTATATCAAAATAGTTATCAAAATATTTGTGAAATAGTAGTATATGTGCTTCTTTATGAATGCAGCAGGTCTAATAACTTCTGTAATTTCAAAGTGGCAATATGCATAAACAATATTTCAAGTGATCTGCAACAGCTGTAATGTGATAGGAAAATATCTGTGATTTGTCTTGGCGACAAAGCCACTGCTACTGCTTATACTTTCAGGGTTTATTGCCTACATTCATTATTAAAGGAAATATTAAATTCTAGTTAGAGGTTAAAGAAAATAAAGATATAATTATTTTCTACCAAAAATCACAGATCCCTCAAAAGCCTGTTGCAAAGCAAATCTAGAGAGAATTGCCAATGCAACTGCATGGCATTTAAATATCTGTAAGTTGTGATCCTACAGATTAGGAGGGATGGAAAGAATTTTAGCATAAAATCAAGTGAAAAATCCAAGCTCACTGTGAAATAACTCAGGTGTATAGCCTGCCCTGAAAAGCTCTGCAGAGCACAAGGAGGCCCACCCTGCAGGGCAGCAGCCCTGCAGGGATAGAGCTGTTCCCAGAGAGTGGCTCACTGTTTTTCCAGCCAGTCAGACCCAGAGAGAGGCTGAGATAAGTAGAGTGATACAAGATCACAGTGTCCAAGGACTTACCCTTGACTCCTCTCCTCTCCACTCTATACCTCTTCCCTTCACTCAGAGTCACAGGTCTGAGCATTTCAGAAGGGAAGGAGCCTTTAGGGTCTACCCCACACCTATCTTCCTCTAGAAAACCCATCATGGAGTCATCCGGCCTCTGGTTGCACACTTCCAAAGACAGGGAGCTCACCATCTCCTTGAGAGGAAGGGCTACTTCTGCTCCAGTTCCAGGAAGCCTTCGTTGACTTCCTAGAAAACACGAGAGTCAGTGGGTGTGGAGTGGGGCGCAGGTGTAGGTCCTGCTTTCTCCTCAGCACAGGCAGAGGGGTAGGCGTCTGCGGGCTGTGTCTGCCCCGTGTGGGGCTCTCAAGGAACTCCACATGGGCTCCCTGCGGTCCTCCTCTGAACCCCGTCTGGCAAAGCCTGATGTCAGGACCCCCACCCCACCTTTCTGCGGTTCATCCCAGGCTCCCCACTGGCTCCCACAGCTGACCCCAACTCTCCCCCTTGCTGTTTTCTCTTCTCCTGTGCATTCTGCAGGCTGCAGCTCGTCACATGGTGCCCTCTCCGTCTATGGCCACTCCCCTCACTCCAACCCCAAAGACTCTGCCACTCTAGGATCAACTTGCACCTCCTTCTGTCTTCCTTGCTCCCACCAACAGTCTCCCTGGCCCTTCTTGTTTTCAGGTTGGGCACATAGGGGTTAAACAACTCAGGCTCTAGGGTCAGAATGCCTGGGTTCAATCTTGTCTGCTCCACTCTGCAGCTCTGGGTAAATTATGTAACCTCACTGGGCTTCATTCCTTTATCTCTAAATTGGGGATAATCATGGTACCTTCCTTTTAGGTTGATAATGATGATTAAAAGAGTTAACATATGTAAAGTGCTTAGAACAGTGCCTGGCACATAGTAAACACTCAATAAATGTCCGCTATTATTACTCTTACAATTATTTTCTGCAAAGTCATAAACACACAGTTCACCTTTAGGAAGGCCCTGAAAGTCCCAAGGTCTCCTTCCTTCACTGGTTCCCTGGACAGCTAAGGGCATTTGCATCTCTGAAGCTAATAGCCAGGGCAACCCCTAGACATCACCCAGAAATGATCTACTCTGTGCATTTCCTCACAAGGAAACTTCTAGAAAGCTATGGGAACCTTTCCTCCTCTAAAGCAGTGTCCTCACATACTCACCATTTAAAAACTTTTACCATGCACCCCCCCATATGTGTATATTATTTATAAATGATGTGTATGTACTACTCTGCTAATACATTTGCATATCTTATGGACCAAATACAAAAATAGAATTTTAAAAAGATGAAAAAATATATAGTCAGAAGGTCTAATATTTTCTTCCCATATCCCAGTGGATGGTCTTGCCCACTATCTGGGGTGCACAAATCCCACTTTGGAGATCCTAACATCTCCAAATTTTTGTTTTGGTTTCAAACATTTGGAGAGCTGCACTGGTGAGTGTATGGATGGAGCCACGCACTGAGAAACACAACTGCACAGGATACTTGTGATCATGCTGCATAGGGATTATACAGAGAAGGAAACTGACCCTAAGAAAGGTAAAGTGACTTCTCCAGGGTCACTCAGCTGGCAAATTGCAGAGTAAGGTTGAAACCCAGGTCGAATTGGGAGATGGTTATTTCTTTTTTTATTCCCAATTCCACAGTTTTAGGAGAGGGAAAGTTGGGGCACAGGAGGTCACAAGAAGGACAGGGGTGGCTGAGAGGGTGGGGACAGAGTTCTTATCTGGCCAGAGGCAGGAGTCTCGCTTCATATCCAAACCCATAGGGAACTCATTGCTCCTTCTCCAGGTGGTCTGGGGAGGCTGAGCCAGGGAACCTCCTGGAACTGGCTTCCTACTCTGCAACCAGGGTCCCTGGGTAGGCCCCACCCAGTCTGCTGAACACAGTCCAAAGCTGCAGGCCACCAGCTCGGGGCATTACCGACGTTGGCCACAGGGTGGCAGTCACTGCCTGCCCATGGTAACGTGACCGGTTCTGCGGACAGGGATGGAGCAGCTGATATCTGCTCTCTTGGGCTCCTCCAGACCCCAGAGGCAGAAACTGCCTACTGTTCGGTCACTATGGGACCCCAAGCAAAGGGGCCTCTTAGGCCTCAAATTCCTTACCTACATAATGGAAGTCATAATACCATGGCCTAAACTGCTAGTGGTTTTCAAAGTGTGGTTCCCAGACCAGTCGCATCAGCATCACCTGGAAACTTGTTCAAAATGCAAAATTCTCAGGCTCCAGACCAGACCTGGAGCTGGGCCTCGCCATCTGTTTAAAGAAGCCCTCCAAGGTGACTATGATGCAGGCTAACATGTGAGAACCACCGATCTCAACCAAATGAGAAGATGGAAGAGGAAGCTGGGTACCAAGGATTATTGTTAAGCTCCTTGGAATGGCGCAGTGGTTCCCACAAAACCTGGGGTGAGGAGGATGGAAACGCCATATCCTTTGGAGGCCTGGAGACCGAGCTATGGGATTCCCCTTGGTAAATCCCTGCAGGTGCTGGCTAGGGAGATTCCCCCAAGCGAGTGAGAGCAGATGGTAGAAGCAGGGGAGAGAGAGCCTGGGGAGAGGCAGCTGAGGCCCTCTCACCCTCCACACACACCTGACCTAAGGGCTGCAGCCTGTGGGCACAGCCTGGGAACTGAATGGCCTTGTGCCCAAGCACTGATCAGGGTGGTTCTGTTCAGTTTGATTCACCAGCTGCTGGCCAGGTGTTGACTCTCATTTCTTGCCCAGGGCTTCTATACCAGTGTCACCATCTTGGCTTGTGTGGGGTCAGGTTGGGAACATACAAAGGCATCAGATGGCGCTCCTGCTGCCAAGGAGCTCCCAGTGATCCTTGCCAGGCCTCTAAACCATCCTCAACAGGGATCAGCCTTCGAATCAGAAAAGCTGTAGCCCGCCGGCTTCTCCCTACACCAGATGTCTAGGAATTACATATCCCCATTTTATAGAAGAGAAAAGTTGGCACAGAGAACAAGGTTAATCTAGAGCACCTGAAAAGCCGTGGCAAAATGGGAACTAGAACCCAGGCTCCCTGAGGCCCTGTGCAGGCTGCCTCTCCGACCTTGAGGGCTGGAGCCCCACCTCTAACTGCCTGCAGTGCCCACACCCCTCAAGAAGGGGCAGAAGCCAGGAGTGGACTCACCCTAGACTGGGAGACTGGGTCACACACCCAGGGGAGTGCAGTTGTGCTGGGGGAGGGGCAGGGGCCGGGCAAGCCCAGCAGGACATAGAATTCTGCCCCCACACCGCGACCTTCCGGGCATTGTTGGCATCTACCGACGGACACAGAAAGCAGCAAAGTCAGGCTGTAGAAACAGGCTGCTGAAGAAATGGAGAGTGTTGGAAAGTGAGCCAGGGAGGCCAGAGTGGTGGGCCTGCCAGGAGGAGGCTGCGTGCCCCCAGAGGGTGGTGGGAGTTGGGTGGGGAAGCTGTGAGCCACAGCCTGCAGAGAATGAGACGGGACAGGTTGGTAGGTGAGGGTGAGGAGGAAGGTGGAGAGGGGTCTACCTGGATGATGAGAGCTTCAGAGCAGCAGAAGGAGGAGGACCCGTGGTGTGCTGGTCAACGTTTAACAACAGGGTCGGGCTTCCCTGGTGGCGCAGTGGTTGAGAGTCTGCCTGCTAATGCAGGGGACACGGGTTCGAGCCCTGGTCTGGGAAGATCCCACGTGCTGTGGAGCAACTAGGCCCGTGAGCCACAACTACTGAGCCTGCGCGTCTGGAGCCTGTGCCCCGCAACAAGAGAGGCCGCGATAGTGAGAGGCCCGCGTACTGCGATGAAGAGTAGCCCCCGCTTGCCATAACTAGAGAAAGCCCTCGCACAGAAACGAAGACCCAACACAGCAAAATAAATCAATTAATTAATAAACTCCTACCCCCAACATCTTCTTTTAAAAAACAACAACAACAACAGGGTCTTCGGGGAAGGAATCTAAACCTGGTTCATAGCATAGGCCAATTGCTGTGGTGTAAATATAGCTCCTGCGGACGATTTCAGTGACAGACCTGATGTCACCGACCAATGCACAGAATCTGCTGCAGTAAGCTGGTATGCGTGGCTCCAGCACACCCCTAGCGATTCGTGACCCAGGGTGTGCAAGGGGTGCGAATACCTTACGGTGTCCGCTTCAGAGGCTGCCGGGAAGGAGTATCCTCTGGGAAAAGCAGGGTTGGAGTAAGGGACTGTGAAAGAGTTGAAAATATGGAGACTTGTATTTGCAAATTTAGGGGGAATAAGGATTGAGAGCAGGGTGGGAAAGGCAGGATTGCAAGGCAATGCTGAGCAGAGGGGCCTGGACTTGGGAGCCAAGGGGGCAAACCAAGCCCTGGGAAGAGAGCTCACTGCCAGTAGAACTTGAGAATCCCTTCCCCTCCTCAGCTTAAGCCCAAAGTCTCTTGCCAGGACAGAAGGGTGTCAGCACTAAGGCGGAAAGCTTGGGAAAGCACCAGGTATCCTGTATTGAATGCACTTCTGAAGGACAAAGAGAATTGAAAAACAAAGGGAACTTTAGAACAGCCTCACCACAAAGCTCCTCCCTCCTAGAGCCCTAACTCGGAGAGGCAGCTAAGGTCCAAGCCGCACACCTGGAGAAGAGTTTCAAGTGCATTCCTGTGATGCTGCATTTCCAGCTGAAAGCACCAACTTTTTTCCTTGTCTGCCACTGAACCAAAATTAAGAGCAGAAGCCTTAAAGCATGTGGAGAACTTGCTGTGCGGTTATGTCAAAAGTGCCCCAAGAGGCTGTGTGGCGTGGCAGCCAGAACACGGAACCTCACATTAGGAACTGTTATTATTATTGCCCTTGTTATTGTTATAATTCCTATTTCTGAGCACTTACTGCGTGACAGGCAGGAAGCTGGCATTTCACCCAAATTGTCTCCTTAACCACTGGAGGTTCTGGAAGGGAAAGTTTCTGGCTGGCCTCTGCCAGAGCCCTCTCTGGGCCTTAGTTTCCTCATCTGTCTGTCCAGGGAGACCATAGGCTCTGGGGCACCTTCCAGTCTTAACGTTTGGTTCCACCTCAGCTGTCCTAATTGAGGTGTTCTGCCCATTGGTTTGCCATGCTGGCTGTGAGCTGCCTGTGTTGCACACAATTAAACTGTATTCTTTACTGTGCTGGATGCTTTCTGCACAGCCCGCCCAGGTCCTATTAACCCCAGGTTTCAACCAGCTCGGCCTCTGTGTAAGCTGATGGCACCTCCCCTCCCCCTGACTCTCCACCTCTACCCTCCTGCCTGGGGGCGCTGCTCCACATTCACCAGGAAGGGTGGGGGAATTATGGTTGGTGGGGCAGCCCTGACCAATGGGGGGTGGAAGCTGAGGGGTAAATGTTCTCCCATTTTCCCCTGAGGGAAAGTTCTGAGACACCTGTTACATGGTTCTTCAGAAGGCCCCAGGGGTCAAACGCCAGCCGCACTGGGGGCCCGACTCAATAATGCATCCTCGATTTGGCATTTTCTTCTTCCCCATTTCACCTGTCTCTCCCTCCTGCTCCCAGGGATCACGTTCCTAAATCAGCTCCCCAGTTGGGAGTCTGCCTCAGGCTCTGCTCTGGGGGGAATCCAGGCTGAGTTTCCAAAGGTCCATAGCTGAGAATAATCTACTGCTTTGATAAAGCGGAGTAACTCCTGTGTGAAGTTCTCACTCCCCTGCATTCAGAGATGCTTTCTGGAGGGGTAAGAAGGCCTGTGGAGGGACTTCCCTGGTGGCGCAGTGGATAAGACTCTGCGCTCCCAATGCAGGGGTCCAGGTTCGATCCCTGGTCAGGGAACTAGATCCCACATGCATGCCGCAACTAAGGAGCCCATGTGCTACAACTAAGGAGCCGGCAAGCTGCAACTAAGGAGCTCGCCTGCCGCAACTAAGACCTGACACAACGAAATAAATCAAAATAAATATTTTTTTGAAAAGAAGAAGAAGGCCTGTGGAATGGGGGAAGCTCTGAGGAGCCTTGCTCAGCCCCAGGGAGGAGGTGTTAGAAGAAGGTCTGTAGCTGGGGGAGATAAGTGAGAAGCCTGTGCTGGTAGGTGGGGGTGTCGACCAAAACCCATCACACTGGTGCGGGGGTGTGGGTAGTTGCTCCTGGGGGTGTCCTGTGCCTGCAGAGCTGAGTTCTTCTCTGCACAAAGGCCTAGATGGAGAGGAATTGACCCAGGTCCTCCATGGACCTCAATTCCAGAATCAGGGAGACCAAGTCTGGGGAAGGGGCTCAGGTAAACGAGGCCCCCAGCCAGTAGATATCAGCTGTGAGCCCTCAGTCACGAGAGCACAGGTCCTGCCCAGCTGAGGTCTCCAGGGGAGAGGCAGTGTTCAGGTGGGGTGAGGAGGCTGTACTCCCTGGAATAGCTAAAAGATAATGGCATCTTTGACCTGCGGAGAGCCGGGATGGGGGTGGCAGGGGTGGGTGCCCGAGCCTCCTCCGCAGACTTCTGCAGGGCAGTGCTGGTCAGAGGAGTGAATGCGGGCTCTGACCTCGAGGTGGGGCCCCGAAGACGTGTCTGGACCCACAGCCAGAAGGCTCTTTGTCACAAGCACAACGATTCCGCAGGACAGGTACTGCCTAGGAGGGGTGAGCCTCCTGTTCCGGGGGATGTATAAGCCGTCGTAGCGAACTGCCAGATGCAGGGCTGGCAGCGCAGACCCCAGGATCACAGTGTAGCCTCCAGGCTCTCCCTGCTCTCTATGTACTGCCCCTCCTCCGCAGTCACTCTGGAATTGCTCCCGTTTCTGAGCTGCTGACAGCAGCCCCGCAGAAGGCTGAAAGAACGTTAGAACCAGGACAGGCTCTAAGCCTGGCACTCCTCCATCCCCCGTAGATCATCAAATCCACACCAGGATCTCCCCGGGCACCCCATCCAAGTAGGCACCCAGATCTTGGGGCCTTTTGCTGTGCAGACCTGTAAGGTCCAGGCAAAGTCCCCACCCACTGCGTTTGGGGCCCTCAGTCTGGGCCGTGGCCTACCTCTCTGGCCTCAGTGCTGGCTCCCCTTACAATCAGACCCCTCTCTCTTCGCTCACTGGCTCCTCCTGTCCCACTCTCCAAATCCAGCTGGCCACTCAATGCCCTGCCCGGCCCATGCAGGAATCCTTCTCTGAGGCCCCCGCAGGGGCTCTTTTTGTGTCTTTTCCTGCAGGCCAAGGAGTGAAGAGAGACAAAGCCACTCTGAGGGGAAGGTGGAGGGAGGGCAGTAGTAGGATTAGATGTGCTCAGGTGATGGACCAGTGGGGTTTCTGGGTGCTGGGGGAGCTCTGCCCCACGAGGTGACCTCGCTCCATGACCTAGCCTCAGGACAGGGAACCAGAAAGGTAGAGTGGGGAGCAGGGTTCAGGCCTGGGGCTGTTGAAGTCTCCGTGACAACCAGGCTGAGACTACCAGGGTGTGGCTAACCCTGTGGAGGGGGACGGGTAAGGGATCCCTGCGGTGGGAAAGGGGGCTGGAGGCAGAGGTTCAGCAGGGGAACGGAAGGGCTTCAGCAAGTCCTGCTGGGAGGTGGGCCGGGCAGCTCAGAATGGTGAAGCCACACTGTTCCCCTCTGCACTGTGCCTCTCTCCGGGGCCCAGGGCCTCCCCACTCTGGAACCCACGCTGACCTGCCCTGCTGGCTGGAGCTGGGCCTCTAGAAATCCATCCCTCCCTGTTTCCTGGCCCCTCTCTGTCCCTAAGCCAGAGGAGCGTCCCCAGGCAGCCCGATGTCATGACACGCACTGTGGTGTCAGACTGGGTTCTAACCTGGGCTTGGCCACTACTGGGAGAAGTGCCTTCAGCTATTTACGTCTCAGTTTTCTCATCTGTAAAAGAGATGAGAACTTCTTGGGGTTGTTACGAAGATTCAGTTAATGAGATAACCATGCCACACTTAGCACAGTGCTTGGTTCCCAGAAAGTGCTCCATACATAGGAGCTATTAGTGGTTGAGTCATTAGTTTTTGTTATAATCTTTCATTTTGCTGAAAGGCAAACTGAGGTCTAAAGAGAGGGCAGGACTGACTGAGATGAGCGGGATGAGAGCTGAGCCCCTGATGCCTACTCCGTTTGCAGACCTCTGTCCCTCTAGGGCAAGTCCTATGGCTTCAAGGTTGCTGGCACTCCCTCCACCCTGTCTCCCATCCTCCCCATCTGCTCTGTATCTGCTTTTAAGAAGGACCTGGCCTTCGGGGGCTTCACCAGGGAGGGAGGTCAGGCCCTGGGCTTTAGGGAGGGTCCAGGTCCTTTGCTGGCTCTGTGGGAGGGTGATGCTGGCCCTGCCCTTCAGAGGATGGGGAAGCCCAACTGTGCCCCAGAACCCTACACAGCCTCCTCTGGGACTTGTCCAAGGAGTGAGGGGAAGGGTTTGGGAGGGTGGTCAGGAGATCTGGGTTCTGACCTCAGCTCTGCCACCAACCTGCTGTGTGCTTGGAGCACATCACAGCTCTCCCTGAGATCCAGTTTTCTTAGTCACACAAACATGGGCCCTCTGCAGTGGCCAAGGTCTTAGTCAGCCCAGAAGGGTACTGAGCTCTGGACTGGCAGGGGATAATTCTGTCCTCACAGAAAGTGATGGCTCCTTGGGCGCCAGACCTTTGGGGACGGGGTTCCTGCTCTGTAGTGGCTGCCTCCGCAGACCCCTTGTCAATTAATCTGGCAGCTCACTGTCCAGGAGCAAGTGGTCTTTGAGAGGCATAATGTACCCGTGTCAGAATGAGCTATGGGATTTACCATGGGGCCACGATCACTCCTCCCCGCTCCACTCCCTCCCCCGACAGGCTTGCTTTGTCATCCGGTCCCTGGATTTGCACGCATCATTGCCCAGCCACACTTCGGTCAGCTGGTGGCCACAGGGGCCTCGTTGGAGGCCCATTATCGGCAGTTGGTTGTGAGGGATGATGGAGGGCAGGCCCATCTGCACACACATTCGGCCCTTTGTCTCTGGATGTGGTGGGGAAGATGAATGAGGCCTGTCGCCAAGCCTCTGCTGCCTGGGGGACATCAGGGACCTGGGACAGACCTTGGGCTGGGTACTAAGGGGAAAGTGGCCTGTGCTCACCTCCGCGGACAGAACCAGATCGATCAGGCTTGAACAGAGACAGCTGGAAGGAGGCAATAGTGAAGAGGGGCCCCAGAAAAGCCATCCGAGTCAGGTGGGGTTTCTGCTTGACCTATGTCAGAGCTTCCTCCATTACAGCTGATGCTCGATCTGATGGAGCTGGGGTTCCATTTGCATCATGTTAATTAAGTCCAGGCTGACAAAGTTCTCAGACCAGTTGATTCAAACTCCCCACTCTATGGTGGGGGAACTGAGGCCTGAGAAAGCCAGGGACTTGCCCAGGGTCACTTCAGGAATCAGCAGCAGGACCAAGACAAGAACTAGTGTGATGAACTTCCATAGATACCCCCACCCCATTTGGCACCAATCCAGCTCAACACACCCTTGATGACCCTGAGACAAGTTCACGTTCCCAAGGGCAACAGAGGGCAGAATGGAGCTTTTGTGCATTTGGGGGCTTTTAGGGGTTGAGCCTGAGGCTGGGCTGGCCTCTGGCTGTAGGAGGCTGTCTTGTTTCAGAGGTTTAGGCAGGGCCAGCAGACCAGCAGAGATGGGAATGGAGGACCTGAAGCCGGGGGAGCTGCTTCTAGGCTGCCTCCGTCAGCATGCTCCAACTTATCCATCTCCCATGGCTCCCGATGAACCCAGGGCACAGTCCTAACTCCTCGGCCTGGCACTGAAGGCCCTCTGTGATCTACCTCTGCCCACCTCCTGTGCCCATCTCAGGAAGGCATCCAGTCTCAATGCCACTGGCCCTGAAGAACCTTCCTCTAGACTCACAGTGCTCTGCTCCAAGCGCTGACATACTGCCTGGTTTGGAAGATCGTTTCCATGCCTCTCCTTCAGCTGAATTATATATATTCTGTGCCTGGCCTGGGTCCCCAGTTCCCAAAATCAGCACAGGAGCTCAATGAATGAGGAAGGAATGAAGCGACAAAAGGCCCAACCCTTCGGGAAAGCATTTCAGGGATACTTGCCAAGAGCCTTCGCATGGCCCTACCTCTGCCTCAGCAATCCCACTCCTGGAACAGTTTCTTAAGGAAATAATCCGAAAACAGAAGGGAAAAAAACCTTCAGGGACACAGATGTTCATTGCAGTGCTCCTCGTGGTGTTAAAAAATGGGCAAGTCCTAATTGTCCAATAGAAGGGGATTTGATTGTTAAGTAAATTAATGTAAGTCCATATGATGGAATTATCCACACTGGAGATTCTGAAACTGGGAGGAAAAGGGAGGAGGAGACAGGTATTTCATTCTGGACCGTTTGAATATTGTATAAGTGCGTTATGTTTGAAGTGCCGCCTTTTAATCTATGGCTTTTCTACACATGCACGGATGATACTTTTCTGGATTATCAATTCTGTTCTACTGATCTGTTTGTTTACTCCCATGCCAATTCCTAGGGTTTTAAAATACTAAAGCTTTAAGATAATATTTTATGTCTGGTGAGATAAGTTCCTCCTCTTTGCTCTTCCTTTTCAAAGCTATTTTGGTGATCCTCATATATTTATTCTTTCACAGAAATTTTAGAGCCAGCCTGCCAAATATAAAAAATCCTATTAGGGCTTCCCTGGTGGCGCAGTGGTTGAGAGTCCGCCTGCCGATGCAGGGGACACGGGTTCGTGCCCCGGTCCGGGAAGATCCCGCATGCCGCGGAGCGGCTGGGCCCGTGAGCCATGGCTGCTGAGCCTGCGCGTCCGGAGCCTGTGCTCCGCAACGGGAGAGGCCACAACAGTGAGAGGCCCGCGTACCGCAAAAAAAAAAAAAAAATACTATTAGTATTTTGTTTAGACTTGAATTTATAGAATATCTTGGGATAGAAAGCTTTATAATATTGAGTCATCCCATTGTAGTATTTTTGAAAATTAAAAAAAAAGTAAAGCGAACACCATACTGCAACATGGAAACTGTTTATGCTATACAAGTAAGAAAACAAATATGGTTCATAATTGTATGTACTATGTGATCACACCGTAACAGATGTGAGGGAGAAACTGGAAGGAAATACAAAAATGCAAACAGCAGGTTATTTTTTTCTTTTCTCCATTTTCTAATTTTTCTATAAAATATTTTAATTTTTAAAATATGTGCACATATTTTTTAGAAAAAGGATGTTGACAAAGTAGAACATATCCCCAAAAGGAAGACCAGGGTGAGGAAGAAACTCAAATGCATACCATCAGAAGATGTTGCAGGTGCTGGGGACAGAAATCTTGGGGAGGAGATGGCATGGTCCAGTCACAGCCTCTGGCTGAAATTTCTGCATTGCTCCCATGGGCTGAGGCCCAAGGCCACCAAAGGCAGAGCCAGCTGAACAGGGAAAGGTGGATGAGCAGGGGCATCTCACAGGCTGTGCCATTGACCCTCAGTGGCTTGGGCTGCCTTGTGGGGACACCCCTAGATGCAGGCAAAATGCACATGTAATGGGGAGGATCTGCCTTAGGTGCCTGAGGCCTAGTCCAGCCTGGGGATCTGTGAGGCTCCAGACGTGGAGCTGAGAAGCCCCTCTGTGCCCACGCCACTTCATACCTGGGAGTGGACTTGCCCATTGGAGGGTCTCTGGTGAGCAGTGCTAAGGGCTGCTGTGGGTTGGGGAGAAGAGGTCCAGGGCAAGTAAACTCAGAAAACAGCTCGACAAACCAAAGCCACATCTACACAAGGGCCAGCAGAATCCCATCCCAGTGACTGAACCACAATACAACTGGGCAACATGAAACAGCCCATCAATTACTGATTGCATCTGTCGCCCTCCAAAAAGTTGGCAATGCCTAGACGCGGTTTCCAAAGGCTCTTCATAAGTTATGCACAAGGACTTGCTTCCCAGGATGTGAACCTGTCAGGGCAGGCTAGCCTGACCTGCTTTTCAAAGTGAGCCCAGCATGTGAACAGCAGGACGGTGTTGTCATTTTCAGGTTAACAATCCAGTCTAAAAAGTGGGCAGTGCCCGTGTTCCCATCCATTGTCTTACCTAACTTTACAAACAACCCATCGAGGGATGGGTTGGTCGCCAAATTTTATAGAGGAGGATGCTAAGGTTCCTTGAGAGGGGAAGTGACTTGCCCCAAGCCCCATGGCAAGAGAGGGATACAGCCTACATCAAACCCGAGTCTGCCGCACAAGTCCACCCACAGGCTTCCCACTGACCCCACAGAATTCTAAGGTTTTGAAGTGGTTGAAACAATAAACTTCCCAAGCAGACTTTTTATTCTCCCGCTCAACAACCCCGTCCCCCATCCCCACACAGAGGGTGATGCCTCCAGGGCAGTCGTGTCAGCTGTCAGGGGCAATGGATGTGTCAGGGCAGAGAAAGAAGATGTATGGGCCATTGTTAATGAGTTAGTGCGTCTGATACTCCCTTCATGGGCTGGGCGGATGGCTCTAATGAGTGCTGGCCCTGGCCTCTCTGAAGACCAGTAGCCCAATCACTGCTATCCTTCATCTGTGCCCCCCAAAATGCCTGTGGCAGGGAGCCACAGGCATTTGGCTGTGGCTAAGAGAGGGGGCTCTTGTAAGATCCACTCTCCCCATCTCTGAGGCATCCATGCCAAATAGGAACAGAGGCATCTGGAGGGGGAAGGGCAGGAGGCAGGTACCAGCCTAGGTACCAGGTCACCTGGGCCCAGAAGAACCTCCAGTTTGGGTGAAAGCAGGAGCTCCATCCCAAGGGTCTCACTCACCTCGTAAAGCCAGGTACTGCCCTGCTTCCTGGGATCGTATCAATATTTTTGCTTCTCTCTACCATGGGGAAAGTAGGACACAGAGACTGATCAAAGGGCTCAGACAAAAGCCCCTGACCACCACTACCACCTGCCCCACCTCCAAGGGGACGGACATAGATTACGAGCCTGATAAGCTCTTCAGATCCCAGGGCCTCCCACCGGATGCCCAAGAAGTGGCATTGATTGGAACCGGGCCCCAGATGCATGGGGCTCCAGCCTCCCCCTCTCTCTTCTCCTCCTCTGTCCTATCCAATCCCTTCTCCAGGGCCTCTTGACTCCTGGCCCTGAGGAGCAGGGCAGACAAAGGCCTGGGAAGGGAGGGAAGTATGCACACCCCGAACAGTTGCTATATGTGCATGACGTGTATACTTGTGGAGTCAGCTGAGAACCAAGCTAGAAAAATCCTCTCATTCAAACACCATGTTATCTACTCATTGGGCATCACCAAAGTCCACTCTGTACCGTGCCCTGGGCTGGGCACTGGACCGGAGCTGCTCTCAGACCGGGGGAGAAGACAGGTGTATAAATATATAGGACAGCGCTCTGAGAGTGGTATGATGGGGGCTGCCGGTTCCAGAGGCAAGGGTCTGGGAAGCTTCCAGAGTTGGGGAGATGTGAGCTGCGTTTTGAATTGTGAGAAGGGAGTCTTGCCAGGCAGATAGAAGGGAGAGCAGTGCAAAGCAAACTAAGTGAAAAGGGGGAGGCCATGGGGGAAATGAGGCAAAGTGGGATGGAGGGACCCAGATCACAAAAGCCATTGAGGCCAGGCCGAGGACTCGATTTGGAAGATGGGGACTACTGCAGAAGGGTTTCAGGCAGGGGAGGCCACAGTCAAATCTGTGAGCTGCTGAGTGAAGACTGACTTGAAGACTGGGAGATGCTGGAGACTGCTCCTAGAGAACGGGGACAAGGCCCGGCAGGGGCAGCGGCTGAGGTCACACAGGGAGGTGTGAGGACAGGAAAGGCCCGTCCACAGCAGTGTCCCCAGGGCATGTTCCCATGTGTTGGATGGATACCCCACAAGGTCAGCCCTGTCTGGGTTCTAAGGGAGGTGAAAGGGCAGCTTGAGACAGTCCTCCACGATAGACCCCCAAACTGAGGATGTGCCCAGACAGCCAGCTGCCTTTGGTCCCCACCATGTGACCACCAACCCCCAGGCTGCAATGCCCCACCCCCACCCCGGGCAAACCCACTGATGTTTCCCGGCCTGCACTGTGTCTTAAGAGAAGTGCCCTTCCTTGGTCCCCTAGGGTGATAACTACTGAGCAAATCTGCGAACTGAGGTGAAAGAATGAAATTGTTCATTTCTAAACTCTGTTCCAAAAAAACCCTCTAGCTGAGAGTCAGCAGATCCACAGTTAGTCCCAGCTTTGACTGTGTTCTAGGCAAGTCCCTTTCCCTCTCGGGGCCTCAGTTTCCTCATCTGTATGGTGAGAAGGTGAGCTCTCCCAGCCCTGACTGTGTTGCATTCCTCAAATGCACACAGAACTGTATGGTTTCCCCAGCATCCCATTATCTGGTGAGTTTAATAGAATAGGTATTAATGAATGCACAATGTGTATGTTTAGACTGAGGCCTGATGACCTACCGAAAGTCAGGAAGCGCATGGTGGCAGAACCCACAAAAGAACCCTGGTCTGCTGCTCTCCCATCTGACGCCTTCCCCTCAAAGCAATGCCATCTGCCTCGTTCACACTAGTGGGAAGATGTCTGCTAACTGTCGTCCAGTTTTCTTGTGTGTGTTTGCTTCTGAGTGGGGCTGGGGAGCAGGCGTGCCTCCCCTTGGGGTCATCCCCGGCTCCCTAGAATAACTGGCCTGAGTCAGGCCTCTGCTCCCGGGGGGCCCTCCTCAAAATCCCATTAACTAACTGCGGTCCAGACGCCACGTGAATCGTGGCCTCTGATTTCCACCCTGCGTTTTGTGGAAGGGAAGGCTGGCTGCATGCAGCCCTGGGGCCCCCAGATGCTGCTGAATCCTGCAGGGGCACAGGGCGTGGGCAGCCCCGGGGGTACATGGGAAGAGTTAAGCTGCCAGGCGCCTGGCTTTGCCCGAGAAATGCTGCAGGCGGAGGGGCGATTCAGCTGAGGTAACAATAAGGCCATGAATCATATTTACAAACGCTCCAGTGAGCGGGGGAGGGACATTAATTAAATATTCGCATCCTGCAGGGCCCTGGGGAGCCCTGAGGATGAGGACAGGAAGTGTGGTGCTGCCGGAATGCGGGCAGCCATCAGTCTCCTTCAGCAGCCCAGCAGGTCTTATTATGATGATTAATTTTCAAGTTATCAGCAGTAATGCAATCACCCTCATACGCCAGGAAAACCCTCTTCATCACTCAAAGCCCAGGCTGGGGCAGACTCGGGAGGCAAAGGGGGGGCACTGAGCTTGTCACCCGGGTGAAGAGAGAGAAGCAAGACAGTGCCCCAGCTCTCAGGCTCGAAGGCCTGATCCCTCGGTCCAGTGGAGGCCTGAGGCCCAAGGCCCCTCAGATGGGGCTCCCAGGGCTCGCCCAGCTGCCTCATTGTTGGGGAGAAGAGAATGGATTCTCCTGGACATCTGGGAAGGCTGAGGCAGCTGTCCTGCCCACCCGCTCCCAGGAGGAGCTGACTCAGGCTCCTGCAGGAGCCTAGGGGCCTCTATAGACCCACACACCCCACATCCGTCAATCTCCATCAAGGAGGGCCGCAGGGAGCTGGGAGCTGCTCCGGCTACTGCAGCATTGTCCTGGAGACGCCTGGCTGGGGGATGAGGGAGAAGGAGGTGGGTGTTGCTCTCATCTGAAAAACCATTAATCCCGCCATGGTGATTGAGCACCCGTGACGAGCAGGCTTTGTGCCGCGCCCGCACGTGCCGCGCAAGGGGCGGCAAGAGGTGATTGATCAGGGATGAACGGGTGTCTCTCTCTTTATGGACTTTCAAAGGCACCATTTGGCATCCTGAGCAGCGTGATCGATGAGAGGCAGCTGACCCCCCTGTGGCTACCTCCAGGCAGCAGGTGGATGGGCCCACATGGGGGATGGTTGGGGACCAGCTCTATCACCTGCTGCGCACACTGTTAGCCAGGATGGGGGCCCTTCCAGGTGCAGGGCTGTTAGCCATCAATTTACCTTCTCTTTGCACTGAAAGGGAAGCTGGGACAGTTGCTGTGTTTTCTGATAAATTATAGCCAAATTTTCCCCAGCCTTGCAGCCCAGAGGATCCCAGCACTTGTATAAATCAGACTAATGAAAGCTGAGGTTGTCATCTTCGAGAGCAGGCATTCATTCAGTAAACGTTTATGAAGTGCCCGCTGAGTGCCCGCGCCTGCACTGAATGCTGGGGCCACGGAGACAAATTGGACTTGGTCTCAGCCTACAAAAGGCCCACGGGCCAACGGGGCAGGCAGATGTACACCTGCATTTACAAATGTCATCGACAAGGTGGCCTGGTGGAAGGAGTCTGGACTTTGGGACCAGCTCCACCACCTCCTAGCTGTGTGGCTTTGGGCCAGTACCTCAGCCTCTCTGAGCTTTGGTTGCTGGACATGAAGAGCAGCCATAAGGACAGCTACCTCACAGGATGGTTGTAAGAATGAAATGACAATGTGGCAGGGGCCTAGCCTGGTCCCTGGCACCTGGGGGTGCTCAATAAATGGTGAGTTCCCTTCCTTTCTCCTCTGCTCCCTCCACCTGTGGGAAACTGACCCAGCTTCCTTCCTCTGCCTGTAAGAGGGCAGAGGAAGGAATGATTGACTCTGACTGGTATGGACAGGGAAGTATTCACAGAGCAGGAGGACACTGAGGTAAGACTTCAAGAAGAGGCATTAGGGGAAAGTGGAGGGTGTAGGGACATGGGGTATGGAGGAGAGACAGGGATACCAGGAAAGATCTCATGCAGGATGGAGGGTGCTGGAAAGAGCTGGGAAGTAGGCAGAAGACTGAGAGGTGCCTGAGAGACTGGCAGAGTCACAGCGGAACCTCGAATTTGCACCGGCAGCATGGAGAATGGAATGGGAGAGTGAATCATCTGTTGTGACGGTTCTGGGCTGGGCCCAGGCCTGAGGATGGAGAGGGGATGGATTGAAAGAGAGAATCATTGGGAAGTGGGGATGAGAGGAGAGGGCAGCTGAGCCACAGGAGGGGACATTTTGGCAACAGTCCCACAGCAGGGACACACATGACTGGACAGGGCCCCCCAGAGAGGGCCCAGTCTCACATGCCCCTCAGACACAGGCTTCCAGGCAGGGAGATTCACAGACATATACAGAGACAACCCACACAGAGAGAAACCCCCAGAGCATGCAGATACAAACTCGCAGAGACTGAGCACACAGAGTTGGACACACAGAGGTGTATCTGTTTGCAGACACACAGTCTGCAGACTCGCAGAGGAAGCGTACACATTAGCACAATCATGGAGCATGAATATCCAGATAGAACTCCACTGGAAATAGGGTGACCAACTCAGCCCGGCTTGTGCAAGAATTTCCCATTTTACCACTCAAAGTCCTATGTCTGGGCTTCCCTGGTGGCACAGTGGTTGAGAGTCTGCCTGCCGATGCAGGGGACACGGGTTCGTGCCCTGGTCCGGGAAGATCCCACATGCCGTGGAGCGGCTGGGCCCGTGAGCCATGGCCGCTGAGCCTGCGCGTCTGGAGCCTGTGCTCTGCAACGGGAGAGGCCACAACAGTAAGAGGCCCGTGTATCGCAAAAAAAAAAAAAAAAAAAAGTCCTATGTCCTGGAAACCCTCTCAGCCCCAGGCAAACCGGGACAGTTTGTCACCCTAACATGGAGACACGCAAGACACACAGGTGTCTGAACACATGGAGACATAGACACACCTGGGCAGGCACACCAAGTCACACACAGAGCAGAGAGACACAAGGCAGGCAGACACGCCCCAGCCCACCCCAGAGACCAAGTGCACACACACACCCAGATACAAACACACAAGGGCTGGCGCATGTGCACACGCACACACACACACACCTACAGAACAAAAGAAATGCCCAAACTTAAACCACTGAAGCAAAGGCCAAGAGAATTTAAGAAAGAACAAAAGCAACAATTGAATCAGTGGGCTAACAGGACATGGGCCTTGCTTTAGTGTTAAAGATATACTTTAGGGAACGGAGGAACAGGAGTGAGTGGACCATGGCAGGGCCCCATGCCAGGATGTCTTCCTAGCGAGGGCATCTTCTCCAACCTGACTCAACTGGCCGATGCGGCCATTCACAGCCAAGCCCATGGGGGAGTCCTGCACACAGCTCACCCCATGAAGCTGACAACACCTTCCATCCTCACAGGACATGGGCAGGATTAAGGAGAAAAAGTGTGTGAAGCACCAGGCATAGTGCCAGGCACACGAGACATTATGCGCAATACATCACAGCTGTTGTGACACAGGTCTGCAAGCCCTTTTTCGAAATTCTGAAACCCCAAACATTCTGAAAACAGAACACTTCTTCCTAACTTATTAGGAGGCATAACCAGATCCAAACTGACATGGGGTCGTTTATTCTTTATCCAATTTCGTGAGACTATGCATGTTTCTCTGTGGTAATTTTAAGGTGCTTGATTATGGGGAATCATATTAATTTTGAAAATCTGCATAGTTCAACATCTGAAACCCATCCGGTCCCAAGGGATTCAAATAAGGGATCTTGGACCTGTGCATATATGTATACATTCGAATACAGATAGATGGCTTGTCATTACGTGTGCATGCATGCACTGCCTAGCATAGTCATCACCCTTAACAGTGTACAAAGCACGGGCATCTGTCTAACAGGCATTGCCCTTAACAGTATATGTTCACATACATTATCTCATGTGATCCTCCCAGAACCAGGGGAGGTCTACGAGTATCAGCATTATTACACCTCCAGTTCACAGACACGAACCAACCTCAGAGAGGTTGAGTGACTGGCCCAAGTTCACACAGCTAGTTAAAGAGGCACGGGTCTCAAACCTTGGTCCTCAGGACTCCAGACCCCATGTTCTTTCCCTTATACTCTCTTACCCCCAACTGTCTCAGCTACTTAGTGAAAAACATTGATGGGCATGAATGGAAGCAAATGAAAAGTAATTTCAACCTCAAGTCCAATATTTGCACCCTGAAAGCCCCAGCTGCCTATCACATTGACTAATGTCCACAGTACAGGGGGTGGACTGGGACCCCCTGCAAATTTGGGAGCAGGGTCCTGCCTCCATTACCTCTGCTGGTCCCTTGATGGTTTCCAAGAAGAAATGGTTTCCCTTCTACCTTCATTAGAACCATCTGGTCTTCAGAGTCAGCTGCAGCCTGTTTTCCTTTCCTGAAGTTCATCAGAGTTGGACATATCTTGGATTTCACAGCAGGGGCCCAGAGTTGACCCAGTGCTTCAGGCCATGACCCTTTTATGACAGCACACACGACAGTGGTTTCCAGGTCCCAGGGGAGAGACTATACCACTGACTTTGAGCAACAAAGTTTTCCAACAGGGACTCAGACACCCACCCGCAGGTCCCAGCTCTACCAAGAATAGTCATGGGATCTTGGGTAAATCACTTAACATCTTTGGGCTTTAGACAATATTTCCAAGTCCCTCCCAGGACTTAAATGCTACAGTCCAAGGACTAGAGCCTTCTCAACTCACCCAAACGGTGCCCTGAGCAGGCCTTTCACTGGTCAGGGGGCCATCTGCAGGGACCCCTCCCCAGACAGCCAGGGTCATCTTTGGGTTCTCTAGCTGGACCTCCCAGCTCTAGTTTTGTTACTTGCTATAAAAGTTTTTGAATGGGAAGGGGAGTTGGTGTAAATACCTACAATAGGGACTTCCCTGGTGGTCCAGTGGTAAAGAATCCACCATCCAATGCAGGGGACGCGGGTTCAAACCCTGGTTGGGGAACTAAGATCCCACATGCCACAGGGCAACTAAGCACACGCGCCACAACTACTGAGCTCGTGTGACTCAACCAGAGCCTGAGTGCTGCAAACTGCAGAGCCCATGCACCCTGGAGTCCACGTGCCACAACTAGAGAAAGAAAATCCGCACACCACAGTTAGAGAGAAGCCAGTGCATCACAACGAAAAGCCTGTGCCGCCATGAAAGATCCCAGATGCCTCCATGAAGATCCCACGTGCCGCAGCTAAGACCCGATGCAGCCAAAAAAATAAAATAAATAAATAAATATTTAAAATAAATAAAATAAAAATACCTACAATAGACCAGCAGTTCCCTAATTTGGCTGCACATTATAATAACCTGGGAAGCTATTAAAACTCTGATGTCACGCCACACCCTAGAATGATTGCGTCAGAGCCTCTGCGGGAGGCACTCGGGCATTTGTGGTCACTTGGAGACCCCAGTGATTGCCATGTGCAGCTAAGTTTTATTCATTCACTTAATAAATATTCATTTAATTCTTACAAACTGTATGTGGTACAGTTTCTCTTCCATTATAGGTGTAGAAATCATTCTCTTATTTACAGGTCCTTTTTAATTTGTTTTGCATGTGAGAGGCCCTCTGATCAATATGTTTTTCTTTTCTTTTAATTTTCTATTGTTACTTAATCTTTTTTACCCTAGCTGAGCTAGTTTATTTACTGTACTTTAAAAATGGCACTAGACAAACACATGATGAAATATCCCCAGAATATGTCCAGGAGGGCACTAAAGTTAGCACTTAAATAGAATCCCAGGACAGCTATGACAGGGGAAGGGAAGGCATCTGTATTAGGAAGAGCATCCTCTGAATGTTGGACAATAAAGAGGATGGAAGAAGTTTATTTGTGATGCCGGTGAGTTTGGTGAATAAAGAGCTAACAGTGAGAACTCAATATTTGTACTCAGTTCTCAGAACTTCTGTTATAGGCACTAGTAATATTTGCATGCCTTTACTTGCAGACAATAAACAAACAAACAAATAAATAAAAATATTAAAATCTGATGTCCAAACCACATCCTGAAACAATTATATCAGCATCTCTTGGGGAGGTACCCAGGCATCAGTGTTCACTTGGAGTCCCCAGTTTCCAATGCACAGCCAAGTTTAAGAACTAGGGCTTGTCAAATTTGAATATGATACCTGGGGATCTTGTTCAAATGCAGGATCTGCTTCAGCAGGTTATGCTGGGACCTGGGATTCTGCATTTCCCAAAAGCTCCCAGGTGACTCTGACGCTTGACCACAGAGCCCAGTCAATCAGGAAGTCCCTTGAAGCTCAGAGGATCTAAAGAGACTGTTCCCTTCCTTCCAAGTACTGACTGTGGTTCTCCTGAGTTCAAACCTCACAGACAAGATGGGCCGCTAGCCCACCGACCAGGCCCACCAAGTCCTTCCGTCCCTTCTGCTGCTCCTCAGTGAAGCAGGTTATGCTGGGGTGTCCTCAGAGACCCTGCATCACAGTGGGGCAGAGACATGGGGTGAAATGACAGAGTCTCCACCTCCACCACTGCATGGACCAGGCAGGGGCGGGGAATGGGGGCAGGGCCAAGGGGAGGCTCAGCTAGCCTTCACTCTCCGGCTGCTGTAACAATGTACTACAACCGGCGGGCTTCGACAACAGGAATTTGCTGTCCACGGTTCTGCAGGAGTCCAGAATCAGGTGTCGGCAGGGCTGGTTCCTTCTGAGGGCTGTGTGGGAGAATCTGTTCCAGGTCTCTCTCCTTGGCTGGTAGATGGCCATCCTCCCCCAGTGTCTCCTTGCATCATCTTCCCTCTATGTGTGTCTCTGTCCACATTTTCCCCTTTTATAAGAACACCAGTCATATCGGATCAGGGTCCACCCTAATGACCTCATTTTGGACTTCAACATATGATTTTGGGGGGACACAATGTAACCCATAACAGCTTCTTATACAGGAAGTCAGCCCCAAGTTACTCAATCATTTGAGTTTTCAAGAGGAGCCAGAAATCTGGAGTTACGTGTGAAATCTTCTGATTTTTAATGTTGGCAATGTCTTCCATTTTAGACTAACACTGTGGGGACCTCATGCTATACATCTGCATGCAACCTCTGTACCTGGGCTGCTCACCTTCCCTGTCCCGTAGCAGCAATGCCCCAGGACAGGCTGCAGCATCCTCCGGCAGGTGTGGCAGCCTCCCCCCAGCACCTCCCTGCTCCCCTCACAGTCTGTCTCCCAGCTCTCAGCTCCACCCGCTCCCCCGCCGCACCTGAGAGATCCCTTCCTCCGCTTACCTTCCTCTCCCTTCCTTTCCTTCGTTTCCCTGCCTTTCAAGCTACCAGATTTGTGCTCTTGCTGTTCCCTCTGTCTGAAAGGTTCACCTGGCAAATGAAGTTTCAAGCTTCAGCTCAAGGGTCGTCGTTTCTCTGAAGCCTTCCGGGACTGCCCTTGGCACCATCCATTCTTCCTCCTCCTAAACCTCTTAAAACCCCCTTCAGTTACTGTACCTGCTACAGGGAAGTTATTAGGTTTGCTTTCTGCTCTGTCTTCCCCCTTCCCCGCTATTCTGTGGCACCATGGGAGTTGGGAACCAGCCTCACTCATCAGCTCCTAGGAGGCTCGGACAATCACGGATTCAATTCCTGGCTCTGCCTGACTTCTGTGACCTTGAACAAGTCACCCAACCTCTCACCTCAGTTTTTAAATCTATAAAATGGGTATAACAAAAGCCACAGAGTTATTTTGAGAATTTCAGAGCCTGGTACATAATAGGTGCTTAATAAATATTTGATGAATGAGTGAAACAATCACTTAAAGGAGAAACCAGAGCTCCCAGTTGGGAAGCCAGAGCTCCCAATAGGCTGTTGGTGAACAGGCTAGGAGTGAGTTGAGTATAGATTCTAATGGCTGACAACGGTTCGATCCTTTGTTTTCACATGTATTAATTCATTTTAGGTTTTAGGGCAGGCATGGTTGGTATTCTCATTTTTACTTTACAGAGGAGGACACACAGGTTCACAGCAGCTGCTGTGTTGCTCCATGTTGTACAGCCACTCAGTGGCAATCCAGGACTGAAGTCCTGGTCCACAGAGACATGGACCTGCCACACCTCTTTCTCCTGGTTCTGGTTTTGGGCAGAGTTGTCCTCATTAGCATTCATGTGATCAGACATCCCAGGCCCCAGAGACCTCCACAAGCCCAAGATCGCTGGGGCTGGCGGGCAAGGATGAGGGCTCCACCCTGCTCCACTGTTTGACCTGGGGCCAGGCACCCGTCTCTGTGCTTCTAGGTCCCCATCTGTACAATAAACCAGTGGAGTGGGGTGATAAGAGCCAGCCCACCTGGGTTCACCTCTTAAATCTCTCTTAGCTAGCTGAGTGACATTGAACTGGTGCTTCATCTCCTGTGTTTCAGTTCCCTCATCTATAAATGAGTACCACTCACAGGACAGTGGTAAGAAATGAATGGGGCTTCCCTGGTGGCGCAGTGGTTGGGAGTCCGCCTGCCGATGCAGGGGACACGGGTTCATGTCCCGGTCCGGGAAGATCCCACATGCCGCGGAGCGGCTGGGCCTGTGAGCCATGGCCGCTGAGCCTGCGCGTCCGGAGCCTGTGCTCCGCAACGGGAGAGGCCACAACAGTGAGAGGCCCATGTACAGCAAAAAAAAAAAAAAAAAAGAATGAATACTCATGAAACACTTACTACAGTGCCTGGCACATAGTAAAAGCTCAATAAATGTTAGCTACTTGCCTTAATTCTACTGTGGGTCTCCATGATCCCCAGGACCCCTTCAGCCCTGGTGCTGCCTCTGCTCCTTGACTCCCAGTCCAGTGCTCCTTCCACTCCATTAACCCAGAAGAAACCCACCCAGCGGGGCAAGTGCAGCTCCATCCCCAGCCTTCCCCGGGAATCCAGTTCTTCTTTGTCCTGTTCTGCTGACTTCCAGATTGTCCCGACTCAGTGTCCCCAGCCCCCACTACAGAGAGCTGTCCTGAAGACCCCCACTGGGACTCTCGTAGCCCCCAGCTTTTGGGACTGAACTCTGACCTCCATTCTTCCAGCATGAATTCCGCCCGCCTAAGGGCATGGGGCCAGGCCAGCAGGGCCCCTGGGAGGCTGAGGTCCTGGCGTGCCTCCAGGCAAAAGTAGCAAAGCTCAGCAGAAATACGCCGACAGGGATGCAGGTCAGTGGCCTGGGAGGAGCTGGCAACATGGGGTCTGCGAAGGCAAGAGCTGCCAGCCAGAGAACAAAGGGGTCTTGGAGAGACGACCCAGGCCCCTGAGAAATCTACGTCAGGGAGGAAATGCCAGGAATTGGCCACATCCCATAGGCAACTGCAGGCAGCTGATGACACCCACATTTGGCCTGGATTCCGGGATCCCTGGATCCTAAAGTGAGGCCATCTGATTCTGAGAGAGAGAGACCGGTTCCCTATTGGGGCTGTAAGGGGCCTCAGAGCCCTGCTTGGCTCCAGCCCTTTGCCTCTGCTGTTTCCTCTGTCCTTTCCCCTTTGTCTGCCTGTTGAAATCCTATTCACCCTTCAGAGCCCTGCTTAAGCTTAATGTCACCTTCTCTGGGAAGTTCAGATGCCCTGGAAGTGAGACGCCCTCCCCTGGGCTCCCAAAGTGCCTCCCCTTCCCCCTTCATAGCTCTTACCACATTATCTCAAACTTTATTTGGTGCTTCTGTCTTCCCCACCAGGCTGTGAGCTCTGGAACGATGTCCCTTCACCTCTTAACCCCGTGTCTGGCCCACAGTATCCCCTCCAAAAATGCTGAGTGGATGAATCTACCCATGCATCTTATGTTCCAAAAGAGTCTTTTTGCTCTAGAGATTCAAAGATCAACACAAAAAGAGGATCCTGACTGTAAGCACATGTGTGTGTGAGCATGCAACAAATACACAGGGCACCCTGGGAATGTGCTAGAGTCCCGTAGGTGTAGAATTGATTGACAGTGTATAGCTGTGTTCAGCGAAGAAGTCACCTTTGCCCACCTGCCAGTGCCAGTTGAATCTCCTTGGACTAAGGAGTAAGGGGCCAGAGTTTGACACCCTTTCTTGGCTGCCCAGGCAGGGCACTGCCCTGCTCCCAGACCATTTGTCACCAGAATTCCATTTGGAACTCTAGGCCCCTGTCACCCGGCCTCCCACTGCTCCAGCAGAGACCCACTCTGAAGCCTGAAATTCAAATGTTGTGATGCGTATTAACCCAGACCTTCATCCCAGACCAGGCTGTTTCTCTACCCCCAGAGCCCCACACTATGGCAGACTGAATTCCTCATCGCCGAGGCCTTCCCGAATGCTCCCTCCTGTTGTTTTATGGAATTTCACCTCCTAACAGTTCCATCTGTATGTCTCCCTGAACCTCAAAGCTATTATATCATCCAAGGTGGACCTCAACATTCTTCTCATGAAATTATCTATCTGGGTTGCGTCTCTCACCTTCCATGCCACCTCTAAGCTAGGACCCCCTAACACACACATATATAGTTTTCTCCTTCAGTCCCCTTGCCCTACTGATTTTACTTTCTAAATATTTCTCAATCTGCTCCTTTCTCAGGCTTGAGCCCTCTTTATCTCCTGCCTGGACTGTGGCAGTAAACTCCTCATTGGTTTCCATGCATTAGCGCTCAATCTCCTTCAATTCATCCTCCATACAGGTCACCAGAGGGATCTGTTTACAATGCAATCTGACGAAGTCACTTTTCTCCTTAAAAATCTTCCGCGGCCCCCGTTGTCTTTTAGTGGAATCGATCAAAGTGGGTTTGGTTCCACACCGGTCTTGCAGGATATTTCACAGGTATGAGATTCCGGAAATGCTGCATACCAAATGCCCTTCTTTAAGATTCATAACATACATCAGCATCTTAAAGATGGTTTCATAATCCTAAACTCCAGCATCTTGCTCTCTAACCACGCCCACCTTCCTGCCAGCCCCCAGGATACACGTTCTTCAACTTCACGGGACATCCGGAACTCGAGCCCCTCCATTTTCTCCCCGCCCCAGTCCTGGCAGACCTCCCTGGAACCTGCTTCATGCCCAGCATCCCTTCTGGGCAGCCTGACTCACCTCTCCCATTTCCAGAAGGGGCTATTCCAAGGCCAAGAGCCCAACCTTGCAACCTTCCTCTCACTTTTTACAGAAGACAATCTCCTACTTAATGGGGAAAGGAGAGAACTGAGGAGCTCCCTTCACTTCTAGCCCCCTTTCCTCTTGCCTCCCCCTGAAGGTACACACCTACACCTGCACTCTGGGTCTCATCTTCTCTCCCCTTTACCACCTGTATCCATCTTCTCTTTCTCCTGCATCTTCTACCTTTCCTTTAGTTTCTGCCTTCAGCCTATAAATATCAAATCTCCTCCACCCAAAATGCAAACACCCCCCAGTAGTCCTTTGGATGCCACCTCCTCTCATAACTGCTAATCTCTCTCTCTCTCCTCTCCCCCATATAGCCTTGCTTTTCTAAAGAAGAGTCTACGTTCTCTGCTTCCATTTCACTCTTTCCATTCCAAACTCAACCCGTTGCAGCCTGCTTTCAGACTCCACCACCTTCTGACACTGCTCTGGTTGCAGTCACCTGAGTCACCTGTTCCCTCCCCTGCCTCCATGAACCTCTCTGGAGCAGCTGGTACTGTTGGCCCATCCCTCCTTTTGTACAACGCTGTGCTCCTAGCTGGGAAGACATCCCCCTCTGCTTTTCCTCCTGCTTCCTTTGGCTCTCCCCTGCTCACCTGCCCCCTACACGCTGAGAGTTTCCAAGCTCCACCTCAGCCGTCTGCTCTTCCCTATCTGTGCCCTGTCCCGGGACATCTCACCCACACTCATGTCTTCAACTGTCCCCCGCATGCAACACCCACACCACTGTCTTCATCTCAGATCTCTCTCCAGAACTCTAGGACCACACTGCCCGCTGCCCGCTGCGTCCTGGATGCCCCAGACAACTCACACCCAACACATCCCAAACAGGACTGATCTCCTGCCCGTGTGCTCCCCTAGCAGCAAGTCAGACCACCAAGTGTACAATCCGGACACCAGGGAGTCACCCTGGTCCCTTCCATCTACTTCCCCTTCCCCTTCCCTGCCAGGCGTAGCTGGTCATACAATATGGTGAGGCCAACCTGGCTGTACAAGGAGAATCACCCTGAAGACTTGTCAAACAGAGCTCCCTGGGCCCTTCCCTGACTTACTGAATCCAAAGCTCCAGGGCCAGGCCTGGGAATCTGATTCCTAGAAAGCACCTCCAGGTTGCTGGGATGCCTGGCTCACGTCACAGACTGGCGATCAGGAACCACCATTCTCTAACCCGTCCCATTCCAGGCTCCACTGCCAATAGCACTTCTGCTCGCCCATGCAGGGCACAGCTTCCTCCCTGGGTGTCCGGCAATGTTTGCTCCATCTGACCGATCCTCCACAATGAAGCAGTGGCAAATTTACTTTCCCCAAAATGCCATGGGACCATGGCTCACCTCCGCTAAAACCCTTCTATGTGCCCCCCAGGAGCACTGCTTCGTGGCCGTGTGCACTTAGTGGAGTGACTTCTGCTCACCTATGTCACCTCCGGCCTCACGCCCTTCAGACAAGGCGCTCCAGCCACGCCAAAGGACACGTGGTCCCCAAACACGCAGCCCTGTTCTACAGCTCCTGGCTTTGCACATGTTCTTTCTGATCATACCCCCTCACTCCCTTAGCCTCTCTGGATAGAATATTCTTCTTCCTTTTTTTTTTTAGCTGTGTGTGCAGCTTGTGAGATCTTAGTTTCCCCACCAACGATCAAACCCAGGCCCCCTGCAGTGGAAGCGCGGAATCCTAACCACTGGACGGCCAGGGAATTCCCTTGATAGACTCTTAAGGCTCAAAACAGGCTGGGCTAAAAGCCTGCCTCATAGGCACTATTAGCCCATGTGGAGATTGCAGATTTTCTAGTTTTTTTCCCCCAGTTAAATGTTGGACCCTCAAGATAGGACCTGGATTTTGATTGGTCACTATTTCCAGGGCCCAACCCAGTTCCCAGCTCAGAAAGGGGGCTGGCAAGATTAATGAATGGAAGGGGGAAACGAGAGAAGGAATGAGAGAGGGCAGGGAGGCGCGGAGGATTTGGGGTGATTCTGCCGATCTGTCCTGAGTCCCAGGCCAAGAGTTAGATCTTTCCCCCCGGCAGGAGCCCTGCTCTGGATCCTCAGGCTGGGTCCGCAGAAATAACACAGTGGTCGGGTTTGTGCCGCCCTTTGGCTCTCGGGTTCCCCTAGTAGCCAGGCCAGTGATAGGAGCTGCCCTCGCCCACTCCATGTGACCATTCATAACGTTTGGGGCATCTGAGAAGTCTTAGCCCCTCCCGTCTGCCCTGGCCAGCTCTGAACTTCATTAACAAGGACAGTGGGTTCACAGGACCCCAGGACAATCTCACACTCTGATCTGGCCGTGCCCTCCCCTTCCTGGATCCTTCTCCCACCCTTGCTCTGTGCCTTGACAATGCACCAATGTCCTCCATCATACCAGCCCCAACCTGGGGGTGGGCCCCTTCATCTGACCCCTCTGGCCCCATCCTCTCTATTCCTTTACCATGAATTCCCCTCCTGCCTCTTTTCCTCTTTCCCCCTTTGCACACCTGCCAGTCACCCTTACAGCTTCCCCTATGGTCTTGACTCCCAGCGTTGCTGCCCTCCACTGTCCAGCTCCAGCCCCTCCCCAGCCTGGTCTGAAGATGGTGGAGGCCATGTTGCGGGGGAGAATTGGATGGGGGCAGAGGCTTGTGTTAGATGGATGGCACCCCTGTTTTGCCTCCTCACTGTACAGATACCAGACGCTCTCTAAAGTGGGTTGGATTCTGTGGCAGCCCTGTCCTCTGCCTCCCACACTCAGGACCAGGTACATAATCTGTGGATCCGGTGCAAAATGAAAATACAGGACCCCTTGCCCCCAAATGATTAAGAATTTCAAGATGGCAGTAGCAGATCATTGAACCAACCACTGGGCCCTTCCAAGTGCATGGCCCCGTGTGACTACATAGGTCTCACGTCCATAAAGCTGGCTCTGCCCACACCCCTTTCCAGCTGGTGATGGCTCCTCTCCCTTCTACTGTCCTCAGCTGCTTTCTAGGACAGCTCCTCAGGGCCTCAGGGCAGGAGCCCAGCCCCAGATACCTCCAAAGGTCCAGAGCCCTGTTCAGCAGGCACTCAGCACAGATTCCTACAGTCCCTCTGGAAATCTTCACACCTACACTACCTCTGGGCTGCAGGACACATACACCCTTCTCAAATCAGTGCTTATTGATTGAGCCCCACCTGGCTAAGCCTGTGGAAGAGAGGACAAGTTGATAAACGTTCAGTCCCTGCCCTCCAGGAGTTCAGTTTATAGCAGGATTAAAACTGAAAAAAGAGCAGGACCAAACACGGATTCTGTGGGTTCAGAGAAAAATAATCATATCTGATTAGGAAACGAATTTTCAAAAGAGACAGCATAAAGATGGACTTTCATGAGTGGGCAAGATTTTATTAATCCGAGGAGTAAAAGGGCATTCCAGGGAGAGGGCACAGCAGGGGCAAAGACTTGGAGGTGGGAAGATGCATGGCAGGTTCTAGAATCTTGAGTTATGTAGTTTGCCAAGGCATACTGATGGCCGAATAGTGGAAAGAGACTGGAAGGGAATTTTAGGGTCTGCTGTGGACAGCTCTAAGAGCTGCGGTGAAGTGTCTGTACTCCTGTACTTCCGTAGAGGAGACACTGAGGGGGCTTTAGCTATGGTGTGTATTTGGGATCAAAGGGAGAAGAGAGAAGACTTCCTCCACTTGGCCCTCCCAGCCTGCCTGCGGGCACAAAGTCTCACTTTTCTGCAAAACAGGCCGCTCCTACCCAGGGTTCTGGAGCTTATTCAGTCCACCCCTCTCGAACCGCAGTATGTCTGAGCTACCCGTAAGGGTACAGCAGCCTGGGCTCCCTCCCGCCCTACCAACGTGGAGGACCCACAATCTCGCGCGATGCTGGGTTCTGCGCAGCAGCGCCCAGACGGTGCTGGAGTGGTTTGAGGTTTTTTCGCCACTTGCTCCCATGGTCCTGTTTGTGGTGGTGGTGGTGGTGGTTGTGGTGGTGTTATGGAGGTTGGGGGGTTGGGGGGGTAAGAGGGGTGCGGAATAGGATCCCGGACTGGGAGTGGAGGCGACTGGGAGTGGGGAAAGGCTCTCAGCCCCTGGTGGACCCACTACCCACTTATTTTAACTTTATAGTGTGTATATTCTCAAACAAATGCAAAAGTAGAGGGAATGGTATAATGATTTTCCCAAGTCCCCTCCGCCTAGCTTCAACAATTTGCCCCTCTTGGCCAATCTTGTTTCAGCTAACCCTCTCCCACCACCCACTTTAAAGAAGGATGTGAGTAGCCTGGGGGTGGCAGAGGCGCCCCCCACCCACCCAGAGTTGTAGGAGAGCTGGTGCCAAGCCTGCACCACTGGAGACTGGAACGCCAAGGGGCAGAGTGGGGGCACGGTAGGGCTGGGAGCAGGGCTCACGCTGGGTAGGGGCCGCGGGGGGCGGGGGCGGTGCTGGCGGGGCGGTGCTTGGAGCAGCGCGGGGGTTGGGGGCGCTCTCCCGGAGACTCAAGGCGCGTGGGGCTGGGCGCAGAGCCGCAGTCTCCGCCTTGCAGCTTGGCGTGTGCCCGCTGCGCCGCAGCTGTCCGTGCCTGCCGCCACCTTCCCGCCGCCGCCGCCACTGCCAAGATGCCCAATTTCGCCGGCACCTGGAAGATGCGCAGCAGCGAGAATTTCGACGAGCTGCTCAAGGCTCTGGGTAAGCTGGCGCGGATGGCGTGCCCCGACGGGGAGTAGCAGCCGGCGGTGCCCCCGACCCGCAGAGGGTGGGCTTTAGGGACCAACACCAGGCAAGAGGGAGTCCCCGGTGCGATAGATTGGGGGCAAATTCCAAGGCACACCCCATCTAGAAGTGGCGAGTAGAGCCCGGGATCCGCGTATCCAGAGAGCGTTTGCTGGATGCTTGGCACTTTCCCCGACGGTTCGGCCTTTATCTCGTGCTAGCTAATCGCGAGGAGAGGTTATTACTGAAGTCCTAGGTGGGTCAGGGACTTTAAAACTGGCGACTCAGTTTGAGACCAGGCCCTACCACGAAATACACTGTGCTGCTCAGGGAAGGCCGCTTACCCTCTATGAGCCTCAGTTGCTCACCTCGGGGAAAAAAAAATCAGGGCGAGGGCAGGGGGAGGAATGAATCAGTTTTAAGGCCCCCATCTATATATAGCCAGAGGGTTTGAGAAGTGCCGGGCCAGTCCTGGGACGACTGGTGGGTGGCTAGTCCCCGTGAGTCGCACCCATTCTTCCCGGCGCAGGTGTGAACGCCATGCTGAGGAAAGTGGCCGTGGCGGCTGCATCCAAGCCGCACGTGGAGATCCGCCAGGACGGGGATCAGTTCTACATCAAGACATCCACCACGGTGCGCACGACTGAGATCAACTTCAAGGTCGGAGAAGGCTTTGAGGAGGAGACAGTGGACGGACGCAAGTGCAGGGTGAGGTCCCAGAGTCTGGGCAGCGTTCCCACGTCCCCGCTCCCTACCCGTGAACCGCTGCAGCCAGACGAACCCCCGGCTCCTTTTGCAGCCAGTGGCGCCCTTTCCTTGCGGGGCGTGTGCACCGGCTGTTTGAAGAGAGGATCTGTGCACCGCGTTGCCCTGGGCTCAAGAGAAAGGCCTACCCCAACCCCTCCCCAACCTCATCCCTAAGTCTCCTCCCGAGGTGCTAACAGCCGCGCCTAAAGCGCGGGCTCTGGGCTGCACCGCGTTCCTTGCAGGGGCTTCCGCAGCAGCGTTTTGCTGCGATCCTCAGCGCGAGCGCAGGAGGCGGGGAGCAGGAGGAGGTTTCAGGGCCACCAGGTTCCGTGGCCGCGAGGCTGCCACGTTTCCTGCCGCAGGTGGAGCGGCAGCTCTCGAGTCCCGCCCGCCCGGGTCCCTGGGCGCCCTGAGAATGCTCTGGATCCAGTTTCAGCAGTCTCGATGGCCCCGGGACCTCTCCCGCCCGCCCTCAGTTTGGTTTCTTAAAGGAAACGACGGAATCTTTCCAAAAGCAAGGCAGATTCTGCCTGGAAAATGGACTAAGTGCTCTCTCTTAGTCCTCAAGGGCAAGAATTCTGTATTTCTTTGTATATAGGTCCCAGGGTGGATGAACGGGTGGACTGAAGCAAGGGGTTGTAAATTCCTTTTTTAGATGGGCAAAAATTGCATTTGGTCGGTCTCTGGAGTAGAATGGAGGGTTGGCTCCTCATGGATTTTGAGGACAGATGGGAAAACAATTCGCTGCTGCTACCACTTAGTTTAAAAGTGACAAAATGTCTCCCTCCTCTCCCCAAGGTTTAAAGAAAGAACGAATAACATTCCAGAGAGTGAGAAATTGTTTTTCACCTTTCCTGAGTGGTGCCTGTCTGATCTAGAGTGGGACTCTCTGGGCATGGGGTTTGGGAGGACACAGAGTCACAGACCCCCAGGAGCACGCTGTCCCACAAAGCAATATTTGGCCCCCAGATTAGCACAGCCTGAAAATGATGTCCGGGCTCGGAGCTGGCAGGATTGGAGCCCCAGCCACTGCACCGTTTATAAAAACAAAAGAGCAGGACAGCTTAGAGGGAAGGTCTGGGAGTCTTAAGGTAGAAGCCCTGGCGATAGGCAGGACTCAATTTGGGGACATCCAATGGTGACTACTGCCAGAGACAGTAATTCTGGTTAAAAAAGAAAAATCAAAGGTTCACGCGACAGCCTGGAGAGTGGGGCTTTATCCCTGCCCTGCCTAGTGAATGTGTCCCATGTGTTAGTTAAAAAGCAAGTATGTGCACATTCAGTACAGCCTCGGAACCCAGCTGTTCAGCATTTTGCTTTGTGCAGACGCTGGGGAAAACTGCAGGGAATCCCTCCTTTTGCCTCCTACCTACAACAGAATGAAGACCCTTCAGACTTAAAAATTTTTTTTTCTAGAGACATGTAACCTGGAAAGTGGCTGTGTTTTTATCCTCAGAGTCAGAGACACTCAGGTTTATCAGAGCAGGCTGTGTGCTGCGTCTGATGAGTGCAAACAGAAAGGAAGGCATTATCCCCCAATCCATGCAAGGAACAGAGCTCCTGATCTGCTGACTACAGATGTGGTTACAAATATGGTGTCTTTACCATTCTAAAATTTTGTACTTCTGATATGAGGAGCTT
This sequence comes from Lagenorhynchus albirostris, assembly GCF_949774975.1. Classification (NCBI taxonomy): domain Eukaryota; kingdom Metazoa; phylum Chordata; class Mammalia; order Artiodactyla; family Delphinidae; genus Lagenorhynchus; species Lagenorhynchus albirostris. The sequence goes on along the minus strand of NC_083095.1, from coordinate 135,091,086 downwards.
CTTGCCTTGAATAGCCAAATTGCTTGAAGGGATCGTCCATTTTGACATAAATGAATCATTGCGTGCCCTCAGTTTTACTCCTGGAGGTGTAAAATGTGCCTGAGGCTTTGCTGCTTCGGTGAGTGTGTGTGTGTGTGTGTGTGTACTTGTGTAATACAAGGTATATTTATACCCCATAAAATCCGCGGTCAGCCCTCTGAATTTAGGCTCGATACAGCACAGCACAGAAGGTTCTGAGCCCTGCTGACAGGGACCATGTGTTGCTTCTCTGCACAGCAGTTATTCTCCCATGCTCATTGTTGTCTCTGCTCCCACTGCCAAGAGTGTAATTAACGTCACTAATGGTTTTCCTGCCTGCAGAGTTTAGCCACTTGGGAGAATGAGAACAAGATCCACTGCACACAAACTCTCCTCGAGGGGGACGGCCCCAAAACCTACTGGACCCGCGAGCTGGCCAACGACGAGCTCATCCTGGTGAGCGAGGCCCCTTGACCCTGAAACAAGCCCTCAGTTCTCCAGATGTTGCCTGTGGCGGGCCCCAAGATCATCATCTTCACTCATCCATTCAGGGAGAGACACTCTTTGCCCTGGGTTAAAATGTGAGCGGAAAGCTTGAGATGACAGTTTAGGTCAGAGGAAATCATTGTTAGATGGTTGGCAGGAGAGAGGAGTGGCTCAGAGGGCAGAGCAGGGCCTAGAGACAGGCTGCCTCGCCGGCCTCTGTACAAACCCATGCATCCCTGTGGTGACTCGCTGACTTGCTTAAGCCGGCCTCCCCTCCAGCCGGGCTCCGAATGCTTGGGCTCTGGGAGGTCCCAGCGTTCACTCTGCAGAAGGGATTCCCCCCACCGCCCCACCCCCTCCTCATTCCCCATTTTGCTGCCTGGGAAAGATTTCAGAAATTTTAGTATGCCTGCACTGAGAGCCTTAAAGAACATTTTTACCCCCGGACTTATAAACTCCAATGGCCTTCGGGAGCCAGACAAGTATAGTGATGCTAATTTGGGGCAGTCACAGTGTTAACACGATGTGGAGGGTGGGGCCTTTAGAACTGAGGAGGGTGGACTCTACCTTAAAGGTAATCAGATCGAAACATTTTAAACATCCCTGGCCACACAAAATATACCTGGTGAGGCCAAGTTAGAAACCCCTGTAGTTTAATCACACACCTCCTCCCCCTTTATTTAGGTACGGGGCAAAGAAGACAAAGGAAAGGACACCTCCCTGCCACTCTCCCTTTGTGTTTCAGAACAGACCAAGCTTTCCTTGTAATACCCTTCCCCGTCCCCGCAACGCCCCCACTAGAAAAGGGGAACGCTGTTGTAGGTAACCAGGAAATGATATCCTTTGTTCTCCATCAGACCTGTTGTTAACATCTCCACTCAAAGACTGCCTGCCTGCCCCACCCTAGCAAGTGTCACCCTGAAATGTCGGAAAAGGAGGTGGCAAGGAATGCTAGGACAGGACTCGCTGTGTGACCTGGGCATGGCCCTTCCCTCCCTGAGCTGTAAAATGAGGGGTTGGGCTAAAGTTTGATCCCTGAGGTCTCTCTCAGCCCTGAAATTACGTGTTTATTCTGCAAGAGGACCCTAAATTGAACTGTCTCTATTACTTTAACGGAGGCTGCTTGATCTCACTCGCTCTCTCCCCTTGTCCTTCCCTGAGATGATTTCACATACTTTCTTTCATGAGAAGGGACTGGCTTCATTTGCAATCTGGTTCATGTTGTTTCAAGGACAGGAATAGTTGATGGGGTTGGGGGAGCAATTTGAGGCTGAGACATGGAAATTTAGGAGGAAAAGGCACATATGGTTCATTGGTCCAGGGATAGAAAATAGGGAGATGATTTTAGAGCTCTTGAGTGTAGCTAAGGGTTAAGTAGGCTCCGTGTGGTCCGTGAGAAAGTGTGATTTTATTAATCTCAGTAGTATCTGAGCAGCCAGCGCATGGGCCCAATTCTGCTAGGAGAGCTCCACCACTTCCAAGTCTCCCACTACAGCTCCACCCGTGCATCCTTCCCTGGCTCAGCAGACGCACATATGAGCCTCAAAGGGCGGATTCATTCTTGGCATTTGGGTTCTAAAATGTGGGCTTTTGTTCCAAGGGTTATTATCATTAATAAATCCAAATGTAGGGAGATGCTGTCTCTGTATAACAAGAGGAAATTTATTCTAGTTCACTTAAATAAGCTCTCCCAGCACCCCCAGCTGTAAATTGCCTTCCTTTGAAAATTGAGTGTAGTCCCTTAAATGACTCGGGCACATTATATGAGAGTTTCTTTCAGGAACCTCTGAGCATAGTTTGCAGGCTGAGAAGGACATTTCAAATGTGATTGGAAATGTAGCGATTTCTTCTTGTTGCGTGAAGCCATTTGTTGGCCTGGGGGAGGTGTCGGTCATTCCAGCACAGGTATAGAGTCCAATCCCCAAACGCTGGCCTTCCACGTGACACTCCATGGCCATAGAGCTGGAAGAGCTTCAGAAAACTGACAAGGTTCTGAGCGGTCTGGACATCTGAGAGGTGAATTTCCAAGGGAACCCCTGCTTCACCCTGCCCCAGCACCCAGCATCATCTGCATTCCTCACTAATAAGGAAAGGGAATAGGGCAGAGAAGGTGTCCAGAGCAGGTACAGCTGTGCTGGTGTGATCAGAAGTTCCCTACTTAGAAAAGAGGCTGGTGATGGGCATTTGCTTCCTTCATAATCACTGATGACTAGTATTTCCCTAAAACACACATGTTTGAATAGCGTCCCAACTCATGTTCCCTGAGAGCATCTCATGGTCAACTGAGGGACCCAGGGGAAGATCCAAGTATATTCAAGCTCTGAGTTCAGGGCTCTTAACCTCAGGCCCCTTTGACAATCTGAAAGATAGGGACCCTCCCACAGAAAAATGTACGTCTGCAAACAAACATATCTACGTCAGTCTACAGAGTGGGGAAATTCTGTTTGGGTTTTTTTTTTTAATTTTGTGGGTTTTTTAACATACATATTGCTTTGTCTATTCCAATTGCCTGTGAGAGACCTCTGAGAGCAGGCCTATGAATAATTGCTAGTTTTTGGAAGAGTTGAGACAGCTTACTTACAGTGATATCATTTCAGAGGCCAGAAGAAAGCCGTGCTCCTCCATTCGTGGAATGATTTGTGTCCTCCCCACAGCAAACAAACAAACAGTCACAGAATAGTAGCTGGAAAGAGCTGTGGGATCTTGTTCAATTGCACCCCTCCCCTCAACTCCCTCCCCCCTCCATTCCCAAACTGTCCAAGAGACAAGAGCAGTGCCCCAGCTCACCCAGCTGTGAGTTGCAGAGCTGGGTCTGGATGCCAATGACACTGTGCTTTTGCAGTTGAGACCATGTTTCTAGCTTGCAGGTAACCTGAGTATTACTTATACATCACAGGTGTCTCCCAGGCTTGACAGTTGCTTCCTGGAAGGTACTTCTACACCCTCCCTGAAGCTATCCCACCTGGCTGGTCAGTGCTGAACTCCAGGGCTCCAGCTGCCCAAGCCCCTTGCTCTCTTGAAGTCACTTGAAAAGAGACAGAACCACTTCAGAAATGTCCAATATGGCATACTCCCCGCCACCCACTTCAGTTTAATTTAAAAAACCAAAGCCAGGAAACTTACATTTTTTATGTCAGCATTCCCAGGTTCCAGAAGTAGTGGAAAATTGCATACAACGTAATTCTATACCCCTGTTGCCTCTCTGCCAATACAGAGTGTAAGGGAGGGAAAAAAAAAAGAAAAGAAGAAAGAAAGAAAGAAAAAAAACCCTTAGGGCTGAACATGAGTGCACCGCACAGGAAATTGAATGTCTGTTACAGAGTTTTTAACAGGGCAGTAAGTGGCCTTATTAGCGATCTGCTTTAAACATTTTTGCACAGACATCTGCACTGATTGGTTTTCCTTCTCTGCAGACGTTCGGCGCCGATGATGTGGTCTGCACGAGGATTTATGTTCGGGAGTGAAGGCGGCTGGCTTGCTCCGGCTTTGGGGGTGGATTCATGTTCCCCCGAGGAATGTCATAGTTCTGAGCTGCCAGTGGACCTCCTCTTCCCCAGTATCAACATTAGGTGATCCTGTTTTCCCCACGATAATGCTGTAGTGTTTCCCCCCAAGGCTTCGTGCCTCTGTGTCCCTGGTGCTCCATAGTTTGGCATCTCTATGGTTTCATCAGCCATTAAACTGGTTGTACACACCTCAAGGCTTTCTCCTTCTTTGGACTGACTCTTCGGTTTCCACACAAGGTCATGGTGTACCTGTTGACCCCAGCACTGCATTGGTCTGTGTAGTGATTTCTGCTTCAGCCTGCTGCCCAGGTGCAGTGCTTGGAGCATACGGCAGGGGTTGTGAGCTGGGCTTCCTCTGACAGGATTCACACTGCAGATCCAGGTGTGTCTGGATCTCACAGTGTTGTTTTTTAATTGAATTAGCTGATATATTGGTGGTTCCCAGCAGGAAAGGGAGGGCATATTCAGAAGGGTTAACTGAGGAGAGCTCAGAATGAAGGGACTATTTGCACAGGCATTTACATGGACGGGATGAAGAGAACCAACAAAGGATGGTGAGACACTCAGAGACAAGCAGCAGGGAACCGGTACTCCCCTAGACAGAGGAATAGAGGGGTCACCAGACCACAAGAGCTATAGCCTGGGAAAGAGACCACCACCCTGTAGGAGCTGTGGCAGTACACAGAGGAATGTGATCACTGCCAAAACAATGGCCCCAGTATGTGGGTAGATGGAGGTTCAGAGGGTCGGGGGAGAGTCTCTGGCTTGCAACAAGGGCGTTAAATATCCTGACCTCCCAATTTTCAATCTCTGATCTATCTGTTCTAACCACTGGCCAAACCCATCTGGAATCTAGAGGGCAAGAGAGTGGGGAGGGGGAGGGAGGGCGAGGGTGCTGCCCACAAGAGTCACCCTCCCAGGACATAGCCAGGAGAAGAATGGATCCCAACATGCAACAGGACAATGATCCACAGTCGCCAACTTTAGCATTTGAAAATTAGATTTTACATGAAAATCTGGACTTCTCTTTCCTTAGGAGAAAAATTGGGAAAATCTGGCATCTCTCATGGGGCCACAGGTGGCTTGGCAGCGTCCCCCTTTTTAAGTGGAACTTACACCCTCTGCCTCCCCATGGGCCCCACCATGGCCCCTGCCCTCCTTTACATTGACTGCCCAGCTTCTTGGGCGTTTCTCCTTGCCATCCTAGGCACAAGGGTTCTTGGCAAAGCCAGGCCAGAGTTGGCTGATCAACAGTGTTTGGGCATGGATGAAGCCAGAAGACAGGGACCCTTAAAGAGCTCACACCTAAGCTGATGGAGCCGACACCTAAGGCCCAGGTGCCACCACCTGAGTGTAAATGAGGACACCTTTACCTGACTTCTCACACCTCTGCAGCCCAGAACCCTACTTTGCTCATGGGGGACCTCAGCCTCCTCTCAAAGACTCTATTGCTTACATCTAAGAGGAGTTGTCTGATGACTTCTTGGAGGAAAGGGGCTGGAGTAGGACCCCCTAAGGAAGGGGAGGACCTGGGCTGCCATGCAGCACCACTGGTTCACTTAGACTCAGAACATAGTCCGTAGCCTGTTTCTCTTGAATCCTGTTCCTTCTTCATTTTCCAGAGGAAAAGGCACAGTGTTTCTTATTCCCTCTTGGCACACTGCTCATGGGACCTTCACGTTCCATGGAACCCAGTATGGGAATCGCTGCTATAAACTTCAACCTTAAAATATTTGTGTGTACACACATTGCATATGATATATAATATACACATACATGTAGGATGAACACCTACACAAAATATCACTGTCATCAGAACAGTCTCACTAGAATGCTGCTCTAAACACGTCACTCCCCTGCTCAGTAATCCCCATGGTCGGAAACAGAAAGGTCAAACTCTGGCCTGGACTTCAAGCCCTCCAGGACTTGGCCTCACCAGGTAAAACAGAAAGAATGAGGGCTTTGGTGTCTGTCAGACCTGGCTCCAACTCCTGGCCGCACCTTTAGTTTACAAGCGCTAGAAACCCAGCCCCAACCAGCCCCAACAAAGAAGAACGTACGCTGCTACAACGGCTGGACCTTGGAAATATTGTGCTAAGTGTAAGAAGCCAGTCACAAAGGACCACATAGTGTATGATTCCATTTATATGAAATGTCCAGAACAGATAAATCCATAGAGACAGAAAGTAGATTGGTGGTTGCCTAAGGCTGGGGGTGTTGGGGGGAAAAGGGAGTAAAGAGTTTCTTTGGGGGGTGAAGAAAATGTTCTAAAATTGATGTGGTAATAGTTGCACAACTGTACAAATACACTAAAAACCACTGAATTATACATTTTAAATAGATGAATTGTGTGTAATGTGAATTATATCTTAATAAAGCTTTTTTTTTTTTTTTTTTTTAAGGAATGTGCTGACCTCCCTGGTTGTGAGGAATGCTAGGGAAGCTCTCAGGACTCAAGCAAAAGCTGCAGGAGCTGGGCCTTAGGGCCTAGAATCTGAGGCAGAGCCCCTTCCATACCTCTCCCTCCATCTCTTACTCCATTTTGATTTCCTTACAGAACTGGTTCAGGTCACATGACCACCCCTGGACCAATCACAACTGAGGGGAATAGGTTACAATGATTGGTCAGGCCTGAGTCATATGACCTCTCCTGGGCTAGTGGGCAAAACTGTTAGAAAAGGGAGAATAGGGGAAAATGAACTGGTAGGCAGGAACTGTGATTAAGCTATCCTCCATGCTGGCTAGCAAACCTTGGGTAAATTATTCAACCACTTTGAGCCTTGGCCCCTTGCTATTGTAAAATGAGGACAATAAAATCCACTTGGCCTGGTTGGTGTGGAGATGAAAGGAGTTAAGGTTTGTAAAGTACCAAGAGCTTTATAGAGTCCTACATAATCCTTGCCATCCAGCCGCATGGGTCCAGACCCTGATCCCACTCCTCTGAGCCTCTCAAATCTTTTTTATTTTGAAGGCCAGCACCCACCTCCTTTAGGGCATCTTCTCTCCCTGTCTCTTGCCCCCACATTAGGCTCACAATTACAGACTGCTTTGTGCAGGCAGGGCTTCTATTGTGGTCCTGTGTTGTCATTCCACATCTCCTTGGTTTCTGACATTTTCCGCCAACCAGCCTGTGTGGTCCCGGAGTCCAGGAATGGTTGCTTAAACATCCCTGCTCCCCCCCGCCCCCCCACCCGCACCGCCGACTCTACCCTAGCCCTCCACAGGGCTTGGCAAATGGAGATTACTCTGTAAACATGTGCTGATTATCTGACTGATGGAGGCCCAACATTTTTTTTACAAGATCCAAGCCTTCCTGAATGGATGTCCACAAGGAAAGGCAGACATACGGAGTAAACAGCAGTGCTCAACTCAAACACCATCCAACACCAACAGCAAGAGTTGTCTCTACCCTCAGGTAGATGGTATAATACACATACCATATTATATCTCAGAGGCAGGGGGGCAGAGATTACAAGACCCATTTAAAAGAAAAGGGTGAATAGTGCAGGAAACCCTGCTCAGGAGCAGGAAAACTTGGAAGAAGCAAACTTACTGATTGCCTGTCCCAACAGCTGTCCGAAACCCCTCTCTCCCTTGCCCACCTCCCACAGTATAGACTGGGAAAGTCAATGCTTATTCTCCCAGCTTGCATCGAGTTGAGTATGTGACCCAGTTCTGGCCAATGAAACATAAATGGAAGTCTTCTAGGGGGCTTCTGAGAAAGACTTTTTCTTCCTGATAAAAGAGGAGAGACTGAGAAGGTAACTTCTCCTTACTGCCTCTAATATGGTGTGAGATTGTGATGCCTGGAGCTGGTGTAACCATTTTACAACCACGAGGAAAAGAGATGCCAGCTCAGAGTCACTGAGATAATACAGCCCCTAATTTGGATGTACTGCTATGTGATTAAAAAAAAAAGCCCCTGTTTGCTCAAGCCCGTTATTCAGTGGCTTCCATACTTGCAAGTAAAAGCATTGCTAACTGATACATGGAAAGAAGGACAGGGGTCTGTCTGACTTGCAGATTTCTAGGAAGCCTTGTCTTGATGATGACCACCAGTGCTGTGGAACTGGACAATGTGTCATCTTGCTCAAAGGAATAAATAATGTCAAAATATTCTATGGGGGCTTCCCTGGTGGCACAGTGGTTAAGAATCCACCTGCCAATGCAGGGGACACAGGTTTGAGCCTTGGTCCAGGAAGATCCCACATGCCACAGAGCAACTAAGCCCGTGCGCCACAACCCCTGAGCCTGCACTCTAGAGCCCTCGAGCCACAACTACTGAGCCCGCGTGCTACAACTACTGAAGCCTGAGCGCCTAGGGCCCGTGCTCTGCAACAAGAGAAGCCACCACAATGAGAAGCCCGCGCACCGTGACGAATAGTGGCCCCCGCTCACCGCAACTAGAGAAAGCCCATGCAGCAACGAAGACCCAATGCAGCCAAAATATAAATAAATTTTTAAAAATTCTATGGAAGTTAAGACCCCATGCATATTATAACATCTTTCTCAAGTCCCTTTTACTTCAGTCCCTTCTCCTCCTCATGACAGCCAACATTTCCACAAGTAAACAGCGGATATTATCCAAGAAAATGTAGGGCAGCCAACCTACAGATGCAACCTTCGCGCCACCAACCTAACACCTCCCACCCCTTTCACAGACATCTGTCCTCTAAGAATACACTCCAGGGCTCTCCCCTCCTTTACTGTAACTGCCCATTTGTGTCAGGAAAGTCCTTAGATCTTGTCAAAAACATCCCTTGCCTCTATATCTGCCCTCCCCAATGTCCAGCAAACACTCTGCACTAAGATAAAAGAAATGCAGTATGTCACTGGGTGAAAAATTAATCTTCACAAAGTTTCACGAGGGTCAGATAAATGTAGGTCAGAGTAGAGTTGAAATCTTCTCTGACTGAAAACCCTTAAATTGGATGGACAGTTGTGCTTATCCCAACCCATCAGAGCCCCATCACTTGTAAGCACACTCAACCGTGAAGAGATGGAACTCAGAGAGGGGAAATGATTTGCCCAGGGTCATCACTTTAGGTGCTCATCAAGATCAGGGAGACTTCCTTCTCTGGATTGAGGTTTGTTTTGTTTGGGTTTTTTTTTAACTCTTTATTATAGAGAATTTCAAGGAAATTGAAAAATAATTCCTAATATCATCAAATATCCTGTGAGTGTTCAAGTTTTCCTGTCTCATAACTTTTTTTTTCCTATTTGTTCAAATCAGGATTGAAATATCCATACTTTGTGACTGGTTGATACATCTCTTAAGTCTCTTTGAATCTATAAGTTCCCCACTACCTCATTTTATTTTTTAATAGTATATTTGTTGGAGGAACAGGTTGTTTGTCTTGTAAAGTTTCCCATAGTCTGAATTTCGATGATTACATTTCCAGGGTGTTGTTTAACATGTTTTCTGTCTCCTTGCAAATTGGTAGATCAAAAAGCTCATTCACATTCAGGTTTGATTTTCTTGGCCAGAATACTGCAGCGGTGGTGGGTCTGCTGTACTTCCCTTAGAGGACTCGTGATGTCTGTTTGCCTCTCTTTCTGTGATCTTAGCAGCCATTGGTGATCATTGCCTAGATCCATGGTTTCACTAGAGGTTGAAACATGGGCCTATTCTAAATCTATCACTCTTTCTTCACTTATGAGCTGGAACATTTCCATTAAAAGATAATTTCTGGGCTTCCCTGGTGGCGCAGTGGTTGGGAGTCTGCCTGCCAATGCAAGGGACGCGGGTTCGTGCCCTGGTCCGGGAAGATCCCACATGCCGCAGAGCGGCTGGACCCGTGAGCCATGTCCACTGAGCCTGCCCCTCTGGAGCCTGTGCTCCACAACGGGAGAGGCCACAACAGTGAGAGGCCCGCGTACCACAAAAAACCCACAAAAAACAAAAAAAGATAATTTCTCTCATCAACTATGTGCTTATCATGAGGTATAGTTTATATAGGAAAAGCAGAATGAATTATTCTTTCCATGTATTTACTAGTTTTCAAACTAATGAATTGGTCCTCCTGGCATCCTTTAAAGATGACCAGTGTATTTTTGTTATTTTTTCTTTTTGAAAGTCACTATGAATTTGTGTATCGAAACATATTTGATGTGTTTTAATTCATTGCAGTTGCTATCCTTATAGGTGCTAAAGTGTCCTGTCTTTGACCAGTGGGAGCCTCTTCAATTTCCCTCTTGAGTCTTTCGGTAGGATCCTAGTCATCTTTGATAAATTCCTTGCCATTTGGTATGACAAGGTGCTCCAGGCTCATTTTGTACATTTCCTGCTCCAGACCTGGAATCAGCCATTTCTCCAAGGAGTCCAGTCCTTATAGGAGGCAATGATATGTATAAGCCACAATCTAGGAGCCAGGAGAGGGGTCCACTTCTGATTCTAAGATAGAAGCCAGAGTTCTATCTGGCCCAAGAAGCAGGTATCAGACAAAAGAGTTACTCTGTAGTCCTGTGTTCCCTTTATCTTTTGCCCAAGACAATGATAAACAACATTCAGATGTTGCCAACACTGTGGTCAGTTTTCTGAGAATGACATCTCTTCCTTCTTACTCACAAATCTGAGCAGTTTCTGACCAACCCCTTTGTGGTAGAGGCAGTAGACTGGGAAACATTTGTCTGCAACTCAGCACCAAGCTCTGAGGGCATCTGCTTTAAAGAGGACATGACTTGATGGGCAGTTGTCACTTACAATCAAACTTCTCTTACCCCATGGGAGGCGGGCTTAATGTTCCTTCCTTTAGTGGGAAAATTAAGCATAATTTCTGGGCAAAGAGCAAATTCTCACAAGGGTTCTGCAAACATTATATGTCATACTTGTTACAATTGGGTAATTTATCTTTCTCAGAAAGTTAGCTACAGGACTTGGAGAAATTAACTTAATAAGAACATAGATCACAGTCACAATTTTATAATTCCATTTGTTTCCTTGAGAGGAAGGCTCATCAGTTATGGTGAATGATGGGGAAGGGTTTGGGTCCCTAAAGTGGAATTTGATCAGGGTCTCCAAGAATAGTCATACTCAGGGGAAGTGGGATTTGGGACTTCTAGCGTTAAAAAACGTTGGCTTCAGAAACAATGTGCAGGAAAAAAATATTGAATTATGAACTCTTCCAAAGAACATAATGAAAACTGAAAGCTGCAAGAAAGTTTGGGGGGAAATCCAATTCTCAGAAATACACAAGATGAAATTAATGCTGAGGTTTTTTTCTCTTCCTATCAGGAGTCTGTTCAGAAAAATATTAAGTTCCCTTGGCCATTAAAAAAAGAATTGTAATGATATAGTTCAATGCTAAGAGCACGTCAGGAGACCAGAACTGTAAGCCTGTCTCTGCCACTAACTTGCTCTGTGACACTGGCCTGCTTGCAACCCCTCCCTGGGCCTCTGGCTCCCCATCTCTGCAAAGCAAAGGTTGCCAAATGTGGACAGAGGCTGACTGGCTGCATATGAATCACCAGGGAGAATCCAAAATGTCCACAACAAGGAAGTGGTTAAATCAACCACAATAAGCAACATCATGGAATTCGCTGCAGCTGTCAAGCAGAATGAGGCAGACATATGTGTACTGATGTGGAAAGATGTCCAAGCTGTATTACATTTTTTAAAAAATGAGTGATGACCTTGTTTAATGGGGAAAAAAAAATGGTCAGCTCTTTCCAGGAAAAACACAAAACCCTCAAGGACACACACCAAACTGTTAATAGCAGTTACCTCTGAGGATTGGCCATTTTTACTCTTATTATTTCTGTATTGCTGGAACTCATTTAGAATGAGCATGTATTACTTTTGTAATTTAAAACAAATTTTCATTTAAAAAGTGAGAGATTCTGCAAAAGAAAGCTGGAATAGCAATACTCATATCAGACAAGGTAGACTTTAAAATAAAGACTATTACAAGAGACAAGGAAGGACACTACATAATGATCAAAGGATTAATCCAAGAATATAACAACTGTAAATATCTATGCACCCAACATAGGAGCACCTCAATACATAAGGCAAATGCAAACAGCCTTAAAAGGAGAAATCGACAGTAACACAATTGTAGTGGGGGACTTAAACACCCCACTTACACCAATGGACAGATCATCCAAACAGAAAATAAATAAGGAAACACAAGCTTTAATTCAGTGGTCCCCAACATTTTTGGCACCAGGGACTGGTTTCGTAGAAGACAATTTTTCCGTGGATGGGGGGTGGGGGGAGGTTCAGGTGGTAATGTGAGTGATGGGGAGCAATGCGGAGTGGCAGATGAAGTTCGCTCGCTCACCTGCTGCTCACCTCCTGCTGAGTGGCCTGGTTCCTAACAGGCCACGGACTAGTACTGGTACAGGACTGTGGCCCAGGGGTCAGGGACCCCTGCTTTAAATGACACAATAGACCAAATAGACTTAATTGATATTTATAGGACATTCCACCCGAAAGTGGCAAAATACACTTTCTTCTCAAGTGCTCACAGAACATTCTCCAGGATAGATCACATCTTGGGTCACAAATCCAGCCTTGGTAAATTTAAGAAAATTGAAATTGTATCAAGCATCTTTCCCGACCACAACACTATGAGATTAGAAATCAATTACAGGAAAAAAAAACTGTAAAAAATACAAACACATGGAGGCTAAACAATATACTACTAAATAACCAAGAGATCACTGAAGCAATTAAAGAGGAAATTAAAAAAATACTAGAAATAAATGACAATGAAAACATGACAACCCAAAACCTATGGAATGCAGCAAAAGCAGTTCTAAGAGGGAAGTTTATAGCCATACTATCCTACCTCAAGAAACAAGAAAAATCTCAAATAAACAACCTAACCTTATACCTAAAGCAACTAGAGAAAGAAGAACAAACAAAACTCAAAGTTAGTAGAAGGAAAGAAATAAAGATCAGAGAGGAAATAAATAAAGTAGAAAAGAAGAAAACAATAGCAAAGATTAATAAAGCTAAAAGCTGGTTCTTTGAGAAGATAAACAAAATTTTTTTTTTTTTTTTTTTTTTTTTTTTTTTGCTGTACGCGGGCCTCTCACTGTTGTGGCCTCTCCCGTTCCGGAGCACAGGCTCCGGACGCACAGGCCCAGCGGTCATGGCTCAAAGGCCCAGCCGCTCCGCAGCATGAGGGATCTTCCCGGACTGGGGCACGAACCCGTGTCCCCTGCATCGGCAGGTGGACTCTCAACCACTGCACCACCAGGGAAGCCCAAGATAAACAAAAATGATAAACCTTTAGCCAAACTCATCAAGAAAAAATGTGAGAGGATTCAAATCAGTAAAATTAGAAACAAAAAAGGAGAAGTTACAACTGACACCATAGAAATACAAAGGATCATAAGAGAGTACTACAAGCAACTGTATGGCAATAAATGGACAGCCTGGATGAAATGGAAAAATTCTTAGAAAAGTACAACCTTCCGAGACTGAACCAAAAAGAAATATAAAATATGAACAGACAAATCACAAGTAATGAAATTAAACCTGTGATTAAAAATCTTCCAACAAACGAAAGCCCATGACCAGATGGCTTCACAGGTGAATTCTACCAAACATTTAGAAAAGAGCTAACACCTATCCTTCTCAAACTCTTCCAAAAAATTGCAGAGGTGGAACACTCCCAAACTCATTCTACGAGGCTACCATCACCCTGATGCCAAAGCCAGACAAAGGTATCACAAAAAATGAAAATTACAGGCCAATATCACTGATGAACATAGACACAAAATCCTCAGCAAAATACTAGCAAACAGGGCTTCCCTGGTGGTGCAGTGGTTGCGAGTCCGCCTGCCGATGCAGGGGACACGGTTTCGTGCCCTGGTCCAGGAAGATCCCACATGCCGCAGAGCAGCTGGGCTCGTGAGCCATGGCCGCTGAGCCTGCACGCCCGGAGCCCATGCTCCGCAACGGGAGAGGCCACAACAGTGAGAGGCCCGCGTACCGCAAGAAACAAACAAACAAAACAAAACAAAAAACTGTCACTGTTTGCAGATGACATGATACTGTACATAGAGAATCCTAAAGATGCCACCAGAAAACTACTAGAGCTAATCAATGAATTTGGTAAAGTTTCAGGATACAAAATTAATACACAGAAATCTCTTGTATTCCTATACACTAACAATTAAAGGGCAAAAAGAGAAATTAAGGAAACAATCCCATTTACCATTGCAACAAAAAAATAAAATACCTAGGAATAAACCTACCTAAGGAGGCAAAGACCTCTACTGAGAAAACTATAAAACACTGATGAAAGAAATCAAAGATGACATAAACAGATGGAGAGATATACCTACCATGTTCTTGGATTGGAAGAATCAATGTTGTGAAAATGACTATACTACCCAAAGCAACCTACAGATTCAACGCAAGCCCTATCAAATTGCCAATGGCATTTTTCACAGAACTAGAACAAAAAATTTTACAATTTGTGTGGAAACACAAAAGACCCCGAATAGCCAAAGCAATCTTGAGAAAGAAAAACGGAGCTAGAGGAATCAGGCTCCCTGACTTCAGACTATATTACAAAGCTACAGTAATCTAGACAGTATGATACTGGCACAAAAACAGAAATATAGATCAATGGAACAGGAGAGAAAGTCCAGAGATAAACCCACCCACCTATGGTCACCTAGTCTATGACAAAGGAGACAAAAATATATAATGGAGAAAAGACAGTCTCTTCAATAAGTGGTGCTGGGAAAACTGGACAGCTACATGTAAAAGAATGGAATTAGAACACTCCCTAACACTATACACAAAAATAAACTCAAAATGGATTAAAGACCTAAATGTAAGACCAGACACTATAAAACTCTTAGAGGAAACATAGGCAGAACACTCTATTTATTTATTTATTTTTGGCTGCACTGGGTCTTCATTGCTATGTGCGGGCTTTCTCTAGTTGCGTTGAGCAGGGGCTGCTCTTCATTGTGGTGCGCAGACTTCTCATTGCAGTGGCTTCTCTTGTTGCGGAGCACTGGCTCTAGGCTCACGGGCTTCAGTAGTTGTGACAGGCAGGCTCAGTAGTTGTAGCTTGCAGGCTCAGTAGTTGTGGCTTGCAGGCTCAGTAGTGTGGCACACAGGCTTAGTTGCTCCTTGGCATGTGGGATCTTCCCGGACCAGGGCTCGAACTCATGTCCCCTGCTTTGGCAGGCAGATTCTTAACCACTGCACCACCAGGGAAGTCCCCAAAACACTCTTTGACATAAACCACTGCAACATCTTTTTCGACCCACCTCCTACAGTAATGAAAATTAAAACAAAAATAAACAAATGGGACCTAATTAAACTTAAAAACTTTTGCACAGCAAAGGAGACCATAAGCAAGATGAAAAGACAACCCTCAGAATGGGAGAAAATATTTGCAAATGAAGTAACTGACAACGGATTAATCTCCAAAATATACAGGCAGCTCATACAGCTCAATATCAAAAAAACAAACAACCCAATCAAAAAGTGGGCAGGGGCTTCCCTGGTGGCACGGTGATGGAGAGTTCCCCTGCCGATGCAGGGGACACGGGTTCGTGCCCCGGTCCGGGAAGATCCCACATGTCGCGGAGCGGCTAGGCCCGTGAGCCATGGCCGCTGAGCCTGTGCGTCCGGAGCCTGGGCTCCTCAACGGGAGAGGCCACAACGGTGAGAGGCCTGCGTACCGCAAAAAAAAAAAAAAAAAAGTGGGCAGACGACCTAAATAAACATTTCTCCAAAGAAGACATACAGATCGCCAAGAAGCACACGAAAAGCTACTCAACATCACTAATTACTAGAGAAATGCAAATCAAAACTACAATGAGATGTCACGTCACACCAGTTAGAATGGGCATCATCAGAAAATCTAAAAACAAATGCTGGAGAGGGTGTGGAGAAAAGGGAACCCTCATAAGCTGTTGGTGGGAATGTAAATTGGTATAGCCACTATGCAGAACACTATGGAGGTTCTTTAAAAAACTAAAAATAGAACTACCATATGACCCAGCAATCCCACTACTGGGATATACCCAGAGAAAACCATAATTCAAAACGACACATGCACCCCAATGTTCACTGCAGCACTATTTACAATAGCCAGGACATGGAAGCAACCTAAATGCCCATCGACAGACGAATGGATAAAGAAGATGTGGTACATATATATAATGGAATATTACTCAGCCATAAAAAGGAATGAAATTGGGTCATTTGTGGAGATGTGGTTGGACCTAGAGAGTGTCATACAGAATTAAGTAAGTCAGGGCTTCCCTGGTGGCGCAGTGGTTGTGAGAAAATAAATAAATAAAGTCAGTCAGAAAGAGAAAAGCAAATATCATATAATAACACATATATGTGGAATTTAGAAAAACGGTATAGATGATCTTAGTTGCAAAGCAGAAATAGAGACACAGACGTAGAGAACAAATGTATGGATACCAAGGGGGAAAGGGGTGGGGTGGGAGGAATTGGGAGACTGGGATTGGCACACATACATTATTGATACTGTGTATAAGACGGACAACTGATGGGAACATGCTGTACAGCACAGGAAACTCACCTAGTGCACTGTGGCAACCTAAATGGGAGGGAAGTCCAAAAGGGAGGGGATGTCTGTATGTGTATGGCTGACTCATTTTGTTGTGCAGTGGAGGCTAACACAACATTGAAAAGCAACCATCCTCCAATAAAAATTAATTTAAAAAAAAAGTAAGAGATTCTGATTCTTGAGGTTTGGGTTAGAGCCCAGGAATCTGAATTTCTTTGTGTTTCTCCAAGTGAGTTTTGGCTGCGTCGGGTCTTTAGTTGTGGCACACGGGATCTTTCATTGAGGCACGAGGACTTCTCTCTAGTTGTGGCGAACGAGTTTTATCTCTCTAGTTGTGGCACGCAGGCTCCAGGGCATGTGGGCTCTGTAGTTGTGGCGCGTGGGCTCCGGAGTCCATGGGCTCTGTAGTTTGTGGCACACGGTCTCTTTAGTTGAGGTGCGTGAGCTCAGTAGTTGTGGCACGTGGACTTAGTTGCCCTGCGGCATGTGGGATCTCAGTTCCCTGACTAGGGATCGAATCCACATCTCCTGCATTGGAAGGCAGATTCTTTACCACTGGACCACCAGGGAAGTCCCGTGATTTCTAACCGAACAACTGAACCCATGGTCACAAAGGTCTCCCAGCTCTAACACTCTCCGGTCCCACGAAGTCTTTTTGACTCAAGACTTTGGGAAAAAGAAGACAAGGACCAAAGAAGAGCAAATAAGACAGCCAAAAGGAAGACACAGTAATGGAAGCATAAATAATGATTACCAAGGTATATGGCTCTGTACAGTTTCCAGTGCCCCTCCACACATGTATCCCATGTGACATGCACAGCAATCCTGGGGTGTAGGCAGGTCAGGTATTATCAGTATCCCATTTTACAGATGGGGGCACTGAGGTTCAGAGAGGTTAAGTCTTTGGAATGACTTACTCAGTTTGTAAATGGCAGAGCTGGGATTACAGTCCTGGGCTGTCTGACCCCACAGCCAATGTTTTTTCTGCTATTGGGGACATGAAATGTTTTCCTTACTGTGATCATCAAAGAATATGTTTATAGTTTAATGGTACCAAATAGCTTTTCATAGAAAAAAAGGGAGACAGAAAGCATAACAATAACTGACATTTAATAAGGGCTTATACTCTGTTCCAGGTCCTGTGCTAAGCACTTTTCACACAGTATCACTGTTAATCCTAAAATAAGCCAATCAAGTAGGTACTATTTTCACCCCCATTTTATAGATGATAAAACTGAGGCTCAGAGAGGTTAAATAACTAACCCAAATGGATAAAAGTTGGTAGTGGGATTGAACCCAAGTCTCCTATCTGAAGAAAAGAAGCAGACAACGAGAGAGGAAGTGGGAAGAAAGTGACAGAGCAATGGGTGTGTTCTGGTCTCCAGTTTCTCAAAGCTGTCATCATCCCACATAGCAAGGGCTCCTGGGGACCTTTCAGAAGGAAGGCTCATCCTACTGCCCAGTCCAGCACTGCCGGGCTGCCGGCCAGCCTCCCTCCCTCCCGCAGTATATTTCCTTTGCCTACATTGATAGGTATCCAGTTTCACCAAAGGCTCCAAGCTCCTGGATCTGGTTTTAATCAGGAGCTAGAGCTGAGCCCTAGAGCAGTTGCCCGGCAGTCCTCGGTGAGGCCCCGATGGAGGCCAACCACCTTCTCTTCCCCAGAGGTTTCCTGGAGAAGGGTGCTTGATTTCTGGAGCCTCCGCCTTTGGTGGTGGCCCTGTGGATGCACCTTTCAAGGCCCCTTCCTTTGGGGAATATCTCCAGAGGCTGGGTGAGGGGAGACAGACAGAAGATGCACGGATCAGGCAACAGTCTTTTGTGACCGAAGTGCAGGGCTCATGCTCCCCTGTAACTGACTTGGGCAGCCACAGCTAGGAGAGAGACTGTGGCAGCAAGGAGGACAATTCTGTTCTCTTCCCATCCACTGAACATTTCCCACCTGTGCATCCCTCCTGCCAGCCAGGAAGGGGAGCTCGGACCCACTCCATGTCCTTGTGGAGCCTGTCTTCAGCCAGATGAGGAGACACAGATGAGGAATCACAACTGTTCAATTGTAAGATCATGAGTGAGGCAGAAGTCATAATTCTGAGGGCTTATGGGGAACTCATGGCTCATCCCAGCCAGTTCATGGAGGAGTAGGCATTCGAACAAGGACATGAAGAATGAGGAGGGGTTTTCCAGGCAGTACTGAAGCACTGGGGAAAGGAAAGCATGGTCGACTTTGTAAAGCCCAGCAGTAGTCCACATGGCCACCTTTGTGTGAATTAGAAAAAGGAACGCCCTCTGGGAAAATACGGAAGGCACCCCATCCTCCCTTGCACAGTGTACAAACTGTGCAACTGTTCTAGTGGCCCTGGGACCATGGCAGCTAACTTTTGTCTGCCCTTCACATTTTCCTTTTCTATTCTAGTTACAGAACCCCTATTTCTTTCTTTCTTTTTTTTTTTTTTTAGGTTATAAGAAAAATTTAATGCAGTTAGGCAGCCAAAGACACCATTTTCAAAAGTGAACACAGAGGCCATGAGTTCAACTTCTAAGAATGGTGAAGGAGCAGGTAATTTTAAACAATAAACACCCTGAAAATGACTAAAAAATGACACAAAATATTTTAAAATCTAGAACCCTTATTTATTTTATTTATTTATTTATTTTTGGCTGCGTTGGGTCTTCATTGCTCTGTGCAGGCTTTCTGTAGTTGCGGCGAGCGGGGGCTACTCTTCATTGCGGTGCACGCACTTCCCATTGCAGTGGCTTCTCTTGCTGCAGAACACAGGCTGTAGGGTGCATGGGCTTCGGTAGTTGCAGCACACGGGCTCAGTAGTTGTGGCTTGCAGGCTCTAGAGCACAGGCTCCATAGTTGTGGCACAAGGGCTTTGTTGCTCCGTGGCATGTGGGATTTTCCCAGACCAGGGCTCGAACCCGTGTTCCCTGCCTTGGCAGGCAGATTCTTAACCACTGAGCCACCAGGGAAGTCCCTAGAACCCTTATTTCTTGAAATGAAGTGATTCTATGTGGTTACTGCAGGGCTAAAAACTAACCCTTAACCCCTACGTGGGGTTAGCTTGATTCAGTCATAGCCAGTCAGAATCCTACACGTTTGTGGCCCTGGTGATTGGATCTGGGAAGGGCATATGATCGGAGCTGGGCCAATCAGAACCCTCTTTGGGAAGGAAGCTCGAGCATTTGGGGAAGACAAGCCGTTTGCTGCCTCTCAGTATTAAATAGTTAAGCCTAGAGTTTTCCAAGCTCCTGGTCGTGACTTTTGAGGAGATGCTACTTGAAAATGAAGTCAACACAGAAAAAATGCACAGCTGAGAAATTGAGAGGAAGAGATAGAATTCTGGTATTGTTTAAACTCCATGATTCGTTTCTAGAACATTCTAGTTACAAGAACCAATAATTTCCCTTTTTTGTTTAATCAAGTCTGAGTTTTTATGCCTGGAATCAAAAGAACTAACCATTATGGAAAGATTGCTGGGATTCAAGCCAACAGACACAGAGCCTTCAGTGCTTTGAAAAACCAAACCAAGAAAATTTTGGCTGGGCCTCAGAGGCTTCTAAGTCAAGAGCTGAGAACATGGATGTGGGCAAGGACTAGACTCTATTCAAGCCTCTCCCAGGTGGCATCTCCCTGTGTGCTCACTATGGCTTGGGGAGCCAAGTGGGACCGCTGGGACATGGATTTGCCACTTAAACCCTGATCAGGATGAGCCCCCCGTTGAGGAGCTGGTGTCTGAGCTCTGGGCCCCAGCAGTCTGGGGAGGACCAGCAGAGGATGGCTGCCTGGTGAGAGGCAGGAAGGATAACTTTGCTGAGCTCCTAGGAAATCTGATAGGACTTATTTCATGTAATACAATCCACTCTTGTGTCCCTGGGCTTTTGCATATGCTGATCCCTCAGCCTGGGACACCCTCCACACTTTGTCCATCTGGTAAATTTCTAGTTTGCCCTCAAAATTTAGCTCAGAGAGTATCTCTTCCAAGAAACTTCTGTGACAGTTTGAAAACTTGGCTGCAATGGGGTTTTTTTTTGTTTGTTTTTTTGCTTCTCCTCCCATCAAGAGGTAGATTCTACAACCCCATCCCTTGAATCTGGTTGGTCTTTTTTTTAAAAAAAATAATAAATTTATTTATTTATTTATTTATGGCTGTGTTGGGTCTTCGTTGCTGTGCGTAGGCTTTCTCTAGTTGTGGTGAGTGGGGACTACTCTTTGTTATGGTGCGTGGGCTTCTCATTGTGGTGGTTTCTCTTGTGGCAGAGCATGGGCTCTAGGTGCGTGGGCTTCAGTAGTTGTGGCACGCAGGCTCAGTAGTTGTGGCTTGTGGGCTCTAGAGCACAGGCTCAGTAGTTGTTGCACACAGGTTTAGTTGTTCCATGGCGTTTGGGATCTTCCCACATGGGAAGATTCTTCTTCTTCATGGGTTCAAACCCATGTCCCCCACATTGGCAGGCAGATTCTTAACCACTGTGCCACCAAGGAAGTCCCTCTGGTTGGTCTCATGACTGCTTGACTCATAGAGCACGTTGAAAGAAATATTGCATGTCTTCTGAGGCTAAGTCGTAAAAGGCCATGCAGCCTCCGCCTTGTTCACTGGGAACACTCACTCTTGAACCCCTGAGACACCATGTAAAACGTCCAACTACCTTGAGACCACCATTCTAGAGAGGCCACAAGTAGGCACTTTGGTCGACAGTCCCAGCTGAGCTCATTCTTCAGCCAGCCCAGCCCAGACACCCAATCTTCAAGTCACCTCCAGCCATTAGAGTCACCCCCAGTGAGGCCCCAGGCATCATAGAGCAGGGAAGACACAGCCCCACAGTGCCCTGTCCAAATTCCTGATCTACAGAATCTGCAAAGACACATGGTTGTTTTGTGCCACCAAGTTTTGGGGTGGTTTGTTTTGGAGCAAGAGATAACTGGAACACCACCCTTGACTCCTCTGGGCAAACTTCAGTGCGTCTTCCCTTATTGTTTTTTCAGAGCTCCTCGTGCATCGCTCCAACAGAACCCTGGCCTACTGGGCTGTAGTTGTCTCATTACATGCCTGTCTCTTCTGCTCAACTATGAAGTCCTGGGGAGGTAGGGGACCAGGGGCTGTATCTCCTTCATCTCCATATTTCCACGTCCAGGAGCTGCAGTTATCAGACATTAGCAGATGAGAAAGAGAGAGAGAGAGAGAGAATGAGGATGGCTTGGGGAAGCCCTCGGCAGGTCCAGCTGTTACAGGCAACAAGGGAAGTCTAGCCAGGTGAGCAGCCGCAGGATCCCGTGGGAGCTGACACAGCAGAGGCAGCACTCTAGGCGGGAGGCCACAGTGAGACCCACAGCAAGGATGACCTGAAATTAAGCCACTGAGGTAAGTGGCAGCCTCAGGCTCCTTCCATTGGTACCAGCCATTGACAGAATCAGTCTCAGAGGCTGGAGAGGGGCTGAGCCCACCATGAGGGTGACGTGGCCTCCCGTCAACACAGAAAGGAGAGCTCTGGGGTCAGGAGCCAGGGAGACTCATTTGAGAAACAAAGGTTACAACCAGCCCCGTTCAATAATAGATCTGGTTGCTTATTTAGATCATCATGATCTGGGAGTGGGGAGGGGGTGGGGAGGGGCAGGTATGAGGGAGCTGAGCAGAGCCCCAGATATGCTAACAGAAGTTCATCTGCCAGAGAACCCACTTAGCCCTGCCTTTGAGCAGTGGGAGCTCAAGCTGAGAGAGCGTTTTCATTTCTTTTCCTTAGGAAAATTGTTCAGAATTTACTTGGGAACCCAGTCCTGGAAATGTTAATAGCAGGGAAAGTTAACGCAACCTGCACTCGCTGCCCTGAGTTAGGAGGAGAGACGGCATGCCAAGTGAATCTGGATCTGGGTGTGGATTTCAGGGTAGAAGGATCCAGGATGCAGAGCCCAGCTCCCAGGCCTGCCCATGGGACCTTTTGGCATAGCCCAAGGCTTCTGGAGAGAGGGCAGTGTTCTTGTTTGAGCCTCAGGCAACCTGTGAGGTTTCAGAACAAGGATACTAAAGAGAAGGAAGAAAGGGATTCATATTTGTTGAGACATATGTGCCAGAAGCATTGCAGTCGTGGCAAACGATCCTCATCATAACCTTTTAGACGTGTGTTTGTGGTCCCACCTTACAGCCCAGAAAACTGAGATTCAGAGAGCTTCAGCGAGGAATCGCTGCAGTCTGATCTGGGATCCCTTAAGGGACAAGGGAGGAAGCACAGAAGGGCACAGACCCCTGGGCCGATGTCTCTGTGACCCCCTTGGTGGCCTCGGAGTTCCTGTCTGCGCAGAGAGAGGGCTGGACTTGTGATTCCACCCCGATCTCAGTTGAATCCCACCTCTGCCACTCACAAGCAGTGCGACCTTGGGCAAGTTGCTCACACTTCCTGTGCCTCTGCTTTCTTGTCACAGAGTTCAACAAGAGTTAATTTTCAGAGAGAAGAGGGGGCCCCTCCCTTCTTCCACTGCCCATCTTTATGGAGTATTGAATGTAGAACGTGGCATCAGTCAAGGGCAGAGCCCAAGAGTACAGGGACCCACACCATCCTCCCCGTGGGCGTCTGGGGCTTTGGCCGTGGCAGACAGTGTGCACTGTTCCCTGGGGAAGGGTAAGAGCCCCACATCCGAGCAGCCGCCCCTCCACGGAGGTGGTAAGCCCTGTGCTCTGACAGGCAGGCGCCGCTCTGGGCTGTGAGCTGAGGCCTTCCGGCAGGCAGTTTTCTAAGTGGCTACAGATGTGGCGTGAGATCATCAGCAGGCCAGCTGCTGATGAGAGGAAAAGATCCTCCAGCTCGCAGGCCTCCACTCAGGGCTGCACTTCCACCTCTCAAGGATGGGGCAGTGAAAGGAGGGATGGGAAGAAGACACTTGTGAAAAAGACCCACAGAAAAACTGCTGTGCTGCCTCGGGGTGGGCTGTGTAATCACAGGAGGTTTGGGGGGAGATTTTGCTGACACTTTCTTTTTTCTTTTTCTTTTTGTGGTACGCGGGCCTCTCACTGCTGTGGCCTCCCCCGTTGCGGAGCACAGGCTCCGGACGCTCAGGCTCAGCGGCCATGGCTCAGACGGGCCCAGCCGCTCTGCGGCATGTGGGATCCTCCCGGACCGGGGCACGAACCCGTGTCCCCTGCATCGGCAGGCGGACTCCCAACCACTGAGCCACCAGGGAAGCCCTGCTGGCACTTTTTTTCCAGGATGTTTTCCAATGAAAAAATTTAACAGTCTTGCCCTTTCTGGTGAACTAAATATGAATGTCAGGCAGGCATCTTATTCCAAATAGGCAATATGCTACAAAATTTAAAAGTACCGGGGGAACTTAATACAAACTAGGTCTCCCTCCCAAGTCCCCAACTCCTAGAGGCCATACCGTTACTACTTCTTATGTGGCCTCTGGGAGATACTCTGCATTTTATAAGCATGTACTCATTATGCTCATCACTGTTACACTAGCCCACAGGTCCACGCCTCGCTCTCCCCTGCTCTTCTTTGTACCCGAAGAGGCTGCCCCTCGCAGGCTACTGTTTCCAAGGTACTGGGTCAGCTGGCTTCAGGTTGAGCACAAGTCAAGGGGAGGCACCCGGCAGGAGATGAAGGGCAGAAGGGGAAGAGAAAAGGTCCTCTCTTCCCCTCCCTCTCTGCCTTGGGTTGTTTCTTGGCAGCAGCTGTGTCTCCTCCATGGATTGGGGACGGGTCTTCCAGGATTCCAGACCCACTGAAACTCCAGCCTCTCAGCCCCAGGGACAGCCTCATCCATTTGTCCTTCCAGTGGACAGGTCCAGCAGCTTCCTTGAGCCGCTAGTTTCTGAGCTGCCTTGCCTTCCCCTATTTGCTTTCTCAGCTCTTGCCTCATTTGTCTAATCAATTTCCTGAACTAAATTCTTTCTGTCTAAAACACCTTGGGTGGTTTCTGTTTTTCGAACTGGACAGACTGATTCCCTCATTTTTTAAAACTCTTGCGCAGCTGAAAACTCATGAGTTCACGTAAATATTTCCCCTTTTTTCACCCAGATTTTGACACGTTATACATGGTTCTGCATCTTCCCCCCCCCTTTTTATTGTTTACTGATATGCCTTGTAGGATTGTTGTTGGGGTTTATATATATATTTTATATATAAAACATATATAGAGTTACGTCTTTTTTTTTTAATAGCTGCATAGGATTCCTTTGTCTGCACTACAGTTTATTCAACCAGTCCCTATGATGATCACTGAGGCTTTTCCAGATGTTTACTATTATAAATAATTTCTTGGTTAATATCCTTTCCTTATGTGACTTCACTCATATGGAGATCTAGCTGCAGGATAAATGCCTAGAAGTAGACATGCTGAGTAGGTACCTTTACAATTTTGATAATGATGCCAACTTGCCCTGCAGAGAAGTTGTGCCAACTCCGTCCCCTGTGCAGCATCCTGCACGGAGAGGCTTGTGAAACCCTGGACTGTAAGTGTCCTGAGGGCAGAGACCGTGTCTGTTTTGCTCACTCGTGCACCCCCAGTGCGCAGCATGGCGAAAGACTCTCAGTAAATATTTTTGGGTGAAGTTGGTAAATTGAAAGGTGCAATGGATGAGGCCAGGTCAGCAGCCTCCTGGTCTTGAGCAAGTCCCTTGGACGTCATGATATCAGAGCTCCCTCCAGCTCTGGGATCAAGGGCTTCCAAACCTGGCAGAGCATCAGAATCATTGGGAGAGCTTTAAAAATGAAAAGTCCTGGACTCCGTGCAGGGATTCAGCTGCAATGGGCCTGGGGTGGAGCCTCTGGTGGATTGCGAACCATCACCCAGATCTCCCTCAGGAATGAATGGCCTTCTCCCCCCGGCTTCTGGGAGTGCTGCCAGCAGGGAGTCCTCAGCTGCCAGCTCTCTCTGGAAAATGTCTTGGCTGGAAGAGCAGCCTTGCCCAAGGTCATATCCCCTTCCGGGGGCAACTGCATCTAATAACTGGTCAACGTGGGGATATAAAGGCCTGGCCCTCATACTTCAACTCATGACAAATTTGAAGAGTCATCCCAGCCTCAGAACCGTACACAGGGCCAGCTGAGGCTTCTGTGGAGACGACACCTTTTCCCTCTGCTCAATCCTGTTTCCATCCTCTCCCTTCCACAGGTGCTGATCCCAAAGGCACTTCCTAATAAACCCCATCTCAGAGTTAGCTTCCCAGAGAACCCAACCTGTGACAAGGCCCTGGCATCTGTATCTTAAGCCCCTCCCCCCTCAGTGATGTGACCTGTAGCTTCTGCCCACTGTGGAGGTTACTTTGGATGCATGAGATCTTAATGGTTTTACTTTCTTGGTGCCATAGACCACCTTCTCAGAATAATGTTTTTAAATACAAAAAGTAAAATACATAGGATTGGGCTTCCCTGGTAGCGCAGTGGTTGAGAGTCCGCCTGCCGATGCAGGGGACACGGGTTCGTGCCCCGGTCCGGGAATATCCCACATGCCGCGGAGCGGCTGGGCCCGTGAGCCATGGCCGCTGAGCCTGCGCGTCCGGAGCCTGTGCTCCACAACAGGAGAGGCCACAACAGTGAGAGGCCCGCGTACTGCAAAAGAAAACCAAAAAACAAAAAACATAGGATTGCAAATGAAAACATTATATTGAAATATGGTAATCAAAATATTTTTGAATTCTGATATAGTCATGTTTGTTTCTTTATTAACCCCTCAATTAGGATCCAGCAACACATCTAACAACTACCCTAATTTTGAAGTAGTGAGGAGCATAAACCACATCTCAAGATACCCATGACAATTGTAAGGTGATATGAAAATATCAGTGATTTCTGTGGGGACAGAATTCCAAGTTCTGCTAATACTACTGGGGTTTGTTGCTTGCATTCACAATGGGACAAAATGCTGAATTACATTTAGAGGTTAGGGAAAATAAAGGTGTCATTTTTGTGTGTCTAAGTCCACAGACCCCTCTGAATTCTATCTGCAAATCTCTGCTCCAGTGGGTGACCTGCTCCAGTGGGTTCCTTGATCTAGTGGGTTCCTTGGTCTAGTGGCTGTTCTCACCGTAAGTCTCCAGGTGGGATCTACTGCCAAACTGAGGGCAGAAGGTTTTTAAACAAAGGATGGGTGGGATGTCTGGGGGGCCTCTCTAATCTCTGCCCTTTGGCAGGGAGCAGGCAGAGAAAGCTGAGCCTAGAGCATCATCGCTCCGCAGTGCGGGGGAAACCACGCCTCCCGGTTAGAGCAGGTTTCTGGTTACACCCAGAACAAGGCGCCAAAATGTTTTCCAAGTCCTCCAACTGGGCTGCCTCTTCCTCCTGTCAGCAGGGGTTGAGTTTCGTCTGCTTTTGGCCCTGATGCCCCATGAAAGGCCAGCCAGCTCCTGCCCAGGTGGGACGGCCCTTAGCCTAGACCCACAGCAAATGCACTGGCTTGTTAAATTAAGGGCAAAATCCATTCAGGGCATGTTAATTCCCTCACTCCTTTGAATAAGTAATTGTGATTTATCTGCCCTGAAGCCTGTAATGTGGAAACTAATGGAATGATGCTGGGGGCGGGGGTGGGGGGGGTGGGGGGATGTGATCCATCAGAAAAAGAGGAAAAAGTGAGAATGCTGAAGAGGGCAGGGAGGGGTGGGGAAAGTGGGTAGCTTTCTAAAGAGGAGCCTCCTGAAGTTTGGGCCTCGGGCAGCAGGTGACAAGATGGAAAGCTTGCCTGCTACAATGCATGCCCCACTCCCTGCTCCAGGGCCACCTTGCACTGAGTGATGTCACAAAGGCGGCAGTTCTACATCCAGCCCCATCTCATACTAGCCAGCTGACATTGGCAAGTCATTCACATCTTTTAGCATCAGTTTTCTCATCTCTAGAATGGGACAGTAATATCAACGTGGCCCATCTCGCAGGGCTGTTGTGAGGATTGAGTGAGAGGACGTCGGGGAATACTTTGAGATTTTGTGAACACTGAACTTCTGTGAAATAAGTTCATATATTGGGGCAGGGGTGATACAGCTGGGTGAGCGGGGCTGCTGTGTCCAAATCTACATGTTGTTGACTGTTCAAGAGAGTCTGGCATCCAGCTCCTACCCTGCTTGCCAAGCCATTCACCCTGGCACAGGACCGCGGAGGGATGCCTTTTTATGGTACACAGAGTGTCCCTGCCTGCCCTTGCAAACTCAGGCTACATCCAGCTGGAGGGAGGGAAATGAACCTCTGCCTTTTCTCTGATGGGCTTTTGTGGCGCTCTTAGACTATAACTATTTAGTGGAGACGTAACCGCAACAATCTCAACTTGTTTCTGTTACTATCTATAGAGATAATTTTTTAAAACAGTAGATGGGGGGGGTTGTTTGGTTTTTTTTTACAGCTTAGTACATAGTAAATGCAGCTGCAATTCAGAGGGCAGACTGTCCAGTACTGAAGAGAGGTGGCTGTGACCTGGCTGTGTGGCAGGCAGATGTCACACTTGCTTTGTGGACTACCCACAGGCAACCGGATCATCAGAGCTGCCTTTAAATTCTCCCTCTTGGCTTCCTGATTCCCCAACATATTACTGTTTTCAGTATGAAAATCCTAGTTTGGGAGGTTTGCAAAACTTTCCCTTGCTCTTTCTGATCCCCGACACAGAACAGGGTCAGTCCCCCATAGTTACAAGGGACGTGGTGGCTGGGGGAAAGGGTAGCCAGCTCTCGGCAAGGGGTGATATCTCGGGTCCCAGGGGCTGAGGGGAATGGGAACTGTGGTGGACTGAATAATGTCCCCCCAGAAGTCCATATCCTAATCCCCGGAACCTGTGAATGTTACCTTTTAGGACAAAAGGCATTTGAAGATGTGGT
Source organism: Lagenorhynchus albirostris (assembly GCF_949774975.1). Taxonomy (NCBI): domain Eukaryota; kingdom Metazoa; phylum Chordata; class Mammalia; order Artiodactyla; family Delphinidae; genus Lagenorhynchus; species Lagenorhynchus albirostris. The sequence goes on along the minus strand of NC_083095.1, from coordinate 135,062,766 downwards.
TACATTAAGGATTTTGAGAAGGGAAAATTAACCTGGATTATTCAAAAGGGCCCGGTGTAACCCTAAGGGTCCTTATAGGAGGAAGAGGCAGGAGATCAGAGGTTGTAGGAGAAGGCCATGTGACCACGGAAGCAGAGACTAGAGTGATAAGGCCCGGAGCCAAGGAATGCTGGATGCCACCAGGAGTGGGCAGAGGCCAGGAACTGATTCTCCCTCGGCCTGCAGGAGAACCAGCCCTGCTGACACCTTGATTTTAGCTTCCTAAGACTCATTTTAACCTTCTGAACTTCAGAACTGTAAGAGAATAAATTTGTGTGTTTTAAGACACTAAATTTGTGGTAATTACAGCTTCAATAAAAAAAATGAATACAGGGACTTCCCTGGTGGTGCAGTGGTTGAGAGTCCGCCTGCCGATGCAGGGGACATGGGTTCGTGCCCCGGTCCGGGAAGATCCCACATGCCGCGGAGCGGCTGGGCCCGTGAGCCATGGCCGCTGAGCCTGTGTGTCCGGAGCCTGTGCTCCGCAGCGGGAGAGGCCACAACAGTGAGGCCCGCGTACCGCAAAGAAAAAAAAAATGAATACAGTAATAAACCTGGTATACATGATCTAAAAGGCCCAGCGTGGAGCTGGTATGGCTTCAGAAACACCCAGAGTTGCCCTATGTCAAAACTTCACTCTCAAAAAAAAAAAACAAAAAAACTTCACTCTCAATGTCTAAAATTTGATCATCAAGGCTACCAGGAATAATGACTAACTTTAATGAGTGCTTACTATGTGCCAGGTTTGTGGTTAAGTACTTTAATATAAAGCCTGTCTCCCTTTGGTAGAGAGGTCCTCAGCTCTGAATATTAATTAGAATTCCCTTAGAATATTAAAAAAATAGGGGCTTCTCTGGTGATCCAGTGGTAAAGAATCCACCTTCCAATGCAGGGGACGCAGGTTCGATTCCTGATCGGGGAACTAAGAACCCACACGCCACTGGGCAACTAAGCCTGCACCACAACTGCTTAGCTCATGCACTTCAATGAGAGCCGGCCTGCTGCAAACTACAGAGCCCAAGTGCCCTGGAGCCCGCACACCACAACTAGAGAGAAGCCTGAGTGCAGCAACAAAGAGACCGTGTGCCGCAAATAAGACCCAACACAGCCAAAAATAATAATAATAATAAAGAAAATAAATAATTTTTTAAAAAAAGTCAAGGAGAGGTAGTAATTTAAAAAAAATAGGCATGAGGGCCTCACCCAAGACTTTCTGAATCAAAATACTGAGGTGCAGCTTGGGTATCTAAAAGTTTTAACTGCCCCCCAGATGATTCTAATACGCTCCAAAGGTTGTGTCAATGTACACAAAACTTATAACACATGTCAAAGATTTGTTTAACTCATAAATGAGGGAACCCAGAAGAATGGCAAAACTTGTTCAAAGGAGGGCATAAGACACTGGAGTATATATAGTTACTGAAAGAAAAAAGCTGGAATAAGATTGCTAAATTAGATAGGAAACTGGTTATGTCCTACAGGACAATCAAACCATAACCTTTAGGGTTATGCTTTTCTGAATGTCTGGAAATCATTTGTAGCTTATCAATTTTCTAAAGTTAATATCAATTTTTACGAAGTCTGGTCCCTAATTAATGATAAATAGTAAGTCAAACAAAGTTACATCCCTAGAGCCAGTAACCCTTAGGCAACCCTTAGAAAATGCTCTAGGGGGACTTTTAAAGGGCACATTTTTGTCTTATTTCCAAGTTTTGGGTAATTTCTCTACATTAGGGCAAGTGGTGGTCCCTGTTAAAATTCAAATGCCGGGCTTCCCTGGTGGCGCAGTGGTTGAGAGTCCACCTGCCAATGCAGGGGACACGGGTTCGTGCCCCGGTCCGGGAAGATCCCACATGTCGTGGAGTGGCTGGGCCTGTGAACCATGGCCGCTGAGCCTGCACATCCAGAGCTTGTGCTCCGCAACGGGAGAGGCCACAACAGTGAGAGGCCCGCGTACAGCAAAAAAAAAAAAAAGAGGAAAAAAAATTCAAATGCCCCTGGGCCAGGAATACTTCTCACTGATTTTAGGAGTCCATTCAGGCCTTTATTGGAGATGGTTAGGACCCTCACACATACACTGTACAGAAAAAGGCATACATACAGAAAATCCATACTTGAGGCAGCAAGTTAAGGGCCTTAAGGTCTGTACAAAGTGCCCTGGGATTTAACAGAGAAAAATAGCCCTTCAGGTTTGAGAGATGGAGGAAAAATCCATGGAAAGAGATGGTATCAATAAAACTGGACTTTGAAGAGTGGGTAAGATTTCCATAGGAGAAGATGGGAATGAAAGGCCCTCCAGGCAGAGGGAAGAGCATGAGCAAAGGCCCAGAGGCAGGAAAACAGCAGGAATGTTTACAGGAAGAGTGAGCAGGGTAATGTTGCAAAGAGTTTTCTTAGGAGGTCAGTGAGAGAGATAAGGTAGGACAAATAGTCAAGGATGGAACCAAAGAGCAGCATGAATGCCAGATTAAGGGATCTGGACTTTATCTAGTTGACAACCAACAGCCATGGCTGGTTTGGGGCCAGAAGTGGGCCAGTTTAGCTTGTGAAGAAGGAATTGGATGGGAGTACAGGGCATGGAGGGAAGAGCTCCCACTGCCCCTGACAAAGGTTTTAAACGTCATGGTTTGGAGGTGTCAGCTCTGGGCATGACCTGACTTCTCATTTGGCATCTATCTTTTCTGCACCCAAATGGATGTCCTTCAGGTTCAACCCCCTGGAAATCCACCCCAGTTTTAAGATCATCAGAGGCCACAGTGGAGAAGGGCCTGCACCCTGTGCAATTAGCACTTCAGAAAGGGAGGCCTCTTCTCCCGGGTTCTAAGTGCTACCTGCTCCCAACTCTGCCCCCAGGAGCCGGGGGCCAGGGGCCAGGTCTTCGAGAGGCCATCACCCTGCTGGGCCTTTTCCCTCACATAGGACACACTGCTCAGACAACCCCACTCCTCAGGCACTCCTTTCCAGTGCCTGAGGGTATGGTTTCTGAGAATACCAGTCTTGGGGGCAGATAAATCAGGATTCAAATTCTGTCTCCAGCATTTTCTTGCCAACTTCAGCTGCCTGAGTCTTCAATTCCTCAGCTGTAAAGTGGGGGTAACAATAGTGCCTCCCCTGCAGGGCTCATGTGGGATTAAGAGAGTTAATGTATGAAGACAGCCAGCACCAAGGTGGCACACAGTACGAGCTCAGGCATGGTGGAGAGCGCTGGTAACAAGCCCTACCTGCTCCTGGAAGCCTTCTTCACTTTTATAAATTTTGGAGAGGAAACCATCTTAGACTCGAAGGACGCCTGGGTTTTAGGCTTTTTGTGGGGGAAGAGGCCACTGTTCATCCTTGAGCAAGTCCCTGCCCCATGGGGGACCTCAGCTTCTTCCTTCGTGAAATGTTGGGACACATGTGGGTGGTACAGGTTGGGCCAGACAATCGCTGGGTTTTCCCAGCCACGGGGGTTTGTTTTATTCATGCCTGCAAACCTCTGTCCCTTCAACGACTGGTTATTGAGCCACCACTATGGCCAGGCCCTGTGGGGACATGGCCAAGAACAAGGAGGATATGGTCTTCACCCACAGGGTCCAGCCAAAGCCCCCTCCAAGGTGCTACCGTGCTCTCCTTTTCACAGCCACTGGGCAGCCTGGCCGTGGGCAGCTAATGCAGGTTCCCAGGAAATTGGGATTCAACTCTGTGCCAGGCCCAGTACCAGGTGCTGAGGCTACACACGTATGAGGCAGGGCTCCTGTCCTCAAGATGGCTCACAGTTGGAGGGGGTTCGGGGGTACATATACAAGGGTGCACAGTGATAGGGAACCCAGAGGAGAGAATCACGCCTCCATTCGAATGGGCTGCAGAAGGTTCCCAGAGCTGAACCCCTGCAGAATGGGTGGTTTTCCAGTGGGAGGGGGAAGGGAGTTCCAGGCAGAGGTAACACAGACACAAAGGCCTGGAGGCGTTCCGTGCAGGGGAGCGTCTGGAGCGTGGTAAATAGAGCGGGGAGGTAGGCGGAGAACCCTGAAATGGCCCTGCAGTGGAATTTGGACTTTATCCTGTGGACTTTGAGGATCAGAGAACTTTGAGTGTCAGGTGACCATATTTACACTTTGGGATGTTCACTCCGGTTGAAGTGTGGAGGAGGGCTTGGCCGAGGCAAGAATAGCGGCAGAGGCAGCTGAGGCAGATGCAGGGAGAAAGGATGAGACAGTGGGGGCCCCAGACCAAGGGTGGCAGTGGGGAGGGGAGTGGGGCGTGAGGTGGAGGTCAGGGCATTGCGGTGGGTTGGACGTGCTGGGAGGAGTTCAGGAAGCCTCCAGGATGCTGGCTCGACCACAGGGTGGAGGGAGAGGCTAGTCACTGAGGTGGGGAAGAAAAAAAGGAGCAGGTGGGGGGTGGGAGGGTTGAAGATGGTGGGTATGTTTGAAACATGGTGCCTGGGAACATAAGATCTCAGGAGCAGAGGCCCATCTGGGTACTGTGTGCGCCGACAACAGACAGGTGCTAGTAGAAACCCAGGTGTGAAGGTCTCAGCACAGGAAGGGCATCTTGTATGAGAATAGAGGACTGAGGCAGAGCACCAGGGGCCACCACCACTTTAAAAACACTCCATTTTCTTCTGACTGTAAGAGAAATACATTCTCATTATTAAAAAAATAAGGCCAGTTTTTTGGCATCCCTCCTTGTTTGTGAAGAGATTGCTTACTCATTCAGTCATTGTTTATCTATTTATTTAAAAATATATGGTTGGGTTTTTTTAACATCTTTATTGGAGTATAATTGCTTTACAATTGTGTGTTAGTTTCTGCTGTATAACAAAGTGAATCAGCTATACATATACATACATCTCCATATCTCCTCCCTCTTGCATCTCCCTCCCACCCTCGCTATCCCACCCGTCTAGATGGTCACAAAGCACGGAGCTGATCTCCCTGTGCTGTGCGGCTGCTTCCCACTAGCTAGCTATTTTACATTTGGTAGCGTATATATGTCCATGCCACTCTCTCACTTCGTCCCAGCTTACCCTTCGCCCTCCCCGTGTCCTCAAGTCCATTCTCTACGTCTGTGTCTTTATTCCTGTCCTGTCTCTAGGTTCTTCAGAACTTTTTCTTTCTTTTTTAGATTCCATATATATGTGTTAGCATATGGTATTTGTTTTTCTCTTTCTGACTTACTTCATTCTGTATAACAGACTCTACGTCCATCCACCTCACTACAAATAACTCAATTTAGTTTCTCTTTTTTTTTAGACGCTAAATATCATTAAATTATTATATTATTTAGACAGTAAATATGGTCTATTTTTACTTCTTTCCAATAGAATACATTTGATCACATTTTTACCAAAGAAATATGTCAGGATAAAGTTACTACTTGTATTAAAAAATAAATTATAATATTTTAAAACTTAGCTTAACCATGTGTATTTACTTTGTCATAAAAATAATTTTTTCATCTTTGATTTTATTACTCATTGTTAGACATGTGTTCATTCATACCACCACAAAACATAAAATGTGAAGTACTATTTTCTTCGTATTTTGAAGGTACGTCATCAAATTCTGGGTGTATGTCAGAAGATGCACCTGGTCTGTAAATGTCAGCAGAAGTAAGTTTGAGAGACATTTTTTTACAGTAAGCAACAGCTGCAAGATATTCTGCTACAAAAAGAGCTATCCTGTGTCATTGCATTTCTACAAACCAATATCAAGGGCATGGCAGTGAGGAAAGTGAATTGAAGATTGTAACACTAAATGGTAACTAGTATCTTTTTTTTTTTTTTTTTTTTTTGCCAGTGGTAATGGATATGTAAGGATATTGACAACAACATTGGAATAGCAGAGGAATTGAAAATGCTATACATTGATCAATGGGAAACTAGCTAAATTAATTATATTGCTTATATACAATAAAATACCATGAAGAAAGCAAACACATATATAGTCTTCGGTTGAACCATAGACCATTCTAAGTGCTCTACATTACATATACTATCTCACATGATTTCCCAACAATACTACTACTAACCCATTTTACATATGAGACAAGAAGTTAAGTAACATGCCCAATATGACACATATATGTATATATTTTTCTATGTCATAATATTGACATTCAGTCCAGTAATCCCCCACTGTAACAGCTCCTTTACTTTGCAGTGAAAATTGATTTGTATATTTTTTGCCTCTGAGTCCTTGTGGGATTTTTTTTTTAATTCAAACAGAAAGTCACAAAAATTATAATCATCCTCATCAGTTCACTCAGTCCCACGTAATTAATTTTTTTTTATCTTGATCTTTTGTTAGCACTTTTATGAGTTCATCAGTTTTCCATTAGAGTTCTGAAAATGCTTATTCATTCAGTTCAGCAGTAATAGTCAGTTATCAGAAACCTGTACTTTTCAGTCTTTTCTATGCATTCCTTGAAGATGAAACCCTTTCATAGGAACATTTTTGCAAAAGTATCAGAGTACACCCAGAACTGTCTGTAAATGACAAAACACTTAAAAATGACCACGGTTAAAGATTTGATGAAGGTTCATAATAATGCAGCTGACAAGGAAATTTAGTTATTTCTGAGATATACATTTTAAAGTAATAACTAGAATTATGACTTATAACGTTATACTAGAACATATAAGATTTCAGAAATTTCATGTAATGTCTGAAACATTTATATTAACATATTTCCATAAAAATAACCCAAAGAAAGTTTAGTATTAGTTGTTTTTTTGTCTGTTTGTTTGTTTATACTGCAGGTTCTTATTAGTCATCAATTTTATACACATCAGGGTATACATGTCCATCCCAATCGCCCAATTCAGCACACCACCATCCCCACCCCACCGCGGTTTTCCCCCCTTGGTGTCTATACGTTTGTTCTCTACATCTGTGTCTCAATTTCTGCCCTGCAAACTGGTTCATCTGTACCATTTTTCTAGGTTCCACATACATGCGTTAATATACGATATTTGTTTTTCTCTTTCTGACTTACTTCTCTCTGTATGACAGTCTTTAGATCCATCCACGTCTCAACAAATGACTCAATTTCGTTTCTCTTTATGGCTGAGTAATATTCCATTGTATAAATATGTGCCACATCTTCTTTATCTATTCATCTGTTGATGGACACTTAGGTTGCTTCCATGTTCTGGCTATTGTAAATAGAGCTGCAATGAACATCGTAGTATATGTCTTTTTTTGAATTATGGTTTTCTCAGGGTATATGCCCAGTAGTGCGATTGCTGGGTTGTATGGTAGTTCTATTTGTAGTTTTTTAAGGAATTACCATACTGTTCTCCATAGTGGCTGTATCAATTTACATTCCCACCAACAGTGCAAGAGGGTTCCCTTTTCTCCACACCCTCTCCAGCATTTATTGTCTAGATTTTTTGATGATGGCCATTCTGACTGGTGTGAGGTGATACCTCGTTGTAGTTTTGATTTGTATTTCTCTCATGATTAGTGATGCTGAGCATTCTTTCATGTGTTTGTTGGCAATCTGTATATCTTCTTTGGAGAAATGTCTATTTAGGTCTTCTGCCCATTTTTGGATTGGGTTGTTTGTTTTTTTGATATTGAGCTGCATGAGCTGCTTGTAAATTTTGGAGATGAATCCTTTGTCAGTTGCTTCATTTGCACATATTTTCCCCATTCTGAGGGTTGTCTTTTTGTTTTGTTTATGGTTTCCTTTGCTGTGCAAAAGCTTTTAAGTTTCATTAGGTCCCATTTGTTTATTTTTGTTTTTACTTCCATTTCTCTAGGAGTCATTATTTATTGAGGACCTGCTATGTGCCCGGCATGATGCTAGGTCATTCTTTTTTTTTTTTCCAACTTTATTTAGGTATAATTTACATATTGTAACACTCATCCATTTCAAGTATACAATTCAATGATATTTAGTAGATTTAATGAGTTGTATAAGTACCACTTTAATCCAGTTTTAGAACATGTATAAGATCCCTGTGCCCACTTACAGTTAGTCTATTCCCACCTCTAGCCCCAGGTAACTGCTAAGTGATTCTGTCTCTATAGATTTAGCTTCATTCTGATCTCTTCAATTGCACAGTTTGGGTTGTACCTCACAATGGCAGCCCTTCTTGGTGTCGCTCAGGGCATTTATACCAATCCTTGGCCCTTTAACACCTCAGTGCCAACAGCCCAATGCCAATATCCCTTTGCCCATATGCCATCATTACCAACCCAGTGCCAATATTCACAGCCAGCACCCCAAATCCACACATCCATCCCATTACCAATACATCCCACTGCCCCATCACCAACAGCTCTTCCAAGAACTAGGCAGTCCTTTGCTGCCAGGTGCTCTTCTAAATGCCTGGTAATGCCACCTCTGTCCCGCTCATGTGTTTCCATGCCACCCCACTTTCTGACAGTCCCTCACCTCCAATAAGTATCCAAGGAGCCAAAAGAGCACAGACGAAAGACTTCTCTGCCAAAGAAGAATCAAGGCAGACCTCCAAATGCAGAGGGACCCAAATGAAAAGGAAGTAACTCCACCCCTTGCTCTCAGAGGCACCCTCCCCTCGACTACTGCACTTCGATTTTATGACCCCAACCTTCAAGTGGGCACTCAGTACTGCTAAACAAACCTATCACAGCTGCCCTAGGGAATTTACTTTTCCACTCCCTAGAATAACCATTTCAGACACTCTTCTTGAATCTCCAATATCTTCTCCCACACCCAGTCACACTTAACTGATGGTCTCATCATCCCACCATCTATTCACCATCCCACTGTACTTAAGCCTATACCCCACCTTCCTTTCCATTACATGAGATGAACTGTCAGTCTAATGGCAGCCCCTACCCCCCACTCACCCCTCGCTCTGGATCCCATCCCATCTCTGTGGCCTCTTTCAGGATCTTGCTCCTGCAGCCATCCCCTCCCCTTCCTGTATTACCCATTTCCCCCTCTCTGCCTAGCCACTCTCATCAATGTATAAACATCCTTTAAAGAAACATTTCCTGATGCCACAGCAACCCATTTCTCTCATCCTTTTCACAGGAAAACATCTCCCGAGTGTTGTCTCTATTTGATATCCCCCTCTTGTTTTACTGCACATTCTTTCTTTTGTTTTGTTTGTTTGTTTGTTTGTTTGTTTTGCGGTACGTGGGCCTCTCACTGTTGTGGCCTCTCCCGTTGCGGAGCACAGGCTCCAGATGCGCAGGCTCAGCGGCCATGGCTCACGGGTTTAGCCGCTCCGCGGCGTGTGGGATCTTCCCGGACCAGCGCACGAACCCGCGTCCCCTGCATCGGCAGGCGGACTCTCAACCACTGCGCCACCACGGAAGCCCACTGCCCATTCTTTCCTCAACCCATTGGGGCATTTTGAATAGGTGCTTGTAACAGCGTATAAAAAAAACCCCACAAAATGAGATATAGTGAAAAGGAAGGTTATCCCCTTCCCCTGCTGCCAGCAACACAGTTTCCCTCCCCAGAGGCAACTGATAGTCCTTGTTTCTCATTCCATGTAGAAGTAAATACCTCAATCCATTCTGAATCTCCTTTTATCTCCACCCACACCAGTGCCCTCTCTCAGGCCAGAGACCGTTCTCTGTCTCCGTCTTACTCAAGTTCTCCGCAGCATTTGACATGGTCCACCATTTCTACTGTATTTTCCTCCTCTCTCTGGCCATTTTTTCCCAGTCTCCTTCACTAACTCCTCCGACTCTTTTCGTTCTCTAAGTTGTGGTGTGCCCCGAGTCTCAGTCTTCAATCTTATCCCTCCCTAGGCATTCTCTGTTCTCAGGTGACCCTGTAGCTCCATGTCTTTTCTATATGCTGACAACAACCATATTTTAAAAATCTCCAGCCCAAGATCTGGAGCTCCAGACTCCTAAATATTAATCCCCTTGTATATCTGAATGGCACCTCCGACTTAGAGAAATACTGATTTCCTGCTCCAAATACTTTCCTTTCAGGAAGTGATGGCGTCATTCACCCATTTGCTCAGACAACTGAGCTTGACCTTCCCACAAGCATCCAATTCACCGGAAGACCTGTCTGCCCCCTTTTCAGGATATATCTTGAATCCAGCCTCTTCTTACACCTCCATTATGACCCCCCCAACCCAAGTTCCCATCTTCTGTCATCTGGAACACAAGAGCCTCTTCCCTGTTCTCCCTGCTTCTGCTCTTCCCCCAAAGCTACAGTCCTTCCTCCACACGGCAGCCAGAGTGAGTTGGAAAATATCACTCCTCTGCTTGAGACACAAGCCTTCTAATGGTTTCCTGCTTTGCTTAGAATAAAATCCCACCACTTTACTGTGGCCTAGCATGATCCACCCTACTCTCCCCCCCCCCACCAACCCTCCACACCTGTCCCCTGTCATTCTCCATGGAATGCCTTTCTCTCAGACCTTCAGGGGCTGCCTTTTCTCACTACTTCTAAGGACACAACTCAAATGTCACTTCCTCCAGGAAGCCCTCTCTGACCACTGTCACACCTCTCTACTTGTTTTTTTCTTCTTTACAACCCTTCTCAGTTCCTGAAATTACTTGTGTACATGTCTATGCCCCACTGGAATGCAAACTCCTTGAGGACGGGGTCTGTGATTTGTTTCATACTTCTTAATCCCTCAACAACAGTGCCTGGCACATGGAAGGAGCTCAATCCATGTTTGCTGATTGACTCCTAAAATGAAAGAGCAAGCTTATCAGTGAAGGGTAGGGTCTGTAGGGGCTGGGAGCCCTTCCGAGCACTGTCAGATCATCTGTGGTCTCTTTAGAGTTAAAAGAAATTCTCCAGCGCAACCCTCCCCATCAGCCCCACCAGAGACTTGGCAGAGGTCAGAAAGGTAGTCCTATTTAACTCCTTCCTCCACTGTCCTCACACCCACAAACCCAGTAGAATCTGCATCTTGCTGCATCGTACTACAGGCTTGTAAGTGTAAAGCCTCCTCTCCCCCCACCCTTCCTCTCCCTCTCTCCCCATATTTCCCCTGTGATGTCAAGGGGAAACAAGCTGGCTTCACATCAGACCCAGAAGTGGGAAAGACTTCTACACTAACTTATCTCCCCACAGGGAGATGCAAAATTTGCCCATAAATAAAAGATTTTATTATTTAGCTTCAACATTAAATTTCATCGGTCTACAGCATGTGTTTCATTACAGCAGACATTAACATGTACTTAAAAATGAAATTCTGAAATGCAGCCCTGGCTTGCAGAATTCTAGCAAAGAGACTCCAGTGTGGTCTTAGAGAGATGCCCCAGACTTCACCTTCCCAAACGGCACTGGTCATCGTGATTCTTACATTCGCAGGGCACTTTGTGCTGATTTAACATGTGGCATTGGAGGCGGCAAAGATGCTCCCACGGTGCCTCTAGCTGCTTCTATCTACTGCTGCTTCCAATCTACTGCAGGCTGGAAAAAATAAAATCCCGCAGCCAACGATGTTAGAATGGACTCCTAAGTAAGCATCAAGACCCCCCAAATGAGAGCTGAGAATTCTACTGTGTAAGACACAAAGACTTCGTGATAGCTGTTCTTTCCGTCCGCTAGCCTTTTTCCTTTCTTTCTTTTCTAAAACCTCCTTTGTTCTTGACTGTGCTCCAGAGAAATGCTTCTCAATTGTAAATATGCATCACCTGGGATCTTGTTACAATGCAAGTCTGATTCAATAGGTCTGGGTGGGGCTTAGGTCTAATAAGCTCTCAGGTGATGCAGATGTTGATGGTCACTGGAACGCAGGTCGAGCAGCAAAACCCTGGAAAAGCCCTCTCCTATATGATAGCCACTAGTCATGTGTGGCTATTTAAATTAAAACTAATTAAAATTAAATGCAATTCAAAATTTAGTTCCTCAGTCACACTAGCCATATTTCAAGGGCTCAACGGCCACATGTGGCCAGGTGCTACCATCCTGGACAACACAGATGTTGAACATTTCCATCATTGCAGGAAGCCCAATTGGACAGCAGTGCTCTCCAGAGCTGAAGGAGTTGGAAATATAACCCCCAAAGTGTGATATGTGACATTCCCTGACACCCCCAGAGTGGCCAAGGGCAGACCAAAATCTAGTTGAGATCAAATGCATAAGCACAGGTATCATTCTGTCCAGATGAAGTCCTCGGTCTTACACTGCATTTTTCCTCTTCCTCACGGCCAGGCCCACCACTATAGGTGCATCTTGTCAGTCAAGACCGTGGCCGTCACTTCTGGGAGACGTGGAGCTGTGATTCAGTGCAGAGGGAAGGCTTATAACCTGCCCCCACCCACCCACCCCACCTCCCTTCCCCTCTTTATTTGCTAGAGGGTCTGGAACGTGGAGGGGAGTTTATAGCACAAACTGCAAAGAAACTGAGGCCCTTTGTCTACTGCTTCCACTTCTCTGAGCATCTTCATTCCACGAAGAGGAGGGGAGAAGAGAATGTCAGAGAACTGAGTTGATTCCACACACATTGGAACAATAAAGCAATGAGACCCAACCCCCTCCACTCAAACCGATCTGGGCCGCCAATTGCTGCAGTAATTCACAGCACAAAATTCTCCAGCAGGGGAATGAGGGAGGGCGGAGAGATTTTCCAAGAATGCCTTTCATGTGGACCCAGAGCTGTCATTTTCCCAGCAATTCTGTGAACCAAGACCTGGGGCAATTGCCCAAAGTGCATTTGGTGAACATGTGGCCAGCTGTAGCAATCACCCCGAGAGGCGCATAACTCGGGGCCCCAGAAATGCCTGCCTCACCACCCTCAGAGTTCATGGCCCAGCAGGGCTGGAAAGGACCAGAGACTGGGGCAGCCTTGCTGTCTGCCTGGGGAACTGTTGTCCCCAGCTAAGCAGTGAAAGACTGGCTGGAGCTGAACCCAAGCAGCCTCCTTCCTTGGGCAAGGACTCTGCTAATTTGCATTGGAACTGCAGCCTTATGTCTATAGATTCGCAAGTAAGGCTGATGCCATCCATCCCAAATAGTCAGGTTAATCCTTCAACCAACCAGTAGAGACGTAGCAGAAAGAATGCTGGTGCCTGAGTCAGAAGAACTGGATTCAAAGCCCGCCTCTGGCCCTTACAAAGCGTGGGATTTTGAGCAATTCTCCTTTCCTCTCTGGGTCTCAGTTTACTTCTCTGTAAAGGAAGGATAATACCTATTTTTCGGGGTTATTCAGCATTTGGTACACAGGACCAAGTGCTCAGTGAAGGTTGACCTACCCATTCCATACTTACTAAGTGCCAGGTGCTAGGCAAGACAGTGGGGGAGATGATGGTGACACAGCCCCTGTCCTCATAGACTTGATTGTGTGGAGAGGGAGACAGACACTCATCAAAGAGGCACATGAAAAAGCATAAAATGACAACTGTGGCAGATGCAACAAGGAGAGCAACAACCTGCAATGAGAATCTGTCTTGGGGAAACTGACCTAGTCAGGGAGGCTGACTTCTCTGAGGATGTGATGACTGAACTGAGAGCTCAAAAGTTATACAGGTTAACTAGGCAAGTGAGGGGGCGGGGGGAAGGACACTCTAGGCTTAGGGAAGATATGTACAAAGGTCCTGTGGTAGGAGAGTACTTGGCTGTCCAAGGATCAGTGAGTCAGAGGACACATGGAGGGAAGAGAGACTGGAAAGGGTGTTGCGATAGAACTCTGCATCTACCTCCTAGGGCCCTATGCTAGGTCTTGGAGGTCAAGCCAATTATAAACATGCCTGCCCTCAAGGAGCTTACAGTGTATTAAAACAGGATGATAACTGTTAAAAGTTTCCTTTCAGTGTTCTTTGGTGTATCAAAGACATTATTGCATCTTGGCCCATGGCCTGTAAGAAATTAAGATGATGTCAAACTTGCCCACTTGGAATTTCTAAAACCCCTGACCTCTTACACACACACCTAGCTCATCTGCAAGGAACCGAGAATGAATCAGACCCAGCTTCCCAAAGAAGTCCAGGGATGGTTACGGAGAATGAATCCAGCCTGACCAGAAACGTCCCTTCTCTGCAAAATGCCCTGCCCTCTCCATACTGGCTTCTTGAAAAAGAAGATGGGAAGTCCATGTGAATCACATCCCATTTTCCTTCTGACTACACAAATGGTTTGCATTAGGCGACCATAGTGCTTTGCTGCCTTCATTCTTTCCAGATGAGGAGAGGCATGCCCTCATGACTGCAGGCATAATTGGATGAGTGAGTGGGGTGATTGATGCCTCCAGCCAATCGGAGGGAGCTTTCTGCTGGAGACAAGAGAAGTGCCTCAACCCAACCCACTTGGAATGGCTTAACCTAAGAATGAGAAACCCTTGACCGGGGAAGAGGAAGCCGTATTCCCAGTAATAGGTATATCTTTGTTCTTACCCTAGGTGTGGTGGCACCCTTTCCTGCTCCATAGCAGGTGGCCTAATGGTGGTGACAGTGGCAGGAGAAGCAGCAACAGCAGGGAGTAGCACTCCGGTACTAGGTGGTTATTGGAATGGGAATGAATGTTAGTCCACAAACACTTTATTAATCTATAACGGAATTAATTTGACTGGTGAGCCCCCTTCTAGCAGGTGGTAGAAATTCAATCTCAGTCAATTTGGAAGTTTCTCTCCCTGTTTTATCTGGATTGTGCCTAAGCTTTGGGGAGGTTGATGGGGGACCAGGGGTGGGGGGAGGGGAGTGGGTGGTTCGGTACGGGACCTGATCCTCCGTGTGGTCAAGGGTCCACGTGGGCCTCATCCACCAAGGCAGCCTGATCTTAGCAATGTAGTGGAGTGGTTAAAGGAACAGATGCCAGAGCCAGACTGCCCGGGTGTAAAACCTAGTCGTCTCTTTTACTGGCCCTGGGACCTTAGCCAAGTTATTTATCCTCCCAGTTTCCTCATCTGTGCAATGGAGATAATAATAGTGCTTACCTTACTGGGTTGTTGTGAGGACTAAATGAGTTAATGCATGGGACGTGCTTTAGAATAAATGCTATATATAATGAGTATTTACTCCGCTTTATATGGGGGTTTGACATTGTTATCTTCCCCCATGCCCAGTGGCCTGGCCTCTCTGCGTTCCCAGGACCCCATCCAGGCCATTTTTAACCACACAAGACTAAATGTGGTACCAGCAACAAGCTGGACCCAGAGAGCTTGGGGAAGACTCTCTCCGACCCCAGCTGGCCTGGACACACCCCACAGCCACCCCTTCTGCCCCCGTTGCACACTGGGCACTTGATCTAGGAGAGGGCAGAGCACAGACCCCATTCAATGCCACCACCCAGCCTCCAGTCTCCACAGTCTTCATATTCCTCTGCCTCCCCTCCCACCTCCCAACCATAAACTTGTTTCTCCTCACTCATCCTCATGTCTTAGTGCCATAAATATTGCCAGGACCTCAGCAATATTTGGCTTGAGTGTGTGACTCATAGTCAAAAAGACTGTTTTGGGGGTTCTGCTATGTCATCGCTTCCAACAAGGAGCAGGGAAGGAATCCTTTGACTGGTGGAAAGGGGAAGGGCCAAGAGGTGGAAGGAAATGTTGGGGGTTGGGGAAACAGGACCCAACAAAGATGTCAAATGTTTTCTCCCCACATGTGTTGTCGCCTTACTGAGGCTTCTGCTCAGGGCTAGTGCCTGGTTGTAGGAATAGTGGTGTTAGTGCTGGAGGCCTGCTGCTACGGGACCACGCTGTACCTCTGTACACTCCAAACAGAGCTGCAGAGCCCTTTAAGTCAAAGGCGGGAGCACTTGAGCATCCCTACAGTCAGTGTGTCAGGAAGCATGTTCTCAGCACAGCCACTTGGTCCAGCCAATGATTGTTCCCAGGTGCACTGGGCACTCTGCCAGCTGCTGATGCCAGCATTGCACAGCGTTTCTTGCTAACCAGCCCTATCAAGCTGATTCTGATTACACAATGGTACTTACCCCTGGCAGAGAGGACCAGCTATGCACATCCTTCTAGAGCCAGTTTCTATGGAAACCTACAGCTCTTCCTTTCCTTTCTAGCTTTACTGTCCTCCTTACGGGGCCTTGAACACACCAAGCTTGTGACCACCCCAGGGCCTTTGCACTAGCTGTTCCTTCTGTTCTGATAGCTCTTTCCCCAGATACCCACATGGTTGGCTCCTTCACCTTCAGATCTTTGATCAATTGTCATCTTATCAGTGAGGCTTTCTCTAAGCATCCTATTTCAAACTGTTATCCCACCCCTCCCCATTCTCCACGCCCTTCCCTAATTTATTGTTCTCCAAGGCATTTAGCACCATCTCTCCTATTTACTGTTTATTCTTTCTCTCCAACCAATGAGGGCAGGGACTTTGTCGGTCTTATTCATGGCTTTATGAAAGAAAGATGAGATGAAAGGGCCTCACGGGAGCTCTCTGCCTTCTCTGTATTGTGTACACAAAGCAATAAAGCCCAGAGAGGTTAGGTGACTTGTCCAAGACCACACAGCCATTAAAAAGAGAAGGGGAATCTCTCCTAGTTAATTTCTAGTGAACTTGCACATCCTGCTTTTTCCAGCCTTCCTGTGGGTTTCTCACACATTGCCAGTACCTGTCATTCACTCCTTTCCATCTCTAGCTGTAGAAACCCCTCATCCTTCCAGGTACACCTCAAAGCCTTCCTGGGTGCCCTCGTTGGGAGTGACCCTTCCTTCCTGGGAACTCCAGGTTCTCTTTCTCTGCCTCATGAAGGCACTTCTCGGAGTCAGCCTTGTGTTACAGTTGTTTGTGTAATGACTAGGCCTTGTGCAACCCCAGGAAAGGGCTGTACTTCCCATCTCAGTATCTCCCGTCTGCACCAGGCCCCAGGAAGGGAGTACAAGTATGAAAACAGACTCTCTTCAGCTTCAGTCCTTCCACATCCGCCCCCAAACATCCATTTCTACCTGAGAGCTCTAGAGAAGGAGAGGGACTTGGTGACAGATTACTGACCCAGAACATGAAAGAATGAACGGAGGGATGACTCTCTCTGACCCCTTTCTAGATTGTTCTTTTCTTATGGGCAGGATTTGTGTGTGGTAATTCTTCGAAGCCCCCCACAGTACCTGCCTCTGGGTTTGTAAGAGGCGTTTAGCCCTCCTTATGAAAGGAAAAATGGAAGGAATGGTAGAAGGAGGTCCAGACCCATTTCAAGTTCAATTCTGGTACTGTGACTGTGCTGTCAGCTCTTTCCCGATGCTTTGCCCCACACCCCACACACCCCCGATGGGAGGGTCAGGCCCAAGTCAAGTGCTCTGCCCCCAAGCCCAGCAGGGCTGGCAGGTCCGCAGCAGGTGCACCCAAAGGGCGGGACCACGGCTCTCGGGCAGACTCCAACGGGGCCAACATCAACAGGGAAAGGATGAGGGGGGTTGCAAACAGACCTTCCTGGGCCTTGGTCCTCCTGTCTCCCCCCAGCACAAATCTAAACAATTCAAGCACCCGCTGACAGCTGAGATAGGAGAGGCAAACCCCGGCTGGGGCTTCCAGCTTGGATTTCACATAACGAGCCTCTGGAATCTGGGAAGTGATTACAAGCCCACTGGGGAGGGACCACCTACAGGTCCTGGAACCTTTCATCGCTCTCCCACATGTGGCTCGATGGATGTTGGGCTCACCAGGAAGCTGCACTTAGATGAGAAAGATGCAAATCACAGACTCCGTAACAGCACGGTTCAGCAGGGCAGGGCTTGAGAATTCTGTGATGGAGGCGGGGACGCGGTAGGGTGAGCCCAGGGGAAGAGGGATTGGGTCTTGGTTTTCAGCGTTCTCCAAGAGGCGAGGCTTGAGGAGGGCCCAGAATGCGCCCTAGCAACTCCACATCTCGTGCAAGTCCCATCTATGGCCCAGATGCGTTTATAGAGTACCTGTTTTAAAATCAGGGAGCTGGAGAGATCTTGGGTTTCGCAGTCAAAACTGCCTCATTTACAGATGAGACCCTCAAGACAGAGAGAAGGAAGGTGGGTTGCCTGGCATCATACAGGCTGGGAGGGGCTCAGCCACGCCTCGGTCTCAGGCCCCTGTCCTGGTGCTGTTAGCCCACCTGGCCATCCTCACCCAGTTTAGAGCCAAGAGGCAACCAAGCCAGGCTGGGATCCTACCCACTCATTCCTCGCCTGAGGAGCTGAGCTACTGGAAGCTCAGCCCCTTGATGGGTGCTAGGGTTGGGTTGGGGGGGGGACCAGTGACAACCCTGTATGCTGGTCACTGTGCCAGGTACTTTACCACATCCTCTCACTTCCTCCCTAGACTTCCAAGGAGGTGGTGGGACTCGTGTTCTTTATTTTACAGATGAGGCAACTATGGCTCAAAGAGGTTAAGTCACTTGCCCAAGGTCATACAGGTGGAAAGTAGTGAAGATGTGATTCGAACCCAGGCCAATCTGACCCCGAGCATTTGCCCTTCCAGTGTGCTAGGCTCAGGGAAGATCACCTGGTACAGTTGAGGCACAAGCTGTCATACAAGGTTAGGAAGAACTTTGGGAACTACAGCTAGGAAGAGAGAGAAAATGGCATCTTTGAGGCCAGAGATTCTTTTTTATTTTTTTTAACATCTTTATTGGGGTATAATTGCTTTACATGGTGTGTTAGTTTCTGCTTTATAACAAAGTGAATCAGTTATACATATACATATGTATATCTCTTCCCTCTTGCGTCTCCCTCCCTCCCACCCTCCCTATCCCACCCCTCCAGGTGGTCACAAAGCACCGAGCCGATATCCCTGTGCCATGCGTGAGGCCAGAGATTCTTAATCGCAGAGGTATTAAGAGGTTACCAAGACCCCAGGTGGTCACATAACCTCTCTGGGCAGCTTTTCTCTGCTCTGACTACAAACACAGAAACACAGATTCTCCAGCCAAGAAAGGCCAGCTCGTAAAACTGAAAGCTTCATAGAGATGGGGCTTCAGGGAAAGGTCACAGGAATCGTCCTCAGGTTCCTCTGCGGAGGCAGAGGAGCTCAGGGATGCTGGCAACAAGATAATACCAGCCTGAGTATCTAGAGGACACTGGCCAGGGTGAGGCTCTAGGGAGCAGGCAGGGCTGGGGACGTGGAAGCCCACCAGAGTCCAGCCTAGCCTTGGGCCAGGCCCAGAAACCAGTCCTGTTAAGCAAAGCATTGCACAACCACATAATTAACTACATCAATTGAGAAGGTCAACTAACTCATTCCAGTTCTGTGAGGCTCTGGTCAGAGGGGGTGGGAGAGGGCAGGCTCCTGAGTTCCAGTGCACTGTGTCCATGTTGGTTTAATTAGCTCCATGATTTCTGCTTGCCTTGGGCAGAGCCTCGCATGTCAGGCCCCTGGCAGCTGCCTGGCATCCTTAGAGGAGCCAGGAAAAGAGGGGGATACCCCAGGGCAGTGGGCGGGGTGCAGATAGGAGTGGATTGCTTGCCCAGGGCAGCCAGGGCAGGAAGTCTGGGGGTGGCAGGGCAGCGATACAAAGACCAAGGCTGGAGGTGCTGTTGGTAGGGCTCAGGTCAAAAGGACCAGGAGAGGGCTTCTCTGGTGGCGCAGTGGTTAAGAATCCGCCTGCCAACGCAGGGGACACGGGTTCGAGCCCTGGTCTGGGAAGATCCCCCATGCCACGGAACAACTAAGCCCGTGCGTCACAACTACTGAGCCTGCGCTCTAGAGCCCGCAAGCCACAACTACGGAGCCCACGGGCCACAACTACTAAAGCCTCCACGTCTAGACCCCGTGCTCCACAAAGAGAAGCCACGGCAATGAGAAGCCCGCGTGCCACAAAGAATAGTAGCCCCCCCTCACCCCAACCAGAGAAAAGCCCACGTGCAACAACGAAGACCCAACGCACCCAAAAATAAAATAAATAAATTTTAAAAAAAGAGAAAATGCTTAACTTAAAAAAAAAGGGCCAGGAGAAGTTGTCAGTGGGAAAATGAGGCGAGCAAGCTTGCAGAGTGTAAGGCAAGTCAAGACAAGCAGTTCAAGACAGTCATACGAATGCAAGGGTGTCATTGGCCAAGTTTGGGGCATTGCCAGCTATGCATATGACAGACTAAAGGCCCTCAGCAGCACTGAATTTTCGCAAGCAGTTAGGACTGCAGACCTCTAGGAAAAGTCACAGAACTCAAAGAATACTAATAAAGGTAATGAAAAAATTGGGAAACTAGAACAATGGTTCTCAAAGTGCAGTCCTGAAGCTGTAGCATTAGGGTCACCTGAGAACTTCTTAGGAATGCAAATTATCAGGTCCCACCCTAGGTCTACAGAATCAGAAAATCTGGGAGTGGGGCCCAGCAACACGTGTTTTACACCAACCTACAGGTGATTCGGATGCATGTTAAAGCTTGAGAACCACTTGGCTACACAAAGTGTGGTCCACGGACCAACATCATCAGGTCACCCGTAAGCTTGTTAGAAATGCCGAATCTCAGGCCTGGCCCCAGAACTACTGAATCAGACTCCACAGTTTAACAAGATCCCTAGGGGGTTCACATGTACCATACAGTTTGACACCTGAGCTCCAGCCCTGGGATTCTTTGGTCTGAGTATGGATGGGTCTCTAGGACAAATAGATGCAGATGACAAGTGGACCACATAGATCCCGTCATAAGCAAGGACTGTCCTCATCTCTTCATGAATCCATGCTACTCCCAGAAAATGTCGCCGAGAAGAATGATGGCTTCACTAAGCCTGCAAACATGCCCCACCTAGACATTGTGCAGAAAGCAGATTGCAAAGCCGACATTACAGACAGCCTGATGGGAATATTGATGTTCCACAGGAGACAGCTGGGGCCCCCGAGATGCAGGCAGGCTCCCAGTCCTCTGTGATGTGGAGATGATTTAAGGAGAAGCAGCTGAGGGTGGCTGCAAGCAAGTGAAAGACCCGCAGGGACACTCCTGGGAAGACAAAGCTGCTGAGACAGGAGGCTGGACCCATGACCTGTCATCCTGTCTGCCCACGGTGACCCGGGTTCTCATTCTTTCCAGGGAAACCAGCAGGGCAGCAGTGGTGATGAATTATAGGAGAGGACCTTGCCTCTGATGGCTCTAAGCCAGAATATGAATGGCTTTATCCTCACGACACCAGAAATAATCCCTTTCTCTCCCATCTCCCTGCTGGCTTCCTGGTGCCTGATTCTATCAGGCTAGCCTTTCCATACCCATTAATAATAGCTGCTAATTATTATTTAGTGAGAGTTTACTCCGTGCCAGGCTCTGGGTTAAGTACTATGTGCCTACTTTTTGCACTTAATCCTTTTAACAATTCCATTAAGTAGATAGCACTATTTTGGGTTTTCACTAATAATTAGGCATTTACTAAATACTATTAGGATTAACTACTCGACCGATGGGGAAATTGAGACTAGGAGAAGTTAAGTAGCTTTCCAAAAGTCAGCTGGATGGAAAGGTGGCCAGACATCCTGACTCCAGCTTCTCCACCAAACCACTGTCTCTGGTACTCAGAGTGTGGTCCTACGGCCAGCAGCTTCAGCATCCATTTGGAAGCTTGTTATGCAGGACCCAGACTTACAAACTCAGACTCTGCATTTTAACAAGATCCCCCAGGATTGATATGCACGTTACAGTTTGAGAAACATGCCTGGTTATAAATGCCTCCCTCCCTTGTAATGATGCAAATCCCACTCGCGTGAGGGACACAGCTGATATAAGTCAGAGACACTTCAACAGGGATGTTTCAGATTGTCTTTGGCGAGCAGGATGTTAGGAACCCAGAGGGAGCACCGGGTTCTAGAGGGACACAAGGGAGGGGGAGGGAGAGAGAGGGAGAGAGAGAGAGAGAGAGAGGGAGGGAGGGAGGAAGAGACAGAGGGAGAGGAGTGCATGCCTTCTTTAGAAACACATTGTCCTAGAAATCCGCCTTCCCGGGGTGAAGTTGTGCCTGCTTTTGTTTTCTGCATGTTGCAGTCTGGAGAATTGATGGCTCCTGCAGACACCAGTGAGAAAGAGAAGCAAGAAAGCATTTCTGAGTTTCACTTTCCTTGGGCCTCAGCAACCTTATCTGGTGCGGATCATAATCCTGCCCACCTCCCTCGCAGGTGTGATTTAAGACCTGCCAGTGTGGGAAACGGTTCACAGGGTTCAGAGTAGAACACAAGTCTAGGGCACAATCCTTATTATTAGGTTGACCAGGTGCCTGATCGCTCTGCCCTGCAAAGCCGCATTATAAAATTATTTGCTGAAAGGCCAGATCTGGGTCCCTCTCAGTGCTACCCCCGCTCCCCTCTGCTCCTCGCAGTAACTCGAGGGCATTCCTGGACCAGCTTCCTCTCTCCTGATACTGGTACAAAAACAGCGTCTGCTTGTTTATGATTCTGCTCTTTCTCATGGAATGTGGTCCTTTCAAGGCCTTTGATGACCGTGCCTTATGTCCTTCATGGTCACTGCATCACAGATCCGATTCCAAAGGTCAGTGTTACCTGTGTTTAAGAGTTCAGGATCAGGGGACTTCCCTGGCGGTCCAGTGGTTAAGACTTCACCTTCTAATGCAGGGGGTGCGGGTTCGATCCCTGGTCAGGGAGCTAAGATCCCACATGCCTCGTGGCCAAAAAAATCAAAACGTAAGACAGAAGCAATATTGTAACAAATTCAATAAAGACTTTAAAAATGGTCCACTTCAAAAAAAAAATCTTAAAAAAAAAAAAGAGTTCAGGATCATCAGAGCTTAAGTCCCAGCTCCGCTATTTATTAGGTGTACGATCCTGAGTGAGTTTCTTTATCTATCTCCCTGTGACTCGGTTTTCTCATTTGCAAAGTGGGAATAATAATAGTCCCTAATTTACAGGATTACTGGGAATATTAAATAAAATACTACCTGTGAAAAACTTAGCGAGTGCCAGCATTTAGCTGATACCCAGTAGCTATTCTTTATTAAACTGTATTTCAAAGTCTCTTAAGATACATCAATTGTGAGACATCCGTAATTTCAGAGATGTTAAAATATTTTTATTCATTCAACAGGAAAAGTGTTCCAAAGCCAAAGATGTTTGGGAACCATCAAGTTTATTTCCTGCCAGATGTCTCTGAACCTTTAAACGCTGCCTTCCAATGTGATTTCTAGGGTAGTTATGGCATTCAGTATTTCCCAGACTTAGTAGACAGGAACCCCTTTTCCATGGAGCATGTAGAGCATTCTGTGGAATACAGTTTTGGAAGTGCTGACCTAGCCCAATGCTCTAATTTCATAGATGGGGAAACTGAGGCCCAGAGAACAGAAGAGGCTTCCTGAAGTTAGCTGGTTAAGTGGTGGAGCCCAGGTCACTGAACAGCCCAGCTGGAGCCTCCTCTGCTAAACCAACTTCTCCCCCACACTTAACCTGTCACCTGTGGCTCTCCTCACGCTAACCCTGAGAGGTCCCAAGGAAAGGGATCCTCTCCATTGTACAGACACAGTCCCCTGGACACAGGGTGATGGGCAGAAGTGGAACTCAGATCCGATTCCTTGGCTTCCTGCTGTATTTTCTTAATACCCTAAAAACTGTGACTCTGGAGGGAATGAGATACAGGACTGGGAGGGATCAGGTGAGCAAGGAAGGTCTGAAAGGCCTGGGGCAGGAGGTGGTCTCAGTACAGACAGGCTCCAAACCAGGCTGACCTCACTTCCTAAAGCAGTATTTCTGGGCCAATCCTGTCCTCTCCTGTGGTGGGCTGAGCTGCAGGCCATCATCCGTCTGCCTCACCAACCTTGGTCAAACAGTGGGGGTGGGATGATGGAGGAGATACCAGAGGTACTGCCCCTCATTTCACACCTGCCCATGTGCAGAGCCCTGTGGAATGGAGGGCGGACCTCCAGGTTCAATGTTATTCCATCGCCAAAGAATAGCCACAGGGACTCACTGGGCAGATCAGACCACATATATGAAGTCCACCAGGAAGTTCCTTCAGCACGGCAGTTAATTCGATGACTGCTTTGTTTTAAGAGTAGTTTGTGTTTCACTGCCTAAGGTGAATTACTCTGAGGAGTTGTTAAGCAATTCTTCAACTTTTAAACCTCAGTATGATGTTTGTGGTCAAACATGATTATTTTCACAGACTGAGTGACTCACAACCTTTTCCCCTTTGAGATGCACATGATGGATGATGTTTATCCACATGCTTGACCCGCCCCCAATGGGAATAGACTCCCTCGGATCAGCAAAAATGGTAAAGAATGGCCGCCCCAAGTGTTGGTGGGAAAGGTTAACTTTTATACATTGCTAGTGAGAGTATAAATTGATACAGACCCAACAGAGAACAACTTGGCTGCACCCGATGAAACAAAACATGTAATTTCGACTGTATTCCCTATAAGCCTGCAATTCCATCTTTAAGGATGTTCCAGAGAGGAGTTCAGCATGTACACAGGAAACACCTCCAAGGATAGTCACTACAGGATGTTGGTATTCATGGAAAACTGAAAACAACTCAAATGTCCATCCGTAGGAGAGAGACTAAGCAAAATATGGTATAGTCACATAATGGAATATTTCACAGCAGTTAAAAGGAATGAATTAAATCTATATGTATCATTTGGGATAGATCCCAAAAATATATTGTTAAGTGAAAACAGAAAATTACTGTTTGATACAAAATTTAAATTCTATTTATATAAATTCTCAAATAGAAAAATCAGTACTACATATTTATCATAGGTGTATACAAATTTATAAATGTAAAAGAGAAAAAAACAGACTGATAGGAACATACCACATACATGAGAGTGGTTTTCCCTGAAAAGGGGGAAAGGAGTGGGATGTTCTGAGGGACGAAGGGAACTTCACTTTCTCTGTAAAGCTATCATGTCAGTTGCATCTGATGAATCTCAGATTCTCTTGACTTCCCCTGTCTCCTGAACCCTTGACCACTTGCTCTGCCTCTGGCACTCCACAGCAACTGACGCTCCGCAGGCCCACCTGGTTCCACGTGAGGCTGACTGGCCGCATGCCCAGAATCTTGGGTTTTCCCATCATTTCCGGGCTTGAATGAAACAGAACCTGGGATCTGCAGCAGGGCCTGGGGTCTGGCTTCCTCAGTGGCCGCCCAAAGGGGCCAGGCATAATGCAGTGGCTCTCAGCTGGGGTGATATCCCCCCGCAGGGGATATTTGGCAATGTCTAGAGACATTTTTGGTCGTTAGACCTGGGTGTGTGGGGGGGTACTACTGGTATCCAGAGGGAAGAGGCCAGGGATGCTGCTAAACAGCCTACAAGGCACAGGATAGACCCCCTACAGTAAAGATTCATCTGGTCCAATGCCCATGGTGTCAGAGTTGAGAAACCCTGGTGTAGCGGTTAAGAACAAAGTCTCTAGAAAGACTAGCTGTGTGACCTCAGACGAGTTACTTCACCTTTCTGTGCTTCAGTTTCCTCATCTGTAAAAAGAGCATAATAAGTGTATCTACTTCATATGGTTGTTGTGAGAATTAAATGTATTAATAATTAAATACATTAATAATTTAAAAAATAAATTTATTTATTTATTTAATTTTTGGCTGTGTTGGGTCTTCGTTGCTGCATGTGGGCTTTCTCTAGTTGTGGCAAGCAGGGGCTACTCTTTGTTGCGGTGTGCAGGCTTCTCATTGTGGTGGCTTCTCTTGTTGTAGAGCACAGGCTTCTAGGCACGCGGGCTTCACTAGTTGTGGCTTGCGGGCTCTAGAGCGCAGGCTCAGTAGTTGTGGTGCATGGGCTTAGTTGCTCCGTGGCATGCAGGATCTCCCCAGACCAGGGCTCGAACCCGTGTCCCCTGCATTGGCAGGTGGATTCTTAACCACTGCCCCACCAGGGAAGTCCCTTAAATACATGAATAATTTATGTCAGTGAATGTCACTTCGAGAATGTAATAATAATAATAGTAGTAGTAACTCTGCCATGGAGAATAGTAACATTGAACATGGTAATATTTTTTAAGGAAGCCACTCACAAACTTCAAGCTTCAATAGTTACAAATATTTCACAATATACTTCACAAGTTATGAATTCTTAAATGCACACTTTCCCCACACTTTGACCCCTCTGTACTCAGGGTGTATCATACAATCATGGTTGGCAGGTGGCCATCACACAGAGCTGTCACTGTCTGCACACGTGCATAAAACTTGGAAGGAAATTCTGGAGACAGCAGAGAAGACCCCCTTTTAAGAAATGGTGCATCGGGCTTCCCTGGTGGCGCAGTGGTTAGGAATCTGCCTGACAGTGCAGGGGACTCGGGTTCAAGCCCTGGTACGGGAAAATCCCCCACATGCTGCGGAACAACTAGTGGTTGTGTGCCACAACTACTGAGCCTGCTCTCTAGAGCCCGCGAGCCACAACTACTGAGACCACATGCCTCAACTACTGAACCCCGCACGCCTAGAGCCCGTGCTCAGCAACAAAAGAAGCCACCGCAATGAGAAGCTGGCACACCGCAACGAAGAGCAGCCCCCACTCGCCGCAACTAGAGAAAGCCCGCACATAGTAACGAAGACCCAACGCAGCCCAAAATAAATAAATAAACTTTTTAAAAAAAGAAAGAAATGGTGCATCACTCACTATTGATGGCTCAGAGGACAATATTATGTGAAAATATGGTCTTTAGTGATGCTGAATCAAAAAGTGACCCAAGATTTGCACTCTTCTGAGGAGAATTCATTTTGTTTACATATTTCTTATGTATGTACAAAAGTGATATATTATCATTGCTTACATATTTCTTCTTATGTATGTACAAAAGTGATATATTATCAAACACCCATGTCTAAATAAATGAGATTTTTTAATAAGGACATGTTTAAAAATTCTACATGAGAAAACCTTGTGCCGTAGTTTACTAGGTAATGTTCTTTTCCTAGTGGTACATAAAATAATGGTGCCTCTTACAATTTATGACATCATAGACTTGATGAAATGTGTAATAATCATACTGTCATTTACTGAGTCCTTATAATGTGCTAATCAGACTGTATATATTACCTCATTTAATCCTCTTAACAGCTCTATACCGTATGTACTATTATTGTTCATATTTTGCTAGTAAATAAACTGAGACTCAGAAGTGAAATAACTTGTCCAAGGTCAACAGCTGATAAGCAGAGCTAGGACTCCAAAGCCTTGGGGCTCAAACTTTGAATCCTGGTTCAGAACTACAGTCAGAGACTGTGTCTTATTTTCCAGGTGTTAGCAGCCTAACACATGGATAGTAAAAACAGAAGGTGGCTGACCCAATGCTCAGCAACCTGTGGGCTGGTCTTCACGCTGCTATTTCTCCTTCCCTACCCCCGTTTCTTAGCACCACCAGACCTTCCCCAGCATAGCTCCCCTGCCCAGTCCAATGGTAGAATACAACCAGAACTGTGATCAACATGGAGCACCACATTTCAGAGACTGCTAGTCTCCAGGCTTCCCTAAGGAAGAAAAGTTCATGTGCTGCACAGCTGAGAGGGGCTTAAAAGGATGGAGATGTTTTACAAGCTTTGGATAAAAATCATGTGGTCCTAGGCCGAACCACATCTTTAGAATTTTTCATTTATTTTCTCCCTTATAGTAAACTTCTATCTCTACAGATTCCAGCAAATTGCGGAGCAAAACACAGAGTCATTGTAACCAAACATCCAAAGGTAATTATACAACGGCATTACCAATGTGCAAATAATAAAAGCCCAATTGTGAAGCCTAGCAGATGTATCCTATTAGCATCACCAAGACTTAATTCCAAACTGTGTCTCCTCTCCAGCAGTACAGGCCTTCCCAAGTCTCCCTGTGTGCTGGTGGAAGAGAAGATTGGCTGTTTGCAGCGGGTGTGGGGAGATGGTAAGCATTGCACCGGGGATCGAGAGACCCGTGTTCTTAAAGCTTGTGTGACCTTTAAGTCAAGCAAGACGCTTGACTGTCTATGCCTCATTCTCCCTCCTTTAAAATGTGTGCCTTCCCCCCACTACCCCAGTTTCTGAAATTAAATGGCAGCTCTCTTTTACTCTCTCCCATAACCCTGTGGAATCTGGTTTTCATTCTCATCATCTTTCAGGGCCTCTGAGCAAGTTCCTGTGCCCTGTTTCTCTCAACAAGGATAACTACTTCCACCTGCCTTTGTAATTGGTTCCTGGGACAAGAAAAGCCTCTTGACAAGGCTGGGCTGCCTTGCGTGTGTTGGATAAATGCTTGAAATATGGATTTTCTCCCCCCTCACCCACCCGTCCCCAGGGTTCAGAGCTGAATGCATCAAGAAGTTCTGCTGTTGGCTTTGCAGGAGCAGAAGTTTTGCTTTTCCTCGCCTTTGTGACTCACTCACTCTGATGAGCAATGAAAAGATTGGGGTCTAGACAGTCTTGGATTATTTCCTGCCCCGATCTCCCACTCAGGTCATGGAAGTTGGCAACTGCAACCACTCTTTGCATAGAGGCCTAGAGAGGGGACGAGATTTTCTCAGTGTCTCACAGCAACTTAAGGCTGAACTGGGATGTCAGTCCTGGTGGTCTGACTCCAAGTCCAATTATCAGAGTGAGAGAGTCAGAAGAGGCTGGGCTATGGATTCAAACTGACCTGAATTTAAACCCAGCATTGCCACTGGCTCACTGTGTCTCCTCTGCTTCCCCGTCCCTGAAATGCAAATAATAACCACCTCACAGAACTGTGAGCATCAGACGGGATAATGTACAGGGCACTCATGCTGTCTTGGGCTTAAAACTAGAAAAGACCCAAGTGACAACTGCTGGCACTTTAATGGGGATAGAGAGGAAGTGTTATTGCCCCACAAAAATGGGGAATTTGGGTTAAGGTAAGATACCTAGCAGGACAGGACTCTTTTTACTTGAGGGACCTTAAAACACTCCCCATCACTTAAGCATATGAAGAGACAGGAGTCCCACTTGTTAAAGGGAGAAGTGTGAATCAAAAGTACCCTGAGTATCATACGTAAATCATACCTCAATAAAGCTAATTAAAAAATCCTGAAATTGGTAAAGATCAAAATTCCTGGTAACAGACGGGTATCAAAGGGTGTGGGGAAGTGGGGGCATCCAGTGCAAAGTCCGAGGAGGGCAACTTGGCAAGAGTCATCAAAATCAGTAATGTCCACGCTGTTGGGTACAGCAATTGCACTAGTGGTAGCTGGTTGCAGGCGGCCCCTCCGCCAGTGCGGTAACGACCTCGGCTCCTTTGGTATAAAACACACCACCCGCACTCGAGCGTGGAGTGGGCAGAGGCAGCTTCACTTAGAACTTGTTGGGGTGTGGGTGAGGTGATGGGCGTTGTTACTACCTTGAGGGGAAACAGTTTTGTGCCACTTGAGTTGCAGAGGGGGCTGGGGCTGGGGCCGGGGAGCAGCTCCTGGTCATGAGGGGACCACTCTGGGAGGGCTTGGAATCTGGCAGACCTGTCCATTCGTCCCTGCTCTGCTACCTACTAGCTGTGTGGTCTAACACAAGTCACTTTGAGTTGCTTTTCTCCATCTACTCACTGAAGATGGTACCACCTTCCATGAAGAGTTGACGTGAGGATTAAATGAAATCCACAAGAGGACCTGGCTCAGTGTCTAGTGTCTGGCCAGCAAGCAGTGAAGGTTTTTCTCTTCTCCAGTTTATCCGTGTATCCCTCTTCCTATCTTTTTCTCTTCACCTCTCTGTTGCCTTTTTTGTAGTTGTGGCCAACACTCCCCTGCATCACACCCCAGCAGCTTGGAAGAGCCTATTTCAGAGAGTGATGGACCCAAGAAGCAATGGCTCACGTCTTAGCCCGAAGCTCCAACCTGTTCTGCCCTCTCTCCCTCCCTCCCCCTGGTCCTGAATGCCTGGTACACTGAGTTGGCTTGATCCTTGCCTTAGGCGCCTGCATTTCCTCCACTTCCTGACAGGGCCCCCAGCCAGCTCCCCCGTGTGGTTTCGGTTTGGCTTACAACTCTGGTGCCGGCTTCTTCCTTTGTCTGACTGTGGAACCTCCCCAACCACACACCTTAGCAGAGGAGGTGGAAATTCAGACCCTGTCTCCACTAGTCATATCAAAAGCAATGCGCTTTAGAAACAGACAAACAGCCGTTTTATTTTAAAATAATTATAATCTTGCAGAAAGCTGCAAAAATAATAGAGGTCCTATGTACCCTCCACCCAGCTTCCTCCTATGGTGACATTTTACATGTCAGCATTACACTTCTAAAATATGTGTTTGGGCTTCCCTGGTGGCACAGTGGTTGAGATTCCACCTGCCAATGCAGGGGACACGGGTTCGAGCCCTGGTCCGGGAAGATCCCACATGCTGCGGAGCATCTAAGCCTGTGAGCCACAACTACTGAAGCCGGTGTGGTGCCACAACTACTGAAACCTGCACGCCTAGAGCCCGTGCTCCACAAGAGAAGCCACCGCAATGAGAAGCCCACACACCACAACGAATAGTAGCCCCTGCTCGCCACAACTAGAGAAAGCCCCGGCACAACAACGAACACCCAACGCAGCCAAAAATAAATAAATTAATTAATTAAATTAAATAAATAAATAAAATATGTGTTTGGTTCTTGTACCATCTGGGCAAGGATCTAGTATAGAAAGAAGATTTAGTGGTTCAAACCTTGTCATTGCAAATCTTCTGTTCCATCCCTCCCTGAAAGGCCTGATCTTTCCTTTCTCCAGGACATTGTTCACTCACTGCTTCTGCCCAGAAAGTATTCTTTATCAGCCAGAGACTCAGGTGAGCTTAAGTCAAAATAGAATTTACTGGAAAGCTGTTGAACTGCACCAGAATCCGTGGGAAGACCAGGAGGCAGAGCAGGAGCCAGGAGAAGGACAATGGCATCCAGAACTCCTTGGTCACTCCCTCAGAATGCTCCCAGGGCAAGGAGTAAATGTCCACTGCTTTGTTTTGTGCTGTTTTTCCTGTCCTTTGCCATCTCTTTGTGAAGCGTTTCCACATCACCCCAGGCAGAAGTGGCTCACACATACAGCCCTTCCCAGCTGGACTGTGTTTCTTCGGGGTCAAGTTCTCGGTCTCTATATAACCTATAATATTTATCAACATAGGCAACCAAGAAGTATTACGAATAAATACATTTGGGGGCTTCCCTGGTGGCGCAGTGGTTGAGAGTCCGCCTGCCGATGCAGGGGACACGGGTTCGTGCCTTGGTCCGGGAGGATCCCGCATGCCGCGGAGCGGCTGGGCCCGTGAGCCATGGCTGCTGAGCCTGCGCGTCCGAGCCTGTGCTCCACAACGGGAGAGGCCACAACACTGAGAGGCCCGCGTACCGCAAAAAAATAAATTAAATAAATAAATAAATAAATACATTTGGCACCAGAGGCAGTTAATTTATTTTACCAAATTCATTAATTTATTTTACCAAATTCTTTGGCCTTCATACATAACCAAAATGAGGGGAAAACTGCCTGTTTTCATTTTTGACTCAGTGAGAGTGCCAAAGCAGTGAGTGAGTGAATTGGGCTTTTAAAATCATTAACAAAGCTTTTAAGGAGCCCATGAACTTGTAAATAACAGCTACAGAAGGTTTTAATTAGCATGATGTTAAAAACAGTCACTTGACCTCTAGGCGCCCTTCTTTAAAAAGTGGGATAATGAGAGTGGCCACCTGCCTAGCTCACGGGAGGCACTAGTTTATTAATGAGACCAGTGATAGCAAGGTGCTTGGAGCACTTTGGATGAAAGAAGGAGGAAAAAGCTCTCCGGATACTAACTGTTATAATGATGGTTTTAGCCAAAAGTCCTATTATATCTAGACTCCCTCTGGTGACCAATTTAGCATACTGTATATAATACATTCTGAATTAATTAGTTTCTACAGCCTCTCGGTAGACTGGGAGTTGCCAAATGACAGTAGCTATGCCTTTGCTGAGCCACCATGAATATATTCTCTTGGTGGTTAGCCCTGCCACCTTTTTCACGCCGGGCCATCTCTCTGCCTTTGCTTTGGTGCTTTGCTCTCCTCGACAGTTTTCCATTTGAAAGCCAGGCTTTTCAGTGCCGCTGTGCAGTTTGGGGAGCATCATCGTCACCATCCTTAGATCTCTGGACATGGACACAGGAACTGATTCATTCTGTTTGGTGCCAGAAAGCAAAACTGGCACAGGTGAGACAGAGAAGCACAGGTTTCAGCCCAACATAGAACACGTTTTCATAGCCACACCTGCATATTCAATGGGCATCTCGTAGTCAGTGCCCTGTCCCCAGAGGCAGAGCCTGTTTGACAAGGGTTCTTGGTTTGTAGACATCCAAATGTGCTCCAGTGAGTTTTAACAGAAAAGAGTTTATACAGGTGGACTGTGCTTCACCTCGACTCCCTTCCGCCTTCACGTGTGCCTTCCTCTAATGGCAAGGCCGGAAAGCTAGTCTGTGTTTCCCAGGCTGGCAGATGGGCTGGCACAGAAGGTAGAGGTGAGGAGGAAGCTACAATTCTACTGGGTCTACTGATTTTTTCAGTGGCCCTTGCAGAAATTCCAGTGTCCAATCACTAGCTTTACGAGTACTGGGAAGCAGAGCACAAGGCATTCACTGGTGTAGACTAACAGGCACAGTGTGACTGTGGTGGAGCTGCAGCAGTGGTTGTGGTTTCTGATCATGGTGACGTCCTGACTGTGACAGTTTGATAACCATAGAGGCTTCTGGACTGTGGCAGCATCCGTGTGGTGCTGGAACCAGTGGCGTCCTGATCACAGACGAGGTAGCAGCTCTCTTGGCCCCTCTGAGAGTCATTCACGCGCCTTCAGCCTAGAGTCATGTCTACAGCTCTGCCATCAACTCTAAGCCCTTTCATACCCTGTAGTGAATCATTTTCTGCTTAACTGAACTAGAATGGACTCTGTCCTCTGTTATAGAGCCCTAGCCGATACAAAGAGATACATAGAGCCTAACAAATCCCTGGGACTCTGTCTAGGGCGAGTTTACGGGAACAATTCACAAAACTACACTGCAGATCTGAGCTACCAAGGGAGCTGTTACTATGTGACATTCAGGACTGTCCTCACCTGCTCACCCCGGAATCATGCCAAGTCTACCCCGTCCTGTGCCAGCAAAACAGATGTCCATGCTCCACCTCCTTCTCCACATAATTCAGTTCTGAAACAGAGTCTCACACGGATGCATTTGACCAGCAGAATATGAATCACAACCAGATCCCGACCTGCAGAGGAGCCTTGGAAATGTAGTCATTAGTGGTTTAGCCTCTACAGTTCAGAAAGGAATCACCTGAGCCAGTCCACAGTGTGTACCACAGAATCACTGACTTTTAGGGCTGGGAGAGATCTTAGAGAGGAGGCTAATTCAGCCTCCAGAGACAGATGAACTTGGGTTGTCCAAGTTAGAATCAAAATTACAGCTGGTTAGAGACAAAATCCATGAGTACGAACATCTGGCCCTGTCTACCTGCTCCACTTTCTCTCTCTGAGACTCTGATGGGTTCCGGAAGGAATTCCTGCATTTGTTGGGAGTCTAGACCATATATACCCAGTGTCCAGGGATCCATATTATTTTCCCAAAAGGAAACACTATGGGATTTGGAAAACTTCTTTCCTCTGAGTTAGGCTAAACTGGTTTCAAATCCTGACCGCTTCATGTCGTCGGTGTGGTCTCAGACAAGTCACTTACCCTCTCCGAGCTTCAGTTTCCTCTTGAGCAAAGTGGGCAATTGTAATGTCTGTTTTAACGGGTTTTTGCAAAGCGTGAAATGTCAAAAGCACCTGACATACAGTAAGTGCTCAATAAATATTAGTCCTGTGATTCCCAACTCTTTGGTATTCAGTCAACATGTAGTTATATTTTTATGCAACATGAAGATATTTCCTAAAAGAGCAACAGAATTTAGAATTCTCAGAATTTGCCATGGAAACTTAACCCTTCAATTACTGCATAAGCCTGCAAACATCTCCAGGCCCATTCTTATGTTGGCAATTTTTCAGGCAAATGTCCCAGTGTAAGCTATATCTAAGATGAGAGTTACTGGGAAAGTTTAGTGCCTTCCATAAATTTGGTGTTTATTCATTATGAAGCAGAAGGGAGGCCCATTAGGTCCTGTTGCAGGAGCACACACTGACTGAGAACTGTTCCTAAGAGGTATGACTTGGGGCTGAACCAAAGGAAGCCTTCAACTTAGTGCAGTTTGATGCTTCCCACGGTAAACACAGGCTCTCCCAACCCTGACTTCTTTCTTATTCTTTCCAGGGACCACTGGTGAGGCTCAGAGGAAAGAGTTGTGCCCCAGGAATCACTGGAAAGCTGGATCTCACCTTCCCTTTTCTCTCTCTCTGGGCCTCAGTTGCTTCATCTAACAAAAAGGGCTAGGGCTAGAGGGACTTCCCTGGTGGTCCGGTGGATAAGAGTCTGCATTTCCACTGCAGGGGCCACGGGTTCAATCCCTGGTCAGGAACTAAGGTCCCGCATGCCATTCCCCACCCCCCCCCCAAAAAAAAAAGAGGGCTAGAAGACTGTTATATCCTCGTGCCAGCCCCCACCTCCCTCCCAGTGCTCAGATCTGTGATTCCAAGGCTTAATGGTGGGCTCACCCACTAGAGGGGAAGCATCCTGGGACTCAGGAGATAGTATACAAAGACAAAGGTCTCTACCTATGCAGAGCAGCTATTTGTTCAAACAGAGTCTTAATTCCTAATGATCTCACGAACTATACATATTGGACTCACAGCTCATACAGGGCTAGGTCCTAAAGTCAGGACTTAAAGTAAACATCCTCTTTAGTCAAAATTACCCTTGAAAATCCCCAAGATTGTATCTGCATTGCATGACAATATCATCTTTCAATAAGATCAGTACAGCCAGTTTTTTCTCTAGTTTGGGATATTTGAACACCAAATATAATAGTGGGCTTGTGTCTGGGGACTGTGTTGTATGAAAATAGAAAATGTTCAGTGCTATAGACACATCCAGTGCTGGGAGATAGATGCTCATGTTATGAAAGGTTGAGTTCCACTGAGGGGAGAGATGCAGGGGCTGGGCAGGCAAAGCGAAGTCCAGAGGAAGGACAGGAATGGTCCTTGACACCAGGAGCAAGGGGAATGTGTAGGGTGGAGCTCCAAAAAGGTCAAAGGCCAGCAGGTTGGGGGAGGGGCTCCAGAGATCAGGCCAAAGTGACGCAGTGATGCTGAAGGGATCCTCAGCAGCCCTGCCGAGCGCCCTCCAACCCAACCACCTTTCTGCTCAGTGCTGCTTGGTCTTAAAGGGCCCTTCTCCTAGGTCTGCAAAGAGATCTTCAGAAAAGGCTCAGATAATTATGTTATCTACGTTGAGAGAGAAGTGATCCTACTGAGATGTGGAAGATTGGGAAGACTTCGGGGAGAACAAGGGTGCTGGGTGGGTCTGCATAGCCGGGGAGGATGGGGGTAGCATTCTGGCATGGGAGACAAGTGGGAGGCGGGGCAAAAATAGCAAAAGCAGAAATGCTGAGGTGGGGAACTCAGGACCTGTTAGATGGCCAGATGAGCCAGGAAGGTGAGACATTAACAGGAATGGAAACAGGTGTCCTGAGCCAGGTACCAGAGGGCTCAAATATCAGGCTAGAGACTTTGGACTTTGGCCTTTGTGTAGAGACCAGGGGTTTTGAGCAGGAAAATTACTGTAATCAAAGTTGATTCTCCTGGAAGCCCAGCGGGTCAGTGGGGTGCAGGTGGATGCCAGTTAGGAGGTCAGACAGGAACCCAGGCTAGAGATAATCCAGGTCCCATATGAGGTAGTGGTGAGAGCATGGAAAGGGGGAAGGTAGGAGAAGGATGCAGCATGCTCTGAGCTCAGGTACCTGGGAGCCAAACTTCAATTCCTTCCATGTAACACTATATTGATCCCCTACAGTTCTTTCTGAATGTCAGGACCAAGTCACCCCATTTCCAGAGACAAAGCTTCTTGCTTTAGAAACACACAAAAGTATTCTGGGTCCTAAAACTAAAAGAGAGTGTGAGCTTTTGTGACCTCTGGCCCAGGACTGAGAAGTCTCCCCTAGAGCTATGGGGCTCTCTGCTGCATGGATTTGAGGAGTCTCAGCTTGTCTGGCTTCTGCTTTTAAACAATTTCCCACCATCATTACTGCTGACACCGTAGGCATACTCTCAACTGGGAAAAACCTTTCCAATTTGAAACTTTAAGTGCTCAGTTAACTAAGGTCACAGAGACGGATCTGACCAGAGATCAGTAGAGGTCCCTGCCTCTGATGTTCTCCACTCTGCGTTCAGAAAAACGAATTAAGTACTCTCTGAGCTTGCGTATGGGGTGAATTGACTCATGTATCCACTCAACAAATATGAATTGAACACCTACGATGTGCCAATTCTAGGCACTGGGGATACAAGGGTGAATGAAACAGTCAAGTCCCTGTCCTCATGGAGTCCATATTCTAGTAGGGGATAGACAACAAAGAGTGAGTGAAATGTACAGCATGTGAGATCATGATAAGTGCTACAGAGAGGAATAAAACAGAATAATAAGCATAAGGAATGCTGGGATTTGCCATTTGTGTTGGGTGGTCAGGATGGGCCTCGATGAGCAGGTCGAATTGGAGCGGGGACCCAGAGAAAGTGAAGGGCAAGTCATATGGGTGTCTGGGAGGAGTGTTCCAGGCAGAGAGACCTGCAAGTGCAGAGGCCTGGAGAATGGATTGTGCTGGGTGCTCAAGGAACAGCAAAGAGGCCAGTGAGGCTAATGTAGCGTAAGGGGGGAGAGGGGTAGGAGGTGAGGTCAAGAAGGAGGGGGCAGATGGCGAGGGCCTTGGAGGTCATGGTAAGGACTTTGGCTTTTTCTCCAAGTGAGATGAGAGCCGGTGTGAACTTCTGAGCAGAGGATGATAAGAGCTGGCTCCCATCTGGACAGACTCCCTCTGGCTGTTGTTTTGAGGTCAGTCAGGAGGCCACTATGATAATCTGGTGGTAGTTCAGATCAGGGTGATCTTATCAGTGGGGGAAGAGCAGACATCTCTAGGAGTAAGGCCCAGGGCACCTGAAATTTGGGGAGGAAAGGTCAGATTTTAACATTATGAGCTTTAGATGAACAGCCCCCAAACAAGTGTTTGCCCTCAAGCCTGACCCTTCTAGTCCAGCCCTGGGCTCTGAAGGCTATTCTGAGAGAAGAGTTGCTGCAGTGTTTTGAGTGGGGACAAACTTTTTCTTTTTTTTAATTAATTTATTTATTTTTTGCTGCATTGGGTCTTCGTTGCAGTGCATGGACTCTAGGCACACGGGCTTCAGTAATTGTGGCACATGGGCTTAGTAGTTGTGGCTTGCAGGCTGTAGAGCACAGGCTCAGTTGTGGCGCATGGGTTTAGTTGCTCTGTGCCATGTGGGATTTTCCCGGACCAGGACTCGAACCCGTGTACCCTGCATTGGCAGGCAGATTCCTAACCACTGTGCCACCAGGGAAGCTCAGGGACAAACTCTTTTAGAATGGATATCAAGCCTAGCAGGATGGCTGCTTTGAAAGGGCCTTTTGGGTGTCCTAAGTGTAAAAAAGAAAATCAGTTTTCATGGCCACGTTAGAGGACACAATTGGGAACTTCATTCCCTGATTGCTCCCTCGGCGTTTCATTCACCACTGGTGCCAAGGACATTCAGTTCTTAATGTCGCTGTCATTCGAAAGGACAATGCCTCATGCTGCTGCCCCCCAGAGGCTACTAGCCTAATTGCAGCCCAGGCTGTACCTCCCAAACTTCACCGTGTTTTCTGAGCACAAACCATGGGCTCCACGTGCAGAGCAGCATGGCAGAGCCCTCAGAGAACTGAGACCAGAGAGGTGACTCTAAGATGCCCAACCCCGGGGCCTGCATTCCCATAAGAGATGCGGGACTGGGGGCCCAGAATCTGGTTTCCCATTCCTGCTTGGCTCTCATCTCACTGGATAACTCACCGTGGAACTCAAGCAAGACCCGTGCTCAAATAGCAAGCCCTTAAACTGGAGTTTCTCATTTTCCCTTCCTGCTCTGACATTTTAAAAGTGCTTATGGAATCTGTCCATTAAATGGAGTATGGTCTCCATATCATCCCCAATTCCTTTGAGATTCTTGCACCCTTCATCTCTCTCTCCCCAAACATCCCTCCTGGCACCCAAGGAAACCTGGGAAACCACACTGCGAGGCTCCTTCTGGGCCTGCCTTTCCTGCCTGTGCCCCAAGATTTTTGGAGTTTTTTTCTTCTTTTGCTCATCAAAACTGACCACTCCTAGTTCCATCAACTAACTAATGAGTGCTAATGAGGGATCATATTTTTCCACATCTCTGGAACCTCGGTTTTTAAATCTGTACAACACAGCTAATAATAATATTTATCTTCAGGGTTATTATGAGGATTACAAATTCTTTATGCAAACTGTCTGGCAGAGTGTCTGAGGTATTCGATAAATGGCAGACATTAGTCTAGAATGGACTCAGCTTAGACATCGTCTTCTCTAAGAAATCTTTGATTCCACCAAGTGGGATTAAATGTTTGTCATCTGTGCTTCAAAGACTATGGAAATAATTCATTGAGTACTGGATATATGTCCACAGCAGGCTAGACACCTACGGTCAGCAGAATAATACCCTGTATCCCCCATTCCCAAGATGTCCACTTCCTAATCCCTGGAACCTGTGGGTATGTTACGTTACATGGCAAGAGGGAATTAAGGCTGCAGATGGAATTAAGTTTGTTAATCAGCTGACCTTAAGATGGAGAGATTATCCT
This sequence comes from Lagenorhynchus albirostris, assembly GCF_949774975.1. Lineage (NCBI taxonomy): Eukaryota > Metazoa > Chordata > Mammalia > Artiodactyla > Delphinidae > Lagenorhynchus > Lagenorhynchus albirostris. Next base: position 135,024,265 of record NC_083095.1, on the reverse strand, counting down.
GGATTATCCAGTTGGGCCAATATAACCACAAATCTCCTTAAAAAGTGAAAGAGGGAGGCAGGAGAGTCAGAGGAAGAGATGTGATGACAAAAGCAGAGGTCTGAGTGAGACCATTGCTGGCATTGAAGATGAAAGGGAGCCCAGAGCCAAGGAATGAGAGCAGCCTCTAGAAAACAGAAAAGGTAAGAAGAGGGATTCTCCCCTAGTACTTCCAGCAGGAATACAGCACTGCTGACTCCTTGATTTTAACCCAGTGAGACCCATTTCAGACTTCTGGTCTCCAGAACTATAAGATAATAAAACTGTGTTGTTTTAAGCCACTAAATTTGTGGTTATTTGTTACAGCCACTGTTAGGAACTAATACAACCCCTCACATACATCTAATTTGTACAATTATCCAAGTCATCATTGTTATTGTTCCCACTTTACAATTGAAAAACCTGCAGCTCAGAGAAGTAATTTGTCGAAAACTGCACAGCTAATAAATAGCTATCAGACCTTTCAATGCAAGTTACAAAAAACAAACAAACAAAACACAAATTGGCTCAACCTATGGGGGGGCGGTATTGGCTCAACCTGTCGGGGGGTGGGTATTGGCTCATATAACTGAAAAAAAATTTCAGAGGAGGTACTTGTGGAGACCAAGCAAGGCTTGATCCACAAGCTAAAAGGATGACACCAAAAATCCAGTATTTCTCTATCTCTTGTGTCTGTTTTCCAGAATCTTGGCTTCATTCTCAGGTTCCACACAGTGGACCCCATGGCTCCAGGCTCACCGCTGTGGTGGCAAAAATGGCTACAGCAATTCCAGATGTCACAACCTCACTCCCCACAACTTCTAGAGGAAAAAAGAAATCTTCCCTTTTTCAGACGGCCCAGCAAAACTCTTGTAGTGATTTGTTGCTTCTAATTATGTTAAACCCCAATTCCTGGGCTAAATACTGATCCCCATGGTGGACCTGTGAATGAGGGGTGGGGAAGGGTTGAATTGCCTGAAAGGAGATCAGAGTCCTTTGGGCAGGAGAAACAGGCAACTGATATCAAATGTCCACAGTGCTGGCTAGGAAAGGTCCACCACAAAGTTTCTGAGTTCAAACACTACTGCTTCCCAGTAAAGTCATTTTCTGACTCTTTGGACACATGGTCATTGTCTGTTTATCTTTCAGTGAGACTTAGGGACAAGGCTGGAGCCATCCTAATCTCCTCTGTGTTCCCAGCCCCTAGCCCATGGCCTAGCTGAGATGGATCATCAGAGAAATGTTTGTTGGTCACTGGGGCTGCTCTCTCCAGGGAAGTGAGCCATTCAGGAAGTGCTACCTTTCTCTGATTCTGTGTGAAGCTGTGATGGTACCCAAGCAAGCTAAATGTTTCTGAGAAAATGTAAGTACTCCAATGGATATAAGCAGTGGCTTGGATTTAAGCCAGTTTGAGTTGGATGTTTCTTTTACTTGCAGCTAAAAACGTCCTAACAGATACAAATGCCTTATGGGGTGGGTGTTGTGAGGATTTAAATGAGATAATGCATGTAAAGTACTTAAACACGTTTAACAGGTGTTGGCTATTATTATTACTTTTTTTTTCTTGGTACACGGGCCTCTCACTGTTGTGGCCTCTCCCCTTGCGGAGCACAGGCTCCGGACGCACAGGCTCAGCAGCCATGGCTTACAGGCCCAGACGCTCCGTGGCATGTGGGATCTTCCCGGATCGGGGCACGAACCTGTGTCCCCTGCATCAGCAGGTGGACTCTCAACCACTGCGCCACCAGGGAAGCCCGCTATTATTATTTTTATTACCACTTATAATGACATTATTAATGAGTTCCTCAAGGGCAGGTTGAATACTGCCCATTCTGGAATGTAGTAAATAATATTTAAGTAATGGTTGAAACAAATTGAAGTATCCAGGGCACCACTTTACAAGGGTTAATTTTCCATCAATCGAATTTTTAAATGCGAGTTATATTTTCAAATTCACTAAGCTAACTTGCTATTTACAGAATTTTCCTGTAGAAAGTTATTTTTCAAAGATAAGTCATTTCATAATTCAAATCATTTATGTTTAATTCGCCTATTGTACAAATTTGGAAATTCTTATATGCATGATCAGGTTTCTTCCATTCATTCAGTAGTTCACTCATCCATTCATTTACTCAGCAACTTTTTGGAGCAACTGTCATATGCCAAGCCCTGTGCTAGGACATAGGGAGATAGAGTTAAAACTTGGCCCCTGTGTTCAGGGAGTTCACAGCCTAATGAATGAACAGACAATAAACCAAGAATTACAGCAAGGTGGCTAGGAGGGTAAGAAAGAGGAAGCCCAGGGCAGAGGTGGTGGGAAGTGGGTGAAAGCAGTGAACGCTTCATCAAGAGGAGCCTCTACTGTTTCTGAAGGACAACCAGAAGTTAGCTGGTGAATGTGCAAAGGCTTGAGGTAACATAAAGCTTATTTTCAGGGAAATCCAAGTATTGACAGCATTGGTTTTGATTGGGTACAGCTTATGTAAGAATGGCACTTGTGTCAAGAGGTGAGATGGAGAATAGGTGAGGATGAGGTCCAAAGGGCCTCAAATGCTGTGCGGGGAAGTTCAGATTTTATCTTGAAGACAATGGGGAGAACTTTGAGGGATTTTAAGCAAACATGATCAGATTTGTGTTTCAGAAAGACTACCTTGGTGGTGATAAAAAGGGTGATTGGAGCTGTGGCAAGAGGGTGGAGGAGGCACGCCTCAAGCAGTTAGGGAGAGACCAGTGAGGAAATGACTGTTAGGTGGAACCATGTAAAATCATGATTTTTTTTTTCTTTAGAAAATGGTCAAATGTCATCAATTCCATACGGTTCAACCTAATACAGTGGTCCAGGTAAGAAATGATCAGAGCCCCAATGAAGGCAGAGGCAGAGGAGATGAAACCAAGAGACATTTAGGAAGTCTAATTTGATAGGATACCAAGATTTCTTTGGTGAGAGGGACAAAGGAAAGGGCATTTGTCCTAAACTGGAAATATACAATCACAGGCTATATAAAATAATTCTTGAACCTAGAAGAACACTTACTTCAATTAGTTTTACAGCTGAGGCCTGATAAATTCATTCATTTGGATACAACAACACTGTGTGTTTGGGGCTGAGTTGGGACTGAAACCCAGGTCTCCTGACTATTCTACTATTCTAGCTTCACTGCACCTTGGATATGCCAAGAAGATATTTGTGTTAGTTTCCTGGGGCTACCATAACAAAAACAACTAACTGGGTGGCTTAAACAACAGAAATTTATTGTCTCACAGTTTTGGAGGCTGGAAACCTGAAAACAAGGTGTTGATAGGGTTGGTTCCTTCAGAGGGCTGTGGGGGAGATTCTGTTCCAGGCCTTTCTCCTTAGTTTGTAGGCACATCACCCTGATCTCTGCCTTCATGTTCACATGGCATTCTCCCTGTGTGTGTGTGTGTGTGTGTGTATGTGTGTGTGCCCATCTCTTCATATGGCTGCCTCCACTTTGTATATCCATGTCCCTGTTTTCTCTTATAAGGACACAAGTCCTTAGTGTCCCCACAGGAGACACAGTCATAAGGACTCAGTCATAAGACCCACCCCACTCCAGTATGACATCATCTTAACTAATTACATCTTCAATGACCCTATTTCCAAATAAGGTCACATTCTGAGATACTGGGGGTTAGGACTTCAACATATGGATTTGGAGGGGGGCACAATTCAACTCATAACACTACTTCTGAAAGTCCTATGTCATGTTACTGGTGGTAATTCTGTCTTTTCCCTTGGAAAAGGAAATACAGATCTGAGGAATAAGAGTCTTTTCTCTTTCCTTTATATCTTATCACAATGCCAAGGATAGTCTTCTACCCTGCAAGTCTGCGTTGACATACCTGGTGGCATGAGACAGGGATTTCAGTGAGTTTCTAAAAATTTTACTGTGTGGTCTTCTCGTATTGGTGGAAAGAAAAAACTCTTAACTGCATTCCATCTGACTAGATGGGCAGAATATGTGGTTACCTGCTTTGGGTGTACAATGGTTCCCTTTGATTTCATATGCCAAGGGCAGGCAGCCAACCGCTCTTACTTTACCTGTGATCAGGCTCAGCAGTGGCTTCCAAGGGGAGCTGAGGAATGGCAGGTGTTCCTATTCATCATGATGGTTTTTTAAGACATGGCCTTTATTTTGGAACTATCAATAATTAAATAGGCTTTCTCTGGGTAGAATGAAAATGTAGGTTAGAAGGACACTCAGTGTTTAGCTATTGAGAGGGCTTACTGAGAAGATTTAGAAAAGTGTGGGAGTCTCCACCCCACCACTCACAGTAACTGAGACCATGTTTAACCACAAAGCTGTGGATGGGTAAAAACATGGGCTCTAGAGTCCCACAGACTTGGGCTTGAAACTCTGCCCTGATTTTACATTAAGAGTTGGCTTAGTTACCAAAAAGGGAACTAAGTAAAATCAGGTGCCTCCTGATATGATGCACTGAAAAGGACACAACATTGCTTATATAGTGCCCCCGCCAAAAGCGCATAATCTAAATTTAATCATAGAGAAACAACTGGGCAAGCCCAAATTAAAGGACATGCTGCAAAACAATAGGTATTCTTCAAAAATGTCAATGTCATAAAAGAAAATGAAAGGCAGGGACTTCCCTGGTGGTCCAGCGGGTAAGACTCCACACTCCCACCGCAGGGGGCCCGGGTTTGATCCCTGTTCAGGGAACTAGATCCCGAATACCACAACTAAGACCCAGTGCAGCCAAATAAATAAATAAATATTAAAAAAAGAGAAGAAAATGAAAGGTAGAGGAACTGTTCCAGATTATAGGAGACTAAAGAGACATGACATCTAATGGAATACTTGATCCCCAATTAGATTTTGGATTGGGGGGAAAAGTTTCTTGAAAGAGCAATATTGGGGAAATTGGCAAAATTTGAATATGGATTATAAATTAGATAATAGTATTGTAGCAATGTTAAGTTTCCTGAATTTGATCATCATACTGTGGTTATGTAAGAGATGTTCCTTGTTTTGGGGAGATACATGATGTATTTAGGGTTGAAGTGTTGTAATTTCTGTAATTTACTCTTAAGTGGTTCAGGAAGAAAACTAGAATAAAAAATAATGAGGATTGTGGGCTTCCCTGGTGGCACAGTGTTTGAGAGTCCGTCTGCCGATGCAGGGGACATGGGTTCGTGTCCCGGTCCGGGAAGATCCCACATGCCGCGGAGCGGCTGGGCCCATGAGCCATGGCCACTGAGCCTGCGCGTCTGGAGCCTGTGCTCCACAACGGGAGAGGCCACAACAGTGAGAGGCCCGTATACAGCAAAAAAATAATAATAATGAGGATTGGTAATTATACATAAAAATACTGTATTGGTATTTGAAAGTCACTAAGAGAGTAAATCTTAAAAGTTCTCACTACCAGAAAAAAAGGTAACTATGTGAGGTGATGGATGTGTTAACTAACTTTATCGTAGTAGTCATTTTACATCATATATGTATTATCAAATCATCACGTTGTGCACCTTAAACTTACACAGTGTTGTATGTGAATTGTACATCAATTAAGCTGAAAAATAAATAAATAACCCCCCGCAAATAATGAGGATCTTATTTATGTAATATGTAAAGAGAGAGAGAGAGAGAGAAAGCAAATGTGGCAAAGGGTTAACATTAAATAAATCTAGGTGAAGTGTATTAGGAAATTTATTATAATTTTCTCACAGTTTTTCTCTATCCTTGAATTTTTCCAAAATAAAATGTTTAATTAAAAAAGAAGAGATGAACCAGACTGGATATCGTCCAAGACACTGAACTAAAAAGGTGCAAAAGTATTACTGGAGTGTTAAAAATCTAACTAGAAATGTAACTTGAAAAAAATGTATTGTGAAAACTTTGCTTTGGAGAATACGAATGTGATTGGGAAAAAATGCTTATACAACTCACTTGTGGTTGAGAGATGAAGTTCCTAAGGGCAAAGCGAAGTCTTTTTAGGGAAGGTCCTCCTTCTCTACCATTCCCCTGTGAAGTTCTCAGTCTCTCTTCTAAATAAAAATGAATTACATTTTTTTTAATGTTTAAAAGAGAACCAAATTACCAGCCTCTCTTTTTAATCTGGTTCTGCCAGCTGTACAACTTTGAACAAGTCACTTCATCCATTCAACAAACGTTTATTTAGTACCCACTCTGTGCCAGGTACTGTTTAGATGTTGGAGACTTGGCAAGGAATAACATAGATATGGCACCTGCCCTCATGGAGTTTACAGAACAGTGATATGTGACAGATACTAGGTGTTGCCAACATTATAGGAATTTCCTTTTCTTCCTTGCTGATAAAACTCCAATTTTGCAGAAAGCAATGTGTGAGGGGGAAAGCCATGTGTGCTACAGATTGGGAGAAAATACTTGCAAACCACATATCTGACGAAGGACTAGTATCTAGAATGTATAAGGAACTCTCAAACGTAACGAAAGGAAGAAAGAAAGAGAGAGAGAGAGAGAGAAAGAAAGAAAGAGAAGGAAAGAAGGAGAGAAAGAAAGGAAGGAAGGAAGGAAGGAAGGAAGAAAGGAAGGGAGAAAGAAAGAAAGAAATCACTCCAATTAGAAAATGGGCAAAAACATAACACACATTTTACCAAAGTGGATATACTGATGGAAAATAACCACACAAAAAGGTGTTCAATCGCATTAGTCATTAGCAAACTGGGAATTAAAACCAATGAGATATCACTTCATCCTTATCAGAATGGCTAACATAAAAAATAGTGACATCACCAAATGCTGGTAAGGATGTGGAAAAACTGGATCAATGGACCACTCATATCTTGCTAGTGGGAATGTAAAATGGCGCAGTCACTTTGGAACAGTTTGGTAGTTTATTTAAGCACTAAATATGTAACTACCATACAACTCAACAACTGCACTCTTGGGCATTTATTACAGAGAAGTAAACATTTATGTTTACCCAAAAACTTGTACATGAATGTTCAAAACAGCTTGATTCATAATAGCCCCAAACTTAAGTCAACCCAAATGTTTTTCAGTGATGGTTGAACAAACTGTGGTACAACCATATCATGGAATACATCCAGCAATAAAAATGAACCACCTAGTGATACAACAACCTGGATAGATCCCCAGGGAATGATACTGTGTGAAAAAAACCCAATCCCAAAACATTATATACAGTGTGATTCCATTTGTATAACATTCTTGAAATGACAAATTATAGAAATGGAGAACAGATTGGTGGTTATCACGGGTTAGGGGACGATGGAGTATAGCGTAGAAGAAATGTGGATGTGGTTATAAAAGGGCAACATGTGGGATCTTTGGAAATGTTCTGTATCTTCACTGTGGTGGTGGTCACAGAAATCTACACATGTGATAAAATCACATAGAATTAAATACACACATGTTCCCAACAAAATAGTGCTTGTAAAACTGCTGAAATCTGTTTAAGAACTGGGGAAGACTGGGTGAAGTGTTGTATGGAATCTCCGTTACTCCTTCTTTTTTTTAACTTTATTTTTATTTTATTTATTTTTGGCTGCGCTGTGCATGGGCTTTCTATAGTTGTGCCAAGCGGGGGCTACTCTTGGTTGCTGTGTGCAGGCTTCTCATTGTGGTGGCTTCTCTTGTTGCAGAGCACAGGCTCTAGAGTGCAGGCTCAGTAGTTGTGGCACATGGGCTCAGTAGTTGTGGCTCACAGGCTTAGTTGTTCCACGGCATGTGGGATCTTCCTGGACCAGGGCTCGAACCCGTGTCCCCTGCATTGGCAGGCGGATTCTTAAACACTGCGCCACCAGGGAAGCCCTCCATTACTTCTTATAACTGTGTGTAAATCTAAAATTATCACAAAATAAAAAGTGTTTTAAATGGGTGACTTAAAGCTCAGGAAAGCTGTTAAAAAACACACACACACAACAGAAAACGGGAGGGTGTTTTTGATTGTCACCATGGGAGGGAAGCACTTTTAGAATTTAATGGATGTGGGATTCCCATATTCCACAGGACAGAATTTTACAACAAAGAATCAACCTCCCCCATGGAACATGCTGCCAGATATTCAGGTAGATAACACACACACAAACAGAAGAACAGTAACAACATATATGTTTATACTTATCTGAACCTAGAATTTAATCCCATTTACAAATAAATGTAAAAGTAATTTGTGTATTATTTTAATACACTCTGAATTTTCCAGGAATGCTAATGTCGTGTAAAAAGAGGAAAAGTTGTTATTTTGTTTTGCTTGGAACTTTGCCAAGAATTATTCCTCATTCCAGAAAATCAACAGTGACAATGCTTCCAATAATATTTGAGTCACCAATACATTTCATTAGCCTCCATTTAAGCTGGTCATTCATGATATATATACACATATGTGATTTATTATATAAATGCGTTTATTATGTATATATATTTATTTTATTTTTAATTTTTATTTTTTTTGCCACATGGCATGCAGGATCTTAGTTCCCTGACCAGGGATCAAACCTGTGCCCCCTGCAGTGGAAGTGCAGAGTCATAACCACTGAACCACTAGGGTAGTCCCATGATATATATTTTTGAATGATATATGTATTTAGTCCTTAGTTTGAAATGTCAAATATAAAGTGTTGACTATATTTGGTTAAATATTATCTTATGTTCTGTAAAATCATTATAAGTAGATGCAAGCATCTGATTACATCATGTTGTGTAATGTAGATGTGCCTGTGTACCTCCATATTATAATACATGTTTTTTCTAATAAATTACTTTTAATACTTTAAAAATACTATTAAAATACTTTTAATACTTTCTCATAAATTTCTAAAAAATTACTTTTATATTACAGTTAGGTCATTATATAGATTATTTGTAATATGTGTAATATTACACATTACATTACACATATTTATAATATATGTAAGTTATATTATCTATGAGTTTCATGCCAGGATGAGTAAAGGAGACATTACAAAATATGTGTCTTGAAAAGAGGGTGTTGAGTTTGATAGAGTGGAGAACTACTAGTCTAATTTCTGGTCAATGAGAGGTCTGTGGAGGATCTTCAGGAAAATATTTTCTTCTCTGATAAAAGAAAGAGAGGGGCTCTGCACCACTTTCCCTCCCTGTTTTGGAAGTTCTAGGACAACATAATGCTTCTGTATGATGCAGTCATCTTGCAAGCAGGAGGCAACAAGTCTGAGAAACAAAAATTAAAATGCTGAGAAGTGCGGTGCCAAAATATGGAACGAGCCTGGGTATTTGATGGTGTCACTGATCTGTTGCACTAATCCTAGAACTGCCGACTGTGGATAATTATAGGTCTGCATTGTTTAACCCACCGTTAGTCGGGTATTCTCTTGCATGCAGCTAAAAGTATCTAACCAATATATGGAGAATACAGTAAATGGGCAATTACAATCAAGTATAATAAAGTGCTCTAATTGAAATAGAGGAAGATAGGGAAGCATTTCTTCACATTCCCAACCCAAACTGGGGGTTGGGGGATTGTCAGTGAGTATTACCTGTAGGAAATACCTGGTCTAAGGCCTGAAGAATGAGTAGGGGGTTAGCAGGACAGGGCACAGGAGAGTGTTCCATATAGAGAGAACAGCAAGTGAAATACTACAGAGTGACAGAGCAATGATTCTGCCAGAAAGTAGGTTTCCTGAAAAAGGTATAAACAAATAGGTATGAGATACCAGATCAAATCCTGACTCAGTCACTTGGTAACTCTAAGTTACTTAGCCTCTCTGAGTTTCAGTTTCATCATCATGAAAATGACAGTTATGGTAGTTCTCATGTCCTAGGGTCTTTTTGAGAAGATTGTCACAATCATCCAGACAGGAAATGTTCAAATCTAGACCTGGGTGGTTATAAAGGTGCATAAGTAGAGGAAACATACTGGGGTTTGCTTCGACAAGGCTTGTTGAGTCAGTGTTTAAAGGGAGAGGGTACAGGATCAAGGATGATGTGTCGGTTTCTGGCATGGGTAACTGAGTGGTTGATGTGTCATTCATTGTTACAGGCAATACAAAAGGAGTAGTGGATTTTAAGGGGGAAATTACGGGGTTCCGTTTTGCAGATTTTGAGTCTGGGGTGCCTGTGGGATGTGGAGGCATCCAACAGGTACTAGAATATACACCTCTGAGCTTAGGAGATGTGTTTGGGTTGCAGGTAGACAGGGAAGCAACAGCATATAACTAATAACTGAAACCAAAGGAGAAGGTGGGACGTGCCAGGACAACTGGTGAGAGGTGGTGTAAGGCCAGAGCCCTGAGGTATATGTAATACCCAGGACATTTAATGGCTGGGCAGAGGAAGAGGGGCCTGCAGAGGAAACTGAGACGGAGCACCCTTAAGGATAGGAAGAAAAAACAAGAAGTAGCGTCTGAGATCACGAAAGCTGATAGAATATTTCTCAACAAGGGGAGAGATCAAGTAGAGTAGGGTTGAGAAACGTGAGATTAACAAGTGGAGTTATGGCTGACCTTGACCAGAGGCATTTCTAGGGGGTGGAAGGCAGATTGGAGAGAGATAAGGAGTGGGAGGGGAAGGACGAACACAAGCAGCTCTTTCTGCAAAGTTGGCTGCCAACGGGAGATAAGACGGTAGAGAAGAACGTAGGGACTTGAGGAGCGGAGGTGGAGGAGGGACAGAGGCTTAAGCATGATTAACTGCCACTGGGAAGGAGCCAGTAGAAAGGGAGAGACTGAAGCTACAGGAATGTAAGGAAATTCATTCAACAATTAGTTGAGCGCTTCCTACGTGCCAGATCAGTTCTCCCATCCTCTCCAGAGAACACGCGTGTAGGCTACACATACGACAGGTTTAACCAAAGGCTTTATCTTCAGGGGAAAGAGGTTCTCAAGCTGTTTTTCATAGGAGCTCCAATTCTGCCCCTCTGCCCCTCCCCCCACCCCCCATCACCGGATACCCCAAAGGAGCCCCAACACCCCTGGATCTCACAATCTCAATTGGACACTTGAAGCCACAATTAACGGATCTCTAAGAGGGCCAAACTAGTGACGCCAACGCCGCAGCCTCCCCGGCGTTTCGCCCCAGCTCGCGAGAACAGAAGCGATTACGCAAGGAATCGCCGCCTGGCTGGCCCCGCCCCTTCTCTTTCTTTGTCTCCACCCCGAAGATCTCGCGAGACTTGGGCGGCAAATCCCGCGAGCTGAGACCTGGGGCCGGTTCTGCGGCTCTCGCGGTGTTTGCGCGAGACTGCTCCTTTCCTGCTTCCTTTGCCGGTCCGGCTGCTTTCCTCCCCCTCTTCCCCGCCCGACCTCCCCCTCCTTCCCCCGCGGGCCCCCTCCCCGCAGGGATAATATGGTCTCCGGCGATGGACGCCCCAAGTGCAGGTTAGTTTCAGTTCACCGACTGGATCTGGCAGCTGTAGACGCGCGCTGCCCCGGCTCCGAGTTCTTTGCTTCTCTCTCCTGGAGTTGCTCGGCCGGCGCCGGGGCCCTCCGGGCTCAGGTTGTGCTCCCTTGGGGCCTGCCTGCTGGGCCGCACTCTGTGCGCCCAGGCCTCGAGGGCCCGGCCTCGCCGACCTCGTCCCTTAGCGTGACCCCAGCAGGGCCGTCCGCTCCGCCGCTGGCCTTGACCCGTACCGGCCTCGGCCCTTTGGCCACTGCTGGCTGCCAGCGGCTTCCCGGTACTCCTCAGTAGTACTAGGGTCGAGGAGAGGCCCACCATCTTCTCCCCGCCCCCCATTTGTAAGAGATGAGGGTGGGGGCTAGTGTCTCCTTGGTGGCGTCTCACGCAGCTAGTTGTTTATTCCGCTGTCCAGCCTCGAGCCCCTCCCTCTCTCTTTGCCTTTAGAAGCAGAGTGGGGGGTGGTCAAGGCCGAACACTGGTCAGCCAGTTCTCGGACCATTTATTGCAGCGCTGGGTCTCCTCCCCCCATCCACCTCCCTCGCTTAACCCTCAATAAAAAAGGAAAAACATTATATATTCTCAAAAAGTGAACAATGCTTATCGCTTCTCATTTCGGACCAAGGTCCTGGCAATGTTGGGGGTCCTGCCCACCTACTGCAGTGAATCTGCACAAAAGATCTGAAGGTTCTTTAACCTCAAGGCTGCCTCTCCGCCACTTCCCCCAAGAACCTTAGGAGCTGGGGCACATTCAAATAAGTCCCCTGGGTCTTCGACTTGGTAGTTAAGCTTCAATTCGTACAAAACCAGAAAGACGTGTCTTTTAGGGAGAATCTGCTAATTTGCCCAGATATTTTGTTGTTCACCTTTACCTTTAGTCTTAAAGCCTGTGAAGGTCTTACCTGATAAGTTGTTTGTTTTTGATTTTATTCCTGTTGTTGAATGCTGTGTAAAAGTCCATCTTTTGGTTATTTTTTTAAAAATCAGTTCTTCTAACATAATTGTGGCGTTGTCCTGTCTGTATTTATGCAATTTTCAGGACATGTCTTCACAAAACATGCCTATTCATCCTTTAAATCATTCTTATTGTCCCTTTCTAGGTATTCTTTATTATCACATTTTCAGGAGTTAATTATTTTACTTTCTAGATACTGTCCCTTTCTAGGTATTCTTTATTATCATATTTTCAGGAGTTAATTATTTTACCAGTTTTTATTTGACAAGGGTCATGGCTTAGAGTTTTACTGTCCAATACAGTGGACACCAGCCACATGTGACTATTTAAATTAAGTAAAATTAAGAACTCTGTTCCTCAGTCGCTGTAACCACATTTCAAGTGCTCAATGGCCACGGCTACTTATAGAAAATATAGGTAATATAGCGCAAATATAGAAGATTTGTGCCATTACAGAAAATTCTTTTGGACAAAGCTGGTTTCTAGGTATTTTCACTTTGAATAAGGTAATTTGTAGCAGTGTTTAATGAAAGCTTTTTTTTTTTTCAGTTTTTATTTGACAAGAGTCATGGCTTAGAGTTTTACTGTCCAATACAATGGACACTAGCCACATGTGACTATTTAAATTTAAATTAATTAAATAAAATTAAAAACTCTGTTCCTCAGTCGCTGTAACCACATTTCAAGTGCTCAATGGCCACGGCTACCTATAGAAAATATAGGTAATATAGCACAAATATAGAAAATTTGAGCCATTACAGAAAATTATTTTGGACAAAGCTGGTTTCTAGGTATTTTCACTTTGAATAAGGTAATTTGTAGCAGTGTTTAATGAAAGTATAATTTTTTTTTCAGGATATGCCTTTGAATACCTTATTGAAACATTAAATGACAGTTCACATAAGAAGTTCTTCAATGTACCTAGACTTGGAGGCACCAAGTATGGTAATGTTGCTTAAATTTTCTTGGATTTGTTTAGTTTCTAATAATAAAAATGCATTTGTCGAGCTGAGTTGAAGAAATTTTAAATTTATTCCCACCATGTCGTAGCAGGTACACCTACACATATGTCTAACATTTTAAAAGCTTCTTGGGCTAGCTTTTGTTTGAGGAGGATGTAAGCCCATACCATAGCTTCTCATTTTAAAATCTAAGTTAGTTTAGTAATGATTTTTACCCCCAGGAAATTACTAATACAATTTTAAAAACAACAGAAACCTGCCAGATGATATTCTAGAGCTATTAAATGTATATTTTAATTTTCCGAGTGAACAGTGTCCCTATCCTTTGAATAGGAATCATCAGCAGGGCCCACTGATTTGAGTTGTTGACCAGGGCATGGTTTGCCCTGGCTTGTGCCCTGACACTCTTGGCAGACCTTAGCAGGCGCCTGACCTGGATCAAACCTTTCACTGAGGTTTCAGAAGAGTGAACTTGGCGGAACCCCAGAGTATTGGATGGAAGTCTTTACTTTATTGACAACTAAGTAATTTTCTCAACCAGGCCGGTGAAGGGAAGACCTGTTTGGAAGAGTGATTTAGATTATTATTTAATGACTTTTCAGTGAAAAGAAAAATTAAATGCAGTTTTGGAGGGAGCTTTTCCTTAACCTTGGTTTTTTCCTTCTTGTGTTACTTAAGATTGCTTTTGTGATTTTTCTGTAGATTTTGGTGGGTTTAAATGTTCTAGACTAGCAGTATTTTCTTGTACATTCTGAGAATATTTGGATATTTTAGAGTATATTTTGGAGAAGATCCCTATCCTAGAATTAGGTTGCCATTTCAAAATAAACAGTTCACCAAAATCCTTTACCTTGCATGTTTAGTTGCTGTGATTTGCATTAAGAGGTTGGTCTTTTCTTAGTGCCATGTGTCTTTCATTCACATTTATTTTATCTCTTCACTGATGATGAATTTGTATTAATTTTGAAAAGGGAACAGCTAAGTTGATTATATATAAGAAAGATCTTTTATTTCCCTTCTCTCAAATATCTAGTGATTCTGGCCTGGAAGTTTCTTAACCCACATTTTATAGCTTAGTAAAGTAAAAGAACATATATGAGGATGTTTTTTAATTTAGTATAAGTTCTTTTTATGGATAATTTGTGGAAATGTGCCTACTTGAAGATAGCCTGTATTTCCCAAATGCAGGAAATCAGTAGGAAACTATCAAAACAACTGTAAAATGCACTGAAAGAGTGATTAATAAACTAAGAGCTATATTATCTCTGGAAAATAAGCTGTCACAGGCATCTGTACATAACTGAGTTCCAGAGTACCAGGGTTTTTATAACCATGATAAATATAATAAGAGAATGCCTTTAAATACATATGCCTTTAAAACAGAAATTTGGTTTTTATTTCTGTGGGGTTAAAACATTGTTTTTAATAGAATGGTTTTATCAGAGGTTTACTAAGTAATTACCTAAATAATTTCTTGGTAATTAGTAGGGAATAAAATTTGGAAGAAGAATTGACTTTGAAAGAAAGGAGCAACTTGAGTAGAAAAACAAAAAATCCTTGCTGCATTTTTGGAGGGACCAGATTGAATGGCCTCCCAGACATGTGCTTAGGAGACATTGCTTTGGTAATCACCAGGGTTCTGGACCACTGCCCTCTCTGCTTCCCACATTTGGATGCCTACCAGGCTGAGAATCACAGTTGTAGTGAGTAACTTAATGAAGGGCAAGTGTTCTAGCTCTCTTATATGTTGGGGAGGAAAGATAGTTGAGAACACTCTTCTAAGCTCCCTGCTAACTGTATCAGGAATGCCTGCAGCTGCAAGGAACCGAAAACGTACTGTACAGTGACTCTAACAAATGGGGTTTATTTTTCTCACCTAACAAGAAGTCTGGATGTGGACATACTGGGACTGTATAGCACCAACATCAACAAGGACCTAGGCTTCTCACTTTTTTCTGTTTTGCTTTCATTTTTGGGGTTGCAAATAGCTGATGTACCTGCATTAGGTCCATGTTTTAGGCAGCTGGAAGAGCAAAACAGAAAGAAAAGCCCACCCCAGGAGCTTTTGCCTGTATCTCCTTGGCCAAAATGTCATCTCCACTCTCGGCTTTAAAGGCTGAAAGATGGTGTATTTAGCTTTCTGGATTTTGCAGTAGAGAAAGACAAGGGAGAAGTGGTTGAAGTGGTTGGGAGTGGGTAGTGAGTGAACTAGCCTAGACTATCTGCCTCACTAACAGTACCTTCCCTTATTAAGTCTGTCTTTAGATAGAGTACAACACAAATTACTTGATTTCTCCTTTTTTATTGCCATTTTATCTTTTTGCTTCCCAAGTTTATACTCAAGGTATCTTTTTTTTTTTTTTTAATTAGTTAATACCAGCTGTTTCCTTAGTCAGTAGTTCTCAAACTTCAGTGTGCATCAGGATCAGCTGGAGGCTTGCTGGGCCCCATCTCTGGAGTTCTGGTCTGGGGTAGAGACTGAAAATTTGGATTTCTAACAAGTTGCCAGGTGATACTGATGCTGCTGGCCTGGGGCCATATTTTGAGAGCCACTTAGTTTTTTTTTTTTTTTGGCTGCGTTGGGTCTTCGTTGCTG
Source organism: Lagenorhynchus albirostris (assembly GCF_949774975.1). Lineage (NCBI taxonomy): Eukaryota > Metazoa > Chordata > Mammalia > Artiodactyla > Delphinidae > Lagenorhynchus > Lagenorhynchus albirostris. Next base: position 135,008,377 of record NC_083095.1, on the reverse strand, counting down.
CACAGGGGCTACTCTTTGTTGTGGTGTGCGGGCTTCTCATTGCGGTGGCTTCTCTTGCTGCGGAACACGGGCTCTAGGCGCTCGGGCTTCAGTAGTTGTGGCACGCGGGCTCAGGAGTTGTGGCTTGCAGGCTCTAGAATGCAGGCTCAGTAGTTGTGGCGCATGGGCTTAGTTGCTCCGTGACATGTGGGATCTTCCCAGACCAGGGCTCAAACCCGTGTCCCCTGCATTGGCAGGTGGATTCTTAACCACTGCGCCACCAGGGAAGTCCTATACTCAAAGTATCTTTATGGAAGTGGGCATATTGTACACGTTGACCACATTTTAAACTTTAATAATTTCACTAGTGGCAAAATGCCTTTTTAATGATCTGGAGCTGCCTGTCTGGCGCTCCAGTGCATTGACTACAACCTTAGAGATTTTGAGTGACTCTCTTAAGTAGATCTCTGAATTTGAAAATATACCTGGTTCCAAGGAAGAGAGAAATCACTGTTGCCTGGAATAGTTAGACTGCTTTCTGAAGGAAGGAGGACTTGAATTGATGTTAAACAGAGGAATCACAGAGGCCAGTCAACACTTGGGGAATTAGAATGACCAGCAAGCATAATGGAAAATGAGTAAGGGGGAAGACAGTGAAGAGACTGGCCTGGCTCTAGGGAAACATATTTTAGAGAGTAGCTGTTATTGGGCAAGAGGGCCTTCAGCCTGGCGTAAAGCCTCAGGCCCCCTTCTTTACCTCTCGTTATCTCATTCATCTTTCTTTTTTCCTTCCTAACTGCTTGCTTTTTAACCATGGTACTGCTTAGTCCTGTAGTAGAGCCAGGACTTGGTTTTCCTAATCCTACCTTGTAATCTCTGAAAGAAAATCTGTATTTAATTTTTTAGGAGAGTTTTTATTGATTATAAGAAATTAGGTTGGGATTGGTAATCACAGACAAAAACATTATAGGCAGTGTAGAAACAGTTTCATTTTTACGTGCATATACAAATATATGTAAATGTGCTCCTTAACAAAAAATGCAGTATATATTGTTTTGTAACCTTTTTTTATTTAGTATATCATGAACATCTTTCCATGTCATTGGATATAAGTATCCCTTGCTATCTGAATCTGTTCGGTTTCTGAGTCAGGGATTATGAGTTTGAGTAGAAAGGGATACCTGTACTTTTCTACAGCTTCTACTGTACTGGCTGCCCGGTATTACCTATATGAATGCATCATGGTTTAGTTAGCAGATCTTTGAATATTGAGGTTGTTAACCAACTTTTCCCTATTTATAAATAAAGCTGCTGCTGTGTGTGTAGTAGTTAAATTTTGATGCAACCTTATTATATAGTTACCGGATTGAAAGTATTGTTCCCTCCACCCGCATCACTTTTCTTTTTCACTTTTACTGTATATGTACTGTCTTTTCCAGTCTTTGTCCTTGAATATAAGGAACAGAAACTCACTTAACTCAGCACTCAAGAAAGATGCTGTTACAGTTTCCAAACATCCAAAGGCAAAGGAAGAAAGCACAGTCAGGCCTCATGGGAAGTAGAATTTCTAAGCCAGAGGCTGTTCTTTCTGTCACCTGTTTCTTTTTGAAGATCTACTCTCCAGTCTTCTGTCTCCACAGCCCACTTTACTTATTGGTATTGTGTAATACCCAATATAGCCACTACCAGCCATTCTTTGTGTGTTATGATTAGCTTACCAGCCAGTTAAGACTATCTCTAGATGACTTTTTCTCCTATTGTTTTAACCTGTAGTTAACCTATGGTTTGGCTGGGCAAGTCGGGCGTCTATTGCTGGTCAGTTATCTTGCTGGTAGGAACACAAGTCCATGTTTTCTAATCTTGTCTCTTCCATGGACTCTGGAAAGGGCTGTAAGTTTGGTAAGCAATGAAATAGTTTGCTTGTAATATTTACACACAATACATAACTTTCTAAGGATTACCTTTACCTAATGTGATTCTAGCCCATCTACAATCATGCACTCACCAACCCTCCACATTTTGTCCAACGATCAGTTGGTTTTAACTGTGCCTTTGTAGACAATTTCTATTCTAGATTAGGTCCTTTTGGTAGCAGAGAACAGACACCCACTAGCTCAAGTGAAGAAAGATTTATTGTAATGATACAGAGCTCCCGGGCAAATGAAAGGTGGCTGTATCTCAAGAAAATGGGCAATGAGCCAGAAGTGAGGGAGCTCGTTATTTTTTCTCTCAGGGCTTCAGATTCCTGGCCCTCCTCCACTCTTCTGCTCCCTCTACTTCACTGCAGACAAGCTGCCTCTGCCTACTAACTTTATACATGGCCACAAATGGCAACCTCTGTCTCTAGCTTAGCTCTTAACAACTTTCTGGTTTAGCCTGTGACCTGATTGCAAATTCCTGAGAGAGGAATCTATATTTTTTCCACCAGGCTGTTGGTCATTAACCTGCCAAGGGGTTGGCATTTGCTTCAGCACTGTAGCCAGGGAGGTAATGGGACACTGAGCACTGTCCATTCCATGGATGGCAGTTTGGACAGGCACCATGAAGTATGCCTGTTATGTTAGCAGATAGTGCTAGATGACATGCTTACCAGGAGCAAATGAGAAGAGTGAGTGTGTCTGTACGTTTATCAATAATAGATATTATTTTTCTGGTTTTCTCTACCTTTGTCAGTGAGTGAAAAAAAAAATCTTAAGCAGGAATCTGTTTTCTCTTTCTGCCTTCTTGGACTCTCCATGGCGATATTAAAAAACAAAACAAAACAAAACAAAAAAGGTCAGAGTTCTTTATTGGAAATCAGTTCCATTCCAGCCTGGTACTGGTTAGAGATATAAGCAGTACCTTGACTAGTGAGACATGGGTGTGAGTTAATCCTGTTGCAAAGTCTGGGGTTACAGGGCCTTCTAGAACAGTTTCTTAATTTTTTCTCCAGGTTCCTGGCCTTAACAGGGTTTTTAGGTTTACACTAAAGCTACTCTACCAGTCCCCTTGCTCTCTTAGCCTGGACTCCAAAGATAGCCTCCTTGAGGCTTTAGGCAGGCCTAGAGTGTTTGAGTGTTTGTTTCCCCTTTCCATCAGTCTTCAGTGTATTTCTCTTTCATATTTAGTTTATCTAAAGCCTGTTGTTAATATTGATATTTCCTATGGGTATTTTCTCCATCTACTGTTTAAACCTGGAATTAATCACTTTTGAGAAATAACAAAACCCTTTTACATTATCTATTTTCACTACATTGCTTTATGTCAGGCAGGGAGGATAGTTTTATGCACATGAGGAAAATGAGGCTAAAAATCTCAGTAATATGCCTAAGGTCACATATCTTCTAAGTGAGAAGATCTGGTCTTAGACTCATATCTTTTGACTTCAGGCCAACACTTTTCCCCCCTTAATACCATTCTGTTTCCCAGCTTAATAAGGGCAGTCATAAAGTGCTAGTATTTATTGATTGTTTACTATATCCATTCTGTAAGTTCTGTTATTACCCACTTGGCCAGGGTCCCGCTACTAAGTACCATTACCTAATAAATGATAGAGGAGAAACTTGATCAAAACATGATGAAACTTTGAGATTCCAAAGTCTATGCTTGTAAAACTGCTACACCGGGGGTTGTATGCTCATGCTTATAAGGACCATAGAGGCACCATAAACAAGTGAAATGGCCCTGGCTGGAATTGTGGCAAGCAGGAGAGCAAATGCCCTATATAAAAGAGTAGGTGCTACTCAATTCCAGCAGAAATGTGAGGTTGGTGTTGTAAAACTTTCTATTTATCTTAAGCCAGAAATTTGGATTTTCATGTAAAAAAATCTCTGGTTTTTCAGTGTTGGCAATTAAACTTTAAAATGTTAAAACTGTGTAGAACAAACGAAACACATCTGCAGGCCAACAGTTTGCGACCTCTGCCCTGAGAGAGAAATTTTATTGCCTAATCATAGTAGCAGCCACTTAGCCTTGAGTGGTAAGATCTACAGTCCTGGAAACCTGGATATGCCTTTCATCAGCTGCCTCCCATGTAAAATAGCAGACCTCGGCATCTTTTTTTAAAGCCTGAACCACCTCTTGGATCTTACACTGAGTAATTGATCAAAAAGATATCTGTTGTTAGCAGTTCATTTCAGAAGTATGATAACATGTTATCATACTTTTTCAGTTTAAGTCACAGGCATGTTCTGGTTCCCTGCATGTCTTTTTGATTACCTATCTTTAGAGGATTAGCTTTCCAGATTCATAGGATTCTGGAAATTCCTGGTTAGAAGAGGTGGTATTAATCCAGCCCAGTTTTCTATTGATACTTGGTGCATGCATCTCTCAACAATGCTCATTCAGCTAAGATTGAGTACTCAGATGTTTCTGGCGGGTGAAAGATGGCTAAGATAGCATCTTTGTGCTAAAGAAAGCACACAGTTTAGTCATGGAAAATGTAAGTACAGTGCCTTAGTATGTTGTAGCAGTCTCAGTCCAATCGGGGCATAGAATAGGGGAACTTTAATGTAAATAATTATTAACTGTGATACAAGAGTAATTGTAAGATGTAAGGAAATTATTTATGGTACCTGTAGGGCTGACAGAGAATACCCAAGGAAGGAAAAATTGGAAGGGGGTCAGGTACCATTGGAGAAGGTGTGGTTCAGCTCATTAGATCGCAGAGAAGTTTGCTGGTTTGGTCAGACTGGAGCTGGTCTGGAGTTGCTGGGCAGGCAGTAGGCCATCATCTTAAGTACATGCAGGGGAGTAGGCAACCAGCAACTGGTACTGTGAACGTGTATTGAGAGAACAGATCCTGGCAGGGGCAAGAGCCCTTCACGATGCATGGGACACATGGGGGCTTGCAGAAACAGCAGCAGCTCGTTGTGTGACCGTCCAGGCAGCTTGCAGGGGAAGTCCAGGCAGTGGCAGGACAAAGGGTCTTCTGCGCAGAGCGTCTTGGTCCAGGTTCTGGTACAGGCAGGAGGAGTCTTTCAGAGTGCACAGCTTCATGGGAGCTCTGGTTCCCATGTTGAAAGGGCTGCGGTGATACTAACAAACGTGCATGTCTGTATTTTTTATATATTGTATAATAAAATGTGTCCGCATTTGGAAGATCTGCGTAACTTAGTGAACCTTTATTTCTCAAAGATCTTCAGTGAACACAGTGAGCAGAGAGTGGTGGGACTAGATAATGAGCAGACAGGCTTATTACTTCATTCATTTTTGAGAAAATGTCTGCCAGATATCCATATTTGAATAATCATAGTTGGTCATTTGTTCTTTCAAGTGAAAATGGTGTTCTTTGGAAAAAGTGGCTAATTTAGCTTGTAATTCAATCACACAAGTGTTTTTCCCTTGAGCAAAGATTGCACTTTGGTTTTGAGCAGAAATGCTGTATACACTTCATTGTTGTCACACAGAATATTGAGACTTGACCTCAGTGGTTGAGATTTAATAAAATTAACACTTTTTCTGCTTCATCAAGGACATTCTTAAGTGAAACTGGTATTTTGCCTGAAAATGAACGATGCAGTGAGTACAAATACGGTTTGGTGCCACTGCTTTGAGTCCTGCTAAGGCATCAGCCGTTTTATCCACTATTGTTTTTGAACCATCAGCACATATGTCAAAATGGTGGAAAAAGCAAATAATGTCTTAGTTGACCTTGCAGATTCCCTGAAAGAGTTTCGGGGCCCCCCAGGAGTCCAGGGACCACACTTTGAAAACCACTGGTATGGGACATGTATGGAGATAGAACGATGAACTAAAGAATCTGGGTGAGAGATGACATAGTGGTGGCTTGTACTTGTTAGTGGTGGTGGTGATAGAAGTAGACAAATTCAAAATATATATGAAAGAGGTGTCACGGATGTTGCCTAGATACTTTGGCATAAGCATCTGGGTGGAAGGTGGTGCTGTTTACTGAGCTAGGGAACACAGAGGTGGTAGTAATATGGGACAGGGGCAGAGGGGAAATCAGAGTTCAGTTTAGGTACTAGTGAATTTGGAAACATATCAGGATTCAAGTAGAGATGTTTGTGAGGCAATTAACTGCATGGTTCTGGAGCTCAGAAGACAGATCTGGACTGCAGAAAAATATTTTGGAGTTACTGGTGTAGAGGTAGTCTGTTGAAGCCATAGGATCAGTTAAAACTCCTGAGAGGAGACGATATGGAGTGAGAAAAGAAGTAAGCCTAGATATGAACTCTGAGGAACTCCTGCGTTTAAAGATCAGGTAAAGGAGGAGAGGTCAGCCAGGGAACCGCAACAGGACTGCCAGAAAGTGTTGAGAACTGTAAAAGTGCCAGAATTTCACTCTCCTTGTAAGTTAAACTGACAGTTTCATAGATGCTGGCAGAAGACACAAAACTCTTGGATCAGAGACAATGGACAGTTTATTACCCACAGCAAAGCAGTGTGCTTGGTACCAACATTTGTTGAAGAAGGCCAGGTAATACCTGCACACAGAGATTGTGTTACAGAAAATGAAGTCTGACTTAGGGAACCCAAATCTTTTATAATGGACAGTAAGCATGCCTGCCCTTTGCTCCAGAAAGAGACACTATCTTTATCTTCCAAGGCTATTCACTATATTAACATCTTTTTCAAGATAGTCTGGAACAAAGGCAAGTCATTGCTTCTGCGTGCAAGTAAGGCAGAAACGTGAGATTGGAGACATGGAGAATGGTATTGTGAAAGCCAGTAGAAAGAGTGTTTCAAGAAGGAGGAAATTGTTAGCTCCGTTTAATATTGTTGAGAGAATATTGAAACACTAGTTAGAGCTGTTTCATTGATATTTTAAGAAATCAGATTGGGCTGGGCTGAAGAGTGAATGGAAGCGTAGAAGTATAAAATGAAATGTGTAGAAAAGTGGACATTGGGAATATAGGCGACTCTTTCAAAAAACTTGGTTGAGAGTTTGAAGAAAATAGTACTTGGAAGCTGTGTGTGTGTGTGTGTGTGTGTGTGTGTGTACACGTGTGTGTGTGTGTGTGTGTACACGTGTGTGTGTGTGTGTGTGTGTGTGTGTGAAACTGGGGCTAAAGACTTCAAATGCTGCTGGGAAGAATCCAATTGAAGGATAGATTACAGAAAAAGGAGAGATAATTGATGACTCATGGGTCCTAAAATGTATCACTGGGAATTGGATGCGGAACTCCTATAAAAGTTGGCATTTAGTAGGAGGAGGTCCACACCTGCCTTCTTAACTGGGAAAAGGATAAATCAAGAGGTATCTAGGCTTGTGTGTAAAGTAGGAGGAAGTGAAGATAGGAACTATTAGTTTTTATTTATCTAGGATGTAGGAAGTGGGGCTAGATCCTGTAGGAGGCAAATAGAGATTTGATTTTAAGGAGAGTAGTTGAAGGTATGAATGAATTATTGTGGAGTGTGGGAAAACAAGCAGATCAGAGAAACAAAGTAGAATTTCTGGGTGAATGGTGAGGACCCAAATGAGGTTGTAATTGTGTATTTATATTGGTACCAGTTTCTCTGGTTGATGTTTTAGGGATTTGTTTTTTCCTTCCTCCTCCTTTACACATCACCACCAGTAAAACCACAGTGAACTACTTCACAACCACTAGAATGGGTATTATATAAAAAACAGACAATAACAAATGTTGGGAAGGATATGGAGAAATGAGGTCACTTCATGCACTGCTGGTGGGAATGTAAAGTGATGTGGCCACTTTGGAAAATAGTTTGACAGTTTCTTAAAGCATTAAACATAAATTTAACATATGACCCAGCAATTCCATTCTTAGGAATCTACCCAAGAGAAATAGAAACGTTCTCTACACCAAGATTGGCAAATGAATCATCTCAGCAGCATTATTCATAATAGCTGAAAATTGGAAACGACCTAGATGTCCTTCATTGGGTGAATGGATAGACAAAATTTGGTATAGCCATACAATGGAATACTCTTAAGCAATAAAAAGAAATTAACTACAGATACATGCTACAACATGGACAGACCTCAAAAGTATGCTCAGTGAAATAAGCCAGACACAAGAGACCTTATTGGATGATTCCATTTGTATGAAATATACAGAAAAGACAAAGCTATAGAGACAGAGTAGATCAGTAGTTTCCAGGTGTGGGCAAGGAGAGGACAGGGATTAACAGCAAATGGGCATGAGGAATCTAATTAAGTGATGAAATATTCTAAAACTGATTTATGGTGCTGATTGTACAACTTGGTAAATTTGCTTAAAAAATCGTTGAATTGTATCCTTGGAAAGGGTGAATTATGTGTAAAATATGCCTCAATGAAGTTCTTTTTAAAAAGAAAGAACAGTTCTTCGTAAGTGGGAAAGTGATGTGGGGTTCACCAACTGAAAGGACAAAACAGGTTGGTGTTTTGATGGACAGATAGGATAAAAGAACAAAGGGGAAAAAGTGTACAGTTTGGGGAAACGAGATTTGACCACATAGAACCTAAACTGCTTATGTGAGGGGAGGTACAGACAAGCAGGTGCTGATGGATAAGGGAGAAAGTAAGTCCTCATGGTGTTGAAGAAAAGGTGTGAGAATGGGGATCAGAGAGGTTTGGAGAAGGAACTTTTACGATGGTGTAATTGGAGCATGAGATAGTGTGTGGTGGGGGGCCATAGGGAGAATAGGGAGAATAGGGAAGAAGAAAGAGGTTAAGGGCCTTGGTGAACTTTGTGCCTGATCCAGAGTAGGGATATGGAGTTAATATTGCTAAAAACAAACTAGAGCACCTGTGTCCATTTTTCCACACCTGCCAGCTTAGTCTCTACTGGTAGGGCTCTGAAGTATCTACCTATAGATTTACTTTAAGGATTAAATGAGATAATGTAGGTAAAACACATTGATATTTTCTCCTTAGTAGATCCTAAGTAAATAACTGTAGATGTTACTGTTTTAAAAGTTGAGGAAGAGAATTGTATTAGTTTTCCCTTACTATGTAATACATTAAACCAAAAGCTTTATGGTTAAAGCATTAGTAAATATTTATTATCTCACAGTTTCTGTGGGTCAGGAATTCAAAAATGGCTTAGTTGAATAGTGCTGGCTCAAGATCTCTCCTGAGGTTACAGCAGGGGTTAGTTGGGGCTGCAGTCATCCGAAGGCCTGACTGGAGCTAGAGGATCTGCTTCTAATGCGGCCCATTCACACATGGCTGGCAAGTCAGTGCTTGCTGTTGGCACAGAGGCCTCAGGTTTGCTCCACATGAGCCTCTCATCAGTGCTGCTTGATTGTCCTTGTAACAGGCCGCCAGCTTCTCCTGGAGTGAGCAGTCTGAGAGAGGAAGGCTAATGCTGGAATACTTTTATAACCTAGCCTTAGAAGTCACACACTGTCATGGACCTAGAAATTATCATACTAAGTGAAGTAAGACAGAGAAAGACAAATACATTATGTTATCACTTATATGTGGAATCTAAAGGAATGATACAAATGAACTTTTTTACAAAACAAATAGACTCACAGACATAGAAAATAAACTTATGGTTACCATTGGGGAAAGGGCAGGGGAGAGGGATAAATTAGGAGTTTGGGATTAGCAGATATGTACTACCATATATAAAATAGATAAACAACAAGCACCTACTGTATAGCACAGGGAGCTAGATTCAATATCTTGTAATAAGAAATACATCTGTATATCTATATCTGAGTCATTTTGCTGTATACCGGAAACTCACACAACAGTGTAAATCAACTGTACTTCAATGAAAGAAAGAGAGAGAGAGAGAGGAAGAAAGTCCCCCACTGTCATCTCTGCCATACTCTTGGTCATACAAACAACTGATCTTCAGTGTAGGTTATGTGAGAGCATGTGAATGCCAGGAGGTGAAGATTACTGGTATCATCTTGGAGGCTGGCTACCACAGAGAGAAATAAGAAATAAATTGTTTTTTTTGGGGGAGAGGGTGTTTATTTGCATCTTCCCTTGCTGTAGGCCTCTAGTAGTTATTCTGAAATTAGACAAATCTGCAAGTTAGTGCTCCTTAGTGACAAAATGTCCAGTTAACATTTGTGATTCTTTTTTCTTAGCACACTCTTATCTGATACTGCTTTTTAACTTAATATTAATTTTCAAATGATAGAGTTAAAAAACAGTAAGACCACTGAAATTATAACCAAAAGAGTAACCCTGCCCCAGATTTCTACTCTGCAGAGAATACTTATTTTTAATTCTTTTGGCTATTTGTTTTGGTAATGTCCTCCATATTATTAAATAGCCTTGCTTATACAGCTGTTTCTTGTTTTTTCAATTTTAGACTTTACTTTTTACTACGGAAAATGAGAATTTGGCACTTTTCTTCTCCCCTACATATATCCCATGTACCTCTTCCTAGTATAGTTATAATTTTTGGTTAAATCAATGTTCAGTGCTTATATTATGACTGTAAATATTCTCAGCCAATCCATGTAGTAAATGATGATTGCATCTCGTTTCTCTTACAACTTTGTATTTTTTTCCTGGAATTAATGACTGTCTTTTTTTGTTTGCTTCGTTTTCTATGTCTTTATCAATACTTCATCTCCAAACTCTCCAAAAGAACTAAACTCCTTCTGGTATAATCAGGTAATCTATCAATTAATTTTTTTCCCTTCTCTTAGCAGCATACCATCTGGACTCCATCTTCGATTGCACTGTGGCTTACACAGTGTTGCCCTAGAAGAGTCTCTGTGCTTTCCTGTGTCAGAGACTATTTCCTAGATATCATGATTTTTTATTTTCCACTTAATTCCTTGTTTTATAGAACATATCCCAGTAGCTTCCTAAGAAAGGGTGCCTGAGAAGTAAATTTTTGAGACGTTGCCTGATTAATTGATAGTTTACCTGTTCACAGATTTCTAGGTTGGAAATTCTCTTGGAATTTTGAAGGCATTGTTACATTGCCTTCTAGTTTCTTACACTCCTCTTAAGAAATTGCAGGTTGTCCTGATTCCTAGTCTTTGTTTCTGATTGCCTTTCCCCTATGTAGACATTTAGTTTCAGCTTTCTCTATTCTGCTCAGTCCATTACCAGTCAACCAAGGACTATTTTCCAAAATTTTGTTAGTTTTGCTTCTCTCTGTTTCTTTCTTTGTTCTTGCGAGTTTATAATTTTTTTTATTTCTTTACTATTATCTTAGTGGGTTGCAGGAGAGAGTGGAGATAATTACTGGTGTTTATTTTACCATATTTTACTAGAAATCTGACAAAATGCTTTTTATAAAGATATTTAAAACAAAAAATATTCCTGAGATTGTTTTTCCAGAATAATTAACCAAAGTTAATTTTGTGTTTGCTTCTGGGATAATATTTTACTTCTCATCATTTCCAAACGTTCTGTTAAAAAAAAATGTCCCCCCTGTAATTCCTCTTGGTTTGGGGGGCTTCATTACATTTCTCATTGAGGTAAGAATGGAAACTAATATTTGTTAAGTACCTACTGTTTGTCATAGTATGTTTGTTTGAGGGTTTTACATGTACTAGGTAGATGCTGAGGTAAGATATTCTTCACATATGTTAGGTAGCTGGCATTCCCATTTTGAATGGAAAATGCATCAACTTGAGTTGCTTTCCAAAGGTCATACCTATTGTAAATAGCAAATACTGGCTTTGAATCTAGTATTTCTGATTATGTAGTCCTTTATCCTCTTTACTTACAACTTCATTAATCTTCAATTTGTGTGTGTTAAAATTTTCAAGCATAAAAGTAGGGAGAGAATAGTATAATAACCCACCACGTATTTGTCAGCTAGTTATCAACATTTTGTCAATCTTTTGTTTCAAATATTCCACCTTTTTTTAAATCTGTAAATGTACTCCAGTATACATCTCTGATGTATGAAAGGACTTCTTATAACTAACAAAATTAACAGTAACTCCTTAATATGATCTAAAACCCAGTCCAAGTTCAGATTTCTCTGGTTGTCTCAAAAATACATTTATTCAGTTGGTTTGTTCACACGGTATCCAAATAGGATCCACATGTAGCATTTGGTCTTTATGTCTCTTAAATCTCTTTTAATCTATAATATTCATCCTCTCTCCTTTTTCCATGCCATTTTTATGTTGAAGAAATCAGGTTCTTTGTTCTGTAGAATGTACTACATTCTGGATTTGATTGCTTCTTCATGGTTTTATTTTATTGTTGTACTATCCCCCATATTTCTTGTTAACTAGAAGTTAGAGCTGGATGTTTGATTAGATTCAGGTTTGTGTATGTATGTATGTATTTTTGGAAAGAATATCTCCTAGCTTATATTTCCTACTTCATCAGGAGGCAAATAATATCTGTAATGTCCTACTTTTGGTGATGCTGAGTTGGGTATAGTTTTTCTCAGCTTGATCCATCCATTATAAGTTCCCCATTCATATATCACCTCAGGATTTTAGCATCCACTTATGATCATTGTACAGATCCATTATTTCATTAGGTGCTGCACATTGGTGATTTTTCTAATTATATCACTGCCCTTCTACATTTATTAGCTGTAATTCTGCTATTACGAGGAACTTTCTCCTCTTTACTGTTTTGCCACTTGAAATCAGGAAAGACAAGATTAATGATTGATTTTCCCCCCTTTATTTGTCAGTTTTCAGAGTGAGGAGTTTCTGTAGCAAAGGAGTCATTATGAACTCAGGGCTATTTATATATTTGATATATTTTAGTGTATTACAGTCATTATTCATTTTGTTGCTCAGATTGATCCATTAGTGTCCCCATTAGTCTTTGATAACTTCTTTGGTTTTTGACACAGGATGTTCCAGGCTCATTTTGTGCATATCCTTCCCCAAATACAGAACTAACCATTTCTCCAAGGAACTCTGTTTTTTTAAAAAATGGGAAATAGTATTTAGAAACAGCAACCTGAGTTGCTAGTGGTTCAGTACTATTGCATTGTCATCATTTTAGGCATTTTCACTGATCAGAGATAGGAAATACGTACATATTTTTTAGAAAGAGAAAAATCATGAGTTTGTACTGATGATACCTATTGAAGTGTAAGTTTTTTTTAAAACTTAGCTACTCTGATTTTATACTTGTACGTCACTACTCTTAAATCTTGGTTCCCAACCATAGTAACAAAAGTACTTTTTGCTTGCTTCTCATTGTATATATGACAATTTCAAAACTACAGTATCAGTACTAATGACTGAACATAATTTGTTTTCTTCGTGGATCTTTTTGCCCTTAATATATATCCTGGTAGGGAGATACAACCAAAATACTATATGGTGCATATATATATATATATATATAAAGTTTTTTATTTTATCCTTTCATTGTTCTTTCTGGGGGGGAGTATATATTATTATATATTTAGTATATTTAAAATTATAGTTTTTAGTTTTATATTTAATATATAATAATACATATTTTGTTTTACTCCCTTTCTTACTGTAAAGGTATATACTATAAACATTGTTTTGCATTGCTTTTTCTCTTAATGGTACAGTCTGGAGATGACTTTTTTATTTATTTATTATATTTTTTGGCTGCATTGGGTCTTCGTTACTGGGTGCGGGCTTTCTCTAGTTGCGGCAAGCGGGGGCTACTCTTGGTTGCAGTGCGCAGGCTTCTCTTGTTGCGGAGCACAGACTCTAGATGCGCGGGCTTCAGCAGTTGTGGCACATGAACTTAGTTGCTCCGCAGCATGTGGGATCTTCCCGGACCAGGGCTCGAACCCGTGTACCCTGTGTTGGTAGGCAGGTTCTTAACCACTGCGCCACCAGGGAAGCCCTGGAGGTCACTTCTTATCAGCATGCAGAGATCATCATTCCTTTAAACAGCTGCATAGTAATCTATTATGTGGGTTGCCATGACTTAGCTAATTTCATACTGATTTCGTCTTCCATTTAAGTCCTAAGGAAATACTTCTTTGTGGCAAAATCCAGTGTGAGAATTTAATAGGATCAAAAAATTTTTAAATATTGAAATCTATTTCTCTCCTTAAACTTGAAATCAAGAGTTAATGACAATTTTCATGAAATGAATTTTATTCACCTAAGCACCCTGGTTTATTTTTAAACCTTAACTATTTTTGATGGAAATCCTTTAAATTTATTACAAACTTTTACACAGTTTAAACATTTTTTGCCATAATTGGGATGTTTTCATTATTGTATTTAATTCTAATTATCTGTGCTTTTCAGTTTTTCTGTGTTTTCCCTGAATGTTAAGTACTTGTCAGTCTCATATGCCCAAGTCAGCTGTCAGTCTCATATGCCCAAGTCAGCTGTTGTGTGAAGTTTTTTTAAATTAATTAGTTAATTAATTTTTCATTTATTCTATTAAAGTTTAGGTGAAGGTTTTATCTCTGCTTTTTCAGGGCCTCAGCTTACATACAGGAAAGTCAAATTTATAGAAAGCCTGGTATTAACAAGAATGGTGTTTCACTCCCTGTTTACTAGACTAAAAAATTTTTTTATATTGAAATATAGTTAATTTACAATATTTTGTTTCAGGTGTACAAGAAGTGATTCAGTTATATATATATTTTTCAGATTATATTCCATTATAGGTTATTGCAAGATATTGAATATAATTCCCTGTGCTATACAGCAAATCCTTGTTGCTTATTGACTAAAATTTTTTTAATTGAGAAAACAAAGCATCTGTGTCTTTATCATTTTGCTATTGTAATTTTTACAATATGTAGTTATGATTATTCGCTTATTAATAGTAATATTTTCTCTTGAATCAGATGTTCTGCCTTACTCAATACGGGTCCTGTTGGAAGCTGCTGTGCGAAATTGTGATGGCTTTTTAATGAAAAGGGAAGATGTTATGAACATTTTAGACTGGAAAACCAAACAAAGCAATGTTGAAGTGCCCTTTTTCCCTGCCCGTGTTCTTCTTCAAGATTTTACGTGAGTGATTGGTTTATTTTTCATGATGAATTTTCAGAGTGTTCGCTTTTTAAAATTCAGACTCCCTGATGGCTCTCTTGTTTTTTAATTGTGAAAATTAGTTTATAAATTTAAAAAGTTGCTTTTTCTAAACTGAAGCTATTTCTTAAAAATTAGGCGCTTTTTTTTGTACCATTTATTTAAAAACTACTTTTATCTAACTGCCTACTTGTCATCTCCACATAGCCAATAGGCTTCTCAATCTTAACATATCCAAAACTTCATTGCTCAGCCCCCCTCATGTATTCTTTCCAAGTTTTTTTCTGTCATATTGAATGGCGCTATAGTCTCCTGTTTGTTTAGAGCAAAAATCTAGGAGTTAACCCTGGTTTCTGTCCTTCGTACATAATCCAGTCTATCAGCAGGTTCTGTCAACTCTACCTTTGAAATATACGTATCCTGAATCCAAATACTTCTTACCATCTCCACCACAGTCATCCTGATTATAACTATAATAATGTGTTAACTGGTATCCCTGCTTCCATACTTGGAATGTATAGTCTTGTCTTTTCACAGTAGGTGAAGTGACTTGGTTAAAAGATGTTAATCAAGGTCATATCACTCCCCTATTCTCCAATTGGCTTCCATTATACTTACAATAAAGTCTTTACCATAGCTTGAAAGATTCTGCCTAATCTGTGTGTCCAGGGATTACTTATTGGAAGAATTAACCTTTAGCTGAGTTTTGAAGGAGGTGTAGGAGTTAGCTAGACAAATAAGAACATCCCCTTCACCCACCCACCTAAATCTGGTTTGTAAGCTACTGCTCTGTGTACCCTGTATATGCTGCTACTGTAGTACTTACGATACTATTCTATAATTGCTACTTTATCTTCCCTACAAATTCCTTGAGAACAGTTACTCTCCCTTATTTGGTCTTATACCATTGGTGTCTAGCACATTGAAGGCATTTGGTAAATGCTTCTTATATAGTTGGCTGGAGATATATATGTAGGTATAGATATAGATCCATCTATATCTATATCCATATATTTAGTGGATAACTTTGGAGACAAGAAGGCACTGGGAGTGAAGGGGCTGGAGCTGGGGAAAAGGGAGGGGTATCTTAAAATATAAGGCAAGAGAAAGAATTCCATAGGCAGTTCCCTTGAAGTTCTCTTATGCCTCTAAAAATCATCTGTTGTATTTTTGGCACATTTACCTTTGAGCCCTCAAATTCTCAGATAATATTTAATATTAATTCTCATTAAACCAGGATACATCTAACTTTGGATAACCCGTACATTATCAAACATGAATGCAACTTAAAAAGGGATACTTTTTAAATTTAAAAATGCATATTGATCATTTGAGCAAATGTAAAAGAAGAATTAGAAGTTGATCATTCTTTATTTTTTAGTGGAATACCGGCAATGGTGGATTTTGCTGCTATGAGGGAGGCAGTGAAAACTCTTGGAGGTGACCCTAAGAAAGTCCATCCTGCCTGTCCGACAGATCTCACGGTTGATCATTCTTTACAAATTGACTTCAACAAATGGTACTTTAATACACATATTTATAAAGACAGCCACGCACGTTGACTGGCAGCCAGTCCACTGGGAGTGTGTGGTATAGAAGAAAGGGAATAGAGATAATTTGTGCCAGAGTAGAGTTTGCTACAGTTAGTATTGACTAATATACAAAAAAAAACTGATGAAAACTTTATGTATTGGTGAATTTTCTTTTTAACTGAGTCTAAATTTAAACTGATTTTCATGTTTGTATATTTCTGCTGCCATTTTTTATAGATATGTGTAAGCCTAGAACCTGCTTTTTGGAGTGAATATCTTAATTAAGCCTTCATTTCCTTTTTGTTTTTAAACTTCCAGAGAGAATTTAAAGATGTGAGCCTTTAATGTCTAAATTGGTGATTGAAAACACTGAGCTTACTACAGCTGTATTTTCCTTCCACTGAAATAAATTTCTTATATTTAAAAGGCCATTTTGACCACAGTCAAACTAGAGAAGACATGATTCTATTTTCATGTACCAGCTTTCTTTTTACATTCCCTGGAGTAATGGAAAAGGCTACAATTTATTAAAACCTGTGAGAGCCTTTGCCCTCTAGATTAAACGATGGCTCTGAACTTCTTTTAAGTTGTTAGATGGGGAAAAAAATCGATTTTGCTACTTGCCAAAAGTTACTATATGCAAATGATTTTAGTGGCACAATTTTTTTTTAATCTCCATAAATTTAAATAAATCAACTTTTTTTTTTTTTGGTAATCTGAGATTTGCTTTTGAAACCTGAAATAAATGATATATTAACCTTTGAATAACATTCAGTTGTTACTTCCAGATAGCATTGCTGTTGTGTGCTTTTTGAAGAGCTAAATTTCTGTAACTTTTAAATGGTTTTATTTTGTTTCCTTTTGGAACGATAGTGCAATACAGAATGCTCCAAATCCTGGAGGTGGTGACTTACAGAAAGCAGGAAAGCTTTCTCCACTTAGAGTGCAGCCTAAGAAGCTTCCCTGCAGAGGCCAGACTACCTGCCGAGGATCGTGTGATTCTGGAGAACTAGGCCGAAACTCAGGAAGATTTTCTTCGCAGATCGAAAATACACCCATTCTATGTCCTTTTCATTTGCAACCAGTGCCTGAGTATGAGATGTTTTTAAAAATATTTATTAGTACCAGATTATTTTTCAGTTAAGGAAATCATGTTTATTCTCCTTCCCCTCCTGATTCCTATTACATTGCCTTCATATTTACTGTGCTTCCTATTGTACTGAAAGAAGCAAAGTTAATGAAAATGGTAGTCTCTAAATACCATGATTTATTTCTGTTCCTTTGAAGAAAACTTTTCTTAAGAATTTTCTATAAATATATTTAATTTTTGTAACTAATGTAGACAGAAAATTATCTTGAACTGTAAATTTTTTATTTTAGTGAATTTATACCATTCACATGCTCATTATTCATTCAGATTTCTTTTATGAAATCTATCTATATTTTTAGCTTTATTTTCCTATTAGATTTCTTATTCTTTCTTATTGCATTGAGACCTCTATGTTAAGAATATTATCATTATCATATGTTATAAACTTAATGAGCCCTTTTAGATAAGCAATTGCCTATATAGTACCATGGAAAGTAGTAAACCTGCCTGGAAAAGAATCCCGTTCTTAAGAGTTGGTTAAATTTCCTAATAGGTAATTTTTCAAAATAAAAAAAAGAGTTCTATAATTTGAATTTTTATATGCTATGAAGTTTCCAAAGTCTTAGTCTTATTTTAAGAGAGTTATGTTGTTTATCCCATTGTTTACTAGACTGTCAAATTTTTTAAAGACGAGTTAAAAATGACTTACACTTTTTCAAATTGAAAAAAATTTAACACATTTAAGATTTAGGCTAGCTAAGAGTAATATCAACACATATTTCATCGTAAGTATCAAATAATATATTAGTTCATTTGTCCCTAAATTGGATCTTTCAAATTCTGGGTAGTTCTAAATTTTGTGCTCAATGTAGCTGTAAAGCCTCAGGTTATAAGTGAACTCAGGTGCTCTTCCTCTCTAAGAATTCAATATAATGTGTGGGTCCTTTGCCATCAAATCATGGCAGTTTTACATTTATGTAAGTACTCCTTATTCCCTACCTGGCTGTCCTGATGGTTAGGGACATGTTGAATTTTGAGATTAATTTCTCTTCTTATTTAGAAATTAATTTCCTGAAAAGGAAGATTTATTGATTCAAAAAATCATTGATTTTCTTGGGTATCTTTTTATAACTGGTATGAAGTGCTAAGATGGTATGTTTTTATTTCTAAAAATCCAATCTGGTGTAACATTTCCCCTCAATTTTGACTCTAAATTACAAAGTATTAAGATCAGATATGTTATAGTCCCTGGTTGTATGAAAATAGTAACTCTTTCATGTGCTTTAATGCATCAGTGAAGTATTAATTATAGACTCAAACAAGAAATTGAGGGATAGAGAATTGAGAGCATACATTTGGCACTTGAAATCACTGCCTGATTTGAAGTCAGGTTATGAGCTAATAAATCTTTGTGTGGTACTTTGTAGCTATATATACTATGAAAAGGTAAGATAATTGGAGTGGCTCTAGAAAGCTATGTTCCCTGAGGTCCTAAGAAAAATCTTATTAAGATGTGCTATGGCTTCAAATGATCAATCAGCAATGAATTATTAATCTTTGTTTTTTTAAAAAAGTTGACAAACAACTATAATTATCTGGACCCTGGAGGACATGTATAATTTAAGTTATATTGATATTCTAGTCAACACTTAAATCACCAGCTGGCAAGTGAAAATAAACAACTTAAAGCTGTTAGAAATAATTTTTTTTAAATATCCATTAGATAAAAATAGCTTCCTAAAAATGGCACTATGTTTACTGCTTGGCAGTGAATTGTTTTTATCTCTTAGTTTACATAATTCGTGTAAAATAGGTTTATAATCCACTTAAAGTAAAATGCTACTTTATATAAAATAGAACCTTCCATTTTGGGTGAGATGAATTTAAAATTTTTACCAAAAGCTCTTTTTAAACTATAAAGTGATGCTGAGTTGTTTGTCATTGCTACATTGTGATAATCAACAAGTATCTCCTAGTTTAACTGGTACTAGAGTTAAGTGGGTGGAGATGTACATGCTTATTTTTCACTAAGCTACAACCCTTCTTTTTCCTTGCAGTGGAAAATCCAACAAAGGTTACCATGCTACTTTTAATATTTTAGCCAAATCTCACAGTGTTACATGTTAAGTACAGTTTGGGACACTGGTGTGGACCATGGCTTAAATAATAAGTCCTTGCAGTAGCTTTCTAGTGTTACTTAAAGCAGAGCTTCCTTGTTGAAAAGAAAATAACTGATTCTGAGAAGTCTAGTAAACTGCTATTCCCAGAATTTTTAAAATATGTAGACTTAGAAACAAGGGAAGTCTTTTCTGTAATACATATATTTAATGCCAGTTCTTCTTCTTTTTAGACCTGAAACAGTATTAAAAAATCAAGAAGTAGAATTTGGCAGAAATCGAGAGAGACTTCAATTTTTCAAGGTATAAATGATTGGGGGGAAATTTTTTAATAGGAGTTTATGAAATATTGAAAGGTTTGATTTTTATATCTTTAGAAGTTTTTAAACACTAGCAGTAGAACCCTTTTTTACTTTTTTTCCTTCAAATAAAATCTTAATCAGAAACGCTAGTGTATAACAAAATATTAAAAACAGTGGCTCTAATTCAAGTGAGCTTGGAGGGTCTTCTACTTGGGCCTACCCCTTTTCCCATCCCTGAGAATCCTTGGAATGTAGTTGAAAGCTACTGTTTATCTGGACTATTGGAACATTTTTCTTTGACTTAATTTTGTTTTAATAATCTGCAAAATGAATATATTTAGGTTTAGTATCTGTGTATTTGTTTTTATGTACTGTAAACTTTGACCATGATGAACATTGGTAAAATATTTTTAGTGTCAGTATTTATATGTTGATTATGAGGCAAATTCAGATATATGCTAACAGTTGGATTTCTTAAATTTAAATAAAATACAGTGGAGTTCAAGAGTTTTTAAGAATGTGGCTGTAATCCCTCCTGGAACTGGAATGGCTCATCAAGTAAACTTAGAGTATTTGTCGAGAGTGGTTTTTGAAGAAAAGGACCTCCTCTTTCCGGACAGTGTCATTGGCACAGATTCTCATATAACCATGGTGAATGGTTTGGGGATTCTGGGGTGGGGTAAGTAAATGACTATATTTAATTCTTTGGGGGAGAGGATGTCAGGAAATTTATAAAAGAACATAAATAGCAGGGTCTTTATAGCCTCTTTGAGGCTGTTTTTTCACGTATAACAGCAGGAACAAAAGTAAATCTTAATTCAAGTGTTTGTGGACAGTGTGGTATAAGAGAGAATTTATGAAAAGAAATGTGGACTGTGCCCAGCACAGCACTACCATTTGTGGAGTGCTTAGTGATGATGATGATGATGATGATGTCTGTGAAGGTGATGTGCTTATTCCCTTATTTAAAGTCCTTCAGTGGCTTCTCCTAGCATTCTTTGTAAATCCAAATTTCTTCATGTTTTTTTTTTGTGTGTGTGTGGTACGCGGGCCTCTCACTGTCGTGGCCTCTCCCGTTGCGGAGCACAGGCTCCGGACGCGCAGGCTCGGCGGCCATGGCTCACGGGCCCAGCCGCTCCGCGGCATGTGGGATCCTCATGCCGCGGACCGGGGCACAAACCCGTGTCTCCTGCATCAGCAGGCGGACTCTCAACCGCTGCACCACCAGGGAAGCCCCCTCTTCATGTTTTTTATAGGGCCCATCACAACCTGTTGCCTCTTTAGCCATTTACCCAAACACATCTTTTATTTACCTGAGTGGGCTGTGCTGTTGCACCTCACGGCTTGCATCAGCTATTCCCTCTGGCAGAGTGCATGTACTCTTTTATAGGGTGCTATAATTGTTGGCTTTTTGTCTTTATCATTAGACTGAGCTTCTTGAGGTTGACAGGGGCTGGGTTCTATTCATACTGTATCTTGAGCATAGCATAGTATCTAGCATAATAGATACTAAATGTTTTCTGAATTTAAGATAAAGGTAAAAATCAGTTTTTTCCAACCATATGAGTGGAGTCATTCTTTTGAGAAGACTTGAGTTCCATATCTACAGTAATAGCATTATAGTAATTCTGTGCAAGGTACTGTGTAAGACAAGCTCGTGAAACACCTAGAGATTTAGATGTTACAAAGATAAATTATCTTTAAATGCGCTATACTCATATACCTGTCTTTATTACATTAGGGGTTGGAGGTATTGAAACAGAAGCAGTTATGCTTGGTCTGCCAGCTTCTCTTACTTTACCAGAGGTGGTTGGATGTGAATTAACTGGCTCATCGAATCCTTTTGTTACATCCATAGATGTTGTTCTTGGCATTACAAAGGTAAGTTAAAATTTTGCTAGCTGTATAACTTAGTGGACATGATTTTTTTGGTAAGTAGAAGAGCAGGGATTTGGGTTCATCAACTCATCCTCAGCACTGTGATGTTATTAGCTGTGTCATCATAGTTATCATCATAGTAATAATAGCAAAATTTAACCCTTTATACTAGTAAGTACAAAACAATTTGTTGTGTCATTGTTCTCTTGACATGTTAACTCATTTATTCCTCATTACAAGCCTATGAGATTGTTACTATTGCCATCCTTATTTTAATTCTCTGAAAACTGAGACACAGTAAGGTTTAATGACTTAACCAGAGGGTCATAGGGCTGAATGGTCAGTGTAGAACAAGGTTTCCCACCCGGCAGTCAGGTTCTTAAGTCCATGCTCTTAACCATTATGCCTTATTGCCTCTGAATGTTTGTTGCCTTCGTGAATTTAAAAAAAAAAAAAAAAGTCGTATTTAGGAAATGTCTAATTGCATCTCCTTTAATTTGACAAATTTGAATCATTTGTCCCCTGAAAACTATTACTGTATTAGTACTTTAAAAAATATAGGCTGTAAAAATGTGGTAGTGTCAGATTTTTCTATTGGCTATTTTAACATTTAAAAAAAAAGTCACTCTGCTGTACACCTGAAACTAACACAACATTGTAAATCCACTATACTTCAATTAAAAATAAAAAGAAATGATAAAAGTATTATATAGAAATTTTTTCTCTGAATTTTTAAAATATTGGCTGCATGCGTTTAATATATGTACTGTAGGGTTTCCTAAAGACAATAATTTGTAACTCTCCATCCTAAATTTCTCGTTTTCACTAACTTTATTGTAATGATTAAGTCCCATTTTGTTCAATGAATGAACCTGGGAAATGTTCCACAAATAATTCCAATTTGGATCCCAGTATCTCAGCATTTTCTGTTAGGTTACTGGTCTGAAGGCTTTCAGAATACTCAGCAGGGAAAGTAAATGGTGTTACCTCCCTCTTACCATTTAGTATTGATCCCTCTTCCCTAATTAGAAAAAATTGACATCTTGCAGAAATGATTGATTCAGTGTGTGGTACCAAAAGATCAAGAAGTTAAATTAGAGAATTGAAGGATTATTCCTACAGGAAAAGGGATATCCCATTATAATTTTAGAAAAATCAATTCTTTTCCTTCACACATCCTGAAAATTAATGGTGCTTTTTAGATTCCTCCAGCTATATTTTTTCTTAACAATGTTCTACGTGTACTTTTGACATTTTGGCTTATTGATGCAAAAATTAAACTTATTATGTAGATGTACCTTTTTGATTATTTTGTCCCATATTTGAGGTCCTGTTCTATTCATGATCTTTGTAGGATTAATCATATATTGTTTTTCAAAATGTATATTGTGGTACCTCATTAATTTGGGGAAAGCAGCATTTGGCTTGCTATATCTAATCTATATGGCTCTTATCCTCAAAAATAAAACAGTGAAAATTAGGAAACATCTTTCTTTTAGGGTTGAGTTTCTGCATCTATAAAACGTTTGGATTAAGTGATCCTTAGCACTTATAAAATGTTAGAGCTTAATGTTATTCATAGGTTGAATGTTGTTTCATACATCGTCACTGTGCTGAGCAGTCCCTCTATACCATTCTGACACCATTTTACAATTGAGAGGTGGTGGGTAGCTGTTTTGGTTACTTAAAAATGAGTAATAAGAAAAATGATTTTAGAAGGAATTAAATTTGAGGCCATATGTTAAATCCTATCAATGAAATTTACCTAGGGGGGCTTCCCTGGTGGTCCAGTGGTTAAGGCTTCGCCTTCTAGTGCAGGGGGTGCGGGTTCGATCCCTGGTCAGGGAGCTAAGCTCCCACATGCATCATGGCCAAAAAAACCAAAAACATAAAACAGAAGCAGTATTGTAACAAATTCAATAAAGACTTTAAAAATGGTCCCCATCAAAAACAAAATATCTTTAAAAAAAAGAAATTTACCTATAATTAGTGATGCTGTAAATATTTGGATCAGTAGTTGGAATTCGAAGAATTTTTATAGCAGTATATAATTTTTTGAATTTAAATACACAGTTTCATCAGTATATTAGTATTTCACTAAATCTAAGATGCCATCATTGGTTAGAAGCACCACTGTTTTATGTGCTGCTAAGAAAGAAAGAAGACTGCCAGCTAACAGACACACCATAGAGTCTAAGGTATACGCTGATTTCAGAGACATTAAAACGGGAATCTTAGCCATTTTGAACTTTCAAGCCCTTTTCTACCCTAATAGTAACATTTGACCACTCTTCTATTGACTGTTTACCTTAAAATACCTGGAAAACCAGAATGAGTTGATGTTTCATAAAAATAACAGAGGACCTCTTTCACTGTCAGTAGTAATGGATTAAAGATTAGATTTTATAGTTTTCAGAAAATCCATGCTAATTTTGTGTGTGTTTCTATGTATCTCCTTATATAGCACCTCAGACAAGTAGGAGTGGCTGGAAAGTTTGTTGAGTTTTTTGGAAGTGGAGTTTCACAGTTATCTATAGTAGATCGAACTACAATAGCAAACATGTGTCCAGAATATGGTGCTATCCTCAGCTTTTTCCCTGTTGACAATGTGACATTAAAACATTTAGAACATACAGGTAAGAACGTATAAGATCACTAGGATAAATGTGTTACATTTCCAATGTGTCTATCTGAAATATTGTATAATAAATTACTACCTTGTACATGTTATTTAATGTTCATGAAATTGTCTTATTTTAAAACAGCAGCTTTGAAATAAACTGCATCAGATGTGTTTAAAGAGTGTTGTGTCCTCAAACCCTAATCCACTGTAACCCATTTACAGCAGTTTAGAGGAGTTATTCAAACTGCTGATCTTTGCCTCACGTTTTCCCAATGATTAATAATGGATACCTCCACCCTGTTAGTGATCAGAGGTTGCAATTTAATGGAAGTCAGGCTTGCGCACATTTACAGCTGTTCTCTTCTACATACAGGAAGAGAGGAGCCACGAGACAGAGTTTGGGAACCAGTGCTCTATCTAAAGAAGAAGCACATAATTTTGTGAAAAGCAGCATAGGGTTACAGGTTCCAAATTCTTATTGTAGCCTGATTAACTAGGAACTTTGACCACTCTTCTGTTGACTAATACAGAAAATACTTGCAAAACCAGAATGTGTTGGTTTTATAAGGCCCCTATTCTTTAAAAAGCAGGGTCTCTTTATTTGATCCACTTCTTTTTTTAAGAGATCATTACTGAACTACTAATCTCATCATAAGTATATTGGGGAGATATATCCTAGTATTCTTCAGTTTGGGGGCAGATTATGATAAGTCAAATGGCAAAATGGATGACTGGTCCTTTGGAACCTTGGAAGGAATGGTCCTCATAGAATACAGAGTTTTCTCTAAACTAGATTTTGGGTGGCAGAATGTTCAAGAGAGAAATGCCTTATTCCTTACATATTGATATTAATTAATGTCATAATGATCTGTCACTGTAACAAATTGTCCTAAAACTTAGTGGCTTAAAACAGCAATAATCATTTATTGCTGCATAGTTTCAGTGGGTCAGTAATTCATACAGGTACAGATTGTCTCTGCTTCATGATGTCTGGAGCCTCAACTGCAAGACTTAAAAGCTAGGGCCAGGAATCCTGAAGGTTTGTTCACTTGAATGTCTGGCAGTGAATGCTGGCCGTCAGCTGGGAACTCAGCTGGGACTGTCAGCCAGAACACCTATTTATGGTTTCTGAATATATAATCTGGGCTTTCTCACATGGTGGCTTTTCAAGGGTTGGTAACCTGAGAGAGCAGGGGTGTAGGGGGTTGGGGAGAAGGTACATGCCAGTTAGCCAGCTAGCCGGCTAGAAATTACATTGCTTAGGTTTAAGGGGAATGAACGTAGATTCTACCTCTTGATGGTTGAATGTCAATGTCACATTGTAAGAGAACATGTAACTTGGGATAGATATTGTTGTGGCAGTCATTGGCAAATATAATCTGCCACAGTTACTTACTTCTCATCAAGCTTACAGATAACTACCAGAATGTTTAATTGGAAACTTTATTGTTAACATCTAAGTTCTTTTAATTTCTGGAAGATCTTGTTAAATCTCTATCCTGCTCTGTAAAACTATTCTTAACTTTCATTTACTTTATTCTTAACTTTCATTTACTTTATTCTTTCATTTTGACTATTATATTAATGTTGCTTATTGTTTAGGGAAAGTAATGAATTTCATCTTTCATGGTGGCTAGTGATTTATTATGTTGAATTTTGTTATTGGCTTTTCTCTTGGAAACAATATTTTTGTGAGTTTTATATAACTGGCTCAGTATTTCTGATCTTGTCTGTGATTGAGTAACTTTTAAAAGGGGGGGTTCTGGTATGTATTTTATAAAGTGTTTTCATGAAGGGTAAAATTTTTACTATTGAGAATAATACCAATTAGTAAAGATATCTTTTCTGAGTGCTTAGTAATAAGTAATATTTGTTTCTTGCTCATCACTGAAATTCGGCATCGTTACCCCCAAAGATTTAAAAATTTCTGAAAGGATTTTTATTGTTGTTAATCATCTTTTTAGGTTTTGACAAAGCCAAACTCAAGTCAATGGAAACATACCTTAAAGCTGTGAAATTGTTTCGAAATGACCAGGATAATTCAAGAGAACCTGAGTATTCCCAGGTATATACACAATAACCCACCTAATAGTAGTTAAGACTGTAAATTCTGGAGCCTGACCACCTGGGTTTGAATCCCACCTCTAAGACTTACCAGCTATACAACCTGGGCACTTTTTTAACCTTTTTGCCTCAGTTTCCTCATCTCTGAAATATGAAGATAATATCTACCTCATAGGATTCTTAAGAGGTTAAGTACAAATTCATTATGACAGTTTCAAGCACATAGTAAGTCCTCAATAAATGATAGCTGTTATTATTTAACAAGGTAATGTTATTTGTGACCCAACTCTGATTTTATTCATTAATTTTACATAGATTTATATTACAGTAAATTTTGTGACATTTTATCAAGTCTCAATTTTTAGTACTTAAAATATAAAATTGACTCGATTTATCAGTCTAATTTTTTTCTATTTTAGGATAAGAATACTATAATCTACTCCCCAAATATCAATTTTGATGATGTCTGCACCTGGTTAATGTCTATACTTTGTAAAAAATCCACCGTTATGAAGGGGATATACAGTTATGTGATCTTAAATGTTAAAGATATTTTTACAGTCTAAGTAAATATTTCTTATCTTTTGGAAATTTATATTGAAGTAGGTAGAATTCACTTTCAGGAAAGTTGTAATAGAATTCACTTTCAGGAAAGTTGTAATAAAATTCACTTTCTAGAAGTGTGTCAGGGATCTAAATCAACTTGGTGTTATCATTGGTATGGTTAACTGTTAAGCTCTTTTTTCTTGGGAAATCCATTTTCTCACCCAGCTTTATTTTTCCTCATAGCTTGTATCCCTGCCTGATACCTATCAATTTGTATAATTATTTGCCTGTCTTTCCCTCACTAGAATGAATACAAGTAGGCTCCATGAGGACAGGAACTTCACCTGCTTTGTTTGGCACTCTGTCCCCAGCTCCTAGAAGAGTGCGTGGCACATAGTGGATGTTCAGTAACATGTTAGGTGAATAAGTGAATACATATAGTATATTGAGTGCCATATAGAACCCATAGGAATTGAATTTGTGTGACGTTCTGGGCAAATCTTCTAACTTCTCTGATTATTTTCTGGTCCCTTTCAGCACCATTTATCAAATCTAGTGCTCTGTCCACATTTTTTTTAAAAAGGGAAAGAATAAGAACAATTAAATGGAAACATTTTGGTGGTATAATGAAATGGAATAAATGTGCCTATTAAAAACCTGACCAGATAGATAAGAAATAAAACTAAAATTCACCAGGATGTTGATTTCAAGAGAAACTAATACATACACAGACTAGGATCACCTGGATCCATGAAATAAAAGTGTAGGAAAAGCAGGTGCTTCAGTTGTGCTCAACCAGAATAAACAGGGCTGTTAAATAATGATGAAAGCCGTAGTGAAAAAAATTTGTTTGAATTGATTATACACAAATAAAATGTACATAGGGAAATGGTAGAAATACCAGAAGAAATTAATAGAAACCTAGCTGGGAGGTGGAATTTTTATAAAATATGATTTTTTTTAAACCAAGGAATAAAAGCATGGTCTGCAGGGGCCTGGCTAGCTAAACTAGAACCAGGAGTAGAAAAACCCTTTTCTGCTGTGTCCCCCAAGCACCCTCTATTGACCAGACTTAACATCGTACAAGCTGAGAAAGGAGAAATGTTTACTGAGCCCACCTCTGTTATCACAGAGCAGGCAAAGAAGGATGAATTTGGAGCTCAGAAGCAATAAACTTAGCTGGCACAGGCATCTACTTTATCATCAGGCATGTGTGAAGACAGCGTTATCTTTGTGGGAAAAAACCATTTGGGGGAAAAAAATTTTATATAGACTGTATGGTTGGTGTTGTGCTAGTTTGCATACTGGTCTGCTAGTCTTTTAGCAAATTTTTATATATTATGTTTCATAAATTAAATGGAGTTGTTTTAAAATATTTCTTGGGAGTGTATATCACCATTAAAACAAATTGCATTAAAACAAATGTGAGCATATTCATTCTGCATCAGAAAGTAGTACTCATGTTGGAATCTGTACTTACGAATTCTAATTACTTTTCTCCCTCTTTTCTCTCATTTCCTAGGTGATCCAGATTAATCTGAATTCAATAGTTCCATCTGTCAGTGGTCCAAAAAGACCTCAAGATAGAGTTGCTTTGACAGATATGAAAAGTGATTTCCAAGCTTGCTTAAATGAAAAGGTAGATTACCTTATTTGTCAATACACTTTGTGCTAAGTAAGTAGTGAAGAACTAGCAGGATGACCCATGAACTCAATCAACTTCTGTATTTTTATATGTTATTGGCACACACCAGCAGCCCCCTCCTTTGCCTCTGTCCAAAGTGCAAGTCAGACATTTCATGAGCTTGTTCCCAGATCCACTGTGAGGACCAGAGGTTGATTGGGTATATATAAATAAAAATTTAAAGTTAAAAATAGAGTTTCTCGGTCATGATAGCCTCATTTCAAGTTGAATAGGTACATGTGGCTGTGGCTCTTGTATTGGACAGCATAACTATTGAATATTTACATCATCACAGAAAATTCTGTTGGGCAGCACTGCTCTAGACTTTTGTGATTTCCCAGACTAGAACAAAACCACTACACTGTTGTGATTACTCTCTTAAAGTCTGGTAAATTAACTAAATACCAAGTGACCTCTTTGACTTTCAGGGTTTGTACTTCCCGTCTTGAGAATCATGGCTTCAATCTTGTCACTTTTTCTATTCTGAGAACTAGTAGCTGGCTTTTCAGAGCCTTTCTTTTTATAATTTCTTTTTTCTTTTTTTTTGAGGAAAATGTCAAACTTCTACAGGAATAAAGTAGTGTAATGAATTCCTGTGTCCCTCACTTGAACAATTACTAACTCATAACCCATCTTGCTTCATCTGTTCTACATACATATAGACACACAGGATCATTTTGAAGCAAATGTTCAAGGACATTTTTAACAGAAAATGTTTGTACCATCTCTTGAGAATTACTGTTAAGTAGGAATGAATAAAGAACAGCAAAGCCAAATAAGATCTGGATCATGAGTAGTTGGCTGGACTCAGTAGATAAAAGCTTAGGAACACCACCAGACTCCTGTCATGATTATTCAAATTCATGCTTCAGCTGAATTATAACTACTGAATGACATGGAACTTCAGCATCACTCACAAATAGTCAGAACTTATCAAAAGTCAAGGGTCTGCCATATTTTCTACCAGTCTTTTTTTCTATACATATCCAGAATATTTAGTTTATATTTATGTGCAAATTTGTATAGGTTGGATTTAAAGGCTTCCAAATTGCAGCTGAAAAGCAAAATGATATCGTCTCTATTCATTATGAAGGAAGTGAATATAAGCTGTCTCACGGATCTGTGGTCATTGCCGCCGTTATCAGTTGTACCAATAATTGCAATCCATCTGTCATGCTCGCTGCAGGTAGGTTGTGGTTTATAGCCATACATTTTCTGTTATATTCACATTCTGTTTCTTAGATTATGCATGAGTATTGATGCCTGTGTTTGATATTGAGAACCTGAGTTTTTAATTAGGTTTTAAGGAGCCTAAGTTTGACTTATGTTATTAATTTTGTTTTTATTACAAAGAAGGTGAATTTTTAAAATTATATCATGTATCTATGAGCTTTAGGTTGTATCTGTTTTTTCTGTCAATTTAGAAGTATAGTTAATTAGCAGATCTTTTGATCTACTAGACATTTACCATAGCAGTGTATTAGATTCAGTTGAGACACAAAGGAAGTAAAAGATTATTGACAAGGAATATAAATGAAATCAATTGTATGTACATGGAGCAATTCATTAATCATATAAAATCAAGTATAATAAATGTTAAATTGCTATTAGTTCATTACGATTATAGCATTTAAAATGGTTCATTTAATGATATGTGTTATATGTGTACATGATGTTATTATATACCCTTTTCCATTTGTGTGCATGATGCCATGATATCAGATGGTATATTAATAATTTATAATGTAAAAGCTAGTATATCTACCACAATTTTTTATTTGTTTTAAATGAAACAAATCAGTAGAATAAAGTGAACAAAATAATACAGTAAATGTGTGAATTTTAGACTTTTACCCTAACCTGTATTGGAGATGACCTGTAAAATAAACCATAAACCCTTTCTTACTTCCTACTTTAATATGAGGGAAAGAGGGAGAGAAACATTGCCATAATAAATTATTGTTTATTTACTGTTGCAGGTCTTTTGGCTAAAAAAGCTGTTGAAGCTGGTCTGCATGTTAAACCTTATATAAGAACAAGTTTATCTCCAGGCAGTGGGATGGTTACACATTACCTCAGTTCAAGTGGAGTATTACCATATCTTAGTAAGCTCGGGTAAGTGATGGTTACCACTCTTTATATTGACATTGGTATTCAGCAGTGATTGAAACTACTTGTTAGGACCTTTCATATACAAAAAGAAGATAGAAAAAAACGCTTTAGTTCTACTTGTTGCCTTGCCATTACCACAAAATCTTTGAGGCCGTTTCACTCAGCAGACATTTACTAGGCATATTCAATGAGCAGCAAGGCATTGTGTTGGCTACAAAGAAGTAGGAGATGTGATCTCTAATTTAAAGATGGAAACACAAGACAAACAAGTAAAACCAAGTAACAGTGACAGACAGGTAAGGGATGGTACCAAGTACTGCATAATTTGCATGAGTCATGTAGATCATCAGTTTTCAGAACAGAGTAAGATATAGGTTGCATTATTAACTGAATAAATTGTCTTAATTGAGGTTTTGTGAGATTATTATATCCATTAAGCATAGGTTAAGTTGTCGCTGAACTTTGGAGAAAATAACTTATATTGTTTATGTACTCAAAAAAAAAATTGATGCTAGCTGTGTTTTCACTGTGTATTTTGGAACATAGTGTCTTACGTAAATCAATTCTTTTGCAAAACTGCCAAGTTTTAGGTTTTTTTCTTTGTTTGGAAGAGCAGCTGAAAGTAATTTTGAGGATTATACCTGTAATTTTTAAGTTATATCATCTTGGAGTTTTTGTCAGGAGCTTTTCTTGGGTTTAGTTGGTTGAGAATTAAAAGATTACTCCTATCAGAGTACCCAATTACAGTGCCTCTTTGGGGGCCTTTGGTCGGATTGTTGCAGCCAGGTCCTCTTGATATTTGACAGTTTAAACCCCTTTGGAGGACAGTATAATATCGATTTTTTGAATGGTCATGTTATATTCCTAGCGAGTAGTATCTGAAGAATTTTCTTGCGTAGTTTGATAAGTTTTGTGTCAGATTTAGTTAACCAAATTTAACTAGGGAGTGTCCTAAGTATCAGGGCTCTTCAGAGGTTTGCATTCAGTACAGATAGCCTGGCTGAGGGTCAGACTTGATTGCTCAAAAGCTGTGAAATGAACATGTTGATGAAGGTTCCTGTGTCGTGAATATTCTCTTCAGCAATCTTACTACAGTGATGGAAATGAAAGATAAGACTTGTCCTTTCTTTACAAATGTTGTGATTTTCTGTCCAATCACATTTATTTTTTGAAATGCAGATTTGAAATAGTTGGCTATGGATGTTCAACATGTGTGGGAAATACAGCACCCTTATCAGAAGCAGTTTTAAATGCAGTAAAACAGGTAAACTGTGTGGATCAGTAAGACATCCAAATGGTTTTTCCTAACTGTATTTCACTATTATCAAAAATGTATATTAATGTATTTATATTTCTGTAGTCCTTGCATCTCTTGGGAAGAGTAACCTATCAATCATAAAATGATTCTTTGAAGTCATTTTTAGAACCTTGAACTAACTCCTTAATAGTGCAGGAATTATTTTAGTTTATTTACAGTATTGATAGTTCTGTACCTAATAATTGGAAATAATGCTTTTGGTTATCATGCCCTCAGAAGTGTAATATTTGAGATTTCTTACATGTGATTATCCAAATTTGTACCATCTCTTGAATTGAATATATTCATTTGTGTTTTTTGTTTTTTCAGGGTGATTTGGTTACTTGTGGAGTTTTATCTGGAAATAAAAATTTTGAAGGTCGTCTTTGTGATTGTGTTCGTGCCAATTACCTTGCCTCTCCACCCTTAGTGGTAGCTTATGCCATAGCAGGCACAGTGAATATAGATTTCCAGACGGAGCCTTTAGGTATCTTTTCCTTTATATGTATACATATATACCTGCACACACTTTTTTCCCCAAAAGTTGTACTTTTGAAATGTTTCCTAGACCGTTCATTTATTGAATTATTTCAGAAAATCTTATCACGATGCATTATTAATTTTTGATTCATATGAAGAATATATAATGTGCAAGTAATTAGTTCTTTCAGCTGCTTACACCTGAAGCACTCTTGTTGAATAATATACTTGGTTTCTGTGATGTGTCTTTGAAAAGATGTGAACATTTTGAGGGAGTTACTTTTTATATTAAATTTCATATGAAAAATTTTTAACCAGGTACTGACCCTACTGGCAGGAATATTTACCTACATGATATTTGGCCTAGTCGAGAAGAAGTTCATCAGATAGAGGAAGAACATGTTGTATTATCCATGTTTAAAGCATTAAAAGAGAAGACAGAGGTAAGACTCTCATTTGTTTCTTAAAAGGTTTAATAAAGTGGCAGTGTTTCTTTATTTCATGTATCTTTCTGAATAGAATCAAAATTAAAATTTGATTCTAAATTTTGATTCTAAATTTGTTGGGAAACCCAACAAATATTTATTGAGACCCTAGTATGTGCCAGGCACTCTTCTAGCTGTTTGGAATATATCAGTGAAGAAAACACAAAGTTCTCAAGGGGAGAGGCAGATAGTAAACTGTAGACAGAATAATTAGGTAAATTACACAATATGTTAAAAAGTAATGAGTGCTGTAGAAAATTACAGAACCAAAGGGTAAAGAGAACCAATTGTGTAAAATTTGGGGAGTAGATTGCAGTTTTATATAGGATAGTTGAAAACATGGTATTTGAGCAAAGTTTTGAAGGAGGTGAACAAGTTAGTCATATATGTGAACAAAGAACAGGGCTCGGATTCCCTGGTGGCACAGTGGTTGAGAGTCCGCCTGCCGATGCAGGGGACACAGGTTCGTGCCCTGGTCTGGGAAGATCCCACATGCCGCGGAGCCTGCGCGTCCAGAGCCTGTGCTCCGCAACGGGAGAAGCCACAACAGTGAGAGGCCCGCATACCGCAAAAAAAAAAAAAAAAAAAAAAAAAAAAGAACAGGGCTTACCAGGTAGAGGGACCAGTGTAAAGGCCTTAAGGAGGGAACCGTAATGAAGGCAGTGTGACTAGAACATAGGAAGTAAGAAGGATCGTGGTAGAAAATGATGTCCAGATTACATAGGGAATTTTAGGCCATTATTAAAATTTAATCTTTTACTCTGAAGTGAGATGGGGAGCCATTGGAAGGTGTGGAACAGGAGTGTCATAATCAAAAAGATTACACTGTCTTTGGAATTGAAACTATATTGGGGCAAGAGGGTTGGGTAATAAGGATAGAGTCAGGAGGACCTATTGTATGTAGTAGTCCAAAGTAAAAAATGGTAATAGCATGGAACATTTGGGGTAGCAGTGGAGGTGGTGAGTAATGGTGAGATTTTGAACATAGTTTGAAGGCAGGACTAATAATACAGTGATGTAGGACAAATATGTTGGGGAAAAAAAGGTTTTCTCCATGATAATATTCTTAAATATTAAAAGTATACCCCAAAACACGCTTAATGTTTTAAGTTAAGCAACATGTTTAGATCTTTCTAAATTCTTTAGCTTTTCTGGGTTTCTGTAAAGTCGTTCACATTCAGTTTGTATTGAAACTTAACTCTTAGGGCATTCCTGAAAATCTGGTGTGCTGGAATTCGATGAGCAAATTTTATCAGTTCAGTCCAAAAATGTCATAATTTTATAGAATGCAGTATTTTAGCTTTCTTTCCAAATGGATGAGGCCTATTTTCTTTTTTTAATTCTAACCTAAGTACTATGTTAATTTCCTCATTTTCATAAACCTCTTTTTCTGACTCCATTTTATCTCTCTTTTGGTTTATCAACCAAAACCATATTCACAGATGGGAAATAAACGGTGGAATTCTTTAGAAGTACCAGATTCAGTTTTGTTTCCATGGGATTTAAAGTCTACTTATATCAGATGTCCTTCATTTTTTGATAAGCTTGTAAGTACTTTTTTACTATTTGATACTTAAAAAATTGTTTGAAGTTTTAAAAACCTAATGAAGAGTTACATGCCTTCAACATTTTTTACCTTTTAGACCAAAGAGCCAGTTGCACTCCAGCCTATTGAAAATGCCCATGTCTTATTATATCTGGGAGACTCTGTCACGACAGATCATATATCACCTGCTGGAAGCATTGCTAGGAGTAGTCCTGCTGCTAAGTATTTGACAAACAGAGGGTATGTGTACATGGTTATAGGCTGTTTTTGTTTTATCTTTCTCATTAATTAAGAGGCTTTTACTGGTCATGTTCCTTTATCCAGTAAATTACATGCTATCATGGGTGTCTGATTGTCTATGTATTTGACCTAAGCAATAACTGGGATACCTGTTGTACCTGCTTTTGCTTGTAACTTTAGAAATTGAAATTACTATTTTAAATTGAGCCCTTGTCCATTAAGTAAACAACTAATTGGAAACAGGAGTTCTCTTTTTCAGTGCTACTTTGTTGAAAAGTCAGATTGGTTTGACCTACCAAATAAAGCCTGATGGTTCTAACCATCTTCCAGTGTTGGACTGCACAATTTAAATGTGTGTATTTTGGGCTATAAAATGTACTTGCGTGAGGCTAGGCTTGATCTGTATCAAATCAAAAGACAATGAATTTCTGCTTCTCGAGTGTAAAATTTCACAAGAATAATAAATGTGAATGTGAAGGAGATCATTTACATAGGCTATATAAATCCAAAACTAGAAAGATTTTGTTTCATTTCTGTGTGATTAATAACATAGAGTTGCTCGGTTATCAAAGAACTGTTTTAACACCAGAGACAAAATTTTGCTAAAGGTAGAATTTGTGGTATTGCTGCCTGATTAGCTTTTTGATGCTTGAGCTATGCAAATGATAAGACTTTTCATTGAAATATCTTACAAAAATCAGTGCTACCTAGCTTTGTTTGACATGTAATACTGCATAGCTCTTACTATAATCTCATTAGTGCTATTGTGAAATCTGTGTTTGAATTTATTTTCTAGTTAATTGTAGTTTGGTGGGAATTAAAACACTTTTTGGTAGAAATTGCTAATAGCAACTCCATTTGGTGTAATTTGATGAAGATAAATGAGTTTGTTTTACACACGGCTTTTGTTCATAGTGGTGAGAAATAAAATAAGTTTTATTTCTCCCAAATATTTTTTAAAAGGTGATTTCCATCTTGGTCGTAATTGTGACAAAGATTCCAACCCCCTCCCAAAGAAAAAGCCACCACTTCTCTCAAATACACAATTTTTATATTTATTGTAATTGCTGATATGGATTTCTTAGCACAGTTAATACCGTAGTTTTCGTCAGTTAAAAATTTTATTTTTAAAGACACTCAAACCCCTCACCATCTCCATCCTGAAGTACAGTGTTTAAATGTACATCCTGAGATAAGATGTTTAAATTAGAAGAATATTTGTTGTCTTTACATAAAAGACCAAATTAGAGACTGATGGAAGTTGGTTGTTGATTGTTGAGATGCTTATGCTCAGTTTTCTCTTGTCCCTAAAAGGTCATTTATATAGTAACCAATCCAGTAGCAATGAATACCCATAGCACACAGATAATGGTGTCTAAATACCAATTCTTAGGACAAGCAACCAATTTGTCTTAGGGAAATGGTTGATTCCAGGTTTGGCCCTGGAAAATATACAAGATGATTCTAGATGTCTTATACCAAAAGCAAAGGAGCTATAGAGACTACCAAAGAGTGTCTTAATTCCCACCAAACTACAATTAACTTCCAGGCTTTCTGTCAAAAGGTCTCAGGAGCCAACTTGAATCTGTCACTGCTCAAAGATGGGACATGTTGAGCGTCAATAAAGAATATAACTGGAATGGGTTGAAACATAATGAATGTGTTTAAATCCATGAGTTCATAATAATACTAAAAGAGAAAAATTAAAAACTCCAAGTTACCTTTGGAAGATGATGGGAAACCATCTCATTATTTAACAATAAAGTCTTTTCTGTATGGGATGTATTTCATTATAACCAAATCATTGATGAAGGAAAGTTTGTCTTCATAGAAGTTTTCCAGCTAAAAAATGAAGAAGGAATAAGAGAAATAGAGTATCATCATTTTGCAGTCCCTAGTGTAGTCTAGACAATGATGATCAATCACTGGTAGCATTCCAGAAAGAGAAAACTGGGTATCATGTGCTCCTGATGGAAGTACGACCTATGCAGCATTGTTGCAAAAATTAAAAACCCAAACCTTGTCAAGTCACTAGATTTGACATCTGGTTAACAAGAAATACAGGAGGGAGAACAACATATGAAATGATACTGTGGAGATGCAGTCAGCACGGTCTAGATATAGGAAACTACACTACAAATGACCTAATTTCTTTAGATAAAGTATAAGAGGGGACAAAATAGGAGAGGGAACATATAGATTAAAAAAGACTTGAGATCAACTGGATGAATTTATAAACCATATTTGGACCTGACTGGAGCAAACCAACAACTAAAAAAGTAATAAGAAAACCAGGGACATTTGAATATTGACTGGCTAGCTGGTATTAAGAAGTTCGGAGGGTTTTGTTTGTAACAAGGTAGTATTTTTAAGTCCATATCTTTTAGAGAAACATACTGAAATGTATACAGTTAAAATATGATATCTGAGTTTTCTTCAGAACAGTCTAATGGAGGATGATTATAGAAGAAACAAAGATTCCATGAATTGATTATTGTAGAGTAGTGATAGGCACCTGGGCATTCACTGTTCTGTTTTCTCTACTTTTGTGCATGCTTGAAATTTTCCATAATAAAAAAGTGTTTATGAGTAAGTTTTACAATTTAATAATGTGATTATTTTCCATCTAAAATAAAAACTAACTTTCATAACTTTGTTGCAGCCTTACCCCTCGTGAATTCAACTCTTACGGAGCCCGAAGAGGTAATGATGCTGTGATGACAAGAGGCACTTTCGCAAATATCAAGCTTTTTAATAAGTTCATTGGAAAACCAGCTCCCAAAACAGTTCATTTTCCATCAGGACAGACGGTAAGGATGTATACAGAGTATTTAGGCAGTTGCTAACTAGATCAAAATTTGTATTAAAATTTCTTATGTTTGTTTTAATCTACAGCTAGATGTATTTGAGGCTGCAGAGCTGTACCAGAAGGAAGGTATCCCACTGATTATTTTAGCAGGGAAGAAATATGGTTCAGGAAATTCAAGAGATTGGGCTGCCAAAGGACCATACTTGCTGGTATTGATTCTTAAATTTTATCTTAAACTTCAAAGAGTTTTAAATATTCCCTTTTGTCAGTAACATCCTGTCAAAGTTCATTTTGTTCACTTAGACTTTGTATGCCTACTTGGATCTCATCTGTGGGTGTTTTTAAGTGACCTTATATAATACGTTGTACTAATCTAGTTGCATTTTAATACTCTGAATTTAATTAAAATTACATCAGTCTTACTTGTGAAAATAAATGTGGTAGAGGGAAAGGATATTCTGTCTTAAATTATTGCTTTATAATAATAATTATTTATACCCATTGGTAGTTTTACTTGCCCCCTTTTCATTTAATTTTCTATGATTTGCTCCATCAAAGGTTAACGACTCAGAGATAGTGGGCCACATTTTACTTTTATCTTTTTCCTAATAGGTGATATTGGTCCCTGGCTGTCTGCTAGGAAGACATTTCTGTTGAAACTGTTTCCTTGTTGAAGAGCAAATAGGGAATCTGTTGGAGAGAATAGTCCTGTGACGTGTGCTCTCTGCCATTTCATACTCATACTGTGCTTCTCTTTACAATTGTAGTTGTTGAAGAGGCTGGTCAAAATACAGCCCTCACAGCTATCATAATCATACAAACGTCATTTGTTTTGAATCTTTAATTCCCCTCCCCCTTAAAATGTAAATACTCTAAGGAGTTGTGGGAATAAGTCTAATTCTTTTGTCTTTGTAAGATAATAATTTTAAGTACCAACATACTTCAGAGATACTCCAGTTTCGGTTCTTCACCACTGCAAGAAAGTGATTATCACAATAAAGCGAGCTGCACAAGTTTTTTCGTTTCCCAGTGCATATAAAAAGTTATGTTTACACTGTACTGTAGTCTATTAAGTGTGCAACAGCATATTTAAAAAAAATTATACACACTTTAATTAAAAAATACTTCATTGCTAAAAAATGCTAACCATCATCTGAGCCTTCAGCAAGTCGTATAGTAACATCAAAGATCACTTGTCACAGATGGGCTTCCCTGGTGGCGCAGTGTTTGAGAGTCTGCCTGCCAATGCAGGGGACACGGGTTCGTGCCCCGGTCCGGGAAGATCCCACATGCCGTGGAGCGGCTGGGCCCGTGAGCCATGACCGCTGAGCTTGCGCATCCGGAGCCTGTGCTCTGCAATGGGAGAGGCCACAGCAGTGAGAGGCCCACGTACCGCAAAAAAAAAAGATCACTTGTCACAGATCACCATAACAAATAAAATAATAATGAAAACATTTGAAATATTACAAGAATTACCAAAATGTGACACACACATGAAGTGAGCAAATGCTGTTGGAAAAATGGAACCTGTAGACTTGCTTGACACAGAATTGCCAAAAAACTTCAATTTGTTAAAAAACACAGTAGCTGCAAAGCTCAATAAAAACAAGGTATGTCTATATCGTGAATATTAATTATAGGTATAGGTTCCCATTTTTTCCTCAAGTTTTTTTAGCTCTTTTTGTTTTGTTGTTGTGGGCTTTCCTCATATAGCTGTTGATCCTTGGCTGTCCATTCAGTTAGACATTAAAAATCTGATCACAAGCTGTAGTTGTGAGCTGCGTTTTGTTAGTGGGCCTTACTAATGATAAGCTACCTTTTTCATTGAGATAGCCCTATATGTTAGTATCTGTAAATATTTTCTCTGGGCCATTCAGTGAGACCCATTGAAGTAACAGACTTACTCCCCCCATTTCTGATAGTGTTCTCACCCAGACTTCCCGTGAGCCTAGTGTTCCTCTTCAGTCTAGAGCATCCATCCTCTATAGGGTGATGGCACTCCCAAGGGGTGCAACAAAATCTTAACTCTTCTTATGTATGAAGTATACATAGACATATACATATATAAACAGATACACAGTATATTTGTGACATTAAATTTGGGGGGGTGGTGGGCAATGAGGAGGAAGATGTGATTAGAAGGGAAATGTCTAAAACTCCTTAGGAGGATAATAATGAAAAATAGTAGAGAAACATGGGTCTTTAGCTGATTTTGTTCGGAGAATAGCGTCCTCTCTTGTGTGGGAACTGAGCTGGAGATCTTACTGCTTTTTATAGACTTCTAACTACTATCCCAGTGTTCTGAGAACCTCATGCCTCTGAGTCTCAAGCCTTTTCTAGGTTCTTTGTTGCAAATTGACTCAAATCTTACTGGTATCACCCTAGTTTCAGTTTATCAGTTTGTAGTTTCAACATTGTCTGCTAAGTCAGTTACCTGTCTCTGTTTTCTATATATTTATAGAATTTGCACATCCTCTTCCCTTTGTTGCTATGGGTTTACACTTCTTTATTCTTTTATTTTAGTGGCAATTTAAAAGGGAGTTTTGATGAACACATATGTTAGATCTACCATAATTAAACAGAAATCCTCCTGAGCCCTTTTTGAGTTTAAAGCAGCCGCCCCCAATTATAGAGAGCGCTTACTATATGGTAGGCACTGGCAGTACTTAACCCTGGAGTGGCCGAGGGGCAGTTAGGAGTTAAGGAGCTACTTAGAGAAAAATAACCTATAAAAGATTTCTTTAAATACTTTGATATAACATTGACCTTTAGTATGGGGTGTTGGGTTTAAAGTTTTTACAGAAAAGCCAAAAGTAGAATTTTTTTCCTTTTAAAATACTCAGTAAAGCAACTTTCAGAGATGAATGGAGGAAATAAAATGCATGTTTGTTACAGGGTGTGAAAGCTGTTTTGGCTGAAAGTTATGAAAAAATTCACAAAGATCATTTGATTGGAATTGGCATAGCTCCACTTCAGTTCCTTCCAGGAGAAAATGCAGATTCTTTGGGCCTCTCTGGCAGAGAAACATTTTCTTTAACATTTCCTGAAGAACTGTCTCCTGGAGTTACATTAAATATAAAGGTATATCTAAAATTCTCAAATATATGATTGTGTACTATATATTTAAATAGATGGTTGTAAATTGAGTAAGAAACAATTACTGTAAATTGCATCCTAATGTCAGTTAGTGAACAAGTTGTAGTTTGAGAAGGCTCTGTTTTCTCTGTACTTAAACCGATGTTAATATAGTTGATGTTCTCTGAGGAAAAGTAGAAAACACTGTATACTTAGTCCAGAAGGAAGACATGGACTTCCAATTACACACGTTAACTTCCTTTTCCTCGTTATCAGCTCTCTCTGTCCTGATCTAATTTTATCCCAGGCACATACACCACTTTAGGAGAAGCCAAAATTGAGTGTTCAGGGTTAGAGTAACACAGACTTTACAACCAAGAAGAAAGGAAAAGGTAGCAATATTATATGCAATGAATATTTAACATAAAATGACCATGAGTAACAACTTCCCTAATTAGTAAGTCAAAATCTAAATCATTTGATTTAATGTTTTAGGTGATGCAATACTTGTTATTTAGAATTAGGGACTAAAATAACATGTTTTTCTACTTAGGTGTGAAGCCTATGGTTTGGTATCTTAGGTGTTTTCAAGCAGGAGAAATGTTTCTCAGACAGAATATGAGTATAGTCATTGAATATGAAGACAGATGGTCTTAACCACTAAGTAAAACTTTGTAGATTTTACCACTCATGTGAGATGTTTTTGTTTGTTTAAAGACAAGCACTGGAAAAGTATTCAGCGTGATTGCTTCCTTTGAAAATGATGTGGAAATAACATTGTTCAAACATGGAGGATTATTAAACTTTGTGGCACGAAAATTCTCATAGTATCTACTCACCATGGATACCTTTCATAACTGGTAACTGCAAACAAAGCCTTTTGTGCTGGACCCAGGAATCCTTACCATGGAGCTGCAGGTAGTCCCAGTATGCTCACTTATCTCATCCATGGATGTAAATGATTATGAATCAACGTAGTGACTGAAATGAAATCTTCTTGATTTTAAATAATATACGAATGGTGCTATTAACATTGCTAAAATCAGCGTGTGAAGTGTGTTGTGGAAGAGGCCTGTAAGTATGGGGGGATATTTTATCAGACCATTTTGTAAATAAAGGCAGAATTTGAACTTGTGTTAAAGATTCTTATATGAGTAACCTTCCTGAAGTCTTTCGTTTAGTTTTGCACCTATAAAACTGTATACTACTGTTTGTTGGTTTAAGAGAAGCAGATTGAAATATAACAAGCCAGATAACTTTAAAATTGTGGAAGGTGAAATCTGATTTATAAGTGGATTTTCAGATATATTCGTTCCTTTTCAGAATTGAGTTGCACATAGTTGTCATTCTTAGTTTGTAATATAAGCCAGGGTTATCCTAAGTCTCAGTCTAACTGCAAGGGATAGAACCTGCCCCATACACAATCATTCTGTCCAATCCAGCCAAGGTTTCCTCCACATCAGAAGGTGGACTGTTACAGAATACAATTGATTGCGTAGCACCATGTATTGGCAGTGAAAATATGTATCACATATGCAGCCCTTAATTTTTCAGTAATTTGCTGCTGTGACCCTGGCAAGCCTCAGATGGCATTATATCAATTGGATTATTTTGCTCACTCTGTGTGATACTGTAACTTCCTATAACCTAATATTTTAGCTATCATTAACTAAAATTCCACACTCATTTATGGTTGCTAAAGAGAACTTTAATCATTGAACGCTAACATGATTTCCTCTAGATTTTAAAATTATCCACCCTAAATTATATGGTTGCTCAACCCTAAACAGTTTTTAAATGTTGGTTACTTCTTAATTATTTAAATCGATTTCCTGTCATTTTGAATCATTTTACCTGGGAAGCATGATACTATTAATTATGTATGCTTTTGCTAACCGTCAGGATAAAACACTTAAGTTATTGCTGTCTGAATACTGTATTTTCTCTATTTGCATGTCTATTTATCACATCAAATGTTATGTCAACAAGAAGTTTGTCAACTTTTAAGAAAAAGGTTGGATAATTAATTCCAAAAAGTCCTATACCTTTTTTTTTAATTAAGAAATTAAACTTAGCAGGCAGAAGGTTAATTGTAGTGATTTTTTTTCCCACATGGAGATCATCATATGACCTAGTTAAGTTACTGCAATTCAGAATTAGCTCACATTGCACAGAATAAAGAATTGTTTTAAGCTAAAATGCTGAAATTACCAAACCAGTGGGTAAAGACCACTGAGAACTTTGCACATAATCAAATCATACAATCTTTTGAAAATATTCTGCAAATATGTGTTTAGACAATTAGGTGGACTAGAGTTTGGCAAAATGATTTCCCTTTTATTTAAATTTTTTATAAATATTTTCTTTGATACTTTAAAATCACGTGTTCTTGATATTTTATAATGCTGTGTATTTGTCAGTGCATATGTTTTTAATTTACATGAAAACATGAATTAGGGATGGAGAATTTACAAGTTGAACATTAAAATATCTGTTACAGGCTTTGAAGAAATGATAATCCAGATTGTTACGTGTGGGGAAAACATCTGTTTCATTTTTAAGCCATACTATAATATAATATGTAACCTACGGGCAGAGGCCTGGGCATCATCATAAACAGCACATCTAGGAGATGAAAAGATGATAAAGCTAGCCAGCTGTGAATTAAGCATTTAAATTTCCAGTCTACCTAGTCCAGTAATAATACAAGCAGATCTTGTATTTCAGGAATAAAATCAAGGTTCTCTTAATCTCTTGCTTATATACAATGAACCAAAAAGCTTGGTAAGCAATGGCTATCAATTTGTGAGGAGAGTCATGGATGTGTGTCCCAAAGCATACCTATATTTCTGCCTCCAGCCAAATTCTGTGTTTGCAAAAATGTGGCCCCTGTTGGTTTTTATTGTTTTACTTATCTCCTTTGTTGAATATATCTGGATAATTTGGTGTTCTAAAAAGAATACACAAATATTGTGGCAGGAAGTATAATAGGCCCCTTAGAGAAGCAAATTAGTGTTGTGAATTTAAAAGTACAATTTCAAAGGTCATTATCAACAGCAGCAGTTTTGTTATATTTTAAGAAACATTATGCTACATACCATTGCCATATTTCATGCCTTTGGGTTGCTAATCACTGAAAATGTCATCCAGTCACTGAATTGCCATTAGTATACCTAAAAAGTTTCCAAGATGACAGTTGTTACTTCCTGTTTTATCTCCAAGCTGACATTTGAATGAGAGGTATTAGACTCCCTTTAGCTAAATTGCTCAGTTTTTCACTGGGAATCAAACTTCAGTGGTACTAAAGGACAAAAAGTACAGCTAAGACCTAAATCAGAATTCTAGTTGTTTGCATATATGGTAACAGTGTTGTGTGCATTTGCCTTCTCAGTGTTGAGTGAGAGGATGAGGAGAAATTATTTGACATTTTTCTGTGGTTGAATTAAAAGACACCTTTCTTTTGC
Source organism: Lagenorhynchus albirostris (assembly GCF_949774975.1). Classification (NCBI taxonomy): domain Eukaryota; kingdom Metazoa; phylum Chordata; class Mammalia; order Artiodactyla; family Delphinidae; genus Lagenorhynchus; species Lagenorhynchus albirostris. The sequence goes on along the minus strand of NC_083095.1, from coordinate 134,964,228 downwards.
CTTTAGGTTTAGGAGAAAGTGCTAAGATACTGGATGTTGACCCTATCTTAGTTTGATTTGGAGTTATAAAAGAGAGGGGAAGGAGGTGGACTTAGTCTTCTTTAGTGACTTTTCCCCTAAAGTGTGATAGTGCTGATGTTTCTATCAGTTTTACACATAGTATGTAATTATGAAACCATATATCTCACTTAAGTAAATATAAATCATTGTCTATTATTTAAAGCCAACAAAACAGTATAACAGTTTTAAGTTCAATAATTTTAAGTATTGTATAGAAATATATTGGAGGCAAAGTTCAGTTGATGACAATTGTGTATATGTTACTGATGCTGTAAATTATTTTTAATAAAGAAAATTGTATTATCACATATTTGACTCTTGTTATAAAATATTTTGTGGTAATTGAAAAATAAAATATAACTTAAAAAGAAATAGGATACCATCCAGAAATTTCTCTTCAAACATGTTAGTTAAATGTTCAGACATTAGTTATTCCCAATATAACTGCCAAAATGAGAATGAAAACCAAGATAAAGTTTGCAGTAGGAATAGCCTCGAGGAAACAATAAGTAAAGTTGAACTTGATTCAAGGGTTGTTCCAGCTGGTACTTAGATTCATGGAATAACATTTTTAGAGTTGAAAAGACTAATCTCTCACCCAAAGCAGGATCCCTTGTCTAAATAACATCTAACTGGGTGACCTTTTCTTGAATATTCAAGAGATGGGAGACTGTGCTAGGCAACCCATTCTGATGAATAAGTTGGACCCTCCAGAAGTTGCCCTGAACATAACCTCCATACTCTAGATCTTTTTTTATGGAGGTAATTTATGTTAAAGTGAACATTTAGGACTGAATTCGTCTCATGCTACAAAGTTGTGTATTACAGGAGGAAAGGGCCTTTTCTTGATGGATGCAGGATGGAGGGGCTATGTTTTCATGAGCCTCTATGCTTTAGGACCAGCTGGTGGTGTCACTTCCTCCTTCCACTGGCTATTCATCAGCGCTCTCTTGAAGCAAGTCATCTAGAGCCGGGAGCCAGGGCCATGAGCCTCTAAAGTAATGTTTTGTAAGTATGGTCAGCTGCCCACTGATCTAAAAATATCTGCCCTTTCTCCCACTCTTAATAGCAACCTAAATGAGTAATTGAAATCTACTAAAATTTGGTATTCATAAACTAAAATTAGTACATTATTAGTTTTCTAAGGATTCCAATTCAGTATCCTAAGACATTTGCTTTACAATATCAACACAGACACATGGTGATAGTTTGAATATTTGAATATCCAGAGTTTTCAAGGAAGCCTAGTGCAACACCAGTGTTGCGTTTTCTTAGTTTATGGTTTTCACTTGATGCCACTTTTGCTTTTTAATTATAAGTTTAGCTTCAGCTTGTTTTAATTTGATATGAGTTGTTTGGCTGGTAAGTTTTCCAAAACATCAGATTATACAGCTTGTGTTTAGTATACAAAAAGGGAACATTTATTGCAGAAGCAGATGTAATCCCCACAGAATTTGCTTGTGTAATGACAATTGTGTTGTCTCTGTGAATTTTGTGTTTACATGATGATGGCACTGAATTTTTAGCCTTTTAAACAACCTGCAATATATAGTTGTATCATAAAACTAGTGGGCTATTATGTTTTATAGGATGTTTTATAATATAAAATCATATCTATAATCTCACTCTTCAGATTGTTCATTTTGTTTCACTCCAATTTTTGATCACTAAACTCTTTGAGAGCCAATACCTAAGTGTCCTAGTGGCCAGGTGGAGAAGGAAAAAACTTGTTAATACAACAGTGACATGACATTTCTTGTCTATCAGATTGGTGGAACTTTTTCCATTATCACGGTATCCAATATTGGCATTACTGAGGAAAAACATGATTTGGTAGCATGTATTAAGAGCCTTAGAAATGTTCATTCTCTTAGACCCAGTAATATGACTGAGCAGTGTATCTTAAACAGTAACCAGATCAATAGAGGTGGAATAGTGAGAGGGTGGAGAGAATTCAGGACCTGCCTGAGGGAAGAGAATGCAGAGGGGCCTAACAAGGCCATTGGGAGTCAGGTTCTGGTTACAGATAATCCAAATCAAAGTTTGTCTTTGACACCCTAAAGGAATGAGACATCAAGAATGCCGCCCTGGGGCTGTAAAAAAAGCCCTGCTACTTGGAAATTAGAAGTGAAGCAGATAAGAAGCATATCTAAAGGGAGAAAAGAGGTGATCTCTCAATAGGTGGTTGACAGCGGTTTGGGAAACCACCAAGTCAATCAATCAAGGTCACTCTAACCAGAGTGTGCTGTATCCTGGGGGGGGGGGCGGGGGCACAGGGGGAGAGGGAGATGTGCATGGACAAAAACAGACCAAGTTGCAGACATGAGTGATGTCTAGAACTCTCCTCCATTAGAGAGAGTGCTCTGTACTATCAGGTTCTGCTTGGTTGCAGACGTATATCAAACTGGCTATCAGAGCCAGATGACCTTGACAATTAAGGTCACCCAACCAGCCTGGCTGTTATGATTCCCAAGGCAGCCTCCTGATAATCATGTGGTTCTACACTTCCCTGCATAGGGAGAATACACTGATTGAACTACCTAAATAAGGATTCTGATCCAATTACCAGTTCTCAGTGTAAATGAATCACTTATCACACCAGACCTGAACTGTGGTCACCTCAGCCCCCGGGATGACCTGTTAGGACGGCCTTCAGGCTTCCTTTACATCTTGAGAATAGAAAACTCGGCACTGTGCAAGAGCTTGAACTAGAAGTTGGGTGACCAGGTCTGGTTGAGGCTCTGTGCCCTCTAGACTTCAGTTTCCCCATCAATACAAGGAACGTGTGGACATAACTGATAAATTAGACGATTTCACATTCTAACATTCCAGTATCCCGGGAGAACCAGGTCCTGTGCAGAACGCTGCCCGGTCAAACTCCCAGGTCCTCCGAGCTGAACTCTTGATGTTTTGGGGGACAGCATGGGTTTGAGGCCACCTCGGCCACGCTTGCGAAGCCTCTGGGATACGTGTTTCCAGCAGGAGGGAAGGGAGGGCGAGGAGAGAAAAACGAGGACGCGAATTCTACCCAGACAACTAGAATCCTGGGATAAGGCCAAGAAGCCTCCACAGCTACGTGGACTGGGAGGAACTGCAAGGTGCCACTCAAGAGCTGAAAGCCTGCTAAATGGCTACTCACCAAAGGGAGGGGCGGGGCGGAATCTGGAAGAGCCAATCATAAACAAGAAATCCAGTTTTGTAGTGAGGTGGCCGAGTTCTGACTGGGGTGACCACCGAGAGAAGGCGGGGTGGGATTGCAGAAAGACCATCCGAAGCCCGATCTCGGAATTTCTGTTCGCAGCCTCTTAGGCCGGGGACAGGGCTGGAATAGCCCAGGTCGGCCTGGACGGGCCTCGCCTTCCAAGAGTCTGCGCTGATTGGCGGCGGTGGGATCTCGAGGAGCCAATCAGAAGTCAGGACTCTCGGTCCCGGACGAGGGGCGGACCCAGGAGCTGCGAGTCAGGCGAGACCTCCGAGCTAGAGCGGAGGACTGCGGCTACAGTCCCGGGCTGCTGGAGAGCGGGAGTCACCTCAGGACCTCGGGTCGTTGCGGGTGAGCTGGGTGGGGAAAGCAGAGACGAACCCCAGAACCCTCTGGGAGGCTGGCCCAGAGAGCAGGGAGGCTTGCTGCAAGTCGGGCCAGGAGTCATGAGCCTCGGGCTTCTCCCATCCTTGATCCACGTCAGACTCGCTGCGTAGGTGATGCGCAAGTCACCTTCCTCCCTGGATCGCACCTGTAACCCAGAAAGGCTGGGTTGAGATCCCAGAATTGGGGCGAAGGACCCGAGAAGCCATCTGGTCCAACTCTGCCAGACCTGTGCGGAGACCCTGACAGAGGGGAGGTACGGCGCCTGGCACTCACGGCCAGGTGTCTGGTGGGAACAATTTCTAGGGCTCGACAGGACCTCACTAAAGTAATAACGCTCTGAACTTGTGTGTCCTCCTTCTCCCTTATTTTCCTGACTCTTCTGCAGCCCGCTCGCCCACCACTCTTTCCCTCTCACCCAGAAGGAAGACACAGCACCTGTTGTTGTCTTCTGAAAAACTACAGATTCTAGGGCTTCCCTGGTGGCGCAGTGGTTGAGAGTCCGCCTGCCGATGCAGGGGACGCGGGTTTGTGCCTCCGTCAGGGAAGATCACGCATGCCGCGGAGCGGCTGGGCCCGTGAGCCATGGCCGCTGAGCCTGCGCGTCCGGAGCTTGTGCTCCGCAACGAAAAACTACAGATTCTAGTTTCCCTGCCTTTCTGTTTCCTGATTCCCTTCGAGGGTAAACGGCCCCATGAGCCTATTGAGTAAAGGCAACCCTCCTTTCGTTAGTTCCTCTGATATATAATAAGAGTCTGGGCTGGGGGTACAGAGATTTACTGGGTATAATCCTTGCTCTCCAACCTTGGAAGGGCATAGCAGAAAGAATTGCAGGTCAAGAAGGGCAATTTGGAAGACATGCTAAGGTAGAATTTACTAGACTTGGTAACACTTTGAGAGTGAGGGAGGGGAATCAAGAATGACTCCTGTTTATTTTCTGGTATACTTTACACAAAGTGCAGAGTTTAAGGTCCAGCTCCCCTGGTTGTAGGACAAAGGTTTTGAGATTCTGGCATAAGCCCTGGAGTTGGAAAACATTTGCTTCCTGAGTGCTTTCTCAGAAGCCAAGTGAAACACTGTTGGCAGGAAATATAGATCAACTACCTACAGGATTTGAGTTCCCTTCTTTGCCCCCTCCACCCATGCAAAAGACATTAGGTTAAGACAGACATTTCTTAACATATATTTCTCTGTATTTACTTACTTACAGCAGCTGACTTGATCTGTGTCATTAGTTCCATAATTTGGAGTCTTTGTAGACAAAGAAAAAAAGGCAAATTTAAGCTCAAAAAGAAAGAACTTTAGAAAGAGAATGTTAGCACTAGAAGAGATTTTTAGGGATGATCTAGTCCAACTCCCTTTTAGAGGAGATGTGAATAGTCAAAAATTTCAGACGCTAGGTATAAAATATGTTTTATTTCTCCCAGCAGAGCACCTCTTTTCTTCATTAAAAAAAAAAAATTAAAAAAATTAAAAAAAAATTTTGGTAAAATACACTTAACCAGCACAACTTTTTGTTAACACCAGGCTGTCTTTTGATGGCTAGAGCTGCCAACATTGCTTTACATTGCTTTAGAAAACAAGGGCGCTTCATGTAGAGGCTTAACAAACCCCATTCAAGAATGTTACAGAAACATTTTCTAGACTGGAAGGCAGATTGGCCTTCACTAACTGCCTCTAAGCGTCCTTCCAACTTGAAGTATTTATAATTCATATCAAATTCAGAGTTATCCTGACATCTTTAATGCTTTAGGATTTGAAAAATTACTCCAGGATTTCGTCTTGAATTTAAAGCTTTAGTTCATATTACATTCTGAATATGGGCCTTACACCTGTTTATAAATCTCCAGAAGGAATGTTAAAATCCCATGTGAAGTCTTAAGCCCATATACAATGTGACGGGATATATTGGTTCCCAGAAGTTTCAGGTGCAAAGATGGTTTCAAACCCCATTTAGGCTTTGTCACATGTCTTTAGTAAACAAAATCTGAACGACTTAATTTGCTTCTGAAAGCAAATGCACTGGTCAGAAAGCAGGCATGAGAAGCAATTGGCAAGAATGCAATAACTATAACAGGTGGTGGAAACCTACAGTGGCACAAGGGGCTATGCAAGTTTAGAGGCAGGAGGAATCACTTAGGTTAGGAGGATCAGGCAAGGAGGGATGGGGAGGGGACTGGCATTTGGGGTTTATACTCTTATCGCTTGAGTCATCAGGCTATAGTCTTGGGGCTGAGTCAGGGAGGGGGTCATATAGGAGAGCCCTAGTGTACCTCCCTGAATTTTATCCCTTTCCCTTCACTGGAATAAGTTGGACTTTGTCTGTCATAGATCTGAAGTGATTAGACATTAACAGGCATATGCTCTGATTTGGGGAGCTCTGAGAAAGTCCTAAGATCCCACCCCACCATCTGTCCTAGCCAGTCTCTCACAAAGCCTTTTTCTTAAGGTAAAATTTATATTCAGTGAGATTCACAGATCTTACTCTGACCTAAGTTTTAAGCTAAATTTTGACAAATGTTTACACCCATGTAACCAAAGCCTAGTCAAGATACAGAACATTTTCCTCCCAGAAAGTTGTTCCCTCATGCCACCTTCTTGCCAGAAGCAACAGCTGTTCTGATTTCTATCAACAAGAGCTGTTTATGAGATTCTTTTTATATAACATTACATCCCTTGAACAGCAATCTAACTTGCACCCTAAAATGCAACCCATCCCCAAGATGTTATTAATTATTTACAATTTACTATGAAGGAAGGGTTGGAATAAAACTATTTTGGGAAAAGGGGGAGGCGAGATTGCAAAGATCTTAAATATTTGGGTCCTAAAGGATATTCAGAAGCCTTACATTGCCTCCTGTCTCTCTCTCTCTCTCTCTCTCTCTAGATATATATGTATATATATATATATATATATATATATATACACACTCAGGAAATATGCCAAGTATGTGCAGCAGAGGGTGGCATTATCAAGGGGAAGAAAACAGTCTCCCCCATCCTATATATCCAACTCATATTTACTAACTCAATTCAAATCCATCTTCTCAAGAATATCCCTAGGCTGTAGTAATTTCTGTCTCCCCTGAATTTCTACCACAGTTTTTGTAGATATTAATTTCATAGGGCATAAACTCAGAAGCACCTTTACTTTTTATAAGCGACCTTAATTATTTATTTATTTATGGCTGTGTTGGGTCTTCGTTTCTGTGCGAGGGCTTTCTCTAGTTGTGGCAAGCAGGGGCCACTCTTCATCGCGGTGCACGGGCCTCTCACTATCGCGGCCTCTCTTGTTGTGGAGCACAGGCTCCAGACGCGCAGGCTCAGTAGTTGTGGCTCACGGGCCTAGTTGCTCCGCGGCATGTGGGATCTTCCCAGACCAGGGCTCGAACCTGTGTCCCCCGCATTGGCAGGCAGACTCTCAACCACTGCGCCACCAGGGAAGCCTCCTTAATTTTTATTTTAAGCCCCTATTCTGCTTAACAGTAGAAATTTTATTCTTTACAATTTAAGGTAAACTTAGTCACTTCAGTGATAATTCAGTCATTTCAGGTTTATACTCAATTCAGTGTTTTCTTTGGCATTCTATCAGTTTATCACTTACTGCCTTATAACTTGTTTTGAACAGCTTTTATGTTTTTTATTATTTGGGATATCTGTGACCATGAGTTAACTTTTCAGAGCCCTCTAAGTGCATTTCCTGTCTCCCACAGTGCTTCACGTGATGCTTTGCACATCAGCCCACCCTTCAAAGTATGTGCAATAAGCTAGATGATGACCTTTATAATTTAACACAGAAAAGTAAGATCACTGTATTTGAATTTATATTTTAAACCAAAACTGATGGTAATATAGTCCAAAGTACATAATTATGGATTAGGAGTCTAGAGGGCTGAGTTCTCACTGTAACTTTATATATAGCTTTGGGCAAGACACTAACCTCTCAGGACCTAACTTCCCCCTTTAAATAAAGTTCATGGTACTGGGAGGGGTGGAGGAATTGGTGATACCAAGGTGCTTTCCTGGTCTTCATTCTGTCCCTGGAAACATACCTTTTGCTTGAGAGGTGAGTTTAGAAATCATTTATGGTACAAGGATTTTTATTCACTGCTTTTTTATCTCATACACTCATTTGATTTTTTTAACTTTATGAGTGAAAATTCATAATCAAGAGAAATACAGAATCAGTACTGGGAAACATTATTGGTCTGTCTTAAGAAAAATATTTTAAATAAGTATATTCATTATATGTCCCCTTTCTAGTTTATTTGTTTGGGGTTTTTTTCTTTTTCCTTAGAAATAATGTCAAGTGGAGGTGGTCAGCAATCACAGGCTCTTACCAAACCCACTTTCAGTGAGGTACAAGCCTCTGCATTAGTGGAATCGGTATTTGGATTAAAAGTTTCCAAGATCAAGCCACTTCCTAGCTATGATGACCAAAACTTTCATGTATGCATTTTAAGAACCAAAGACACTACAGATGGCCCAAATGAGTATGTCCTCAAAATAAGCAACAGCGAGTCAAGCAAAACTCCAGACCTGATTGAAGTGCAGAGTCACATCATCATATTTCTGAGAGCAGCTGGATTTCCAACGGCCGCCATGTGTCGTACTAAAGGAGACAACTTAACCTCTCTCATATCAGTAGGTACGAGACTACCACTGGTCGTCACCTGTCCATGTGCATTACTGCATTTTGGCTACAAGTAGAAATATGAAGAACAGGTACGTCATTCCAAGTGTAGACAGGGTTACTTTTTCAGCAGTTGGGAGAAGCCACAGCATCACCCAAGTGGAGACTGGGGCTGTGATTCAGAAGTGGTTAGAGCCTGGGTCTGGTGTAACTCTTCTGCCTGGGAAGGATCTGATGGATGAACAACTAAAGGGACATGTGGAAACTAAGGGCACTTTTATTTTTAATCAGGAAAATAATTAAATATTTTTATTCATCAGATCAGCTGTATATTTCAGTGCTGTGATCTTGTAGAAAGAACACAGAATCAGGAATTTTAGATCCCAGCTCTGTAATTACTGTACATGTGACCTTGGGTACACAACTTAAATTCTTAAGGAAACCTCATCTGTGAAACTTGGTTCCTCTCAATTCTAAATGCTAAGCTGTATCTTTCTTTTTTTCTTAAGATGTATCTAATAGAGCTCTCCAAGCAGCAGTTTGTCCCTAAAGAAGCCTGTGATTCTGAAACACTCATTTCTTTATCATTCCTTCCTCGATTTTAAATTAAAAAAAATGTTTTTTAGGCCTTCACTTACCTGAGCAGGTGATTTATGTTTAGAGCTAAGGCCAGCAGACTTGGGGCCACAGTTACGTTAGTATGTAAATGGCTGGTCCCAATGTCCTAATGTCTGTCTGTTGTACCTGCTTGCTTGATCCATTTGGCCCTGCTTCACAGAATCCTGCTGACTTGTCCTAGGTTAGTGTGTTTTTTCTCTTGTTCTGTATTATTCTTTGCTATAGTAATTGGAAAGGCAGAATAGCTTCTACTCTTTTTTTTTTTCAAGAATAATTGACAGGATATATACTTCCATCCATCTAGATAGCGGCTCTGAAATCAAAAGCTACTTGGTGAGGCTGCTGACTTATCTGCCAGGAAGGCCTATAGCTGAGATTCCCATCAGCCCCCAGCTATTATATGAAATTGGAAGAGTAGCTGCCAAGTTGGATAAAACACTGGAGGTAAGATCTGGAGTTTTATTTTGCTTATAAGAATTTTTTATGTGTTGGTTTTGATTTATTTTATTTTAAATACACCTAGGGTCAGACTCTCTTTTTATATGGCGCCTCTTAACATGTGTTACAAAGGAAATAGGGTAGTAGATGCATACATTTTATGACAGTAAAAGATTTCTTTCTGCCCAGGTCTGTACTTCACTAGTCTACTAGCAAGATTACCTACATCTTTAGAAATCCATGGTATTCTTTATGCTGCTCACTGAAAACAGTCTGCATTCACAAATTAAAACCTGAAGTTTTCATCCAGATAAGACATAGCCAGACCTCTATATGAAGCAATAGCTGTGTTACAAATGGATTGAAATGACTTGTGTTAAGGATGTTGTGGTCCTATAGAAATGGTACCTTGTTTGACAAATATTTTTCCAGACCTACCGAAACATCTTCATTTAATCAACAAATGTTCACTAAGTACCTCTTCTATGGCAGGCACTGCGGGAAAGGTAAAGATTCCCCTGTCCTAGAGGAGTGTGTTCCAGGGGGACAGATAGACACTTTCTTGAAAAAGTAAACAACAGTTTGTATGAGTAAAACATTTCCAATTACTCACTAAATCCTAGCCAGTCTACCTCTCAAATGTCTCTACAATCCATCTTCTTCTTTCCATTCCTGCCTCGACTATCCCGCCCTGCATTCAGGTGTTTTTCTCCTTCAATGTATTCTTTATACCAGTTCACAGTTACTTTTTAAAATTACAGATCTGACTATGTCAGTTCTATAGTTAAAACCTTTCGGTGGCCTCTCAGTGACTTCAAAGTAAAGGCCGAGGTCCTCAGCGTTTCTTTCAGACAAGGCACTGTGTGGCCTCATCCCTGCCTCTCCCCTGCTTAGTCTCATTGTCCATGTCTCCGCTTTCATGCTTCTCTTACCACCAGAATAGAACTTCCCGTCATTCCCTGAATGTGCCTTTCTGTTTCATGCATCTGCGCCTTTGCATATGCCGTCTTCTCAACCAGTAATACATTTTCCCCTGCTCTGAAAAATTCCTACTTATCCTTCAACACACAGCTCAGGCACCACCTCCTCTGTGAAATCTTCCCTGGACCCTTCTTTCTCTTCCCAGGCTGTACGAAGAGGATCACTTCCTTCTCTTTGCTTCATTGGAACTTGTACATCTTGTCAACCCATATGATTCTGTGGGTTGACTGGCCTCTCTGCTCTTCCTGGTGTTAATTGGGGTCACTCATGCAGCTATATTCAGCTGGGAGTTCAGCTGCGGTGCTTCAGATCCTCTCCATGTGTCCTCTTCTCTTTACCTGGTGTCTCATCCTCCAGGATGGCCTTGAGCATCCTTACAACACAGCTGCTGTCTTCCAAGAGAGAGTGCCAAGAGGACAAGCCCCAGTGTACAAATGCTTATCAAGCCTCTGCTTGAATCATGCTAGCTCATATTCCATTGGCCAAAGCATGTGACGTGTCTAATCCCAAAGTCAACCGGGAGAAGCTGCACAAGGGCATGCACACCAGGAGGCACGGTTCATAGGGAGTCATCAGGGTAACAGTCTATCATGTATGGTATTGTAATTTTGTTGCTTGTGCTTCCTGTTACATATGCTACATAAGAAGAAATGACCTTCTTAAGAAATTGGTCTACATCTTAATTACTCGTCTTTTATCCTTCATGTCTAGCAGTGTCAAACACATAGTACGTATTCAAGGAGGGCTTCATAAAAAAAAATTTTAACTAAAAAAAAAAAACTTTTGAGCTAGTTCTTAAAAGTTTCAAATCCATCAGTCAGTCAGAGAAAAGGAGGAAGGGTGCTCAGTGAAAGGAAAGAGCATGAAAAAATCATGGCAGTACAATGACTATGTTCTAGAACCTCTGAATAATTCACTGTGGCTGGAGTATAGGGGTTAAACCTGAGAGAGACAGGGGATAAAGTTGGAAACATAGGGTGGAGTCAGATTATAAAATATGTTACCATATATGACACTAAGGAGTCTGGACTTTGTCTTATTTGCTTGCTCAGTAGGGAGACTTGGAGGGTTTTTAAACAGGAAAAAAAATTCTAATTTATAGCCCTCTGAGGGCCAATATGATAGGTAGATTGGCAGAAAGCCAGAATGGAGGCAGGGAATGCATCTAGGAAGCTAATGCAGTAATCAGGAAAAAGCTGATTGAGGGCTTGAACCAAGAAAAGGTTCAAGATATATTTAAGAGACAGAGCCAACCAGGGCTTCCCTGGTGGCGCAGTGTTTGAGAGTCCGCCTGCCGATGCAGGGGACACGGGTTCGTGCCCTGGTCTGGGAGGATCCCACATGCCTCAGAGCGGCTGGGCCTGTGAGCCATGGCCGCTGAGCCTGCACTCCGCAACGGAAGAGGCCACGACAGTGCGAGAGGCCCGCGTACCACAAAAAAAAAAAAAAAAAAAAGAGAGAGAAAGAGCCAACCAAATTTGGTGACTGATTTAATGTTAAGTGTGTGAGAGAGGAAAGGACTGAGCAGGACATGGACTGTAACCTGAGTTTGCTGGGACACAGCTCCATTCTAAAGTAGGCAGGGTTCTCTCTGGTAGCAATCAAGTGGTTGCCTCCACAGCCTAGAACAAAGGACCAGAGGGAGGGGAAAATGTCAGAGATGGGGTCTAGAAAGTGTTGAGATCTGTGGAAGCTAAGGCTTCCTGCCGTACAGGAAAGCAGATCAGCCTCTACGCATTTCACATGTGCTCCATTAGTACCCGGTGGGATCAACCTGCCTGCTCCCACTCCCTGATTCTGTCCACAGTTTTTTTTTCTATCTGGTTGGTGCTTTAGAGAAAAGAGTAAGGTAGAAACTTAAGGAGAGTTAAGTGAGAGATGAGACAGGGCTGAGAACACTTTAACAATAAGCTTTAGGAGATTTTTTAAATTCTCTCTACCTTCAGAGACTTGATATTTATAGTCTTCTGCGAACAAGGGAAAAATTCTTTGGTATTTTATAGTAGAAGTGTATTTCTTGTAGGCAGCATGCACGTGAGTCCTGCTTTTTTATCCAATATGATAATCTGTGACCTCCAGTTGGGATGTTTAGACCATTTACATTTAATATGATTTTTATATGGTTAGGTTTAAGCCTATCATCTTGATATTTGTTTTCTATTTGTCACATCTATTCTTTATTCTCGAATTTGCTTTTTTTTCTGCCTTCTTTTAGTTCGTGTATTTTTTTATTTCATTTAATCCCCTTTGTTGGCTTATAGCTATAACTCTGTTTATTTTAGTCATTACTTTAGGGTTTATAGACTACATCTTTAACATCACAGTCTATCTTCAAGTTATATCATTTCATATATGGTATATGCACCTGACATAGTATACTTCTGTTTCTTCCTTCCTGTCCTTATTCTATTGTTGTCATACCTTTTACTTATACATTGTTATTATTTTTGTTTAAACTTTCAATTATCTTCTAAAGAGATTTAATTAGGAAAAAATGATATATTTGACTATATGGTTACCTTTTCCTGTGCTCTTCATACTTTTTGTAGATCCATATTATTTCCTTCTACCTAAAGGACTTCCTTTAATATTTCTTGCAGTGTGGGGCTGCTGGTAATGAATTTTTTCAGCTTTCTTATGCCTTTGTTTCACCTTCATTTTTTTTTTTTTTTTTTTTTGCGGTACTTTGGCCTCTCACTGTTGTGGCCTCTCCAGTTGCTGAGCAAAGGCTCCAGACACGCAGGCTCAGCGGCCATGGCTCACGGGCCCAGCCGCTCCGCGGCATGTGGGATCTTCCTGGACTGGGGCACGAACCCGTGTCCCCTGCATTGGCAGGCGGACTCTCAACCACTGCACCACCAGGGAAGCCCTCACCTTCATTTTTGAAAGATATTTTCATTGGACATAAACGTCTAGGTTGACTGTCTTTTCCAACATGCTTTAAACACATTGCACTACTTTCTTCTCTTGCATTGTTTCTGATAAGAAATCTGCTGTCAGATGGTTCCTCTAAACGTAATATGTCCTCTGTGTGTGTGTGTGTGTGTGTGTGTGTGTGTGTGTCCTTAAGATTTTCTCTATCTCTACTTTTGAGCACTTTGATCATGATGTGTCTTGGTATAGTTTTGGTCATGTTTCTTGTGCTTGGTGTTCATTGAGCTTCCTTGAGTGGATGCAGTTGAAGCAGTTTGGTGCTTTTGTGTCTTGCTTTCAATACTTGCTGGGTGGGACCAGGGCTGGGTTTAGTCTAGGGACAATTATTTCCCGCTATTAATGCAAGACCCTTCTGAGTTCTCTACCCAATGTCCCATGAACTATGAGTATGATTGGTGGGAACAGGTGCTATTCCTGACCCTGTGTATCCAAGTACTGTTCCCTCTAATCCTTTCAGGTGGTTCTTTCCCCAGCGTTGAGTAGCTTCCTCATAGTCATACACTGATCTGCCAGATTCTCAAAGGGAACATTCTCCAGGTCTCTAGAGTGCTCTCTCTCTCTGTAGCAACCTGTTTTCTGGTCATCTATTCTGAAAACTCTAGCAGCTTTGGTCTTCCTAGAGACTCTGCCTCCTCAACTCAGAGAGTTCCCTGGGCTCTGCCTGGGTCTCCCCTCCCTGCACTTCCACCTCTATCAAGGCCAAAATCTGAAACAAACTCACCTCATTTGTTCTCCATCTCTCAGGGATCCCTGTCCTTCATTGCCTGATGTCTAATAACTTTAAAACTATTGTTTTATATATTTTGTCCAGTGTTGTAACTATTTCAACCAGGAGGATAAACCCTGTTACTCCCTCTTGGCCAGAAACTGAAATATATATTACACTCGAAATATTTAGTATTTATTTACCTTTTTATCCCCAAATAGAAATAACTCTTTTTTGATTAAAAGCCCTTTCAGTGACTCATTAAAGAAAGTCAGATTAACATACAAAAAAAATTAAAGTTAATAGTAATCCCATCACCCCAAAATGAGTCACTAAACTATACATTCTGTGAGTCCGAGACCACACTATCCCATAGTTAGTGCTCAGTAAATGTTTGCCAATTGAAAGACTTTTCTCTATGTTGACAATAATTACCATTTCACCTTGCACTCTATTTGTTTATTCAATAGATATTTACTGAGGGTTTGGTTAGTAAATGTTTAAGCATTTCTGTCGTAATAGTTTTCAGTTAATTTGGGGCAAATCCATTTGTGCACATCCATTAAAAACATCAATTTGTGAACATTAATATAATTTGGATTGAAGTAGCCTCTCCTAATTAAGTGTACAGTTAGGAAATTTTCTTCATATATTACTTTTATTTAGAAAGACCTTTGAATGGATTGGAAGGCTCAGGAAAGTCTCTCTACCATCCTCCGAATCAAATCTACAAAATGAGCTGTTGAGATGAGTGTCTGTTACAGAGGACTTCTTTATTACTGATCTTTCCTTCTACACTACCTGTGGCCTTTATTAATATGCCCGTTGCCATTGAGGTTTCAACTTTTGCTGCTAAATTCTGAAATGGAAAATACAGTTCTCAGGGGGAGATAGCACCACATTATTGCTGACAGTGAGTTCTGCTGTGTAGTTAACCACCTGCCACTCTGCTGTGCAACTTAAGTTGTCTCGCAGGGGACAGGGGAGTCCTAGAGGAAACCAAGAGAAGCATTTCCCACTAGGTATTATAATGCATTTTATCATGCTTTATTCCCATTGTTCATCCCCTCACCTAACCTCCCCCCATGGCTTTGCAGGTGGTAAGTTTTTAATTTCTGTATAAGCACTAGGAACCACGGAGTCTGCACAAGATACCACACAGGTGCAGAATTTTAATCCCAGGGGTGTGGCAGAGGCTGTGACTGCCCTGCTGGGGATGTGGCTGGGCCATTGAAGCTTCCAGTGGCTGGGCAGGCCTGGGGGGCCCAGAGTACAAGGAGCCCAGAGTACAACGCAGTTCTGGTTGTTGCCATAACTGAGCGTTCACAAGTGAAGGGACCAACTGATCTGTACTGGAATTTGGTTGCTGCTTGGTTCACAAATGGGCTGGAGGTCAATCTTAGGAGATTCATTTAAGTATAAGAAAGAAGAAAATATAGGGTGGGCTTATGAGTGTGGTCAGAGCTTCGTAGCAGAGGAAACAAGGTACTTGAGAAATGGGAATTGGTGTGAGAGGTAGAGGGAGGAAGCTGAAAAGGGGTAGGTTTAGATAGGCTAATAAAGGGTAGTGATTAAACTGTCAGAAACTCAGGTTGGTGTGCTGAGGAGCCAAAGGATGGCAAGGCCAGAGAAGTCAGGCACATAAGCTGCAAGATTCACATTCAACAAACATTTATTGAGAACCTATTATGTATGAAATCTTTATTTCAGGTCTTAGTTTATCAACAGATGACTATGAGGTTGGTATTTTTTAAATTTTATTTTATTGAAGTATAGTTGATTTACAATGTGTTAATTTCTGCTGTATAACAAAGTGATTCAGTTATACTTGTGTATATATATTCTTTTTCATATTCTTTTCCATTATGTTTTATTACAGGATATTGAATATAGTTCCCTGTGCTATACAGTGGGAACTTGCTGTTTATCCGTCCTATATTTAATAGTTTGTGTCTGCTAATCCCAAACTCTCAGTCCTTCCCTCCCCCACCTCCCCTTCACCTTGGCAACCACAAGTCTTCCCTCTCTATCTGTGAGTCTGTTAATGTTTTGTAGATAAGTTCACTTCTGTCATATTTTAGATTCCACATGTAAGTAATACTGTATGCTATTTGTCTTTCTCTTTCTGACTTACTTCACTTAGTATGATAATATCTAGGTCCATTCATGTTGCTGCAAATGGCATTATTTCATTCTTTTTATGGCTGAGTAATATTCCATTGTATACATGTATCACATCTTCTTTATCCATTCATCTGTTGATGGACATTTAGGTTGCTTCCTAGGTTGGCTTTAGGTTGCATTTAGGTTGGCTATTGTAAATAGTGCTGCTATGAACACAGGGGTGCATGTACCTTTTCAAATTAGAGTTTTCTCTGGGTATATGACCTGGAGTGGGATTGCTGGATCATATGGCAACTCTTTAGTTTTTTGAGGAGCCTCCATGCTGTTTTCCATAGTGGCTACACCAATTTACATTCCCTGTGAGGTTGGTATTGATACCTGATCTCACTGTTAAGGAAACTAAGATCTGAGATATTAAGTGATAAAACCAGTTGAAACCCAGATCTGTCTGATTCCAAGTCCAGATCCCAAGTATTCTTCCCACTACTCCATACCAGAGTGGGATGCACGGGGTAACAGTGCTACCATTTTAGAAACTGACTCGGAGCCTTCCCTGAATGGACGGTTGCTCTATTGCAAACCCAACAAGAGTGTTATATTTTGCCTTCTTTAAAAATAAAAGTAATATATGCACATGGTAAAAGTATCAGTACTGAAGCAGTACTGAAAGGTGTAAAATGAACCTTTTTTCTCTCTACCATCATTTTCATTATTAGTTCCTTTCCAGTCCTACTCCCCAGAAGTCACAACTCCTAACAGTGTTTTTCAGTGCTTACTGTGTAGAGTATTTTTGTGATCCACAGTGACATTTAACACAGCAGATGGTCAGGAGATTCAAAACCATGTCATGTGAGGAACAACTGAAGGAACTAGAAAGGTTTACTCTACAGAAGAGACTGTGGGGCAGAAGTGCTGTCTTCAGATATCAAGAGGACAGTCATGTGGGGGAGAACTAATCCTGTTCCCGTGGCCCCAGAGGTCACAGTTGGAACCCATTGCATAGACACTATGGGAGAGGCAGCTTTTAGCTCTGCAAAAGAGAGAACACAGAGCCATCTCAATGAGGGTAAAAAGTACCTCCTGCAGGAAGTATTCAAACAGAGGCTACATGACCACTTAGCAAGGACATGATAATAGTAACAGGAGCATCAAGGGGAGGTTTTCAAACTCCGGGTCATGAGAGTGGGTGTTAAAATCAATTTAGAGGAACATTTTTAAAGAAATAGAATAAAGTGAAAAATCTCAGAATACAGCACATGTAAGGTTGTAAGTATTGTTACAGAAACTTTTTTCCCCTAGGTGTGTGTTACCTGTATACCAGGTTGCAATGTAAAACGTATTTCTTACTGCAAGTCATGGTCAAAAAAATTTGAAAGCTACTCCACTGGGTGGACACCAAGACCCCTTCAGGCACTCACTGTGTGAAAGGGGTCTGGACTGGAGTCTGCAGACCCGGGTGCCCCCTCAGCCCCATAGTGGCAACTCATCATCCTTCTCTGAACTTTTCTTCATTTGTGCAATGATGGTCAAAGCCATTTAGAACTTTAGATAGAGTGGTCAACATCTAAAGGCCTTTCCAATTCTAGAATTGTCTATGCTAAGAACATTCATTTATTCAATAGATATTGCTTGAGCAGTGCCTTCTATGTGCCAGGCACTGTTCTAGATGTGGGGATACAGAAGTGAACAAAGCAGGCCCAAAACAAGCTCCTGACCCTCATGGAGCTTACGTTCTAGCAAGGATACCAAGGTAAGTAAGGGAATCATGGTGACTGTTAGACAGCATTTTGTACCAAGTGCTTACAAAGAAAAAATAAGCAGAGAGGAGGGATATGAAATATTGGAGAGAGGGTTGAAATTTTAGATGGAGTGGTCAAGGAACCCTCCTCCAGAAGGTGATTTCTGAGTAAAGACCTGGTGGAAACGAGGGCATTAGCCATACGGATTCCTGGGGTCCCCAGGAGGAAGAAACAGCAAACGTAAAAGGGTGGGAACGTGCCTGGCATGTTCCTTGAACAGCAGGGAGGCCAGTGTCAGTGTGATTAGAAGAGAGTGAAAAAAAGTTGTTGAAGATGAAGTCGGAGAGGGAGCAGGGGGCCCAGCACAGAGTTCTTTAGAGCGGCCTCCATTCCTTTGGTAGGCTGCAGATGGTGACACCTATCTTTGCCCAGTTGTGAGGGTCGGGGAAGATGGGAATGTGTTCTCAAAACTATGAGATCCTCTAGAAATAGGATGTTATTACCACTTTGTGGATGAAGGTAAATGGAGCAAGTCAGTGACCATGAGAGAATGCCAGCTCTTTCCCTAAGGCACACCCAGCCCACCCTTTGGAGGGTGCGGACCTCTCCATAGTGGTTGTGCTGTTAAAAGTCTAAGAGTTTCTTTGCTTTTGATTTAGAAATTCCATCACCCAAAGTTAAGTAGTCTTCATCGGGAGAACTTCATCTGGAATCTGAAAAATGTTCCTCTTTTGGAGAAATACCTGTATGCCTTGGGCCAGAATCGGAATCGAGAGATTGTCGAACAGGTTGTTCAGCTGTTCAAGGATGAAGTAATGACCAAATTAAGTCAGTTTCGAGAATGTGAGTATCCCCCCATTCAAATCAGTATTTTTCTTGATTTTTAAATTGTCAAATTTCAAACCATCAGCAAAGTATGGAGGTACAACTTAGCTTTATCAAATCTTAAAACTTTGTCAGATTTGCTCCTGTTGCTTTTAAAGAATAATACTTTCACTTCCCTTAAAATTGCTACATTTGAAGGCCCCTCTAATCCCTTAAAATTGCTACATTTGAAGCCCCCTCTAAACTTTACATGATTCTACCTCTCCCCTCCCTACTAAATTTGCATATGTTTTAATATTACTACATATGTATATATTCATAAATTACCTACAGTAGTATTTTGCATGCTTTCAAACTTTAGATAAATGGCATCACACTGTATATTATCATTCTACAACTTGCTTTTTTATTCAACATTGTTTTTCAGATTGATCCATTTAATATGTGTAGTTCTAGTTCATTTAGTTGGTTAGCTTTAACTGCTGAATAATATTCCATAGTGTGTGTGTGTGTATGTGTGTGTGTGTTCCATAATTTATTTTAATGTAATTTTTTTGGGTCTATCCTCTTGTTAATGGAATTTTAGTTGGTTCCTTTTTCTTTTTCTGTATAAATGATGCTGCAATGAGCAATCTAGGGCATATCTCCTTATGCACATGCACAACAATTTCTTTAGGGTGTAACAAACCTTCTGACACAGACTGAAGTACTGGTCAAAGGGCAAGGAACTGAGGGGGCATTTCTAGTAAAGCCGAGGATAGGCTTTGAACATCCTTTTTGTCCTCTGCTTTCTGTAATAGTCAGCTCAGGCTGCCATTAAAAAAACACAAATGACTGGGTGGCTTAAACAACAGAAATGTGTTTCTCATAGCTCTGGAGACTAGATGTCTGAGATCAGGGTGCCAGCATGGTCAGGTTCTAGTAAGGACTCTCTTCTCTCTGTGTCCTCCTCATATGGTGGAGAGAGAGCCAGCAAGCTCTCCAGTATCTCTTCTCATGAAGACACTAATCCCATCATGAAGGCCCCACACTCAGGATCTCCCCTAAACCTAATTACTTCCCAAAGGCCTCATCTCCAAATACCATTGCACTGAGGGTTAGGGCTTCAACATAGATTTGCAGGGAACTCGGGGTAGGGGGGTGAGTGGGCACAGTTCAGTCCAATGGCACTTACTTTGTGTAAACACAATGTGGTAAAAAAAAAAAAAAAGGAGTTGATTTTTTTCCCCCTCAAACCTGTTTCTCCCTCCCAGTCATCTTCATTCCGTTAAAATAGTATCCACCATTCGCTTAGTTAATCTGACCAAAAACCTACAAGTCATCAGCTTGACTTTGTTCTTTCTCCCACACTTCACATCCAGTCAAATTCTATCAGTTCTAACTTCAAAGAATACCCTACTTCTAACCCTGTTCCCCACATTTACTACCACCACTTGGTCCAAAATACCATCATTTCTCAAATGGATTATTGCTGTAGCCTCCTAACTGGTCTCCCTGTCCCGTCTCCCTGCAGTATATATTCACTTGTGTCTTACCTTTTTTTTTTTTTCTTAATAGTACTTCTGTAAGATTATCCATGTTGTTGCATGTGGCTATAGCTTATTTTTAAATTTTATTACTGTAGAGTGTGTGATTCATAAATATACCACACGTTAGCTATTCTACTTTTCAAAGATATTTGAGTTCTTTCCAGTTTGGGTCTGTTAAGAACAGTGCTCTGTGAATATTCTTGTGTCTCTTGCTATACATGTTCATGAGTTCTTTGAGTATATGTCTTCATGAGCTCAGGGGTAGGATTGCTGAATCATAGTTCATGTCCTTTTTCAACTTCAGAGATAATGCCAAACAAGGTGGCATTATTAATGCCAAGGTGGTTGTATGACTTTGTACCACTACTAGCAGAGAATAAAATTTATATTCCTCTACAACCTTGGCACTATCAGACTTTAATTTTTGCAAATCTGATGTGTGTGTAATGGTTGCTTATTGTGGTTTTAATATACATTTCCCAATTATTGGCCATTTGGATATATTCTTTTGTGAAGTGCCTATTCAAGTCTTTTGCCTGTTTTTCTATTGGGATTTTTTTCTCATTGATTTTAGAAGTTCAAAATATTTTCTGGATACAAGCCCCTGGTTGGTTATATGTGTTACAGATATTTTGTTCCATTCTGTGGCTTGTCTTTTCACTCTCTTCATGATATGCTTTGATGAATAATCCTTAATTTATTGGTTGAAAATATATCAATCTTTTACCTCATGGTTAGTGTTTTCTGAAAGAAATTTTCCCTACCTGTGGTCATGAGATATTACCCTATATTATCTTCCTAAAGTTTTAGTTTTTTGCTTTCATAATAGGCCTATAATCCATCTGGAATTTATTTTTATATATGGTGTGAATTTTTCTTATGGCTGATAAATTTTCTCACCAACATTTATTGAAAAGCCATGTTTTTCCTTTTGTTTTCCAGTACTACCTCTGTTGTAAATCAAATATGTCTTTGGACTCTATTTTACTCTATTGGTCTATTTGTCAGTCTCTGCACCCATACCACACTGTGTATCAGCTAGGCTAGGTCATGCTGCAGTAACAAATAACCCCCAAATTCTTGTGGACTATAATAACAAAGGTTTATCACTTCCAACTCAAGCTGCAGGTCTATCATGGATTCACTAGGGCTCTGTGTTTTCTCACTTTGGGATTTAGACTGATGGAACTTTCATCAACTGGAATGTTGCTATGGGGAAAGAAAATGTAGTAAATTGTACGCTGGATCTTAAAGCTTCTGCCCTGAAGTGATGTCATTTCTGTTCATATGTAAGTGGCCAAAAAAAGCCGCACGGCCGCATACAACTTTTGGGGAAGCAGGGAATTGCAACCCAGCATGTTCCTAGAAGGAAGATAACTGGAATATTTTTGAGCATACCTAAAGATTACCATAGTATCTTAATTTCTTTAACTTTTTAAGTCTTCATATCTGGTAGAACATGTCCTCCCACCTTCTTGTTCTTCTATAAGAGGGTCTTGAATATTTTTGGTCCTTTACATTTCCATATCAATTTTGGAATCAGCGTGTCATGTTTAAAGACAAATTTTGTTGAGATTTTGGCTAGATTTTGGCTAGAATTGAATCTGTATACACATTTGGAGAAAATGGGTATATATATTTATATTATAAGATTGAGTAAGATAATCCATGAACATTGGTCTACCTCTCCATTGATATAGATCAATAAAAGATATATATGATGAAATTTTTGATTGTCCTTTTACTGTTGACTTCTACTGTAATTGCATTATGGTCAGAGAACGTATTTTGTATCAGTGCTTTCGAGTAGAATTTTCTTCAATGATGGAAATGTTCTGTATTTGTGATGTCTAACACACTAGCTTTTGTGTGGCTACTGAGCACTTGAATGACTGGTGCAACTAAGGAATTGGATTTTTTATTTTATTTAATCTTAATGAATTTAAATGGTAACTTGTGGCAAGTGGCTACTATGTGGGACAGAGCAGCTCTATATGATTTTAGTACTCTGAAATTTGTTAAGACTTACTTTATAATGAAGCATTTGGTAATGTTTAAAAAATGGTCCCTGTGTGCTAAAAAGAATGTATTTAGTAGGTGCTGGGTACAGAGTTATACATATGTCCAGTAGGTCAAATTTGTTAATCATGTTGTTTAAGTTTTCTATACTATTGAGTTATCTTTTTGTCTGCTTGTTCTAATAATTATTAAGAAAAGTATATATAAAATCTCCCAGTCTGATTGTGGATTGTCTATTTTTATTTGTATTTCTGTCAAATTTTGCTTTATATATTTCAAGGCAACATGCATATAAAATTTGAATTGTTGTCTTACTAGGAAATTGTATCTTTTATCAACATAAAGTATCCTTCTTTATCTCTGCCATTGTTTTCTGCCTTAATGTCTACTCCATCTGACATTATATAGCTATCCCGTCATATTTTTGTTCTCTTGATTTTTTCTCTTTTCCATTTTTTCTTTTCCTTTTTGCCCTTCTTTTGAGTGAATTGTTTTTGTGCTTATTATTTTTGTCTTTTTTTTCTCTCTCTCCCACACTTTGAAAATTATATACTCTCTATTCTTTGAATGATTACCTTAGGAATTCTAACATTTGACTTTAACTTATCAAAGTCTGATATTATTCAAGACAATACAAGGACCTTAAAATACTTTCATTCCATTTATCTCTTTCCTGACCCATATGCTGCTGTTTTAGTAAACTTTAATTCTATATTTTTACCACAAAAGACATTATTATTTTTGTTTTAGAGTCTAGTTTATTTAGATTTACTTATATATTCCCTTTTTATCTTCCAGCACCCCAAACCTTCTGTCTGGAGTTATTTTATTCCTGCCTGAAATACAACCTTCTGAATTTCCTTTAATGCAGTTATCTAATGGTGAACTCTCTCTGATTTTGTCTGAAAATGTTTTTTATTTTGTCTTCATCCCTGAGGAGATTTTCACAGCCCATAGAACTTTAGATTTCATGGGTTTAGAATTTTAGAATTCCACTGTCTTCTAGCTTCCATTGCTGCTAAGAGGCCAGCTGTCAGTCTGTTGCTTTTGTCTTTTTCTCCTTTGGGATGCTTTTCAGATGTTTTCTTTAAATATTTTTTTTTCTTGATCTACTCAGGTTTCTCAAATCTGTGTGTGTACATGGTCTTTCACCATTTATGGAGAATTCTTGCCTCTGCACCTTTCTCTCTTTCTTCTCCTTTTGAGACTCCAATTAAGCTCATGTTAGACCTTCTCACTGAATCCTCTGTGTATATTACCTTCTCGCGTGTGCGCATGCACGCGTGTGTGTGTGTGTTAATCTTTTTCTCTGCCCGTGCTGCATTTTCAACAATTTTCTAGTTTATCGATTCTCTCTTTAGCTATGTCTAATCTCTTAAACCCAACCATTGTGTTTTTAACTTTTTCATTGTATTTTTCAGTGTTAGAAGTTCTTCTTGATTATTTTTCTAGAGTAACTGCCTTGTGGCCAGAGAACATACTCTATATCAGCACACAGGGAAATAAGGTATCATGAGCAAGAACAAGAAACTGACTATAGACACTGAACCAAAGACTTCAGTAACTCGAATGATCAGGCACAGAATATAGTCACACAGCAGCCTGGTTTGGCATTTGGTTTTAAGGCTATATTTTTGTCCTTCTGCCTCCTTGGACCTGCAGTAGTCTAAACAGTGGGTTGTAGCAGATTTTGTCATCCTTTTAAGAGTTGGGAAACCCTCATCACTGCCTTCAGCTTCATGTGGTGAGTCTGTTTCCCAACCAGCAGGTAGCATTTTAAGTTCCTTCTCCCAAAGGGGGAAAGCACACTGCTGATCTGGAACACAATAGACAAGCCTGTGGCTTTATTCCTGCTCACTGCACTGCTTGTGCTTGGCATTTCTATTCTGTTTTTAGTGTATAAATCTATCTTGGTTTTGAGGCTGGCTGTATATTTATTGTTTTCTCTTTTTACTTTTATCATTGCTATGTATATTGGGGTTATCAAAGAATGAATTCACTCTGCCAACTGGATCAGAACTCTTTCTTTTCTTTCGTTAATTCTCAAATTCAACAACTTTTGTCATTTTATTCCAAGCATTGAGTAGCTGTATCATTTCTTAATAGGCCATTGGACATGTGAAGAGAAGCAACAAAATGAGAGAGGTTCTTGCATATACAGATTGCATTAGTGAAGTAACATTTCATTGATTCTAAAATGCCATTTGACTGTACAAGATATCCAATTACTTTATGAACCTCTAGGAAGAAAAAATATTGCCAGTGAAACTATGACATGGCATCAATTGTATGATGAACCCCAAAATCAGAAGCATGTAGTTTACAGTAATATTCATTGCTTTTACAGGCCACCAACTGTGCCATATCACTTAACATGAATTACACAATACTAACTCATATAGAAGAAATCATTATATTCTATATTGATTCTATATTCTAAATTATATTTAGAAGCTAATATATTCTATATATATTCTATATTCTAAATTATATTTAGAAGCTAATATTGTGGACTTTATATCACGTACTTATTATAACTGCTTCAGTAGGCGTGGACATCCCCATCTCCTCCTAATCCTCACTCAGAGGTTTATTTATTTATTTAATAAATTTATTTATTTTTGGCTGCGTTGGGTATTCGTTGCTGCACACGGGCTTTCTCTAGTTGCAGCGAGCAGGGGCTACTCATCGTTGCAGTGTGTGGGCTTCTCATTGCGGTGGCTTCTCTTGTTGTGGAGCACGAGCTCTAGGCGTGCAGGCTTCAGTAGTTGTGGCTCGCGAGCTCTAGAGCACAGGCTCAGTAGTTGTGGCACACGGACTTAGTTGCTACGTGGCATGTGGGATCTTCCTGGACCAGGGCTCGAACCTGTGTCCCCTGCATTGGCAGGCGGATTCTTAACCACTGTACCACCAGGGAAGTCCCCTCACTCAGTGGTTTAAATCAGTGCTTCTCAAACTATCCATGGTAAAAGTTTGGGGTTTTCTCCCAACCCACTGCAGCCTGATACATGGCCCTACTATTCAAGATTAGTTCACGGCTCACACCACATATGACTTACCATGCACATTTGACAACACCCAAACTGGCCTATACTGTTAATGAGATAAGGCCCCTGTCATACTCTTTGATGAAAAACCACTATGAAATTATCTAAACAGTCTCAATTTCTGTTTTTATTTGATGCAGACTAATAACAGTTTGTGGGCCAGCACTAGCCACAGGCCCCCCACTTTGAGTGGTACTGTCTTAAAATAACACCACCTATTCCAGTAATCAAAAGACTGGGGACATTCGGAATTACCTTGTCATCAGAAATTTCTTTTAGAAATCCTAGGTTAAAATAAAGGCATATCTGGTTCATTCTAGGACTTTTTGCTTCTTATAATAATATGAATACGCACACACACGTAGGGGTGTGTGTGTGTGTGTATACAGTTCTTTTCCCTTTACTTGGCTCATAGCCAAAATCAGGTGTTCACAATGACTACAGTCTCCATCTTCTGGCTTTGTATTGATCAGAAGCAAAAGCAAAAACAACCACCAAAATTAACTGCTTTTATCCTTTTCAGAGGAAATTATTTTATTTCAAGAAAAAGAGGGATTAGCTCTTTATCTCTGACTGCTTATCAAATTATCTGAATGTCCATACCTGAGGAAGAGAAATGGAAAGAGAATGAACTAGGGTATTGAACAACTGTTTTTACTTGGCTTGATTTTTCTCCTTTCAGGTATCAATCATGGAGATCTTAATGACCATAACATTTTAATAGAGTCCAGCAAGTCAGCCTTTGGAGATGCTGTATATCAAGTGTCTGGGATTCTAGATTTTGATGACATGAGCTATGGCTACTATGTGTTTGAAGTGGCAATCACCATCATGTACATGATGATTGAAAGCAAGACTCCTATACAAGTAGGAGGTCATGTCCTTGCAGGGTTTGAAAGTGTAGTCCCACTGACACCTGTGGAGAGGGGTGCTTTGTTTCTACTTGTTTGCAGTCGTTTTTGTCAGTCACTTGTCTTAGCTGCATACTCTTGCCAGCTATACCCAGAGAACAAAGAGTATCTCATGATTACTGCAAAAACTGGGTGGAAGCACTTACAGCAAATGTTTGACATGGGCCAGAAAGCTGTAGAAGAAATCTGGTTTGAAACTGCCAAGTCCTATGAATCTGGGATCTCCATGTGACCAGATAAAAATGCACACTAACTTGGGTAATTAAAAACCAATAGGACCAAACCTAATTCCATAAAGGGTTTCCCTGCATAATTAAAGATGAATTGATGAAACATTGCAATGCACATGAAACCACTAAGGTCTTCTAGCAATTTCATGACCATTTTTTAAACCTAAGAAAGTACTACATGAACAAGCATGTCTTTCTATGGGTCTCACTTGCCTTGTGTATCAAACATGTAGAGTGATATTCTGAATCGGATAATCTCTCAAGGTCTGCTGCAGCCCTGAGATCAGTGATTTTTTTAAACTTTGAAAGGAATATATATGTATAGACATATTCACATATTTTAAATAAGTGGATGTAACACACAGACCTAGTTAACATATCACCAATTCTATGAAGGCTTCTCCCAACTCTTTGTTGTCCAGAATCCCATTGTACCCTGTCTTCTGTATGGCACATCACTTGGTATCATGGATGATGGCTGTGTAGTCATCTAGCCTAAGAGCTATTTGAGGTCAGAAACTATGTAAAACTTTTTTTGTCTTTCATCCCTTTTTACACCTGGTATAGTGCCTTTCCCATGGTCTTTAAAATATTTACAAAATTAAAGTATCCTAGAAGAAAGGCTGGAGAAAATAAGGCACACATAGTGCCTTAGGAGGAAACACAGATGGTATTCATAAGAGAAAGCTTTAACTTGTTTGAGAGAGCAATTGAAACTGTAACTCCAGAGATAGATGCCAGAACTCACTGGAACTGCAAGTAAGCAAATAACACACCCAGGCAAGGCCACTAACTCCTGAAGTACCGAAATAGTTTTCATATCGATACTAAGAAAGACCCTAAGCAGATATTTTAAAATTCTCTACAATTTATGTTTCTTTTCATAGGAATATGTAATATTGAAGAACATAGCTCACATGTACTACTTGACTTTAATCATACCACTGTATTTCCTTCACTGATTTCTCTTCATGTCCCCCTTAGTATGATATAGTAAATAGCTGTTTACTTCTTGTCATTTTAACCCTCCATTCTCTAGAGATGACTCAAGTCTAGAACCCTGTCCATTCAAACACCTTCTCAGTAGTTATCTCTTTCCATATACATGAGAACACATTGATTCTATATCTCTCCATCTAATGACCTACCTATAGAGCTATCTATACTCCCCAAACTAGGTCTCTCTCTGAATTTTCTTGTATCACTCTTGTATCATTCTTATATTCACCTTTAACTTCTCTGTACCTTAATTTCCTTATCTGTAAAGGTGAAGTAGTACCTATCTTATAGTGCCTGTAGTACCTCATAGAGTTCTTAGAAATTAATGCAAAGTTCTTAGCACAGGGCTTGGCACATAGAAAAGACTTAATAAATACTTACTAAATGAATGAACCAGGTTACCCAAACTCAAAATATTGGAGAAGTTTTCTTTTTGCCTCTCTCATATTCAATCAGTGATCTGATTCTTAGGAATCAGAATTTTAGATCAGTAAATGATGATCAAATCCCTGTCCTTCCTGCCTTACTGTTTAACAATAAATAATAAAAACAAATATTTATTGAGTACTAAGTATTTAAAAGAAAACTCTACTCTCACAACACTTCTGACGCTAAACATGTGGAGTTTTCCTTCGCATTAAGCAATCCTGACACCAACTGTTTGGAGCTAGAGCAGACCCCCAGGTTAAGGGCTCAGTCCCACAAAACTGCCTCCACTTCAGATGCCAGCCTCAAGTCCTAGGTTGTACTTCTGACCAACTGGCTGTAAGTTGGGGGTTCCCATGACCCCCTCCTCAGCTTCTATAATTTGCTAGTACAGCCCAAAGAACTCGGGGAAATGCTTACTTATGTTTATTAGTTTATTTTAGGGGTATAATAATAAATGGACAGAGGAAGAAATACATAAGGTGAGATCCGGAAGGATCCTAAGCACAGAAGCTTCTGTCTCTGTGGAGTTGGGGGTGCACCATGCTCCCGGCATGTAGATCTGCTCACCAAGCCAGAAGCTCTTGAACCTCTTTGGTAGGGCTTTTATGTTGGCTTTGGTTGATCAGATCATTGACCACTGGTTGATCAAATCATCTCCCCTCCCCAGAAGGTGGGGGGTGAAGCTGAAAGTTCCAGCCCTCTAGTCACTTGGTTGGTTCCTCTAATAATCAGCCCCCATCCTCCAAGACTCACTTCATTAGCATAAATTCATGTGTAGCTGAAAGGGCCTTCTTATGAATAAAAAAGAAGCTCCTCTCTCCCCCACCACTCAGGAAATGACAAGAGTTTTAGAAGCTTTGTGCCAGAACCTGGGACAAAGACCAAACATATATTTCATATTATATCACAGGACTTCACATGCATTGTCTCATTTAATCTCCACAAAAAAAACCGTGAGAAAAGTATTGTTATGATTTTTTAATAGATCTTTATTGGAGTATAATTGCTTCACAATACTGTTAGTTTCTGTTGTACACCAAAGTGAATCAACCATATGCATACATGTGTCCCCATATCCCCTCCCTCTTGAGCCTCCCTATCCCACCCCTCTAGGTCATCACAAAGCGCTGAGCTGATCTCCCTGTGCTATGCTGCTGCTTCCCACTAGCTAACTATTTTACATTCGGTAGTGCATATATGGGACTTAAGTAAACTTAAAAGCTTTTGCACAGCAAAGGAAACCATAAACAAGCCAAAAAGACAACCCTCAGAATGGGAGAAAATATTTGCGAGTGAAACAACAGACAAAGGATTAATCTCCAAAATATACAAACAGCTCACGGAGCTCAATATAAAAAAAAAAAAAACAATCCAATTAAAAAATGGGCGGAAGGCCTAAATAGACATTTCACCAAGGAAGACATACAGATGGCCAAGAGGCACATGAAAAGATGCTCAACATCACTAATTATTAGAGAAATGCAAATCAAAACTACAATGAGTTATCACCTCACGCCAGTCAGAATGACCATCATCAAAAAATCTAGAAACAATAAATGCTGGAAAGGGTGTGGTGAAAAGGGATCCCTCCTGCACTGTTGGTGGGAATGTAAATAGTACTGTTGTGATTAATCCCCATTTTCAGATGAGGAAATAGATGCTTTAAAAGTTAAAGCAATTTGCTCCAAGAGAGCCAGGGACCCATACCACTTTCTCCTCTCCTCCTTTCTCCCCTCCCCTCCTCTCCTCTCTATGGGCTCACATACACACCTGTGTTAGGAGGATCAAATGAGATCATTCACAGGAAAGCACTTATGCTTCTCAAATTTAAGGGGTTGTGATTTTTATCTGCCTTGACCATTCAGGAAACTGGGGACTAGAAAAATGAACTAAAACTTGCATTTCACTCCCAGACCAATGTTCATTTTCTTATACCATGAAACTCTACAGATTTCCTGCTTGCTTGCTCCTTCTGCTAACATGGATTCTCTTCCACTGAATTATCTTAATGCAAATATTGCTGACCAACTCTTCAGATATTTAAATACGGGCTGCCTTGCATTGCTATTTTACTATTTGGTGTTTGCCCTAGCTTATCTCCAATCAATCAGGTCAATGTAGTTTATAAACTCTTTGGTGGCATACATTGAATAATATTTATTTCATTATCTTCAGAACCTAGCTTGGTGCCAGGCCCCTAGCACAGCCTTAATAGAGAACCGTCTGATGAACTGTTAGAATGAACGCACGTCTACAAGTGCTGGTCTTTGGTTCTTTCCACCAATGAGGAGGAAAACCAGTTCTAGATTTGGGAATCAATACCATACCTCCAGCAAAGACTCTACTCTTGCAAGTATCTTTTTCTGTCTGGGCTTTTATCCCTCTAGACTGCAACAGAACTTTACTTTCTGGTGTTATTATCCTTAATCTCTCCACCTTACAGCCTTCATATTAGGGCCAGATAAAAACTCTCATTACAATATATTGCTGTGTGACAATTTAACCAAAAACTTAGTAGATTGAAAGCTCAATTTTTTATATCTTATGGATTCTTCAGGTCACGAATTCAGACAGGCCCTGGGACAGCTTGTCTCTGCTCCACAATGCCTGGGGCCTCAGTGGGGAAGACCTCAATGCTGGGGGAGATTCAATGATGGGGGACTAAGATCATCTAGAGGAATCCTCACTCACAAATCTGGCCAGTCATGCTGGAACCTCAGCCGGGCTGTTGGTGGAATCTCTCTCCATTTGGTCTCTGCTCGTTCATGGCATGGTGCCAGGGTTCCAAGAAACACCTTCCCAAGAGAACAAGACAGAAATTTATTTTTTATGACCTGCATTTGGAAGTCATATGATGTTACTTCCGTTGCAGTCACAGGCCCACCCAGATTCAGGGGAAAGGGACACAAAACCTCTCAATGGGAAGCATCCATGCCACATTGTAGGAGGAACATGTGGGATGGGAGATCATGAGGCTTCATCATCCTAAAACATCACTTTAATCCTCTTTTCCCACTACCTACTACTACAAATTCTGGCATTGAAGGCATTCTACAGTTTGGCCTAAAATGCCTTTCCTCTTTTCCTCCCTTTATTGACGTCTCTTCACTCTGACCAGACTGAGCTACTCTGTCACCCAAACTTGTTAAACTCATTTTTACTTCTGCTCTTTTATCTCAACTGATCCCTCTTCTTTTGACCTAATAAATTCTACCTCTCATTTAAAACTCTTAATGCTTAATTCGTCAGAATGAACTAAGGTGGCAGGAATCCTCAGAGAGATTACATAAGTTACACTGCCACCTAAGGATGCTTTCAGAACACCACCTGTCTGGCTGTGGCCCTTACCATTTTGCCTTGGCTCACCTCCCTATGTGCCTGGGAAGCAGAAATGAAAGGAGAGACCTCAAACCACAACTCGTTCCCAGGTTACCTCCTTTTCAAAGCCCAGATCCGTCAATAATAAGTTTTTGCCCAACATGAAGAGGACAAAGTCCCTACCCTGTGGACCTCTTCTTCGAGGAGACTATGAGCAAATGACTACACATTAATTCAGACCTAGTCAAGCGTCTAGCTCGGAGAAACTTAAAACATGAATAGTAGATAGTTTACACAGAGACTGAAGCCAGATGAAAAAAAGAGTGGAAAGGAGAGATGGATAATGAACACATAAATAAACATGACAATTTCTGTATAAAAGATAACGTGTGTGTACGGTGATGGTAGGGTATTGCTTTAACTAGGTTGGTCAGGGGAATCCTTTCTAACGAGGTGAAAAGACAAGAGGAGAAGACTAGGGTGAAAGTTCTCCCAAAGGTGTAAACCCCCTCATAATATGCTTTATATGCCCCAAAATGCATGTATCAGCAATAAAAGTGGAAGACAGATTCAAGAAGGGAGATGGTGAGGAAAGGCAGAGTGAAGGGTAACGTCTGACGTGCTTGGGTCCGTTTTGAGAACAGGGCAGGAAAGGCAAGCAATTAACAGGCGGTCCCACACCAGTGCTCTCCTGGGCCAATGACTTAGTGCTGAATAGAAATCGAAAGTGAAAATAAAGCGCAAACAGTGGAAAAGGGACATTAGCTATAATTCCACTTCCTCCTTGGCCAGGGCCTTCCTGCCCCGCTGCCCGTGTTCTAGTGCCCCCTCATCGTGCTGAGGGTCCCTGCCAGTGCCTCCGAACCTCAACTCCGCGGCTCCCACGAGGACACCCGGCGCTCGCTCCGCCCCCCAGAAGGAGTTCCGCGTCCTCGGCTGCCCCGCCCCCGCCGGTGGCTCTGCGCACGCGCGGGGGCCATATTAGCAGCGGATACTCTGGCGGTGGTGGTGTGTTTTCTCTCGCAGAGAAAGAGCTCCGTGTAGGCTCTTCAGCGTCTCCCCTCGGTGAGCCTTTGCCCCCTGCGCACTCGCGGAAGCTTGGCCGCTCTCTCCGCGGGCGGGGATCCTGAGCGTTGCGGCAGAGCTGGTCCCGGCCTGCAGCGGCCGCCGAGAAACCGTGGACACGATGACTCTGCACCGGCTCCTTGGTGATGGACCGGCCGCGGGACTGGCTCCGGACGGCCGCCGTCGGGCTTCTTTGCGCTGAGCAGGCACCACGGGGCTGGGGACGCTCGGGCGGCGGGGCGGGCGCGGGGCCGGTGGGCAGGACAGAGTTGTAGGGCTGCCTCCGTCACTGTTAAGAGTCCGTAGTGAAAGTGAACCTGCGGGAAAGGAGGTGCAGGTGAACTCGCCTCGGGCCGTTGTCCTGCGTCTGGCGTGGAGATGAGAAAGTTGTGTTCTCTCGCGAATCAGAAGCCCCGGCGGTCTCCTCTCTGTGATCTCCTGGCGCTCTGCTCAGGGCCAGCCTTACCTTTCACCTGCGTGTTGCAGGAGCCGCATAGCTGGTTACCCTGCCCCACTCTTCGCCAGCCAGAGCGATCTTTCTAAAATGCCGGTCAGCTCCTGTGGCTCTTTGGCCCAGCATCGTTCTTTGGAGCCCCATTGCATAAGAGATAGCATTCATAGTTTTTACCTGGGCACGCGGGCCTTCGGGACCCGCTTATCTTTAAGGATATCTTTATCAGATATATCTTTATCAGATAAGCGGGACCCGCTTATCTGATCCCTGCTTATCTTTACATTTTTAATTACCGATATTCTAGAATTTGGGAAAATTGGCTCTGGAGGCCGAAGTTTGGCTTTTCCACCAAATCACGCTGAGCCCCAGTGTTGTCTTTTGCAGTAATAGTAAAGATGCCAAAGATTACCATCCCGCTCCTCCCTTTCATAGTTCAGGACCCCGTATCATTCTCTGGAGAAAGCCTAAGCCTCTTAGCTTGGCATTCAAAACTCTACATGGTCTGGATGCTTGCTTAGTTCTTTAGTTTTTTCATATCTTTTTTAACTTCAGCAATTTCTCTCGCCCATTAAGCTATCCTGCCTCAGTGCCTTTTGCCCAAGCTTTCTCCTCTGCCTGGAATGCCTTTCCCTTCTTTCTTCCCCTGTTCTTCCTCTTAGACCTAAATGTTCTCAGCCTTATTTCTGCCTCTCCCATCTCTAATTTGGGCTCATTTTCTGTATGTGTTTCGCAAAAAATACTTTCTTGATTTTCTCCAACCCTCTTCCCACTCTACCTTTAGTGCCTCTGTTACCATATTGCTTTATAAGTGTCCTTCTGTGTCTTCTCCCTCACCTGGCCACCAGACTGTACGCTCTTTAGGAAAGAGATTGCTCTTACCCATGCTGGCATTCCAGCATTTGGCATAGTGCCTGGTGCACCGTAAATGTTGGCTGAATGAAGAGAGTGAAGAAAACATTTTTTTTCAAGTCAAGAAATGCTTTTTAAATTGTAAGTTTCATTTTAATAATTATCCTGTTTTCTTTTTACAGGAATTATCATAAAGTTCAGAAGACATGGTGAGTTAATACACATGCCAGTTAGCTGTTGCCTGATAAATTGTATTGCTTGTACTCAGCTTACAGACTTGCATGAGAAAATTGAAATGGAATGATGCCTTACCAGTTTCCTCCCACTCTCTGAATTTTGTATACCAGGATGTGTTCTGTAAAATGACTTGAGGGTTTACAGGAGTTGGCTTACTAAAAGTGGGGAGGAATCATTTGTATGTTTTTCCTTTGCAGTCTCGAAGATATGACTCCAGGACCACTATATTTTCTCCAGAAGGTAAAATATAAATTGTTTGACCTGTCTCAAATAAAAGAAAAATTTTAAGTATTTGAATTTTAGGGGTGGGTGGGGAATCTACAAACTTTTTTTAAGACTCAGTTGTTCATCCTTTCTGTAGTTTGAAGTAATGATCACCAGGTTGATTATGTACATCACAGGACTATGAGTAAAAGTAGGACTCTCGTCTGTAGCCCTCCAGTGTTGTTGCTGATTTCTCTTGAACCAGTGGTGCAAGAACAAGGAAGAGAGTCTTGGTTTCTCACTGCTTTTGTCTTGTAGGTCGCTTGTACCAAGTTGAATATGCCATGGAAGCTATAGGACATGCAGGCACCTGTTTGGGAATTTTAGCAAATGATGGTGTTCTGCTTGCAGCAGAGAGACGTAACATCCACAAGCTTCTTGATGAAGTCTTTTTTTCTGAAAAAATTTATAAACTGAACGAGTAAGTGAAATCTTAGGGCAAACATCTCATCATATTTTGGGAGGGCTATTCCATGTGACATGATAGAATTGAACAGTTTGTTCCGTTTTTACTTCTGAATTTTTTTCCTTTTAACTTATTTGCTTGAAACTTCCTTGAGGTCCAGGACCATATGTTATTCTTTAAAAGTGCAGGGTCAAGTACTTAGTGGAGAAACAGCGTTGTATAGTGATAAGAGGCTTGGTAGTCACACAGCTTTGGGTTAAATCTGGGCTCCACCAATGCAAAGAATATGAAAGTAACTGGGACTTTCATATTCACCAAAGAATATGAAAGAATATGAAAGCTGTGACTTCACACCCATTGTTTAACTTCTCTGGGCTTCAGAGCCTACTAGAGTGGTTGTGGCAGTTTAGTGAAATAAAATAAAATGAATGAGATAAACTAGCACAGTGTTTGGCATATAGGAGGCCCTCAAGGTATTGTTTATAATGGTTACTCAGGAATTATTTTGAATTATACTGAATCTTACCAAAGAATAGGCCTCCTGAAGGTCTGGGAAAAGTTTAGACTTTTCTGTACACTTAGTGAAGTTTCTGTTACAGTTGGGTGTTCAGGGCTTTGCAGCTAGCAGAGAGCTGGATTTGCTCATTGGAGACTTCCCCTTCAGTGGTGAGCCCGGCGAATTCTGGTTATAGGGCCTTTCTGATACACTCACCCAAGAAAGTGTCATCCCTCCACAGTCACTATTGGGCCCCTCAGCAGCTTGCAGGCTTGATTAGGCACAGTGCCAGAGGGTGTCGAAGCTGTAGGAGAGCCGGGGCAGCTTTCAGGGAATGGGGAGTAGAGAAAGGAAATGCACCCTCCCTGTAAGCCTAGCCCTGAGCTTCCTAGGCAGGCTCATAAAATATCCCGCCCTTCGGGTCCCCTTACCCTCACCCCCATCAAGTTAGGCCTTAGGAGGTGAGAGTGCTTACTACCCAAGAGCATGGGGTAGTCTGTCTTCCTGTCTGGCAAAACCTTTTTCTTCTTTGTGGTTGAATCTTCTTGGGATTTACCCTAGCTTCCTAGTGTTTATTCTCTTGCCCTGTTCACAGGGTGGTGATGGTAAATACGTCTCTTGTGAAGAACTTAAGTGTGCATTTGTTTATCTTACGTGTTGAATGACATCAAGTTGAAAGTTTCCTACAAAGATAAAACAAACATAAGTTTTGTCTGAAGGGTTGTAGCAGCTGAGAGGAAGCATGGTGAATTTCTAATAGAGCTTAGTACTTTCTAAAACTTGTAAAATACCCCTGGTAAACATCTTCTCTGCTTACAGATAAATGTCTTTCTTTTCCTCAAGGGATATGGCCTGCAGTGTGGCAGGCATAACTTCTGATGCTAATGTTCTGACTAATGAACTGAGGCTCATTGCTCAAAGGTATGGTCGTAAATACTATAACTGATGATATGTAAAATTAGTTTCGATGTTTCTAAGAACTCATTTTTGTAAAGATTAAAGTCATTAAAAACCTATTAATTGCAAATTACAGTGTTTTTTTCTTTAACCAAACTCGCAAAATATTAGTTACTGTATGATTTTTAAGATGTTGCCATGCCCTCTACTCTCCCCCTTTAGATTATTTATAAGTGACTATTATGTTGACCCCATGACAGAGATTTCTTTTCAGAGGGTATTTTGCTTAGAGTGTGTATATAGAGTGTTTTAGAGAAAACCATTCATATGCCAGTTTCTTTATCCTAGGTATTTATTGCAGTATCAGGAGCCAATTCCTTGTGAGCAGTTGGTCACAGCACTGTGTGATATCAAACAAGCTTATACGCAGTTTGGAGGTACTGAAACTTTTGGAAATTTTATTCCCAAAAGATAAAACGTTTTATGAGTAATAACCTTTTTGAGATGGTAAAATGAAATTGAAAATGAAATAAGTAGACACTTTTCATCCATTCTCACTTCATGAACTAACTGGCTTCCACTATGTAGACTATCGAACATTTTATTAATAGACTATTGAAAGGCCAAAATAACATTTTCAAATCAGGAAACAAATTGCTTTTTACATAATGATGAAATTTAGCACTGGTCCTCTTTGTCTTTATTCCCTCTCCTGGCTGCATCCAAATCCTAGAAACAAAAGTGGAATTTTTGATGGAGCTTATCTGTGGTGGCCAGAACACGGAACAGTTTATGAATGCTTAACTTCACAGAAGAGGGGTTAGCCACTGAGCTCAAGTAACCATAGTGACACTAAATTTAGATTGTTGGTATGTTTAGCTTTTTTTTTCTCTGTTAAAGGAAAACGTCCCTTTGGTGTTTCATTGCTTTACATTGGCTGGGATAAGCACTATGGCTTTCAGCTCTATCAGAGTGACCCTAGCGGAAATTATGGAGGATGGAAAGCTACATGCATTGGAAATAATAGCGCTGTGAGTATTTTTGTGTTGCTATAGAATGTAGCAAAGGGTCTAGTAGCTGCCGTAGTTTTAAAGTAGTGATGAGTGTAAACAGCATTTTAAGGTAGCTGCAACAGCCTTAATGTGATATGAAAGTATCTGTGATTTCTATTGGTGATGAAGTCACAGGTACTACTAATACTACTAGGGTTTACTGCCTACAGTAATAATGAAAGGAAGTGCTAATTTTCAGTTAGAAGTTGTGAAAATAAGATCTAGTTCCCCCGTCTCCCACATACTAGTTCACAGACGCCCTGAATTCTGTCATGGATACCTGGGATTCATTCATAGATCATCAACATCCCTCCTTTGCACCCCTATCCCATGTCAGCCCTCCCTGCCATTAAAATTGTTTATGTTGTATACACACTAACAAACGTAAGGTAGATAGCTAGTGGGAGGCAGCCACATGGCACAGGGATATCGGCTTGGTGCTTTGTGACCGCCTGGAGGGGTGGGATAGGGAGGGTGGGAGGGAGGGAGATGCAAGAGGGAAGAGATATGGGAACATATGTATATGTATAACTGATTCACTTTGTTATAAAGCAGAAACTAACACACCATTGTAAAGCAATTATACCCCAATAAAGATGTTAAAAAAATTGTTTATGTTGGTTATAATGCCAATAATAATTCAGGCATTATTCATGTTCCTAAAAATCGCAAAAATTTAAAGGAAGTTCTCTATGTTGATTCTTCCTTATGTTTTATAGGCAGCTGTGTCAATGTTAAAACAAGATTACAAAGAAGGAGAAATGACTTTGAAGTCAGCTCTTGCTTTAGCTATCAAAGTCCTAAATAAGACCATGGATGTTAGTAAGCTCTCTGCTGAAAAAGGTAATTTATGTCCACTCCTCTAATTTGTTTGCTTAGTGAGGGAATTGATAGAGTAGGCCTTTAACATGTTATCATAGTGCACTGAAACAGCAGCCTTAGAAGTTAGGTGACCTTACAGCTATTTCCTAAGACTTGACCAAGGTCAACACTGACAAGTTCTGGAGCCACCGTCCCACACTACATAACAGGCTTAAGTACTTGAGCCTGAATGTTCTCAATATTCATAGTTAAATCTGATCCGTGCTATTTTATCTTATCGACTTCTTGACAATGATATCTGTGCTCATGTGTACATATGATAAAGAAAATGAAAGTAATTATATGGTTATATATGTTTGGTGTCCTTTACCAGAGATACAACATTTGCATGAGTTGTACCCTCTGTTCTTCTGAATCTACTGATCTCTTACGTTAAGCCCATGTTTGCAATTGTAAATGCTTTATTTAACTAAAGTTACATGACCATATAAAACAATATTTGTAAGTAATGTTTTTCAAAAATTGTGGTAAATTAACGTATTGATTTAGTTTAGGATAACTTAGCTCCTGGTGTTGCTTTAAAAAATGCCATTTACTTGCAGATTGTCCTCTTGTCTACTTCTACCTAATTTCAAGGAGGCACTACTCAATTTTCCCTTCTCAAAATTTCTCCTCCTTTTGGCATTAGTCTGCTTTTCTCATCCATAGTCATGGGAGCTGCTTTTCGTGCCTTTGTTTTGAAAAGAGATTTGAAAAGTTCATGAAAAATAAGTGTAAGTACTGGTTAAAGATTTTGGCTGAGCCTTCAGAGGTTCTAACGAGGAAACTGGCTCTTTCTGGTCAGGCCAGCTGGAGCAATTGGCTGGTGGTACTTTTTCCACAAAAGTAACAGAACAGCAGCTCAGAAAGTTAGTATGGATGAAGATAAAGATGATATTAAAGTAAAAATATTCATAAAAACATTACAGTATTGAAGGTATTTTGTTTCCATGAAAGTATCCATGAATTATATTCAGCAGAAAACTTGGAAAAGTGGTGTACTAAGGCTCAAACGGTGTGAAGAGATTAAACTGTGGTTGCTTATTAAGGGTTTTGGCTAAGTATGGCTGCCTGTATTACAAGTGTGTGTGTTTGCTTCCAGTGGAAATCGCCACACTAACAAGAGAGAATGGAAAGACAGTCATCAGAGTTCTCAAACAAAAGGAAGTGGAACAGTTGATCAAAAAACATGAGGAAGAAGAAGCGAAAGCTGAGCGTGAGAAGAAAGAAAAAGAACAGAAAGAAAAGGATAAATAGAAGACAAAATCACGGATTTTATAACTCATTTGGGGCACCATTTCAGTGTAAAAGCTGTCCTATTCTTCCACATTGAGAAAGCTTTGACTTTTTTTTTTAACTTGTCTAGTGGGAAAATAGGATGGTACCAACTGAATTGGGTCCTTGTTATTGCTGTCCAGGTGAATATTGTAATGATGATTACTCTTTATGGACATCTTAATCACCCTCCCCCTCTTTTTTTTTTTGAATAAAACTTGGAAAGAATGGAAATGGTGAAGGAAAACATTCTCTAGCAGTAACTGTTAAAGATACCAGGATTAATAGGGCTGTGGTCTTTTCACACTTTATGTGTACTGTGGCTACTCTTGCAGTTACTTTTTTTTTGGCTGCGTTGCGTCTTCATTGCTGCACATGGGCTTTCTCTCGTTGGCGCCGAGCGGGGGCTACTCTTCATTGCGGTGCATGGACTTCTCATTGCGGTGGCTTCTCTTGTTGCAGAGCATGGGCCCTAGGCCACAGGCTTCAGTAGTTGTGGCACATGGGCTCAGTAGTTGTGGCTCGTGGGCTCTAGAGCACAGGCTCAGTAGTTGTGGCGCACAGACTTAGTTGCTCCGCGGCATGTCGGATCTTCTTGGACCAGGGATTGAACCCATGTCCCCTGCATTGGCAGGCGGATTCTTAACCACTGCGCCACCAGGGAAGTCCCAGTTACTTTTAAATAAGATGTTAAAATGGACAGAAATGTAAACATCATAAGAAAAGAAAGGTGGGAACTGTGCAGTGAAGATTTTCTATTCTTTGTTCCCCTACCATCTTGGAGAACCTGTAGCCCAATTTGAGCAAAACGGAGAGCTGTCCTTCTCCTAGGTCTTGTCTGATATTACCCTATCCGAAGCCTATCTAGTGAAATAAGAGTCGTTCGCCAACCTTTGATATTGATGGGTGTTCATACTGGACTTAAAAGTCGTGTGTGTGTGTGTACACATACATACTTGCAAACATAGTAAAACGCGAAAGGTAGAATTAAAATGAAAGCCCTGTGTATCCACTACCGAGCTTCAGAAACAAATTAATCAGTACTTTTGAAGCCGCCTGTGTGTCCCTTTCAGGTCTCATTCTTCTCTGTTTCCCTCTACCCCCGAGAGGTGACCACTGCCTTGAGCTCATCATTCCTGTAAGCTACGGGTTTTCCACTCTGGTTTTCTGCCCCTCTACTCCAGGTGGTCCTGGTAGGTCTGTCAATCAGATAATCCCACGCCTTTCACAAAGGTGAGCACATCACTCAGTCTGGCCAGATTATCATGTCTGTCTGCAGGGATGGGTTTGAGAATGAACGTGTGGGCTGAGCCAAGCCAGACATGATGTGTGGATATGAGGAAAGAATACTGAAGGTCCTGCATTAGGACCAGCTCTCCCAGTCGGCAGCCCAAGCAATGTGAAAGGTTATGCAAGAGAAACTAAGGCTACAGAGGAAAAAGAACCAAAAGATGAGAATAGTTCAGTTTGGCCAAAGGGAGCTCCACCGCTGAGCTTTGCTTAGGATGCTGTCACTTAGAATAGAATCCTCTGATGGAAGTGCTGTAGGGCAGTGCTACTTAAAAGCGTGGTCTGTGGAGCGTCACCTGAGTGTTTGCTAGAAATGCAAATTCTAGCGTCCCATCCCAGGCCTCCTGAATAAAAATCTTGGCATAGAGCCCAGCAATCTGTTTTAACCAAGCTCTGCATGTGTTTCTAATTCATGCTGAAGTTTGAGGAGTGCTTTGCTGCATATTGGAATCATCTGAAAATCTTCTAAATTTCTTTGTACCCAGGCTATACCCCATACCAATTAAAGCAACCTCTGCAGTGGACCCTGGCATTACCATTGCTCGAAATCTCCCCGGATGATCTAATGGACAGCAGGGATGAGAACCAGTGCATTGAGCCATAGCAGTGTTGTCAATCAGATATGGGGTCCCAGCCTAATCCCTAATTAAGTGCTCTTAAGCAATAGCAGTGTCTTGGAGTTTTCTGCACGTGGTGGTGTTCAAGCTATTTCCAAGCCCCTTTGACATAGTGCTTTTTGAATCTTCTAAATTTCTCTTAATACAGTTGATTCTTGTTTGTGGTAGCCATGTTCTGTAAAGTCAGCATGAAGGCTGAATTAGCAAATTCTGAGCCATTGCTCCTAGTAAAATAACAGGTTAGGTTCCTTTGAGCCTCTGGTTACAACACTTTTATCAACAGATCAATACATAGCCTTGTTTTATGTGTGTTTCTGTTTAGAGACATTTAATGTATGTTGGTACTTCATTAATATTGAACTCATGGCCAACAGCACTTTAACTCATACCTAAATGAAGCTTATCTAATGCATATATTTTCTATGTAAGGCACATCACAGCTGCCTTGTGTTTAGGAACACTAGCAAGCACTATACTGAAGGGACATTTTAAAAAGTGAAATCACCAACAAAAAGCACAAAAATTCAAAAAGCATAGCACAAAAATGACCAAAAGAACACTTGTTTACAGTATGAGCTGAAGCAAGAAGGCAGAGTGGCTCCTTGTTTGACTTCAGCTGGGAAAATGGACATCAGGCAACAAATACTTCCATGGCTCTGTGCGTGTCCACAGTGACCAGGAGAGCACTGTGAGTATTGGTTTTGGGGTTAAAGGCAAACTTGCAAATGCAGAATCTGTACATAATGAGGGTTGACAGTATGTCGTAAAATGACCTTTCAGTCTCGCTATGCACAGAAGTAGAAGTAGATGGAGAAGTGAATTGATAAATCCTGTTGGCTTTATCTCCAGAATGTATCTAGAATCCAGCCATTTACCACTGCAGGTACACTGATCCATGCCACCATTCTCTCTCACTTGGACTATTGCTACAGGCTCCATCTGCTTCCTTTCCCTTCAGCCAATTCTCAACACAGCAGCCTTTCAAAATATAAGATTGTGCTACTGGTTTGCTCAAAACTCTCCAGTAGCTTCCCTTCTTGCTCAGTAAAAGCCAGATTCTTTACACTGGTTTACAAGGTGCCCCATACTCTGGCCCCTCTGCTACCTTCTCTTCCACCTTGTGCTCCCTTCCTCACTCTGTTCATCAGATGAGCCCCCTTGTTCCTTGAAATAACAAGCCCTCTTCCATCCCAGGGTCTTTGCACTTGCCATTCCCTCTGACCTGGGAATACTCTTCCCCTGGGAACATCAGTATGGCCCACTCATCTCGTGCAGGTCTCTCTCTCAATGTCACCTTATTTGGCTACTTCCTACAGAAGAGCAGTCTGTTCCCCACACACTCACATTCTCCTTCTCCCTGCTGAGTTTCCTCCATAGCACTCAACACCATCTGGCCTGTTTACTGTCCGTCTACCTCACTGGAATATAAGCTTCCAGAGCAATGACTTTGTTTTATTCAACAGCTATGTTCCAGTACCTAGAACAGAAACTGGTACCTATTAGGCAAGAATTAAATATTGTTGAAGGAATGCATAGTGGCTCTTGATATGGTGGAGTGAAATCCTAAAATACACCTCTTTTCCATCCAGGTGAGTAGAACTGGTGGGTTTTCCATATTCTGATCACCCCTTCAACACGTGCTTAAAGTTGTGACAACTTCAAAGACTGTAGTGGGTAAGACAGCTTAGCATATTTTACCACCACATTAGAAGCAAGTCTTCAGAACTTCACCCAAAAGATGGGCAAATTTTGACATATTCACCCTTTTGTTGAAATAATTTCATACTGTAGGGGAGAAGTAGAAGGTGGGATTGCAGCAGGGGCTATTCTATAACTGGGTTTTTTCCTGCTCTCGGGCTGACTGCTAGCCTAGATTCTCACCCAGCTTCTTTTTCCTCTGTTCTGTGGTGTATTTTTAGTCCTAGATTTCAGACCCCTCTGGTTCCTGATGACTCATCCCAAATATAAGCTTAGCAATCCTCATCTGAACAGGGGCAC
Source organism: Lagenorhynchus albirostris (assembly GCF_949774975.1). Classification (NCBI taxonomy): domain Eukaryota; kingdom Metazoa; phylum Chordata; class Mammalia; order Artiodactyla; family Delphinidae; genus Lagenorhynchus; species Lagenorhynchus albirostris. The sequence continues at coordinate 134,921,341 of NC_083095.1, read as the reverse complement.
TCCTCCACCTACAGCAGGCATTTCATCCTCTCACCTGGGCAAAACTTGTGGGTTCTCACAGGGGCACTACGGGTTCAAGAGCACCTTAACAGAAACAAATAGGAAACCAAAAAGCTAAAAGTTTCAAATCTTGAGTCAAACTTTAAAATCAAAATCTTAAGCTGATTTCATTTTGGTGAGTTACAAATCACGTTTTTAAAAATAAATCGTGGAAAAAAAATCATGTTCCTTCATATAATTTTATTGCTGGTGTTTTTCTTAATCAGAAAATAAGACTGGAATTTCTACAGTCCAGCACTTTGAAAGTTCCATGAAAGTATTTGTTTTAGCAATGTAAAAATATTCTACATTCTGGAAAAAAATCAGAAAGTGGATTCATTTCTTTATTTCTTTATATTTACCATATTCCTGGTAATTTTAGGTGATGTGGATTCATGGATGAGTAAGACATGTCCTCAGTTCTTTTTTTTTAATTGAAGTACAGTTGATTTATAATGATTCAGGTGTACAGCAAAGTGATTCAGTTACATATATACATATATTCTATTTCAGATTCTTTTCCATTATAGGTTATTACAAGGCATTGAATATAATTCCCTGTGCTATACACTAGGTCCTTGATGTTTATCAATTATATATATAGTAGTGTGTATATGTTAATCTCAAATACCCAATTTACCCCTCCCCTCATCCTCAGTTCTTAATGTGCAGTCTTGCAGGAAAGGCGGGGCTGTCATCAACTACTTAACAATGTGGAGGATGTGCTAGACTCCAGGTGGCTGTACACTGAGGTTAGGGAGGAAAGGCAGAAGGAACTGCTGTGTAAAGGCCTGGCAGTGGGAAAGCTTCACATTTTTATGGAAAATCCATAGCTGAGCAGAGCTAGAGCATAGCTCGTTAGGGGAAGAAGAGGAACAAGAGATGAGGTTGGACACGTATGCTAAGGAGAGAAGACAGCTTCACAGATCTTGGAGTTTGTGCTCGATACAATGCAGAGGCTGCTGAGATTCTTAGTAAATGAGAGAAACAATTAACACTCGAACTCTTGGAGTCCAGAAGATGGATTAAGTAGGAAGAGACATAAGGCAGGGAAACCAGATAGGAGGCTACCTAAATAGGCAAGGAAGGATGAGGGTCTAAGAACAGAGAGGAGGGAGGCTCCCACACAGTGAGGGATGAGAGAGAGGGAGTAGAGGATGACTAGGGCCTCTAACTCAGATAAGTAGTTACAATCTAATTTTAAAAGACATTAAGTGAATATGATGAACTACTCTTAAAATTTCCTAACGTCTTTTTCTTATTGCTGTTTTGGCTTAAAACCAATATCCCTGGGAGGGAAGAATTCTGCAAACAATATTGCACATTACACAGTGAGTAAAACCATGTCAAATGCTTTCTTTTTCTTTTTCTTCCACATGTTGTTCATTTGTATTCTTTTGTGTACTGTCCATCTCCTTTGCTCAGTTTTCTATCAGAGCATTTAACTTCTAAAAAATTCATTTTTAATGCAGGTATACTGAAGGCTTTTTGTGTTTATGCAGGCAAAACTATCAATCATTTATAGTTCTTGTTGTTAGTATCATGCATATAAAGATATTCCCCATGCCAAAGTCTATAACATACTTCTAGTAAATTTGTGGTTATATCACTTTTATCATGCGCAATTTTATTTATTGTTTGAATTTAATTTATTTAATTTAATTTTATTTTTTATTTTATTTTTGGCCACATTGGGTCTTTGTTGCTGCACGCGGGCTTTCTCTAGTTGTGGCGAGCAGGGGCTACTCTTCATTGTGGTGTGCAGTCTTCTCATTGTGGTGACTTTTCTTGTTGTGGAGCATGGGCTATAGGCACTTGGTCTTCAGTAGTTGTGGCGTGTGGGCTCAGTAGTTGTGGCTCGCAGGCTCTACAGCACAGGCTCGGTAGCTGTGGTGCCTGGTCATAGTTGCTCCATGGCATGTGTGAACTTCCCGGACCAGGGCTCGAACCCGTGTCCCCTGCATTGGCCGGCAGATTCTTAACCACTGCGCCACCAGGGAAGCCCCTATCATGTGCAATTTTAAATATATAATTGGTATCTATTTTTAAAAGGCACTATTTAAATTAATTATGCAACTTTAATTCGAATGTTCAGGCTAATTGGGAATTGTCCATTCTTTTTTTTTGGGCTAGATATTGTTTTAATGAGAATTATAAAAGACCAAAACCATTTTTTGGCAAACTGCCCTTTTTTTAAACAAATGATTTGCTTTTAATTACAAATACTGTGTAAGACGATGCCTTCTTTTGCAAAACCAATAAGTACAAGAATAAATTTTAAACAGATGTGATTTGTCCAAGATATTTGGGGGGAGGAAGAGAGCCTGACTTTTTTCCAGTATTAAAAAAAAAAATGAGTCTTCCCTAAACTTTCAAAGAAAAAGTTTGAAGGTATGACTCAACTGGAGAAAAAAAAGAGAGAAAGACCATCTTATAGCTGCTTTAAATAGCTTCTGATATTCTTCCGATGTTACCTTTCCTTTCCAGAACTCATAACTTCACAAAATAGTTGAATTTAAAATATTTCTAATGAACTGATTAATGGGGGAAAAAGAAAATGAATGAATTCAGAACAACATGAAATAAGATAGTTATTTGCCTTTCTTGGTTTATTTACTTATTTATTTTTTGGTAACAGCTTTATCGAGATATAATTCATAGACCATACAATTCACTCATTTAAAGGGTACACGTCAGTGACTTTTAGCATAGTCACAGAGTCGTACAACTGTCACCACAATCTTAGAACATTTTCATCATCTGGGAAAGAAACCTGGTACCAATTTGCCATCACCCCCAGGTCCCTCCTCAGCCCTACACAACCACTAATCTACTTTCTGTCTATACAGAGTTGCCTATTCTGGGAATTTCATATAAATGGAATCATATACTAAGTGGTCCTCTGTGACTGGCCTCTTTCACTTAGTGTAATGTTTTCAAGGTTCATCCACGTTATAGTATGTATTGGTATTTCTTTGTTTACTAGGTGAGAGAAATAATAGCATGAATTCATCTCCTTTTATTACTGAATAATATTCCATTGTGTGATTATACCACATTTTATCTATTCATCAGTTTGGGGACATTAGGGTTGTTTCTGTTTTTTGGTTATTATGAGTATTGCTGCTTTGAATACTCATGTATATGTTTTTGTGTGGACATGTGTTTTAATTTCTCTTTCTCTATATACCTAGTAGTGGAATTGATGGGTCATATCTTGGTTAATTTTTCATCCATATTTATACTATACATTCATATTAACAGTTCAGATTTTAAAAGGAGTCTACTTTCTGCTATTTTCTCCTGTAAGAGCCCAATAAAAATGGGAACTGGATTGACTCCTTGAGTAAATTTACATATATGAATTCATTTGTTGTCCTTGAAGTAGGTCTCACAGTTGGAGAGGATTTTGGCTTCCTTTCATCCTGGCAGGAAGAATGTCTTCTCTAAGTTCCTTTATGCCTAACACTAGGAAAGGCCACGTCTTTGATTCTGTACCCAAGAGCCTTATATAACAACATTCTCTGAAAACGTCAGTCCGAATGACTTTGAGAGAGTACAGAATGAGAGAATCCGGGGTAAATTGTCTTCTGAGTCCTAAACAATCTAACAACTTGCTTTTCCCGATCACAAAAGCAGTGCATGCTCAATTTGGAAAATACACAACAAATTAAATAATAATTGCCCTTACTATCTTGCCCAGAGTTAGCCACTGTTAGCTTATTTCACTGGCCCAGTTTAGCTGCAGAATAAGTGTACTGGTAGACTATGGCAAATTACAGAAAAGCTATTTTATTTATTTATTTATTTTAGGTTTAATGTGAGGTTTATTTATTTATTTTTAAATTAATTTTTATTGGCGTATAGTTGCTTTACAATGTTGTGTTAGTTTATACTGTAAAGCAAAGTGAATCAGCTATATGTATACATATGCCCCCTCTTTTTTGGATTTCCTTCCCAGTTCGGTCACCACAGAGCATTGAGTAGAGTTCCCTGAGGTATACAGTAGGTAGAAAAGCTATTTTTAAACAGTCTTAAATGAGAATTTAAAATAAGTTTTTTCCTTTTCATTGCTCTTCTAAAGCATTTTGCAGCCTTAGAACACGCTGTTTCTCAATACAACAGAGTAGAAGCTATCATTTGTTGAGTACACAAATGTGTCAGTTACTGTATATTTATCAGTGCTAATTCTCACCATAACCTTGTAAAACATTTAGTATAATTGTAGCACTGAGGGCCTACAATGTGCCCAGTGATTTAGAGGCAAACTTTCTATTTATGTAGCTGAGAAAACCAAAGCTCAGAAGAGATGAGCTTGTGCCAAGTCACACAGCTCCAGTGCCACCACTGCAGTGCAAGCCATTGCTGTCATCCCTGGCCTGGGCTTCTATGGGAGCCTCCCCCATTTGTCCCTCTCCAGCCCTTTTCCCCTTAACTTCTAGAGTGTTTTCAATTTGTTGAAAACTAAAGAATACTTGAAGTCACCTGTAAGAAAAAGGATATATTTGATCCTTGGTTACATCAGATCTTCTTAGTCACTGGTGAAGCAGAGTTGAAATTGCTTGTTGTGCTTTTGATGCCCATTTGATCTCTCCGACACTCTGCGAGATAGTAGATTGGGAAATACAGAAAGTTCTTGACATATTGGGGAGTGCAGTCTTTGGTCTTTGATGTCAGATAAACACCAGTGTGGATCCTTGCTCTGTCACCTCCTAGCTATTCATTCAACAATTATTTGAGAATCAGCTATTTGTCAAGTTCTCAGGATGATACAGTGAACAAGATAGGTAATATCTCTGCTTTCATGGAACTTACTGTGTGTAGGGGAGGAAAGCAGAAAATAAATGAGATTATTAATCAAGCGTGTTATAGAAGAGCAAGGAGAGATTGTGTCTCGTGTGAGACAGCTGTGGAACTGGAAATTACCAAATGGTTTCCAATTTTGAGAGACTTGGATCAGGTGGCTTAGAATTAGGTTAAAGAAAATCGATTCTCTGGAACAATCAGTGCCATACATTAACTTTCAGAGGGAGTTTTTTGTATTGCTAAAGGGTTGCTCATCTGGTCTTCTTATGCATATAGAAGACTTGACATCAATTAGTAATCACTAGATAGATGAGAAAGTGAACCTTGCTAAATAAATTAGAGGAGCAGATAATTACAGCAGAGTCCCAAACATAGTAGAGAAACAGCTCCATTTTGGTTTTAATTTATCCTCACATCCCTAAATGCCTTACATGGCAGCCTACAAATTACAAATGGAAGAGAAATATATTTAATTTTGAATTTTTTGAGTGCTTTTGAGGATCATAATTCCTTAATATCCCTTGATTGAGGTGGGAATAGTCTAGGGACAATTAAATTGGCAATCAATGAATTAAATTCTAAGAGGACAATTCTCCTGGTGCATAGCTACAAATTTCTGGAGCATTTGTGGTCTATACCTGCAGTATAATTTGTCCTTTGGATTTATTTTTGATATATGTGGCAGTGTCTATAAATACCTCTCATTTCTAGAATAGAAAGAGAGTGAGATATAGGCTGTATATTTGATAAGAATATTTAAATTCTACCTTTTGCACAGAGTCAAGCATTTGCAATTGTGTTTTGTGGTCATTAAGTAAGGGCATAAGTTTCTTTTTAAAATTTATAATAGTATGTCACCTATGAAGAACATTTCATTTAATGAAATCAATATTTACATATTTCTAATAAATTGTGTTGATCTAATACACAAATGTTGAGCTTTTGCATAGTAATTGCAAATCTGCTGAAGGAATTTATCTAGAGAAATCCATATTTGTGTTTTTTTTACTGTAGAAATTATATTTTAGCAGCTTTATGGAGCTGTCATTGATGTATACAAATTTGATGTTTAATGTGCATATACATTGTGAAATGATCACCACAATCAAGCTAATTAACATATCCATTACCTCTACATAGTTACCATTTTGTGTGTGTGTGTGGAGATTTAAGATCTATCCTTTTGCAAGTTACAAGTACACAATAGAGTATTGTTCATATTTGTCTTTAAAAAAATTCTTTCATGATATGATTCATCACTTCCAGATATAAAAGTTTTCAACATTTAGAGGGCATAGGATATTACAGTGTACTTTCTTAAGATGGAAAACAATATCTTCATTTATAACAAGAGCTGGTATTTGTTCAGGACACATTATAATTTATTTTGTTTTGTAATGAACTGCCATTTCTTTGTTCTCTTGTGTTTTTCTATTGTTAATTGGGTCCGTGACATTGTGGTGTATACGTATACGCATATATGCTATTATTAAATTCTACTGAGACAGCTCAGTTTTATACATGGTTTGTACTTTTTGTGATATTTGATTTTATGTGCTACTATTTAGCTATTACAATCTAATACAAATGTGGCCAATTAATTTTCTTTGAAAGCTCCCTGCATTAAAATATGTCTGCTCTTTTACATTTTGATCACAGCCATTGAAATAGCCCCTGAAAGGGACCTTTTATTTTTATATCATTTCTTTTGAAGAATTGGATTTTAATGTCCTATCAATACTTGCTTTTTTTCCTTTAATCTGTGAAAATGCATTTAACTTCAACAATAAAATTGACAGCATCCATTTTTATCTTTAATTACCTTTTCAGTTTGGCTCTCCAAGGCTCACAGCAGAATTTATCACCAAGCCATAATGGAAATGCTGAATGGAAGATTCAGAGAATCTGCCGAGCTCTGAATTTAGCTCAGTTGACCCCGTTATAAAAAAGAAAAGTGAACAGCAACATTGACATAAAAGACAACTCATTAGGTCATACCACTTGCAAACGACAATGTTTATTTTTGATTCCTCTTATTTATTTGGCCCCCTAATTCCCTTCTCGTGTGCTCTTTTTTAAACTCCAAAGCACCAACTCCCCTCTGCTTAAGGGTTTCGTAAGTGCAAAAGCACATCAGAGAATAACTGCCACACAAACAATAATAGCTGCCAGCTATTGAACACTTGGGCCCTGCAGCTGAATGCTCGCTTTACCAGCTTTGTGTCCTGCCAGGCAGCTTTTAAGGCTCTGGTTTAAAGATTAGGGGTGGGGTCTACAGAGAGAGATTCAGTTTAGTTTGAAGTCAGGCCACCTGGGTTTGAATCCCTGCTCACCATTTTCTACCTCACTAGCTCAGAGATCTTGGGCAAACTACTTCACATGCATTTATTCATCCAACAAACATTTTGAGCATCAACTGTGTGCTCCATATACTGGGCACCCACCGGTGGATACCAGACACAGCTGTTGCCCATCTGGAGCTAATTTTCTATAGGGGGAATCAGGCACACTAAAATTATGTCATTAAAAATTGTGACAAATGTGGTGAGGGGAGGGGACAGGGCACACTGATACAGAGTAATAGAGGGAGTGGAAGACCCAGCTTAGGTTGGTTTGTCTCTCAAGAGGTGACAAATAAGCTCAGTCCTGAAGGAGGAGTAGGAATTAGGCAAAGCGGGGGAGGAGCAAGGCTGGGGAGGGAACAGGGCAGGCAGAGGGAGCAGTTCATGTCAAGGCAGGACCATGCTGGCTGGTTCCAGAGACTGAAAGGGGCCAATGACCCAGGAGCATGGTGTGTGCGTGCGGGGTGGGGGGGACCTGTCAATGCAGGCAGCAGGGGCCACTCTAATGGGTGGCAAGGACTTGGGATTTTGTTTGTGTTTTAAGACGATCACTCAGGCTGCCCTCAGAATGTGCTGGAGAGTGCAGGTGGAGTCTCAGCTAGAGATAAGCATGGACTTGACTATAGTAGTAGGAGAGGAGGATTAAGATATGGATTCCAGATAGGTTCAAGGTAAACAGCACTTAAGGTTGAATTAGACTTGGTGGGTGAAGCAGAGGGAAGAACCAATGATGACCTCCAGGTTTTTCGCTTGAATAATTAGTTGGATGGTGGTACCATGGATTGAGATGGGGAGACTAAGGGAACAAAACGTTTTGGGACATAATTAACTGACATGTCCAAGTGACGATGATGTCACATACACACAGAGTTGAGACAGAGACCCAGAGTTGAGATTAGCACCTGAGTGTGAATCTGGTCATTGCCAGTATGTGGAAGGTATTTAACGCCAGGGAAATGGATAAGATCACAGAAGTGGGGGGAGTAGGGTGGAGGCAGGGGCAGAGTGTACAGAGAAAGAGATAGGTCCCAGATTTCAGCCTGTGGAATTCCCAACATGCGGAGTCTGGGTGAAAGAAGAGGAACCTGCCAAGAGCAGTGAGAAAGAGAGGTCAAGACAAAACAAGGGTAATAAAAGTACCATACTTCTAATACTGCTGGAGTTTAAATGTGCTAGTATATTAAGAAGTGCTTAGATTATTGTATTCTCCCACTACCTAGCAAGGTTAATATGATAATTATTATATTATATATTATATATATATGCCACTTTCTATGGCAAGGCACTGACTCGCTAGTGAGTATTATAAAGATGAATAAGACATAGACTCTAAGCCTAGGACCTCATCATCTAGTAGAGGACATAAGATGTATAGAGAAATGGACCCAAAGATGGAACGTGGTAAGTGCTGTGAGAGAAATAAAAGTGTTCTGGAAGTTCAGAGAAGGCAGAGGCTGTGTCTGGTGGGGGAACCAGGCTAGGCTTCAAGGGGCAAGCAGCATTTGAAATGGGTCTTGAAGAAAGGGTGGGTTTGGATATTCAGGGAAAGGGAGGAGTAGGATGGGCAAAGGCAGGAAAGTGTAACAAAAATTCCATAATCTTCAGAGGAAATGTGGTGTCTGGGATATGGGTGCACTGTAGACTGTATGACAGTCCCTTTGGTCAAATCTCAGAAAGTTGGTAGACAGATGCTACTTTAGGGAACCTTTGTAGGTGGTGGCCACAGCAACAGCACCAGTTTTCATTGTCATTTGATCAGCCAGCATTTCCTAGCAGTGTGAAAATGCCTGTTATCAGAGTCAGGTGCTGCCACCATATCCAGCAACCGAGAGTAATTGGTGTATCATTCTAGAAAAAACCATCCAAGATGCATACATTATATTCTATAATTATTTGCTTGGATTTTAAAGTGCCCAACAAATTACACACTTTACCTTTCACTCAAGAACAGTAACAAGTATTATTTTTTCACAGATTATGTAAATAACTTGTTCTCATGGTCATTTTTTAAAATAATTTTACCTCTTTAATCATTTTTTAAAAATTATTTATTTATTTGTTTATTTTTGGCTGCGTTGGGTCTTCATTGCTGTGCGCGGGCTTTCTCTAGTTGCAGTGAGCAGGGACTATTCTTCGTTGCGGTGGACCACAGCTCGAACCCATGTCCGTGCATTGGCAGGCAGATTCCTAACCACTACACCACCAGGGAAGTCCGTTCTCATGGTTATTGATGTAACACTCTGGGGAGACCTAGGAGTCCCAATTATGCTTGCCATGGCTCAGCTAACAGCCATTTAATTCTATTTTTTCCACTGACAGGTGCTGTGACCTTCAACAGTTATTCAACCACTCAGTTTCAAATCCCCTAGCTGTAGAAGCAGAATAACACTTTACTTTCTCCAAATACCGTTAGGGTGAATTGCATAAGTGTCTACATGCCCCATAAATTCTTCAGAGCAAAATAGAAATAAGGGACGATAAATACTGTCTTTCCTTCCTATGTAGAAGTGTAATTAGTGACAACCTGGTTATCATTTTCTGTGGCCCCTTTCTTTCCCTAAGTCCAGCTTAAGCAGACTAGTTTCAATGGATATTGTTTCCATTTTCCTGGTGGTACTTAGTTGGGGAAAAATGTCTTAACTAATTTTCACCTTTGGATTCTTTGCAACCAGGTTTAGTTTTTAAACAGATTCAGAGTCTGGAGCTTGGAGTGATACTTCTGCTTACAAGGAGTCTTAGAGGTGTCAAATCCATAAAGCTTTCTGTGAAGAATCAGAGAAACGCACTGTCATTGAAGTTTAAAGATGATTTGCCTGAATCTCTTCAGCCAAATGAAGCTTTCTAATCAATTATGAATAGAAGGGATGAAGTGTATGATCTAGTGCGATCTGAGATGGAATTCTAGCAATCATTGTCAATCACCATCGGAGTTGCTAGTGTCAGCGGCAGATGGAGTCACTAATATTTGCTGACGTTAACTGATGGCAGCATGGAGGGCGTTGTCCACATTTGAGACACCTGCAAATCATTTCTGTGGATGGCTTGAATGAGTGTCAGAGCTGGACCTTCCAAGTCCTCTAGCTTATCCTCACCCTTTTAAGGATGAAGAAATAGGCCCAGAGAGGGAGGGTGACTTGCCCAGTGTCGCCTCGCTGGTCTTCTGTTGGGGATCACTTGGCTCTCATAACAGCCTTTTGAGGCAGCAAGCTGCGACTGGTATTTACCTCGCAAGGAGGAATTTAGTGGGCAGCAGTGTTGAGTGGAGAGAGCTTCAGCCAGGAGCCTAGGAGTAAGTGCCCTTCCACTATGTTTCAGCCTCCCGCCTGTTTCCTTTGCGTCTCTCATCACAACTCAATAACTTTATTTATGTTTACTGGTTTTCTGTCTGCTGAGAGCGGTCTCTCTGTCTGGTTCCCCTCTTGGTGCTGGGCACGGAGCAGACATTAATTAATGGTAGTTATCATAGGTATGCAGCGGCTTGCCCAAGGTCACTCTGTGGTTAGACTAAGGACCCGCCTGTGATGCCATCCTCTGGCCTTGCCCTTCCTGGGACTCTGAGCTCCAACATCTCACCCGCCAGGTGTCGGGCCTGGAGGCGGGGCCAGAGTGGTGAGGAGGGGCCAGGTGTGAAAAAGGCGGAGCTAGAATGGATAGTGTGGGGCCAAAACCCGGGCCTGGAGAACGACTGGGCGGAACGGAGGCGGGGCTATGAGTAGGAGGGGCGGGGCCAGAGACGACGAGGCGGGGCTGGGCGGAACAAGAGGTGGGCGGGGCGGGGTTTGGGCGGGGCTAGGCTTCCTGAGCCTCTTCTCGCGCCCAGAGCCCGCCCAAATTCGGCGGGCAGTGAAGGCTACCCCGGCTCCAGCTGAGGAGTCGGTCAGCCCCTCCGCAGCCGCTGCTAGCCTTTGGCTCCAACCCACACTCCCGGCTCGGTCCCTCGAGTCCGCGTTGCCCACGCGGCCGTCGCGAGGCGGCTCCCTGCATTCCCGCGCGGGTCCCGGGCGATGGCTGCGCTGGGGTCGGAGCGCAGGGTCCTCAGCCTCGGGCACCGCCCGCTCCACTTCCTCCTCGTATTTCAGCTGGTCGCTGGGCGCTGGGGTCCGGAGGGCGCGGCAGGCGGCGTGCCCGGAGGTGAGCCTGGGCGACGGATGGCGGTCCGTGGGTTCGTCCTCGGAGCGGGCGGCGGGGCTCAGGGCCGCCGGGGTGCGCCGGGCGGGGACCGCGGGGAGGCCGGGGCAGCTTCACGTCGGTGCCCGGAGAGCCGCGAGGCTGCGGCCCGCACCGAAAATCTTGTTATACGGAGGGCGGTTATATTTTTCTCCTGGGGGTTTGGGGTGAGGTTTCAGTTTAAATGCTCAGATGTGTTCATTTAAATGCAGAGAAAAGGCCTCTTTGAATTTTGTTCCACGACCCGCATCACTGGAGACTGCTGTGTACTTCGATACAACTTTTTCAATAAAAGATGCTGTCGTTATCCAGCAGGGCTTTCCTTCCTTGGTTTCAGCTGGGCTTCCCACGTAGTTACTTTATTCACAGGCAACTATGAAGGCTCCTTGGACTTAATACTAGGGATTAGGATTTGATCTTCTACCCCTTGGCCCCGTCCTCCTCCCCTACTTGCCCCTTAGCATTTGAAATCTTCCCCTTTGCCCGAAGATGAAACATGTTAGCTGTAGAAGGCTGGGCAGAGGGCTAACCATTTGCATCCTAAATTCCTCCCTAGCATCTTGGAATAGAGCTTTTCCCCAGCCTTCTCTATTTCAAAATGTTGTGGACAGGAATAGAAACAACAAAAGAAAATGCTTAGTTCTTTTTAAAATTCAAAGCTTCAGAAAGTTTGAGTCTGCCCTCTCAACACCTTGAAGAAAAATACTACTACTTATGGAGCACCTATGGTGTGATCTAAACATAGAAAAAGTAAGACTCCTTTAAGCAAGAGGTAAAAGCTGAAGTTCACTACACCAGTATTTCAAATTTTATGAGTGAGGAAACTTTATTTGGGTATAAGCAGAACCTTTTCTTGTCTTTCCTTCCTTAAGGTTTTTAAACTCTGATTCCTGATTCTAGGAAGTGATAATCTTGAAGACTAGAATTATTTATTGCAGGGTGTATTGCTTAACGAAGACTGTAGAGGAAGAACGTGGAGGATGATTTAAACAAATAAATCCTGTGCAGAGAGAGTCATAGTTTAACAGAAAGAAAGGAATGTGATTTTGGAGCCAGGCAAACCTGGGTTCAAATTATAACTCTGGTGTATCTTGACTTGGACAAGCTTGTCTCAGCGGTCCTCCTTCTTTGAAAAATGGGGATAATACTGCTTACCTCTGAGTCATTTTCAGGATTAAATAATATGTGTGAAATGCCAGGCACTCTGCCTGGCACTCTAGAAAACAGTAGTCTCTACTCCTTTTGGTGAAAGTGGAACTTCTTTCATCTGTTTTAATATAAAACATTGTAGCCAAGATTAAATGGTGTAAATAGCTATCTGTTCATGCTTGGTGTACAGTGTTACATCCAAACAATCCGAGCTGATTAATTCCTTCCTGCCCCCACTCTTCTTAGTGAATACCTCTCTTATAATAACCATCTTGTTGGATTACATTTATATTTTTTTTCTCTTGGTCCCACATGAGCTCCTTAAGAACTGTGATCTTATGTGTATCTTTGTATCTCTAAAACCTAGCGTATTGCAGCAGTCCAGTAAATGTTTGTGGATGAATGAATGGAACAGTAAGATCTCTCTGGATATCAGTTTCCTCATCTGTAAGAGGAGGGATCATGAAAAGCTTCCCTCTCAGACTCTAAAATGCCAAGATTCTGATGCTCTTAGTAAGTGATCATTTGAAGAACAAAGTGATGTTGAAAGAATGATGGAATTGCACACTTGCTCCTAATTGTTAATATGCTTTTGTGTAAAACTGCTGAAGTACTGTCTGGAATTGGGAGACCTGTCATTAATTTGCTGTGTTTCCTTGGGCATATTGCTTGACCTTGCTGAACCTTTAGTTCTCCAATTTTAAAATTAGAAGGTGGTAGTGGATGGATTTCAGGTCCTTCCAACTATAATTAATTTTATATTTTATTGTTTTCATATTCGTCTCAGGATCTTAATAACTCTTCTTTGTGGTTTTCTGTGAGCAATCTCTAGGAAAAGAAAATGTCTAATCTGCCAGCAGCCATACTTATTTGGCTGGTGGAAGGTTACAGAGCTGTGAAAGATACTCAGGAGGCAATTTTGTCTGTATTAAAGTATAGATAATTAACCTAGTATATTAAGATAATACGAGCCTTTTAAACTGACCTGACCATGATTACAAGAGTGATTTATGGAAATTAGATAGTCATTAATCAGTTATATTTCTTAGCTGTGTAGTTGTGTGACATTTTCAATGGTTGAAACTTTATTATTAGTATATGTAGGGGCTGAGTTCTGTTTCATTCAAAGGAAAATAAAATAATTATTTCATAGAAAATGAGAGCTATGAAAGATTCTTTTTCTTCTCACCTTTAGTCATTTTCATTAACATCTTAAGAAGCTAATAGAAATACACATATAGCGACTGTCCTCTCTACTTTTGTTATGATTATATCCAAAAGAGTATCTGGATGCCTTATGTAAGGATATAAACTTTTCATGCAGTTTAATTTGAAATTAAAAATTATTTTTGTTTCCTTGCAAATACTAAGTATGCTTTATGAGCTAGACTAAGCACCTGGAAGATAGGGTTTTATTTGTGTATCTCCTGAAACGTTTCAGACAAGTTTGTAAATGTAGCTTATGGATGGAACTTCAAAAAGGTTTTCAGTCATTTCTCAGAATAGGGTTTTTTTAACCTATAATCTACAAATTATATCTAGTAAGTAATTTTTATAATTAGGATATGAGTTTTTAGCACAGTAATTTAAGTACAAAACGTTTTTCTTCTAAAAGCATTATTTTTCTCCCCTAAGAATTGCAATTAAATTCTTTCAGATGTAATTTTAAGTTTAATATTAAATAAGCATGTCTTGATGATGAGAGTTGGTAAATACTGGAATAGTTTTGGAAAAAATTTACAATTTGTTTCTTTAGAAAACTGCTCTCCAGAACAGCATAGGTATCGTTTTATAATGACAATATAAAACTAGTCTGCTCTGTTACTAAAATTTTAATTTAAATGTTCTGTTTCCATTTTGGGGAAGGATGATATTATTTCTCCTGTGTTTAATTCAGTGACCTCATGTTCTTTTCTTCTAAAGAAGAATTATAAAATATAGCCTTTTACCAATAAAAATAGGAATTAAATATGAATATTTGAATTCTGACAAAAAGGACAATATGAACTTCTGATATTTCTTTTTATTTTACGATCAACAGTGTATATATGGGGTTGGGCAAAACTGCTTTTCCTCTCAGTCAGCGCTTCTCAACCTCTGACATTTGGGGCCGGATATTTCTTTGTTATGGGAGATTGTCCTTTGCCTTGTAGGTTGTTTGGCAGGAAGCTTGGCCTCTATCCACGAGATGCCAGTAGCAGCCACCAAAAAATACCTCCAGATATTGTCAAATGGGCTTTTGGGGACAAAATTGTCTCCCTCTTCCCCCACCCTTGAGAATCACTGCTCTAAGTCTTGTAGACCAGGGCTCCTCAAACTTTAATGTGCACAGGAATCCTCTGGGGATGTTGTTATAATGCAGGCACTGGTTCAGAGGTGGGACCTGAGGTTCTGCATTTCTCACAAGGCCCCGAGTGATATAGATGCTGCTGGTCAGAGTACCACACTTTGAGTAGCAAGGTTGTAGACAGTTTCCCATTCATACGAATTGGATGGATTTTTAAGAGGATCCAGTGATAGTAACTATGGAAACAGAGAATTTACAATGAACTATATAGCCCAAACAGGATAAGGCCAATAGAAACTAAGCACTATCCCACCAGCCTAACAAATAGAGCTGTCTTCCCATTTCCATGTTTCCTTCCAGTCCCCACTATTCATTCATATTTGGACAATCCTAAGGAGGAAATTTGCAAGTCTTTTTTTTTTAATATTTTAAGTTTATTTATTTCATCTTATTTATTTTTGGCTGCGTTAGGGTCTTTGTTGCTGTGCGTGGGCTTTCTCTAGTTGTGGAGAGCGGGGGCTACTCTTCGTTGTGGTACACAGGCTTCTCAGTGTGGTGGCTTCTCTTGTTGTGGAGCACGGGCTCTAGGGTGCAGGCTCAGTAGTTGTGGTGCACCTGCTTAGTTGCTCCGCGGCATGTGGGATCTTCCTGGACCAGAGCTCGAACCCGTGTCCCCTGCATTGGCAGGCGGATTCTTAACCACTGCGCCTCCAGGGAAGCCCTGCAAGAGTCTTAATCAAGGTCACACAGGCTGTAGTGAACTGAGGCAACTTCATGTTCCATCGGGTGTTTTAGTTCATGACACTGTAAATATATTAGCTCATAATACATATTTATTGCCTGTTGAGAGGTGTCAAATTACGATAGTGAACTCTGCATTTATTCAATCTGATGGTGCTTAAACTTTTAAAGTGTGCAAGTTGTCTCTTCTTGAAAACTATTGCCTGGACCTAAATTTAACACTGCCTAAGGTCATTTTCTTACTGCAAGTGTTCTGAGAGGGCAAGATGTTAAATTAGGTTTGCTGAAGCGTATCAGTTACAGAGAAACTTTATCCGATAATTCTGTGATAAAAATCAATAGAAAATATAATGAAAATCCTAGAGTGAAAAAAAAACCCCTCTGCATTTCATCTGTAACACTTAAAATAATGACTGGTAAGCATACCTATTTGCCACATTGAAAATGTTGGATATAGTATGCATTTCTTCTCATTTACAAAATGCTTGGTTATGTTCACTTTTTTATCTTGCTATTGCTTAAAATAGCCCTCCTAGCACTGCTGCAGAGAGGATCTTTAAAAAAGGTATACAAGACACTTTTTGTTAACTTAAAAAACATACAAGCAGACTTGTAGGGAAAGATTACTCCAGGAATGCCTTAATTATGAATTGAGTATATATAATATATGTCACTGTTACAAACCTTTTAGATACGTTATCTTATTTCTTCCTATGGTGACCTGTAAAGGAGAAAGGGAAGGCTATTGGCAGTAACCAGCAAAATTTACAACATGTATACCTTGACTCAGCAGTTCTACTCCTGCGAGTTGGTGTCATAGAAGTCCTTGTACAAGGATGTTAACTACAGCATTTTTCCACTGTAGCATGGTTAAAAATAACCAAAAACTAAAGACTGTATAAATGCCTACCAGTGGTGAAAGCTTACATAAATTATGATAGACCCATAACCCAGACCGCTTTGCGGCTTATGAAGAAAGTGAGATGGATGGATGTACATTGACCTAGAGAATTGAATGACAGAAGCAAGTCGCAGAAGTTAAAAAGAAAATATTTGTTCTTCCTCTGTGTGTGTGTGTATTTTAAGATGTGTACACAACAGACTTAACAGTGGTTAGCCTTGCAGGAAGGGAGATGAGGAGGAGAGGGAGATTTCCTACTCTTAATGTGCTTTTGGTTGGAATCTTGACAATGATCGTACATTACTTTTGTCACTAAAGTATTACTTTTCTTAAGATTTTTTAAAATGTGGACCATTTTAAAAGTCTTTACTGAATTTGTTACAACATTGCTTCTGTTTTTTATGTTTTGGTTTTTTGGCAACGAGGCAAGTGGGATCTTAGCTCCCCAACCAGGGATTGAACCCGCACCCCCTGCATTGGAAGGCGAAGTCTTAACCACTGGATGGCCAGGGAAGTCCCTAAATACTATTTTGAGAACAGAAACAAATCTGGGTTCTACTTCTACATCTGCTGCTTACTAGCTACTGTTGTTAGACCAGTGACTCTCAACCAGGGGCAGTTTTGTGCGTCCCTCCCTCCCCGCTACCAGGGGATATTTGGCGATGTTTGGCCATGTTTTGGGTTGTCACATTGAGGGGGTGGTATATGCAGTGGATGGAAGCCAGGGATGCTGCCAAACATCCTGTAGTGCATGGGACAGCCAGCCCCGTGTAACAAAGAACTATCTAGCCCAAACTGTCAATAGTGTTGAGTTGAGAAATTCTTTGTTAGACTTCAGGGCTGCAGCCATGTTCACATATGCAGGGGGTGCCCTTCACATTGTGGGGTGTTCTCGGCATAGCCATACAGTTTATAATTATGATATGATGAAAGTAAATAAATATACAAACTTGTCCCCAGGAAGGCAGGCACCAGAGTTTCTGCTTTACCTCTAGCACCTAACAGAGGCTGGCATGGGAAGCAGGCACTCAACAATTGTTGAATGAATGAATGAGCTAAACTAGGTATTACATGTTAGGCTCTAATATACTCAGGTTGTAGCAGATGCTAAAGATTTAAGAAGAATTTATGGAAAAAAATTAAAATTATAGCAGGTGTTGTCTTAATTTATCTTTATCTAAAGATTGGCAAAGGACTACTATTATTCATATTTAGCTGCAGAACACCTTGGCTGACTTTTTTCAATACTTTTTGATAAGAAAATCATGATTCTTCATGGAAGAATGCCAATAGAGGACACTATTGTGTCTTATCTTCCTAGAATTGGTTTTAAAAATCCTTATCTATTTAGCTACCTACCGAATTTAGTGGAACAAACTTTAAAAAGAATTTTAAACTACCTTAGACACTACCTGACATAGTGAGATAATGTACTTTTTCATTTTTTCCGCATAACAGTGAGGCAGCAAAGCAGAAGTTATCCTTTTTATTAATGTTTTGTAGTGGAAAAACTCAAACATACACAAAAATCCTCAAGTATAACAAACTGAAGAGTTCTTGCCATTTAACAGTTTTCAACATTTTGCCAACAGATATCCTTATTTCTGTAAATTAGAAAATGGGGGGGATTCCCTGGTGGCGCAGTGGTTAAGACTTTGCCCTCCCAATACAAGGGGCCCAGGTTCGATCCCTGGTCAGGGAACTAGATTCCACATGCATGCCAGAACTAAGAGTTTGCATGCCACATCTAACTAGCCCACTGGACGCAACTAAGGAGCCCGCAAGCCGCAACTAAGACCCAGTGCAACCAAATAAATAAATAAGTAAATATTAAAGAAAAAGAAAAGAAAATGGGGACATATGGAATTTAACACCTATTTAGTGGTGCCGAGTGTTCAAATTATGGTTTTCAGCTTTGCGGTTTTGTGCCATTTCTTAATCATCATACTAAAATTAAGGATCAAGATTACATTTCTTTGAAAATATATGTGGTTTCAGTAAGTGA
Organism: Lagenorhynchus albirostris; assembly: GCF_949774975.1. Lineage (NCBI taxonomy): Eukaryota > Metazoa > Chordata > Mammalia > Artiodactyla > Delphinidae > Lagenorhynchus > Lagenorhynchus albirostris. Next base: position 134,902,904 of record NC_083095.1, on the reverse strand, counting down.
CTTAAACGTGAAATTTCTTCGATAAGTCATTCTTTTAATTCCTCAAACCTGAGACAATACCAGAGTAATGATACTTGGAGTTACAAATGGATTTGTAAAACCCAAATTTAAATTTCTCAGAGTTAATGGCAGTATATATATTTGCACTTTTTACGTATTTAATTTAGTTTTTCTCTTGTATTTTTACTACTTCAGAAGAATTGCCCATTAATTATTTTTATTGTTGTTCTTGTCCTATTTTCAGTGTGCTTCACAGTTTGGTTCTCTTTGTTTTTCTGAGATATGTGATTCATGTGCTGTTAGTAGGTTGGTATTCTACTTATTGTTACTAGCTGTAAAGGATATAGACTTGAGGAGAGCTATTCACTGAACTGTCATTGCACTGTGTTGAGAGTGCCCGATGCCACAGACATGTTATGTTCTTCCTTCTTTTTTTTGCAAGGTCCTGTTGTCTAGATTAATCTGTAGGTAGATGATCTTTTTTGGGCTATCGTGGAAGTTTTAGGTAGAAATCAGTAGCTCTGCAGGCAGTGATTGCTTTTGTGGTAATATTTTTGTGTGTTTGCCTTTTGAGGTCTGTCAGGTATCATTACTTTAGCAATCATATATGGACTAATAAGAATGACCCTGTGGGGGCATTTATAGGAACAATTTTATTTAATCCTCACAATAACCTTATTAGGTAGGTATTGTTTTAGACCAGTTTTACTGATGAAAAAACTAATATGCCAAGAGGTTAGGTAACTTGCCTTCAGGTCAGACAGTAAGTATTAGAGGCTAGATAGAACCCAACCTGTGGACTTAAAATCCTGAGTTCTTAGCTAGTATGTTATATTAACTCTCTTCATATTCAAATCTGAGTAAGACAAGGTCTCTCTAACTGCAAGAAGCTGTCTAGTGACTCGTAATCCTTAACAGCAAAATTGTGTATCTCTTGTGACAGTTGCTTTCACAACCAATGTTGAAATTCTGAATTATTACAGATAAATGGGAATCATCAGATGGTACTGACTCCTTTACCCATTCATATATTCATTCAACAAATGGAGCATCTACTATGTGCCAGTATGTTGCTGGGTGATGGGGTTATGATGGTGAATAAAACACATTACCTGCTGCCATTAGTTTCCACCACAGTGGGGAGGACAGACTTTAATCAGATACATCCAAGATTGTATAATTACACCCCAGATAAGGAACACGGTTCTCTGCAGAGGAACCTAATGGAGACTTTGGGGGCAGGACAGAGTCCTGAAGAAGTTGAGATTTGAAGGATGAGTAGGAGTTAGCTAGGTGAAGGGGAGGGAGGACATCTCAGAAGGGAAGAAGAGTACTCCTTACAGGAGGGAATAGTGTTGTGTGTTTGAGAAGCTGAACTGGCCATGTAGCTGGAGAGAGCAAAGCGGGGAGGCTACAGGGGACAGATCGGGCAGCGTTTGGCCTTAAGGATTTTGGTCTATCTTAATGGAATGCTACAGAAGGATTTTAAGCCAGGGTGTAATATCAGATTTGTGTTTTGAAAAGATCACTTGTGTATCAGTGCAGAGAACCAATTGGAGGGCGCTAAGAAATTGCATGGACACCACTTAGGGCAGTAGGCTTGCCCTTGTCCTGATGAGAGATGCAGATAGCATGTGTAGGATGGTGGCCATGAAGCTGTTAAGAAGTGGTTGGATTTGAGAAATATTTAGGAGGTAAAATCAATAGTTTCCTTGTGGATTGGCAATGCAGGTGGTATGAAAGATGACTCCTAGGTTTTTAAGTTGTGGAACTAGGCAGATGCTGGGACCACTCACTGTGATGGGGAACACCATCAGGGGACCATTTTGGGGAAGATCATGAATTTGGTTTTGCGCATGTTGATTTCATATAGATTAGAGAACTGTGACATATGGAGGTTAACAGGTAACTAGTGGTGCTGAGTATTCAAATTAAAGCTTTCAGCTTTGTGATTCTATGTCCCTTCCTCTTCATACTAAAATTAATGGGCGAGATTACATTTTTTTGAAACTATGTGTGGTTTCACTAAATGACTTGAAATTTTTTTGGGAAACGGGTATTCAGGTGTGGATTGAGAGGAGAGGTCTGTATAGGAGATACAGATTCCATGAAAGCAATCTCTCTTTTTCCTTAAGCTTATTTTAGTTGTTGTACCCTTCAAAATGACCTTTTGGGATTCTCTGTTGTAAATAAATGGAGAACTAGGGTAGAATTTCTAGAATCTGCATTGTTGAGTGCAATTTTATAAGCCTCCTGAAAAATTACTAAAAGTAATTGTTGGGTACCCTAAAAAAATTCCCTGCCAAAGTAAGGATTAGATGTGCTTAAACTAGTAGTTTCAGAAAGACTATGCTTGATTGGTGTTTCTGAAGGTGTGTCCTGAAAACGCAAAGCATCCCAGAGGTCTATCAGGTGGTCAGCACTGGAATGATATTTTTTGCATACATTTTACATACTTGAAATGTAAGATTAATTGTGCTTTTTTAAAGATGTGTGTGCCATTGTGTTCTTAATGTTTGCATTTTTTTTTTTTTTTTTTTTTGCGTTACGTGGGCCTCTCACTGTTGTGGCCTCTCCCGCTGGAGAGCACAGGCTCCGGACGCACAGGCCCAGCGGCCATGGCTCACGGGCCCAGCCGCTCCGCGGCATGTGGGATCCTCCCGGACCGGGGCACAAACCCGTGTCCCCTGCATCGGCAGGCAGACTCTCAACCACTGCGCCACCAGGGAAGCCCAATATTTGCATTTTTAAAGAATGTATATGTAACGAATTGTCCTTGCTAACATGTTAACCTTGTGGAGTTTCGCCAGGCTTCATGTAATTTAAGGGTAGTTATTGACATTAGCTATTGCATTATATTCCATTTTTTAAAAATGGATCAGTGGCTCGAAAATAGTGATGATGAATAGTAATGTACGATTCAGAATTTTGCTATAATGTAGTGTGTGTACAGAGTATAAATCTATACGTGTTGGGACAAATGTATCTGCAGATATGGTGATTTCACATGTACTCCCCCCAAAGGAAAGCAAAACAATGATTAGCTGGCAATCAGATTTCACCCTATCAGTAATCCATTCCCCAGTACCCAGGGGTTATTTTATTGTGAAACTTTGTCAAATAATGGCAGCCCGGAAAGCATTTGTGACATTTTCAAAGGATAGCAGCCTCTCTGGTGAACCAGTTATTTTCTTGAATAAATATAAAATAACTTTACAGTACAAAATTGATGAATTTTGTTGCTGAAGAGGCCAAGATCCCAGAGACGACATTCAGAGTAGAATGATTTCCATGTGCCCAAAAGGGCTTTAAGGCCTGCTAGTGGTAAGTAGCTTGTGAAGCCAGGCACAAGTTATTCTGCTAGAAGAGAAAGCAGAGTGACTATTACTAAAGTCCCTTTATTAAATGACAGTGCTAGGGACTTCCCTGGTGGCACAGTGGTTGGAAATCCGCCTGCCAGTGCAGGGGACACGGGTTCGAGCCCTGGTCTGGGAAGATCCCACATGCTGCAAAGCAGCTAGGCCTGTGTGCCCAAGTACTGAGCCTGCACTCTAGAGCCCACAAGCCACAACCACTGAAGCCCGGGCACGTAGAGCCCGTGCTCTGCAACAAGAGAAGCCACCGCAATGAGAAGTCCACGCACCGCAACAAATAGTAACCCCTGCTCGCCGCAACTAGAGAAAGCCCGCGCACAGCAACAAAGACCCAGTGTAGCCAAAAATAAATAAATAAATATATTATAAATAAATTAATTAATAAATGACAGTGCTAGATGTCACATGGTATTTTTTTTTTTTGTGGTACGCGGCCCTCTCACTGTTGTGGCCTCTCCCGTTGCAGAGCACAGGCTCCGGACGCGCAGGCTCAGCGGCCATGGCTCACGGGCCCAGCCGCTCTGCGGCATGTGGGATCCTCCCGGACCGGGGCACGAACCCGTGTCCCCTGCATCGGCAGGCGGACTCTTAAGCACTGCGCCACCAGGGAAGCCCTGTCTCATGGTGTTAATAGCATGCCAAGTGGAAGAGCTATTACTATCACTTGTGTGCTTTCTGGTATTTTGCTTTTTGGTTAGACAAAACCACTAAATGCAGAGCTCGAATCATCCTCTGGTTTATGCCTGGTACGTATGAGGGAGGTGTGCCGGGTGGCATTTTATTTTTATCCCTGGGGACTCAGGTTAGAGAAGAAGAGATTTTAAATTCCTTTTGGATCCTTTGTGATCTCTGATGTAGACTGGAAAAGTGTGTTGAGAACAGCTCTGACAGCACCAAGTCTGTGGGCAGCAGGGAAGGGTGTAGCTCTGCAAGTAAGTGGTGTTGCACGACGTGGCCGGGTCCTGCACTTTCATTCACAGAGAGCAGCTGGTGGGGACAGCATGCTTCCTGATCTCGGTTCAGTGTTGAAGGAGATATTAAACAGTTGTGAACAAGAGCAGATCACAGGCACAGGCGTGTCTTTCAGCCTGGTTCATGAAGAAATGGGCACTCTATGTAAGCCTCTGCTTTTCTGCATTGCACTGTCCTGGTTCTCAAGGGGAAAAGTGCACACATGAGTTCTTAAACTTGTGGGATTTGAGAGAAACATTTTTTTCACGACATTAATAATGCCATTTTTTCTGATTTCTGATGTTCTCAAGTAGCATAGCTCCTTGGTACAGTCATATCTTGAATAGTTAGAAGTGATCTATCAAATCTAGTTTTGAGGATGTCAGTGTGACAAGATAATATTTTTGAAATATTAATGCCCTCTCTATGTTGTTCCTGGTTTTTCCTTTTGCCTCTTGGCTCTTCCCCCTACCTGCTCAAGCTAGCTAATTCTGTGCTCATACTTCAGAGAAGGAACGTGATGTGCCAGCAGACAGTGGGTCTAGGAGTTCATTTTTGCCTTTTTCAGTTTCAAAAACTTGGACCATAGAGGGCAACTTAGCATAGTCTACATAATGTTAGAGCACAGCTTTTCCTTGATAGGAGGAAATAATTCCTTGGGCTTGCGGAGGAGGAAAAGACAGAAGAGATGGACAGGAGAAAGAGTCAGTAGGACTCAGGGTGAAGGGACTGGGCTTGAAGGACACTTGGATAGAAGCCCGTATAAAGCCCATATGATGCAGCACTCAAGGTCTTTTTTCAGTTCCCTGTTTTTTTAATATTTATTTATTTATTTGGCTGCACCTTGTCTTAGTTGCGGCACGCGGGATCTTCTTTGCTGTGTGCAAGACCTTCATTGCAGCATGCAGGATCTTTTAGTTGTGGTATGTGGGGTCTAGTTCCCTGACCAGGGGGTCGAACCTGGGCCCCCTGCATTGAGAGTGTAGAGTCTTAACCACTGGACCACCAGGGAAGCCCTAGGATTTTCTTAACTAGTAGAAATGAAAAATAAGAAATCAGTTAACCGGACTTCCCTGGTGGCGCAGCGGTTGAGAGTCTGCCTGCCGATGCAGGGGACGCGGGTTCATGTCCCGGTCCGGGAAGATCCCACATGCCGTGGAGCGGCTGGGCCCATGAGCCATGCGCGTCCGGAGCCTGTGCTCCGCAACAGGAGAGGCCACAGCAGTGAGAGGCCTGCATACTGCCAAAAAAAAAAAAATCAGTTAACCAAGGGGCCTGACCTATGGCTCAAGCACCAATCATAAAGATAGATGGTGAAAGATGATAGCACCATCCACCTTACTACTAAGGTCCAGTTCTTATATAAAAATAGTTTTTCATGGGGCTTCCCTGGTGGCGCAGTGGTTGAGAATCTGCCTGCCAATGCAGGGGACACAGGTTTGAGCCCTAGTATGGGAAGATCCCACATGCCACGGAGCAACTAGGCCCGTGAGCCACAACTACTGAGCCTGCGCATCTAGAGCCTGTGCCCCACAATAAGAGAGGCTGCGATAGTGAAAGGCCCGCACACTGCGGTGAAGAGTGGACCCCGCTTGCCGCAACTAGAGAAAGCCCTCGCACGAAGCGAAGACCCAACACAGCCAAAAATAAATAAATAAATAAATAAATAAATAAATAATCCTTCCCTCTACAAAAAAAAATTTATATATATATTTTTTTTCACTTTTATTCCAATAACTAAGTAATGTCAAAACTTTACCTAATGTCAGCAGTCTTCCTGTGTGCTGAACACACACTGAGATGTGGGAAAGTATAAGAAACTTGTAGCCTATCTGAGGAGTGTGGCTACTTGAGAATTATTTTTTTCATTGAGTTTGGTATTTTCCCCCTTTCCTTTTTTGTACTCTCCCTTTCCCATCTCTTCTCTCTCCCTCCTTCCCTAACCCACATGAATATCCCCCCATATAACCCTTGTTAATTACTCTTGTTGATTTAGTATGCAAAATGCCATAATTTTCCTCAGGCGTATATAATTATATAGGTAGATAGATATAGATAGATTTTAATAATTGATTATTTTACAAAAGTAGGATTACATTATAGTCTCTTTTCTATCCCTTTTTTCTCTTTAACAATACCTCATGAAAATCCTGAAGCCTTTTGCTGTGTTTTGTTCAGTTCAAGTTTTTATTTGATGCAACTTATTACAAACTCCTTGTTTTGTTGTTGAAATTTCAGATGCCATCTCTGTGGGTGATAGTTTCAATTGTAGTTTTTTTTAATAATTAAAAACTTTAATGGTGGTTTAAAAAATACATAGCATAAAATTTACCATCTTAACCATTTTTAAGTTCAGTAATATTAAGTATATTCACATTGTTGTGCAACAGATCGCCAGAACTTTTTCATCTTGCAGAGCTGAAGCTCTATGCCCATTGAACAACTTTCCATTTCTTTCTTCCCCCAGGCCTGGGGAACCACATTCTACTTTCTGTTTCTGTGAGTTTGACTACTTTAGATACTTAATGTAAATGGAATCATGCAGTATTTGTCTTTTTGTGACTAGCCTATTTCACTCAGCATAATGTCCTCAAGGTTCACCCATGTTGTGGCCTGTATCAGAATTTCCTTCCTTTTTAAGGCTGAATAATATTCCATTCTGTGTATATATCACATTTTGTTTATCCATTCATCTATAGATGGACATTTGTGTTGCTTATATCTCTTGTAAATAAAGCTGCTATGTACATGGGTGTGCTAATATATCTCTTTAAAATCCTGATTTCAGTTCTTTGGGAAATATACTCAGAATTGGAATTTGTGGATCATATGTAATTCTATTTTTAATTTTTTGAGGAACTGACATATTGTTTTCCACAGCGGCTGTACCATTTTACATTCCTACCAATGCTGTACAAGGGTTCTAACTTCTCTACATCCTTGCCAGCACTTGCTACTTTCTGTTTGTTTAATAGTAGCCATCTTACTGGGTTTGAGGGGATATCTTGTGATTTTTCTTTTAAAGATGGTGTAGCTAGCTTTTTTTTTTGGGGGGGCTGTGTTGAGTCTTCATTGCTGCACATGGGCTTTCTCTAGCTGGGGCAAGCAGGGGCCACTCTTCGTTGCAGTGTGCAGGCTTCTCATTGCGGTGGCTTCTCTTGTTGCAGAGCACGGGCTTTAGGTGCGTGGGCTTCAGTAGTTGCAGCATGCGGGCTCAGTAGTTACAGCACATGGGCCCTAGAGCCCGCAGGCTTCAGTAGTTGTGGCACATGGGCTTAGTTGCTCCGCGGCATGTTGGATCTTCCCTTAACAGGGATCAAACCCATGTCCCCTGCATTGGCAGGCAGATTCTTAACCACTGTGCCACAGAGAAGTCCCCATCTTGTGATTTTTCATTTACGTTTCTCTAATGATTAGTGATGTTGAACATCTTTTCATATGCTTGTTAGTCATTTTAATGTCATCTTTGGAGAAATGTGTATTCAAGGCCTTGGCCGATTTTTTAATTTGGTTATTTGGGGGTTTTGTTCTTGTTGAGTTGTAGGGGTTCTTTACATATTCTGGATATTATCTCCTTATCAGATATATGATTTTCAAATATTTTGTCCCTTTCCAAAGGTTGATTGCAAAGAGACTGTTTCGTATTATTATTTTTTAACATCTTTATTGGAGTATAATTGCTTTACAATGGTGTGTTAGTTTCTGCTGTATAACAAAGTGAATCAGCTATACAAATACATATATCCCCATATCTCCTCCCTCTTCCATCTCCCACCCACCTTCCTCCCTATCACACCCCTCTAGGTGGTCACAAAGCATCGAGCTGATCTCCCTGTGCTATGTGGCTACTTCCCACTAGCTATCTGTTTTACATTTGGTAGTGTATATATGCACATGCCACTCTCACTTCATTCCAGCTTCCCCTTCCGCTTCCAGTGTCCTCACGTCCATTCTCTACATCTGTGTCTTTATTCCTGTCCTGCCCCTGGGTTCTTCAGAACCATTTTCTTTTTTCTTTTAGATTCCATATATATGTGTTAGCATACAGTATTTGTTTCTCTTTCTGACTTATGTCACTCTGTATGACAGACTCTAGGTCCACCCACCTCACTACAAATAACCCAATTTCATTTCTTTTAATGGCTGAGTAATATTTCATTGTATATATGTGCCACATCTTCTTTATCCCTTCATCTGTTGATGGACAGTTAGGTTGCTTCCATGTCCTGGCTATTGTAAATAGAGCTGCAATGAATACTGTGGTGTATGATTCTTTTTGAATTATGGTTTTCTCAGGGTATATGCCCAGTAGTGGGATTGCTGGGTTGTTTGGTAGTTCTATTTTTAGTTTCTTAAGGAACCTCCATACTGTTCTCCATAGTGGCTGTATCAATTTACATTCCCACCAACAGTGCAAGAGGGTTCCCTTTTCTCCAAACCCTCTCCAGCATTTATTGTTTGTAGATTTTTTATTTACATCTTTATTAGAGTATAATTGCTTTACAATGGTGTGTTAGTTTCTGCATTATAACAAAGCGAATCAGTTATACATATACATATGTTCCCATATCTCTTCCCTCTTGCGTCTCCCTCCCTCCCACCCTCCCTATCCCACCACTCCAGGCGGTCACAAAGCACCGAGCTGATCTCCCTGTGCTATGCAGCTGCTTCCCACTAGCTATCTACCTTACATTTGGTAGTGCATATATGTCCATGCCTCTCTCTCGCTTTGTCCCAGCTTACCCTTCCCCCCCCATATCCTCAAGTCCATTCTGTAGTAGGTCTGTGTCTTTATTCCTGTCTTACCCCTAGGTTCTTCATGACATTTTTTTTCTTAAATTCCATATATATGTGTTAGCGTATGGTATTTGTCTTTCTCTTTCTGACTTACTTCACTCTGTATGACAGACTCTAGGTCTATCCACCTCATTACAAATAGCTCAATTTCATTTCTTTTTATGGCTGAGTAATATTCCGTTGTATATATGTGCCACATCTTCTTTATCCATTCATCTGATGATGGGCACTTAGCTTGTTTCCATCTCTGGGCTATTGTAAATAGAGCTGCAATGAACATTTTGGTACATGACTCTTTTTGAATTATGGTTTTCTCAGGGTATATGCCCAGTCATGGGATTGCTGGGTCATATGGTAGTTCTATTTGTAGTTTTTTAGGAACCTCCATACTGTTCTCCATAGTGGCTTTACCAATTCACATTCCCACCAGCAGTGCAAGTGTTCCCTTTTCTCCACACCCTCTCCAGCATTTATTGTTTCTAGATTTTTTGATGATGGCCATTCTGACTGGTGTGAGATGATATCTCATTGTAGTTTTGATTTGCATTTCTCTAATGATTAATAATGTTGAGCATTCTTTCATGTGTTTGTTGGCAGTCTGCATATCTTCTTTGGAGAAATGTCTATTTAGGTCTTCTGCCCATTTTTGGATTGGGTTGTTTGTTATTGAGCTGCATGAGCTGCTTGTAAATTTTGGAAATTAATCCTTTGTCAGTTGCTTCATTTGCAAATATTTTCTCCCATTCTGAGGGTTGTCTTGTTTATGGTTTCATTTGCTGTGCAAAAGCTTTGAAGTTTCATTAGGTCCCATTTGTTTATTTTTATTTCCATTTCTTTAGGAGCTGGGTCAAAAAGGATCTTGCTGTGATTTATGTCATAGAGTGTTCTGCCTATGTTTTCCTCTAAGAGTTTGATAGTTTCTGGCCTTACATTTAGGTCTTTAATCCATTTTGAGCTTATTTTTGTGTATGGTATTAGGGAGTGATCTAATCTCATACTTTTACATGTACCTGTCCAGTTTTCCCAGCACCACTTATTGAAGAGGCTGTCCTTATTGAAGAGGCTGTCCTTATTGAAGAGGCTTTCTCCACTGTATATTCCTGCCTCCTTTATCAAAGATAAGGTGACCATATGTGCGTGGGTTTATCTCTGGGCTTTCTATCCTGTTCCATTGATCTGTCTTTCTATTTTTGTGCCAGTACCATACTGTCTTGATTACTATAGCTTTGTAGTATAGTCTGAAGTCCAGGAGCCTGATTCCTCCAGCTCCGTTTTTTGTTGTCAAGATTGCTTTGGCTATTTGGGGGTCTTTTGTGTTTCCATACAAATTGTGAAATTTTTTGTTCTAGTTCTGTGAAAAATGCCACTGGTAATTTGATAGGGATTGCATTAAATCTGTAGATTGCTTTGGGTAGTAGAGTCATTTTCACAATGTTGATTCTTCCAATCTAAGAACATGGTATATCTCTCCATCTATTTGTATCATCTTTAATTTCTTTCATCAGTATCTTATAATTTTCTGCATGCAGGTCTTTTGTCTCCTTAGGTAGGTTTATTCCTAGATATTTTATTCTTTTTGTTGCAGTGGTAAATGGGAGTATTTTCTTGATTTCACTTTCAGATTTTTCATCATTAGTATATAGGAATGCCAGAGATTTCTGTGCATTAATTTTATATCCTGCTACTTTACCAAATTCATTGATTAGCTCTAGTACTTTTCTGGTAGCATCTTCTTTTGTCTCTGTTTATTCTTTTTTTTGTTGCCCTACCCAGGTACGTGGGGGAGTTTCTTGACTTTTGGGAGGTCTGAGTTCTTCTGCCAGTGTTCAGTAGGTGTTCTGTAGGAGTTGCTCCATGTGTAGATGTATTTTTGGGGTATCTGTGGGGAGGAAGGTGATCTCCGCGTCTTACTCTTACGCCATCTTCCCCTTGTCCCCCTGTTTGTAGATTTTTTGATGATGGCCATTCTGACTGGTGTGAGGTGATACCTCATTGTAGTTTTGATTTGCATTTCTCTAATGATTAGTAATGTTGAGCATCCTTTCATGTGTTTGGTGGCAATCTGTATATCTTCCTTGGAGAAATGTCTATTTAGGTCTTCTGTCCATTTTTGGATTGGGTTGTTTGTTTTATTGATATTGAGCTGCATGAGCTCCTTGTAAATTTTGGAGATAAATCCTTTGTCAGTTGCTTTGTTTACAAATATTTTCTCCCATTCTGAGGCTTGTCTTTCTGTCTTGTTTATGGTTTCCTTTGCTGTGCAAAAGCTTTGAAGTTTCATTAGGTCGCATTTGTTTGTTTTTATTTCTGTTTCTCTAGAAGGTAGGTCAAAAGGGATCTTGCTGTGATTTATGTCAAAGAGTGTTCTGCCTATTTTTTCCTCTAAGAGTTTTATACTGTCTGGCCTTACATTTAGGTCTTTAATCCACTTTAAGTTTATTTTTGTGTATGGTGTTAGGGAGTGTTCTAATTCCATTCTTTTATATGTAGCTGTCCAGTTTTCCTAGCACCACTTAATGAAGAGGCTGTCTTTTCTCCACTGTATATTCTTGCCTCTTTTATCAAAAATAAGGTGACCATATGTGCGTGGGTTTATCTCTGGGCTTTCTATCCTGTTCCATTGATCTATCTTTCTATTTTTGTGCCAGTACCATACTGTCTTGATTACTATAGCTTTGTAGTATAGTCTGAAGTCTGGGAGCCCGATTCCTCCAGCTCCATTTTTCTTTCCCAAGATTGCTTTGGCTATTCGGGGTCCTTTGTGTTTCCATACAAATTGTGAATTTTTTTGTTCTAGTTCTGTGAAAAATGCCACTGGTAGTTTGATAGGGATTGCATTAAATCTGTAGATTGCTTTGGGTAGTAGAGTCATTTTCACAATGTTGATTCTTCCAATCCAAGAACATGGTATATCTCTCCATCTGTTTGTCTCACCTTTAATTTCTTTCATCAGTGTCTTATAATTTTCTGCATACAGGTCTTTTGTCTCCCTAGGTAGGTTTATTCCTAGATATTTTATTCTTTTTGTTGCAGTGGTAAATGGGAGTGTTTTCTTAATTTCTCTTTCAGATTTTTCATTATTAGTTTATAGGAATTCAAGAGATTTCTGTGCATTAATTTTGTATCCTGCTACTTTACCAAATTCATTGATTAGCTCTAGTAGTTTTCTGGTAGCATCTTTAGGATTCTGTATGTATAGCATCATGTCATCTGCAAACAGTGACAGCTTTACTTCTTATTTTCCAATTTGGATTCCTTTTATTTCTTTTTCTTCTCTGATTGCTGTGGCTAAAACTTCCAAAACTATGTTGAATAATAGTGGTGAGAGTGGCAACCTTGTCTTGTTCCTGATCTTAGTGGGAATGGTTTCAGTTTTTCACCCTTGAGAATGATGTTTGCTGTGGGTTTGTCATATATGGCCTTTATTGTGTTGAGGTAAGTTCTCTGTATGCCTACTTTCTGGAAGATTTTTATCATAAACGGGTGTTGAATTTTGCCGAAAGATGTTTCTTCATCTATTAAGATGATATCGTTTTTTTCCTTCAATTTTTATATGGTGTATCACATTGATTGATTTGTGTATATTGAAGAATCCTTGCATTCCTTGGACAAACCCCACTTGATCATGGTGTATGATCCTTTTACTGTGCTGTTGGATTCTGTTTGCTAGTATTTTGTTGAGGATTTTTGCATCCATGTTCATCAGTGATATTGGCTTGTAGTTTTCTTTCTTTGTGACATCTTTGTCTGGTTTTGGTATCAGGGTGATGGTGTCCTCGTAGTACTAGTTTGGGAGTGTTCCTCCCTCTGCTATATTTTGGAAGAGTTTGAGAAGGAGAAGTGTTAGCTATTCTCTAAATGTTTGATAGAATCTGGTCCTGGGCTTTTGTTTTTTAGAAGATTTTTAATCACAGTCTCAATTTCAGTGCTTGTGATTGGTTGGTTTATATTTTGTATTTCTTCCTGGTTCAGTCTCGGAAGGTTGTGCTTTTCTAAGAATTTGTCCATTTCTTCCTGGTTGTCCATTTTATTGGCATATAGTTGCTTGTAGTAATCTCTCATGATCCTTTGTATTTCTGCAGTGTGAGTTGTTACTTCTCGTTTTTCATTTCTAAATCTATTGATTTGAGTCTTCTCCCCTTTTTTCTTGATGAGGCTGGCTAATGGTTTATCAATTTTGTTTATCTTCTCAAAGAACCAGCTTTTAGTTTTATTGATCTTTGCTATTGTTTCCTTCATTTCTTTTTCATTTATTTCTGATCTGATCTTTTTGATTTCTTTCCTTCTGCTAACTTTGAGGGTTTTTTGTTCTTCTTTCTCTAATTGCTTTAGGTGTAAGGTTAGGTTGTTTATTTGAGATTTTTCTTGTTTCTTGAGGTAGGATTGTATTGCTATAAGCTTTCCTCTTAGAACTGCTTTTGCTGCATTCCCTAGGTTTTGGGTTGTTGTGTTTTAATTGTCATTTGTTTCTAGTATTTATTGATTTCTTCATTGATTTCCCCAGTGATCTCTTGGTTATTTAGTAGTGTATTGTTAGGCTCCATGTGTTTGTATTTTTACAGATTTTTTTTCTGTAATTGATACCTAGTCTCATAGAGTTGTGGTCAGAAAAGATACTTGATACAATTTCAATTTTCTTAAATTTATCAAGGCTTGTTTTGTGACACAAGATATGATCTATCCTGGAGAATGTTCCATGAGCACTTAAGAAACAAGTGTATTCTGTTGTTCTTGGACAGAATGTCCTATAAATATCAATTAAGTCCATCTTGTTTAATGTATCATTTAAAGCTTGTGTTTCCTTATTTATTTTCATTTTGGATGATCTGTCCATTGATGAAAGTAGGGTGTTAAAGTTCCCTACTATGATTGTGTTACTGTTGATTTCCCCTTTTATGGCTGTTAGCATTTGCTTTATGTATTGAGGTGCTCCTATGTTGGGTGCGTAAATATTTACAATTGTTATATCTTCTTCTTGGATTGATCCTGTGATCACTATGTAGCGTCCTTCTTTGTCTCTTGTAATAGTCTTTATTTTAAAGACTATTTTGTCTGATATGAGAATTGCTACTCCAGCTTTCTTTTGATTTCCATTTGCATGGAATAAGTTTTTCCATCCCCTCACTTTCAGTCTATATGTGTCCCTAGGTCTGAAGTGGGTCTCTTGTAGACAGCATTTATATGGGTCTTGTTTTTGTATCCATTCAGCCAGTCTGTGTCTCTTGGTTGGAGCATTTACGTTTAAGGTAGTTACTGCTATGTATGTTCCTATTACCATTTTCTTAATTGTTTTGGGTTTGTTATTGTAGGTCTTCTCCTTCTCTTGTGTTTCCTGCATAGAGAAGTTCCTCTGGCATTTGTTGTAAAGCTGGTTTGGTGGTGCTGAATTCTCTTAGCTTTTACTTATCTGTAAAGGTTTTAATTTCTCCATCAAATCTGAATGAGATCCTTGCTGGGTAGAGTAATCTTGGTTGTAGGTTTTTCCCTTTCATCACTTTAAATATGTCCTGCTGCTCCCTTCTGGCTTGCAGAGTTTCTACTGAAAGATCGGTTGTTAACCTTATGGGGATTCCCTTGTGTGTTATTTGTTGTTTTTCCCTTGCTGCTTTTAGTATGTTTTCTTTGTATTTAATTTTTGACAGTTTGAGTAATATGTGTCTTGGCATGTTTCTCCTTGGATTTATCCTGTATGGGACTCTCTGTGCTTCCTGGACTTGGTTGAATATTTCCCTTCCCATATTAGGGAAGTTTTCAACTATAATCTCTTCAAATATTTCTCAGTCCCTTTCTTTTTCTCTTCTTCTTCTGGGACCCCTATAATTCGAATGTTGGTGCATTTAATGTTGTCCCAGAGGTATCTGAGACTGTCCTCAATTCTTTTCAGTCTTTTTCTTTATTCTTCCCTTCAGTAGTTATTTCCACTCTTTTATCTTCCAGGTCACTTATCCATTCTTCTGCCACAGTTATTCTGCTATTGATTCCTTCTAGAGAATTTTAAATTTCATTTATTCTGTTGTTCATCATTGTTTGTTTGCTCTTTAGTTCTTCTAGGTCCTTTTTAAACGTTTCTTGTATTTTCTCCAATTTATTTCCAAAATTTTGGATCATCTTTACTATCATTACTCTGAATTTTTTTTTCAGGTAGACTGCGTATTTCCTCTTCATTTGTTTGGTCTGGTGGGTTTTTGCCTTGCTCCTTCATCTGCTGTGTGTTTTTCTGTTTTCTCATTTTGCTTATCTTACTGTGTTTGGAGTTTCCTTTCTGAAGGCTGCAGGTTCATAGTTCCTGTTGTTTCTGGTGTCTGTCCCCAGTGGCTAAGGTTGTTTCATTGGGTTGTGTAGGCTTCGTGGTGGAGGGGACTGGTGCCTGTGTTCTGGTGGATGAGGCTGGATCTTTTCTTGTGGGCAGGTCCACGTCTGGTGGTGTGTTTTAGGGTGTCTGTGACCTTTTTATGACTTTAGGCAGCCTTTCTGCTAACGGGTGGGCTTGTGTTCCTGTCTTGCTAGTTGTTTGGCTTGGGTTGTCCAGCACTGTAGCCTGCTGGTCGTTGAGTGGACTGGGTCTTAGCATTTAGATGGAGATCTCTGGGAGAGCTTTTGCTGTTTGATATTACATGGAGCCAGAAGGTCTCTGGTTAACCAATGTCCTGCACTCAGCTCTCCTACCTCAGAGGCACAGGCCTGACACCCAGCCGGAGCACCAAGATCCTGTCAGCCAGATGGCTCAGGAGAAAAGGGAGAAAAAAGAAAGAAAGAAAGAAAAAATAAAATAAAGTTATTATAATAAAAAATTTTAAAAAGTATTTTAAAAAATTTAAAAGTATTAAAAAAATAAAGAAGAGAGCAACCAAACCAAAAAACAAATCCACCAACAATAACAAGGGCTAAAAAATGTATTAAAAAAAGACAAAAACCCCCCCAAAACAGACAGACAGAACCCTAGGACAAATTGTAAATGCAAAGCTATACAGACAAAATCACACAAAGAAGCATACACATACACACTCACAAAAAGAGAAAAAGGAAAAAAACATATATATTAAAAAAAAGGAAGAGAGCAACCAAATCCATAAACAAATCTACCAATGCTAATAAACTCTAAATACTAAACTACAGTAAACATAAAACCAGAAACAAATTAGATGCAGAAAGCAAACCCCCAAGTCTACAGTTGCTCCCAAAGTCCACCACCTCAATTTTGGGATGATTCGTTGTCTATTCAGGTATTCCACAGATGCAGCGTATATCAAGTTTATTATGGAGATTTAATCCACTGCTCCTGAGGCTGCTGGGAGAAATTTCCCTTTCTCTTCTTTGTTCTCACAGCTCCTGGGGTTCAGCTTTGGATTTCGCCCTGCCTCTGCGTTTAGGTCACCAGAGGTCATCTATTCTTCACTCAGACAGGACGGAGTTAAAGTAGCAGCTGATTAGGGTGGTCTGGCTTGCTCAGGCCCGGGGATGAGAGGGATATAGAATGCGGGGCGAGCCTGTGGCGGCAGAGGCCAGTGTGACGTTGCAACAGCCTGAGGCGCGCTGTGTGCTCTCCTGGGGAAGTTGTCCCTGGATCATGGGACCCTGGCAGTGGTGGGCTGCACAGGCTCCCGGGAGGGGAGGTGTGGATAGTGACCTGTGCTTGCACACAGGCTTCTTGGTGGCTGCAGCAGCAGACTTAGTGCTTCATGCCTGTCTCTGGTGTCTGCGCTGATAAACGCGGCTCACGCCCGTCTCTGGAGCTCGTTTATGCCGTGCTCTGAATCCCTTCTCCTCCCACACCCTGAAACAATGGTCTCTTGCCTCTTAGGCAGTTCCAGACATTTTCCCGGACCCCCTCCTGGCTGGCTGTGGCGCACTAGCCCCCTTCAGGCTGTGTTCACGCAGGCAACCCCAGTCCTCTCCCTGGGATCTGAACTCCAAAGCCGGAGCCTCAGTTCCCAGCCCCCACCCGCCCTGGCAGGTGAGCAGACAAGCCTCTTGGGCTGGTGAGTGCTGGTTGGCACCGATCCTCTGTGTGGGAATCTCTCCGCTTTGCCCTCTGCACCCCTGTTGCTGTGTTCTCCTCCGTGGCTCCGAAGCTTACCCCACCCCGCCCACCCGCCATCTCCACCAGTGAAGGGGCTTCCTAGTGTGTGGAAACCTTTCCTCCTTCACAGCTCCCTCCCACTGGTGCAGGTCCCGTCCCTATTCTTTTGTCTCTGTTTTTTCTTTTGCCCTACTTAGGTACATGGGGAGTTTCTTGCTTTTTGGGAAGTCTGAGGTCTTCTGCCAGCGTTCAGTAGGTGTTTTGTAGTTGTTCCACCAGTAGATGTATTTCTGATGTATTTGTGGAGAGGAACGTGATCTCCACGTCTTACTCCTCTGCCATCTTGAAGGTCTCCTCGTATTATTTTTGCTAACACCCTTTTGAAACTAAAAAGCAACTGTATGAATCCTGTGAATTAATTTATAAGTAGAGATGTTGAACAGTTTTGGAAATATATGCATCTTATAAATCAAAGCCTGTTTAGCAAGTAGGTTAATTTTTTAAACATCTTTATTGGAGTATGATTGCTTTACATTGTTGTGTTTGTTTCTGTTGTATAACAAAGTGAATCAGCTATACGTATACATATATCCCCATATCCCCTCCCTCTTGCCTCTCCCTCCCACCCTCCCTATCCCACCCCTCTAGGTGGTCACAAAGCACCGAGCTGATCTCCCTGTGCTGTGCGGCTGCTTCCCACTAGGTATCTATTTTACATTTGGTAGTGTATATATGTCCATGCCACTCTCTCACTTCGTCCCAGCTTACCCTTACCCCTCCCCCTGTCCTCAAGTCCATTCTCTACGTCTGCGTCTTTATTCCTGTCCTGACCCTAGGTTCTTCAGAACCATTTTTTTTTTAGATTCCATATATTTGTGTTAGCATACGATATTTGTTTTTCTCTTTCTGACTTACTTCACTGTGTATGACAGACTCTAGGTCCATCCCCCTCACTACAAATAACTCAGTTTCGTTTCTTTTTATGGCTGAGTAATATTCCATTGTATATATGTGCCACGTCTTTATCCATTCATCTGTCGATGGACAGTTAGGTTGCTTCCATGTCCTGGCTATTGTAAGTAGTGCTGCAATGAACATTGTGTTACATGACAAGCAGGTTAATATTGTATTAGATAAATTGTTGTTTTATGGCAGGTATTAACGCATTCACAGTGTTTCATTTCAACTGTGAATTGTTTTTATTTTTTGGACCTCAGATTCGATGAGGAGACGGTAGAGTGTTCTCCCTCATTTTGTTCAGATTTTCCAAGGAATGCATACAAGGGTGTCATCATCGATCCAAGCACGTGCTGGGACGCTGCAGAACCCAACAGGGCAGGCCGCGTGGCTCCGCCAAGGAGCCAGTGACCCCCAAGTACTCCAACAGCCTGGGGAGTCCACAGCCCCCAGGCCACTCAGCAAGAGGAACAGTCAATCCATGCTTGCAGCCACTGGGCCCGTCTGAGGAAACCCTAATATCCAGTGGCACATCTTGGGGTGCTTGAAGGCCTACTGTCCTGAGGTATCCACAGCCACACTTGGCACCCTGGGCCTACCTCACTTCTTCCAGGTCTCCCTACTACCTCCAGTCCTCAGGCCACGAGAAGGTCTTCTTGTCTTCGCCGACAGCCAGGCTTGCCCAGCAAGTGCACCTGAGAAGTAGACAGAAATCACACAGGCTTCAGAATTGGACCCGGGTCCTCAGAGAACACGATTCAGGCAAACATTTACCTGGGCGTGAGCCCTGCACCTGCTTCCCAAGTACCTCTGTCACTTAGGAGAACTGAATGCATGTCTGACAGCACAACTGCAGGAAGGTAGGCACGTAGGTGGGCCTGCGTGTGAGAGGGTGTATGTGTGTGCGCGTGCGTGCGTCTGTGATTGCGTGCGAGGACATGCTTGTGGGTTTCTGTGTGTGCCTCTGTATCTGCGTCTTGGTCTCTGTGTGTCCCTTTGCTCCTCTGCAGAGCCTCAAACAGTAAAAACCACACCTTATACACAGAGCCCTGGCCTCGGACCCTCCTACTGAATGGAGAAAGACCCCAGCTGCCTTCAAGAGGTCGCATGCGAACTTTGACCCCGATGGGCTGTTGAAATAGACCACGGGCTCCCACTCTCCAGCAGCCCCGTCTTCTGACCAAAGCACATAGACTTGAGGGACCGGCCTCCCGGCCATGGGTGTCACATGTGTGTGGACCTGGAGACCCTGCCAGCTACTAGCACATCTGATGTGCACTTGGGGCCACTCCCAGCGCTTCCAGGAACAAAGGAGCCTCCCATGGGCAAGCTGACACCTCCCTGCAGCTGGCTACAAGCAAGATGCAGCCTGTCTTCCTCTCAAGGGGCCAAAGGAATTCAGCCCAGGTGCCACTTCAGGCCAACTAGGCCAGATCCCCTTCTGGGGACCCACAGGGACGCCGACCACGGGAAGCAGTGGTCTTCAGTAACCATGACCCAGAGTCAAACCCCACGGCGGAAACTAGGCCACCTTCCCGGCCACGTTCCGGCCAGCTCCCCAGCCAGCAGGATTTGTGGCCCTGACCCCCGAGGAAACGCTCAAACACTCAAATGCTCGACAGCCTTGTCCCATGTGCCCTCCTCCTGCCCACAGGGCAACTCGACCCGACTGAAAGCCACAGATGCCATACAAACACGCGGACACTGAGCACCAGGGAAGACAGCAAGCATGTCTGCTTTGATGACGGCGACCCCACCCCATGCATCCTGGCACCTCTCCTCTGACACAGAGACACTACTGAGGACCTCACAGAGATCCAAGGCGCTGTCCACGAGGACCACAGAAAGACTTCAAATGGAAGACCTCTGCCACGCTAGGGGACCTGGAACCCTGAAAGGGAGCAAGTGGCTGTCCACGGCAGCTGTAAATTGTTGTTTTTACATGACACAGCATTGCTTTTCAAACCTAGCTCAGTTTCTATCCATAGCTTCCCTGAACTGTACAAAGACTTCATTCAGTGACCTGTGGAGCACAAAAATATTGACTTTTGTCCCAATGAATTGAGACTGCTTGTACACTTTTGGAGAAATATGTGAATTTATAAAGATTTTGTATATACTTGTTTAGAAAATTGATTACATCCTTTGATGCACAGAAGTTTTTAAAGTTAGATATAGTCTCATTTGTCTATTTTTGTTTGTATTGCTTGTGCTTTTGGTGTCATTTCCAAGAAATCATTGCCAAATCCAGTATTATGAAGCTTTTCCCCTATGTTTTCTTCTTGGAGTTTTATGGTTTGGGGTCTTAAATTTAGGTCTTTAATCCATTTTTAGCTGATTTTTGTATATGGTGTTAGGTAAGCATCCAACTTAATTCTTTTGCATGTGGCTAACCAGTTTTCCCAACACTATTTGTTGAAGAAACTCTTCTTTCCCACATTGAGTGGTCCTGGCACCTTTGTCCTGTAAGCCTTTTAATGACTTCATAATATTTCATGTAATGGATATGTTATACTCTAATTGTTTGTTTTGTTTCCAGATTTTTGTTAACAGTGTTTACTGTGGTAAACATTCTTGTGCATATGTCCTTATGTACTGGTGCTTTTATTGCTATGGGAGTTAGGTGTGGGGTTGCTGAATCAAGGGAATATATACTTTTATTTTCTGATAAATTTTGCAAGATTAAAATATTTCAAGATTACTTTTCCAAAGGGCAGTAACACTTTACATTTCTGTCAGCAGTGATTGAGAGCAGCAGGATTCTTCCTTTATCCTAGGACCATTGGTATCAGGAAGGCCTCTCCCAGGGGAGGGATCACATATATGACTAAGAAAAATAAAGATGTTTCTCTATATCGTTATATATGTTAGTGCTTAACATTTAAATGCATAAAGAGTCCCCTATTCTCATTTTCCATAACCTCAAGAAGCCTACCGAGTAAGAGGAAAGAGGATTGATCTGGGTTGCAATTAGAGTTCTGTGATTAACTGGCACTTAGCCTATAAAGGTGGAATCACTTGATATGGAAAAACCATGGACTTGGGTGACAAACCTGACTTCAAAGCCTTGTGACAAGTCAGCTTCCCAGCCTTTTGCTGTATGATCCTGGGCAAATGACTACCTTTCAGAACTTTAGTCTCTTTCACTTATAAAGGATGTTCGCACATTTGCTGTTGACACTTTAAAAATGTACTGTTGAGGTTTACAAAGAAAAAAATGTGCAGTTGGTATTACTCAAATGCTGGCTTAGTCCATTTGGGCTGCTATAGCAAAATGCCACACACGGAGAAGCTTATACACAACAGGCATTGATTTCTCACACTTCTGGGGGCTGGAAGTCTGGGATCAGTGTGGTTGGATGAGGGCCCTCTTCCAGGTCTCAGACTTCTTATTGTGTCCTCTTATGGCAGACTGTGCTAGGGAGCTCTCTGGAGCCTTTTTATAAGGTCCTAGCCCTGTTCATGGGGATTCCACCCTCATGACTGAAGCAGCTCCCAAAGGCCCTACCTACCAATACCATAACCTTTGGAGGTTAGGATTTCAACATGAATTTTGGGAAGAAACAAACATTCAGACCATTCAAGTACCATAATCTGTTATTAAAATAGTTATCAAAATAGACTGTTAAAGGCAAAACCATGGAGACAGTACAAAATTGAGTGATTGCCGGGGGTTGAAGGGGGAGAGATGAATAGGCAGAGCACAGAGGATTTTTAGGGCAGTGAAAATACTGTAGGATGCCGTAATGATGGGTTCATGCCATCATAAATTTGTCCAAACCCATAGAATGTATAACATCAAGAGGCAAGTGTAATGTAAACTATAGATTTTGGTGATAACGATATATCAGTGTAGGTTCCTCAGTTGCAAGGAACGTTCTGCTCTGATGGGGATGTTGATAATGGGGGAGGCTATGCATGTGGGGGGGCAGGGCATATAAAAATCTCTGTACCTTCCCCTCAGATTTGCTATGAACCTCAAACTGCTCTAAAAGGTATTATTTTTTTAAATTGTAAGTCTGGTTAACATCCGCCACCATACACAGTTACAAATTTTTTCTTGTGATGAGAACTTTGAAGATTCACTCTCTTAGAACTTTCAAATATGTAACATGGTTTTATTAACTACAGTCACCATGCTGTACATTACACCCCCATGACTTATTTTATAACGGGAATTTTTTACCTTTTGAGCCCCTTCACCCATTTCTCCCACCCCGCACTCCCTGTTCTTCTGTATCTATGAACTGGGTTTTTTTTTTTTTTCCTATTTTTTTTTTAAAGATTCCACATATAAGTGAGATCACATAGTATTTGTCTTTCTCTGTCTGACTTATTTCACTTAGCATAATGCCCTCAAGGTCCATCCATGTTGTCACAAATGGCAGGATTTCCTTCTTTTTGATGGTTGAATAACATTCCATTGTGTGTGTGTGTACACGCGCACACGCACATATTATGTGTGTGTGTGTGTGTGTGTGTGTGTGTATCACATTTTCTTTATTCATCCATTTGTGGACACTGAGGTTGTTTTCATATCTTGGCTATTGTAAGTAATGCTGCAATGAACATGGGTTACAAATATCTTTTCAAGTTAGTGTTTTTGTTTTCCTTGGGTAAAGCCCCTGAAGTAGAATTGCTGTATCACATGATAGTTATATTTTTAATTTTTTGAGGAACATCTATACTGTTTTCCATAGTGGTTGTACTGATTTACATTCCCACCAATAGTGCACAAGGGTTCCCTTTTCTCTGCATCCTCACCAGTGCTTCTCAGTACCTTTTCATTTACTTCTTGGCCAGCTGTATGTCTTCTTTGTAAACGTGTTTATTCAGATCCTCTGCCCATTTTTTAATTGGATTGTTTGGGGGTTTTTTTTGCCATTGAATTGTATGTGTTCTTTATATATTTTGGATATTAACCCCTTATCAGATATATGATTTGCAAATAATTTCTCCCATTCTGTAGGTTGCCTTTTCATTTTGTTGGTAGTTTTCTTTGCTATGTAGAAGTTTTTTAGTTTGATGTAGTTCCACTTGCTTATTTTCACTTTTGTTGGCTTTGCTTTTGGTGTCAAATCCAAAGAATCATCACCAAGACCAATGTCAAGGAGTTTACTGACTATGTTTTCCTCTAGTTTTATGGTTTCAGGTCTTATGTTCAAGTCTTTAATCCATTTTGTGTTAATTTTTGTGTATGGTGTAAGATAGTGGTCCAGTTTCTTTCTTTTGCAAATGTCTGTCCAGTTTCCCCAGGACCATTTATTGAAGAGGCTGTCCTTTCCCCATTGTGTATATCCATCTATCTATATACATTTTAAAAATTGAAGTATAGTTGACTTACAATATTATATTAGTTTCAGGTGTACAATGTACTGATTCAATATTTTTATAGATTACACACCATATAAAGGTATGTTCCCTGTGCAGCATATTACATCCCTGTGACTTATTCATTTTATAACCCATTGTATATTCTTGTCTCCTTTATCATAAATCAGTTGACCATATATGTGTAGGTTTATTTGTGGGATCTCTATTCTGTTCCATTGATCTGTGTCTGTATGACAATACCATACTGTTTTGATTGTTATAGCTTTGTAATGTAGTTTGAAACCAGGGAACATGATCCCATCAGCTTTGTTCTTTCTCAAGATTGTTTTGGCTATTTGGAGTCTTTGGTGTTTCCATACAAATTTTAGGATTGTGTATTCTATTTCTGTGAAAAATGCCATTGGAATTTTGATAGAGATTGTATTAAATCTGTACATTGGTTTGGGCAGTGTGGACATTTTAACAATACTAATTCTTCTAATCCATGAGCATAGTATATCTCTCCCTTTATTTGTGTCTTCTTCAATTTCTTTCATCAATGTCTTATGGCTTTCTTTCTACAGGTTTGTCACCTCCTTGGTTAAATTTATTCCTAGGTATCTTTTTCTTTTTGATGCAACTGTAAATGGGATTGTTTTCTTAACTTCTCTTTCTGATAGTTTGTTATTAGTGTATACAAAAGCAACAGATTTTTGTATATTCATTTTGTATCCTGCAACTTTAAACTGAATTCCTTTATTCTAAAAGTTATTTGATGGAGTCTTTAGGGTTTTCTCTTTGTATAATATCATGTCATCTCCATATAGTGACAATTTTACTTCTTCCTCTCCTATTTGGATGCCTTTTATCTCTTTTTCTTGGTTAATTGCTCTTGCTAGGATTTCCAACACTATGTTGAATAAAAGTGGTGAGAATAGGCATCCTTGTCTTGTTCCTGATCTTAGAAGAAAAGCTTTCAGCTTTTCACCATTGAGTATGATGTTAGCTATGGACTTGTTGTATATGGCCTTTATTATGTTGAGGTATGTACCCTCTATATCCGCTTTGTTGAGAGTTTTTAATCATCAATGGATGCCAAATTTTGTCAAATGCTTTTCTGCATCTATTGAGATGACCATATGATTTTTTTTGAATTTAAGTTGATATTTTTATTCAGCAGGTTCTTATTAGTTATTTATTTTATACATATTAGTGTATATATGTCAATCCCAATCTCCCAATTCATCCCACCAGCACCCCCCAACACCCCGCTTTCCCCTCTTGGTGTCCATACATTTGTTCTCTCCATCTGTGTCAACCATATGATTTTTATCCTTCATTTTGTTAATGTGTATCACATTGATTGACTTCTGGATATTGAATCATCCTTGCATCCCTTGAATAAATCCTGCTTGACCATAGTGTATGATTGTTTAAATGTATTGTTAAATTTGGTTTGCTAATATCTTGTTGAGGATTTTTGCATCTGTGTTCATCAGGAATATTAGTCTGTTATTTTCCTTTCTTGTGGCATCCTTGTCTGATTTTGGTATCAGGGTGGTGTTTGCCTTGTAAAATGAGTTTGGAAGTGTTCCTTCCAATTTTTTGGAAGCGTTTGAGAAGGACTGGTATTAATTCTGCTTTAAATGTTTGGTAGAATTCACCAGTGAAGTCTTGTTTGGTCCTGGATTTTGTTTGTTGGGAGGAACAAAGTCTTAATTTTTAAAAAATAGACTATTCCTGGGAAAGTTATAAAACATCAAAAAGAAATAAGGAAAATAAATGCAGTGGCATTGCACATTAAGTTTTATGTTTATTAAGAAAACTTATGGGGTAATTGTTCAAATAGCTTTTCTGAAGGTTATACCTATACTGTTTGTTATATTTTCTCAATTCTGATATACTGCTATATTTGTACATATATTTCTCAGTCATTAGTTAGTCATAAAGAGGTTCTCTTTTAGTAACAGCTTTATTGAGATACAATTCACATACCATATAATTCATCTATTGAAAGTGTATAATTCAGTGGATTTTACTATATTCACATGCAGCCATCACCACAGTTGATTTTAGAACATTTTCATATCCCCCCAAAAGCACCCCCTCTCTAGGCAATCAAAAATCTGCTTTGTGTTTCTTTAGATTTGCCTATTCTGGATACTTCATGTAAATGGAATCATATAATATGTGGTCTTTTGTGACAGGCTTCTTTTATTAGCATAATGTTTTCAAGGTTCATCTAGGTTCTAGCATGCATCAGTAATTCACTCATTTTTATGTCCAAATAATATTCCATTAGATATACTATGTTTTATCCATTTATCATTTGCTGGGCATTTGCATTGTTTCTACTTTTTGGCTATTATGAATAATGCTGCTATGAACATTCATATACAAGTTTTTGTATGGACGTCGGTTTTCATTTGTCGTGAGTATGTACCTAGGAGTGGAATTGCTAGGTCTTTGGTCACCCTTTAACTTTTTAGGAACTGCCAGACTGTTTTCCAAAGCAACAGTACAATTTTACATCCCCACTAGCAGTGTATGAGGGTCCCAATTTCTCCATATTTTTACCAACACTCGTTATTATCTGTGTTATTTATTATAGGCATCTTAGTGGGTATGATGTGGTATCTCATGGTTTTGATTTGCATCTTCCTGATGGCTAAAGGTTTTGAACATCTTTTCATGTACTTGGCCTTTCTTCTTTTAGATAACTTACCTATTTTTAAATTGGGTTGATTAGGTTGTTGGGTCTTTTATTATACAAGTCCCTTGTCAGATGTATGATTTGCAAAAACTTTCTCCTGGTTCCCCCTTTTTTTTTTGAATTTTATTTTCTTTATTTTTTTATATAGCAGGTTCTTATTAGTTGTCCATTTTATCCATATTAGTGTATATATGTCAATCCCAATCTCCCAATTCATCACACCACCACCCACCACCATCACTTTCCCCCCTTGGTGTCTATACGTTTGTTCACTACATCTGTGTCTCAATTTCTGCCCTGCAAACTGGTTCATCTGTACCATTTTTCTAGGTTCCACATACATGTGTTAATATACAATATTTGTTTTTCTCTTTCTGACTTACTTCACTCTGCATGACAGTCTCTAGATCCATCCACGGCTCTACAAATGACTCAATTTCATTCCTTTTTATGGCTGAGTAATATTCCATTGTATATATGTATCACATCTTCTAAAATCGTTCATCTGTCAATGGGCATTTAGGTTGCTTCCATGTCCTGGTTATTGTAAATAGTGCTGCAATGAACATTCGGGTGCATGTGTCTTTTTGAATTATGGTTTTCTCAGGGTATATGCCCAGTAGTGGGATTGCTGGATCATATGGTAATTCTATTTTTAATTTTTTAAGGAACCTCCATACTGTTCTCCATAGTGGCTGTACCAATTTACATTCCCACCAGCAGTGCAAGAGGGTTCCCTTTTCTCCACACCCTCTCCAGCATTTGTTGTTTGTAAATTTTCTGATGATGCCCATTAGAACTGGTATGAGGTGATACCTCATTGTAGTTTTGATTTGCATTTCTCTAATAATTAGTGATGTTGAGCAGCTTTTCATGTGCTTCTTGGACATCTGTATGGCTAAGACATTTCTTTGGAGAAATGTCTATTTAGGTCTTCTGCCCATTTTTGGATTGGGTTGTTTCTTTCTTTCTTTCTTTCTTTCTTTTTTGCGGTACGTAGCCCTCTCACTGTTGTGGCCTTTCCCGTTGCGGAGCACAGGCTCCGGAAGTGCAGGCTTAGCGGCCATGGCTCACAGGCCCAGCCACTGCCTGGCATGTGGGATCTTCCCGGACCGGGGCACGAACCTGCATCCCCTGCATCGGCAGGCGGACTCTCAACCACTGCGCCACCAGGGGAGCCCTGGGTCGTTTCTTTTTTAAATATGGAGCTGCATGAGCTGTTTATATATTTTGGAGATTAATCCTTTGTCCATTGATTCGTTTGCAAATATTTTCTCCCATTCTGAGGGCTGTCTTTTCGTCTTGCTTGTAGTTCCTTTTGCTGTGCAAAAGCTTTTAAGTTTCATTAGGTCCCACTTATTTTTGTTTTTATTTCCATTACTCTAGGAGGTGGGTCAAAAAAGATCTTGCTGTCATTTATGTCAAAGAGTGTTCTTCCTATGTTTTCCTCTAAGAGTTTTATAGTGTCCGGTCTTACATTTATGTCTCTAATCCATTTTGAGTTTACTTTATTTTATTTTTTAACATCTTTATTGGGGTATAATTGCTTTACAATGGTGTGTTAGATTCTGCTTTATAACAAAGTGAATCAGTTATACATATACATATGTTCTCATATGTCTTCACTCTTGCGTCTCCCTCCCTCCCACCCTCCCTCTCCCATTGAGTTTATTTTTGTGTATGGTGTTAGGGAGTGTTCTAATTTCATTTTTTTACATGTACCTGTCCAGTTTTCCCAGCACCACTTATTGAAGAGGCTGTCTTTTCACCATTGTGTATCCTTGCCTCCTTTGTCATAGATTAGTTGACCATAGGTGCATGGGTTTATCTCTGGGCTTTCTATCCTGTTCTGTGGATCTATATTTCTGTTTTTGTGCCAGTACCATATTGTCTTGATTACTGTAGCTTTGTTTTATAGTCTGAAATCAGGGGGTCTGATTCCTCCAGCTCTGTTTTTTTCCCTCAAGACCACTTTGGCTATTTGGGGTCTTTTGTGTCTCCATACAAATTTTAAGATTTTTTGTTCTAGTTCTGTAAAAAATGCCATTGGTAATTTGATAGGGATTGCATTGAATGTGTAGATCGCTTTGGGTAGTATAGTCATTTTCACATTATTGATTCTTCCAATCCAAGAACATGGTATATCTGTCCATTTGTTTGTATCATCTTTAATTTCTTTCATCAGTGTCTTATAGTTTTCTGCATACAGGTCTTTTGTCTTCCGAGGTAGGTTTATTCCTAGGCATTTTATTCTTTTTGTTGCAGTGGTAAATGGGAGTGTTTCCTTAATTTCTCTTTCAAATTTTTCATCATTAGCGTATAGGAATGCAAGAGGTTTTCTGTGCATTAATTTTGTATCCTGCAACTTTACCAAATTCATTGATTAGCTCTAGTAGTTTTCTGGAGGCATCTTTAGGATTCTCTGTGTATTGTATTATGTCATCTGCAGACAGTGACAGTTTTACTTTTTCTTTTCCTATTTGTATTCCTTTTATTTCTTTTTGTTCTCTGATTGCCATGGCTAGGACTTCCAAAACTATGTTGCATAATAGTGGTGAGAGTGGACATCTTTGTCTTGTTCCTGATCTTAGAGGAAATGCTTTCAGTTTTTCACTATTGAGAATGATGTTTGCTATGGGTTTGTCGTATATGGCCTTTATTATGTTGAGGTAGGTTCTCTCTGTGCCCACTTTCTGGAGAGTTTTTATCATAAATGGGTGTTGAATTTTGTCAAAAGCTTTTTCTGCATTTATTGAGATGATCATTTGGTTTTTATTCTTCATTTTGTTAATATGGTGTTTCACATTGATTGATTTGCATATACTGAAGAATCCTTGCCTCCCTGGGATAAATCCCACTTGATCATGGTATTGTACCTTTTAATGTGTTGTTGAATTCTGTTTGCTAGTATTTTGTTGAGTATTTTTGCATCTATATTCATCAGTGATATTAGTCTGTAATTTTCTTTTTTTGTAGTATCTTTGTCTGGTTGTGGTATCAGGGTGATGGTGGCCTCATGGAATGAGTCTGGGAGTGTTCCTTCCTCTGCAATTTTTTGGAAGAGTTTGAGAAGGATGGGTGTTAACTCTTCTCTGAATGTTTGGTAGAATTCACCTGTGAAGCCATCTGGTCCTGGACTTTTCTTTCTTGGAAAATTTTTAATCACAGTTTCAATTTCATTACTTGTGATTGGTCTGTTCATATTTTCTATTTCTTTCTGGTTCAGTCTTGGAAGGTTATATCTTTCTAAGAATTTGTCCATTTCTTCCAGGTTGTCCATTTCACTGGCATAGAGTTGCTTGTAGTAGTGTCTTAGGATGCTTTGTATTTCTGCCATGTCTGTTGTAACTTCTCCTTTTTCATTTCTAATTTTATTGATTTGAGTCCTCTCCCTCCTTTTCTTGATGAGTCTGGCTAAAGGTTTATCAATTTTGTTTGTCTTCTCAAAGAACCAGCTTTTAGTTTTATTGACCTTTGCTATTGTTTTCTTTGTTTCTATTTCATTTATTTCTGCTCTGATCTTTATGGTTTCTTTCCTTCTCCTAACTTTGTGGTTTTTTTGGTTCTTCTTTCTCTAGTTCCTTTAGGTGTAAGGTTAGATGATTTATTTGAGATGTTTGTTGTTTCTTGAGGTAGGCTTGTATAGCTATAAACTTCCCTCTTAGAACTGCTTTTGCTGCATCCCATAGGTTTTAGATTGTCGTGTTTTCATTGTCATTTGTCTCTAGGTATTTTTGATTTCCTCTTTGATTTCTTCAGTGATCTCTTGGTTATTTAGTAATGTATTGTTTAGCCTCCATGTGTTTGTGTTTGTGTTTTTTACTGGTTTTTCCGTGTAATTGATTTCTAATCTCATAGCATTGTGGTCAGAAAAGATACTTGATATGAGTTCACTTTTCTTAAATTTACTGAGGCTTGATTTGTGACCCAAGATGTGATCTATCCTGGAGAATGTTCCATGCGCACTTGAGAAGAAAGTGTAATCTGCTGTTTTTGGATGGAATGTCCTATAAATATCAATTAAATCTATCTGGTCTATTGTGTCATTTAAAGCTTGTGTTTCCTTATTAATTTTCTGTTTGGATGATCTGTCCGTTGGTGTAAATGAGGTGTTAAAGTCCCCCATTGTTATTGTGTTACTGTCGATTTCCTCTTTTATAGCTGTTAGCAGTTGCCTTATGTATTGAGGTGCTCCTATGTTGGGTGCATATATATTTATAATTGTTACATCTTCTTCTTGGAGTGATCCCTTGGTCATTATTTAGTGTCCTTCCTTGTCTCTTTTAACATTCTTTATTTTAAAGTCTATTTTATCTGATATATTGCTACTCCAGCTTTCTTTTGATTTCCATTGGCATGGAATATCTTTTTCCATCCCTTCATTTTCAGTCTGTATGTGTCCCTGGGTCTGAAGTGGGTCTCTTGTAGACAACATATGTATGGGTGTTGTTTTTGTATCCATTCAGCAAACCTGTGTCTTTTGGTTGGAGCATTTAATCCATTCACGTTTAAGATAATTATCGATATGTATGTTCCTATTACAATTTTCTTAATTTTTTGGGTTTGTTTTTGTAGGTCCTTTTCTTCTCTTTTGTTGCCCACTTAGAGAAGTTCCTTTAGCATTTGTTGTAGAGCTTTGGTGGTGCTGAATTCTCTTAGTTTTTGGTGGTGCTGAATTCTCTTAGCTTTTGCTTGTCTGTAAAGGTTTTGATTTCTGCATGGAATCTGAATGAGATCCTTTCCTGGTAGAGTAATCTTGGTTGTAGGTTCTTCCCTTTCATCACTTTAAGTATATCATGCCACTCCCTTCTGGCTTGTAGAGTTTCTGCTGAGAAATCAGCTGTTAACCTTATGGGAGTTCCCTTGCATGTTATTTGTCATTTTTCCCTTGCTGCTTTCAGTAGTTTTTCTTTGTCTTTAATTTTTGCCAATTTGATTACTATGTGTCTCGGCGTGTTTCTCCTTGGGTTTATCCTGTATGGGACTTTCTGCACTTCCTGGACTTGGGTGGCTATTTCCTTCCCCATGTTAGGGAAATTTTTGACTATGATCTCTTCAAATATTTTCTCGGGTCCTTTCTCTTTCCCTTCTCCTTCTGGGACCCCTATAATGTGAATGTTGTTGCAGTTAATGTTGTCCCAGAGGTCTCTTAGGCTATCCTCATTTCTTTTCATTCTTTTTTCTTTATTGTGTTCCGCAGCAGTGAATTCTACCATTCTGTCTTCCAGTTCACTTATCTGTTTTTCTGCTTCAGTTATTCTGCTATTGATTCCTTCTAGTGTATTTTTCATTTCAGTTATTTTATTGTTCGTCTCTGTTTGTTCTTTAATTCTTCTAGGTCTTTGTCGAACATTTCTCGCATCTTCTCGATCTTTGCCTCCATTCTGTTTCCAAGGTCCTGGATCATCTTCACTATCATTATTCTGAATTCTTTTTCTGGAAGGTTGCCTGTCTCCACTTCATTTAGTTGTTTTTCTGGGGTTTTGTCTTGTTCCTTCATGTGGTACATAGCCATCTGTGTTTTCATATTGTCTGTTTTTCTGTGAATGTGGTTTTTGTTCCACAGGCTGCAGGATTGTAGTTGTTTTTGCTTTTGCTGACTGCCCTCTGGTGGATGAGGCTATCTAAGAGACTTCTGCAAGTTTTCTAATGGGAGGGACTGGTGGTGGGTAGAGCTGGCTGTTGCTCTGGTGGGCAGAGCTCAGTAAAACTTTAATCTGCTTGTCTGCTGATGGGTGGGGCTGGGTTCCCGACCTGTTGGTTGTTTGGCCTGAGGCGACCCAACACTGGAGCCTACGCAGGCTCTTTGGTGGGGCTAATGGCAGACCCTGGGAAGGCTCATGCCAAGGAGTATTTCCCAGGACTTCTGATGCCAGTGTCCTTGTCCTCACGGTGAGCCACAGCCACCCCCCGCCCCTGCAGGAGACCCTCTAACACCAGCAGGTAGGTCTGGTTCAGTCTCCTATGGGGTCACTGCTCCTTCCCCTGGGTCCTGATGTGCACACTACTTTGTGTGTGCCCTCCAGGAGTGGAGTCTCTGTTTCCCCCAGTCCTGTTGAAGTCCTGCAATCAAGTCCTGCTAGCCTTCAAAGTCTGATTCTCTAGGAATTCCTCCTCCCATTGCTGGACCTCCAGGTTGGGAAGCCTGACATGGGGCTCAGGACCTTCACTCCAGTGGGTGGACTTCTGTGGTGTAAGTGTTCTCTATTTTGTGAGTCACCCATCCAGCAGTTATAGGATTTGATTTTATTGTGATTACGCCCCTCCTACCGTCTCATTGTGGCTTCTCCTTTGTCTTTGGATGTGGGGTATCTTTTTTGATGAGTTCCAGTGTCTTCCTGTTCATTATTGTTCACCAGTTAGTTGTGATTCTGGTGCTCTTGCAGGAGGGAGTGAGAGCACGTCCTTCTACTCTGCCATCTTGAACCAATCTCCCCTCATTTCCTCTTTAAGTAGTAAGGGAAGAAAAACTACTCTTAAGTAACTACTGTGATCAATACTAAGTATTATACTTTAGGAATGCCAAACTAATGAAATGATTCCTACGTTCCAGGATATTGGTTTCTTTGGTGACCCAAGACTTATGTGACATAATTGAAAAATAATGCAGAACAGTATGATATAAATGAGAATAGTATAATATAAATGCCCCTGGATTCCAAGGAACCTAGGTTGAAAGTGATTGATTTAAAGTATTTATTTTGAGTAGGATGAGCACACGTTAACTATTCACAACAACTTTTTTCTTATATGTATAAATTTATTTATTTTTGGCTGCATTGGGTCTTCAATGCTGTGTGTGGCCTTTCTCTAGTTGCAGTGAGCAGGGGCTACTCTTCCTTGTGGTGCGCGGGCTCCTTATTGTGGTGGCTTCTCTTGTTGCAGAGCACGGGCTCTAGGCGTGTGCGCTTCAATAGTTGTGGCATGTGAGCTCAGTAGTTGTGGGCTCTACAGTGGACTCTAGAGTACAGACTCAGTAGTTGTGTCACACAGGCTTAGTTGCTCCATGGCATGTGGGATCTTCTTGGACCAGGGCCCCAAGCTTTTTCCCCTGAATTGTCAGGTGGATTCTTAACCACTGCACCACCAGGGAAGTCCTCACAGCAACTTTCAAAATATAATTTTTTAGTTTGATTCAGTTTCTATACAATTTAGCTTACATACAGTATCACATTTTTGGAGCCAGTCCTTACTACTGGGCTGTAAATGTGGATGCTGTCTTTGATTACCAGTGTATTTCCTGCATTTGGCATGGTGCCTGATACAAGGCACATTCTGTTAAATGTTTGTTGAATGAATGAATGAATTAACAAACACTGGTGTGGGCTTGAGGTCTTGGCATGTGATATTAAGCTCTTTTAGAAAGTTGTCCCAAGGTGGAAGATGTTAGGGTGGAAAGAGCAAAAGGTAGAGGGGAGGCCTTCAGAGCTCTGCCACTGATGAGCTCTGTAGCACTGGCCTTTCTGGTCATATATCCTCATTTGTGAAGTGAGGGAATGTATTAGATCATCTCCCGTTTAATATTTTGAGGTTTATGAGCAGTATAAACGTAAAACATTTAGAACCAGCTAAAGAAACATAACCTCTAAGTAGAATTTGAGTGCGCCATTAAGGTTTTGTGCTAAAATACCACTGACCTTTGCACCTGGCATTTCTGTAAAGTTGTGCTAAGAAAATGGTATTTCTAGTATTGGATGTACTAAGAAGGTATTCACAAGGCAGTATCTTAAATGTTCTCATTAAGTAGAATGTTAGGATAAATTTATCATTTTGTTTATTTATACCCTATCTACTTTCTTTCAAACAAAATTTGAGGTGGCAATTCAAGTTAGTATTTTTTTCCCTAAGGCAAAATTTCCTTAGATTCTGTTAAAAAACATTTTGTTATCTCTGTCTTTTAAACAACCTTAAACTTTTGTTGTTTCCATTTTAAAATAGGATCAGAATAGGAGAAATGGTTCAATAATGCTATTTTAACTTGAACCTCTGAAATTAACAGCTTTTGAACATTACAAAGAATGCCTCTCTAGTGTATAATATTCTAACTGAATTGAAATATCTCCATTGCTGCACATTTCCGCATAAGGAGGCTTTTACAGAGGCATGGCACAAACTCTATGATACTTACAGATTAAATCAAATATCTTAAATTGCCCAGGGAAGCAAGACATAAACTCTGAGGAGTAAGCTGCTCTATTAATGAAGAAATAAGCAGTGAAAGAAAATCAGGGAATGGGTTTCCTCTAGCTAGAGTAACCAGATACTTTTTAATAGCTCCAAATAGAAAACATGGTCTATCACAACAAAAAGAGAAGATTTTGTGAAAGTGCTAATTTTCTGTTAAATCATTTCTTTTAGGTTAGAGAAAGGCCAACACTAGCTACTCTAAATCCCTATGTATATACTTTATGATAAATAAGCCAGTGACATTTTGTTTTAAAAAATGTTTTTTCTTTGTAAAATCATGAGTCTTGAGTAAATGTCATCCTTGAATTTCACACATTCCACATTTCCTTGATAGAGACTCCAGTGTCCATAAAACACTGAAAACTCATTTCTTTAAAGAGGCTTACTTAAGCTTATTAGAAGTGTAAACATAACTGTGATCCGTAAATCTAACCAGTCTTTGGCTTATGGCATCTAAAACTTTTTAAATTTTATCTTTTTTTTTTTTTTTAAGTCTTAGGCCCTAAGGTAATTGTATACAAATGTATAGCAAACAGATGTATGACAAATCTGAATAATTTGTTCAATATTTATATATTTGTATATTAAAAGCATGTAAATTAAAGCATGTTTATTTTACATTTATAGTTGATCAATAAACCTTAATATATCTGTTTTCTAGGTTTGGAATTTTAGGACAAGCAACCCCCCTAGCCCTGGTAATTTAAAAGCTTTTGTTACTTAGTTTTTAAATTACTCTGTATTAAGTACTGAGTGCTTCTTTTGGAATTCAGCATATTTCCATGTGAATAATCTGATTTAACTAAGAAATATATCTGAACCAGAGTGTCCCTTATTGATCACAAACATTTTAAAATCTCCTTCATTTTAAAATCGCCTTTGACAACAGCCTAAATAATACTTTGGTTCATTAGTAATGCGAAACTTTTTTAAAGTAGAGGTATTTGGTGGGAGAGAAGCCAATCCACTAACTTTTAAAAATTTGTTATACAGGATTAGCTGAACCATCCTTTGTTGCCAAACATGAAGATAGTTTGTTTAAGGATTTATTTCAAGACTACGAGAGATGGGTTCGTCCAGTGGAACACCTGAATGACAAAATAAAAATAAAGTTTGGCCTTGCAATATCTCAATTAGTGGATGTGGTAGGTGTGCATATCATTCCATATTCAATTTCATACAGGTCTATGGAGAGCGTATTGTGTGCCCAGGCACCGTGCTCAGCTGCAAAGATTACAAAGGTGAATGAACATAGTCCTTTTCCTCCAGGAACTCACCAGGGAAAAACAATTATTACACCACAGACATAGGAATACTGTATGTTTACATAATCTTGTGTAGTTTAGAAATCATTTTATCTCATTTGGTAATTAAAATAGGTCTATTTTTTAATAAATTCAAAGATATTAAACCCTTTATATGGAAGTTTCTCCTTAAATATGTTAAAAAATATGACCAAAAAGTCAAAAAATTTAAAAGAAAAAACCCAAGAGTTAGAGTTGTAGATTTTTAGGACCGAAAAGGGATCTCAACAGATCATTGCCTCAGTATCACACTTAAAACATTTCTTAGGTTTTTCCATGTGACATTTACCAGGTAGTAAATTCCCCATTGTAACTTGTTCTTATTGTCAAGAGATTATTTCTATTTTAAACTAAAAGGTTCAGGCTAATTTTTAAACTAGTTTCTTCTTTTTCTGATCATGTCAATCAATAATTGTTTCCCTGTTGTGTTCCCAGAATAGTCAAATATGTGTGTGTGTATGTATGTATGGACACAGATAACATTTATAGGTGTGCCTTTATTTTCTGATTAGAGAAGCAATGCATGATTTTTGGAAAGAATTTAGAAAGTTCAAAAAAATACGAATAAGAAAATAAAACTTGACTGTAATTCTACCACCCAGAAATGACCATTGGTAACATTTTGTTGTATTTCTTGCCAGTTTTTTCTTTGTGAATATGTTACAAAATTGAAGTATTATTTTAGATATAATTTTGATTACTGCTTTTTCCCCTATTGTTACATGATGAACATTTTCTTATTATATAATCTTCAAGTGTAATTTTTAATGGCTGTATTTCATTTATAATTTATTTAAACATTCTCTTATTGTTGGCAGAAGCTTGTTCCCAATTTTCCCTATTATAAAGGACAATGATGAATATTTGTACATAAATGTTTGAATTTCTCCTTTCCTTAAGAAAGGTGATGAATCAAAGGATATACATTTTTGAAGTCTGTTGACTGATATATGTAACCTAATTGCTTCTAGAAAGATCAATGAATATGGACTCTGTGCTTGATCCTTTACTAGGCAATACAGGAAGATTTTAAATATAAATTAAACATAGGGAAGTAGGAAGTAAGTTAGTAGGGCTTGCTTTCAACTTTTCTTTCTAGCTGGGACTGTCAGCATGTAAATGGAGTAAGTGTAGAATGCTGCAGTACTAAATCGTGATGTCACAGAGATCTGGGATTTCCGATCTTGATGATTGAGATTATCAAAGAAGCCTGGGTAGAAGAAGTGGCACATGAGCTGGGCTTGTGCTAAGTGTAGGATCTGGCATGCAGAGAGGAAAGAACTTTAATAACAAGGAACAGTATAATCACAGGTACATAAGCGATACTGAGCCTTTTTGTTCGGCTGTTTAGATCGATGGTCTGACTGGATGGTAGAGGAGGTGAGGAGTGATGCCTGTGTGCCACTGTGCCTTTGCTCCTGCCATTGCTTCTGTTTGGAGAACTTTCCTTCTCAGCACAAGCCATTTATCCTTCAAGGCCAAATTCATCTGTCAGACTCTGAAATCCGAACTTCCTAAGACAGTCTCTCTTCTGTTCCAGTTACGCTGACTGGCACTCAAGTGCTGGCAGGGCCGCCTCAAAGCAGAGTGAGCTTTAGTCCTTGTGTCTGTCCCAGAGCCTAGCATGGTGTCTGGCACGTAGTAAATGCTGAGTGAATGAGAGATCTGATGGGTAACAGACATGGTAAAAGCAGTACTTTAAGAGGATCAATAAGATAATTAAATACGTGGCTTCAAAGAGTGAAAGATTAGAAGCTTGAGGGGCAAGATAGAGCAAATATAAGAAGGAACAGGACTTGACCACTGAATATGGAGGGAGGCATCTTATTTTGAAGCCTAGGTGGTTAGAAGGGTAACCAATTTGAAAGAGAAAATTGGTTGTTATGGGGGCAGGGCAGAGAAGACGATGGGTTTGCTTTTGGTATGAGGTCATTGTGGTCCACTCAAAAGAAAATGTTCACTGAGGACCTTGGAAGGTCAAGACTGTCTCCGAGGTGAGAGACGAGGCTGAGGATGTCAGTTTGGAATTGCTGGCCTGGGGGTGATTGTTGAAAACTTTGAATTGATGCAGTTTTAAAGCAGAGAGAGCAGGAGCCCGATCCTTGAAGAACATTCATAGAAAGTGGTAGAAGCAAGGGTTAGCCAAGCAGAGACGTTGAGGAAGGGTTGCTTCTTGAGAGAAGAGCCCAGAAAATATACGGTCGGTGACAATTAGAGGGGAGGAGGACTAGAGTCAGGGAAGATGAGGGTCAAGGGCCCTGGACATTGATAGAAGCTTCACTGAATTGCTTCTCAGTGGGTTTA
This sequence comes from Lagenorhynchus albirostris, assembly GCF_949774975.1. Taxonomy (NCBI): domain Eukaryota; kingdom Metazoa; phylum Chordata; class Mammalia; order Artiodactyla; family Delphinidae; genus Lagenorhynchus; species Lagenorhynchus albirostris. The sequence goes on along the minus strand of NC_083095.1, from coordinate 134,864,984 downwards.
TGTTCCTTTTAATCGCTAAGGTCTTTGCCCCGCAACCTTGTGATCATGTTTAGTGGCTCTTCCTTGAAGTTTCCTCAGATTCCTATCTTACTTCCTACATGTTCTCGCTCTGTCTTTTCAAAATATCAGTGTTGGCTTGTTTGTTTTGATTTTATTTTTATGGTCAGGTTAAAAAAACCCTATTACCCCTAAAACTTTTCTGCCATGCTTATGAGTAGTTAACATTTCTTTATCTGTGGTTTCCTCCTGAGTGTCATCATACATTTGTCTTCACTCAGTTTGGTTTTTTTTTTAAATTAATCAATTAATTTATTTATTTATTTTTGGCTGCATTGGGTCTTTGTTGCTGCACGCAGGCTTTTTGTAGTTGCGGCGAGAGGGGGCTACTCTTCATTGTGGTGCACGGGCTTCTCATTGTGGTGGCTTCTTGTTGCAGAGCGCAGGCTTCGGTAGTTGTGGCTCATGGGCTCTAGAGTGCAGGCTCAGTAGTTGTGGCGCACGGGCTTAGTTGCTCCGCGGCATGTGGGATCTTCCCGGACCAGGGCTCGAACCTGTGTCCCCTGCATTGGCAGGTGGATTCTTAACCACTGTGCCACCAGGGAAGTCCCTCAGTTTGGTTTTTGTTGCATCCTCCACTGTGTTGAACACGTGATAGATGCTCAAGAGATACTTGAGGTTAAAAGAGGCTGTATCCCCCTAAGGCAATGGCTAACCCACATCTTTGGGGCCAGTTGTGAACTTATGGGTTTTTCTTTTATCTATGTTACTATTAAAGATACTAAGTATGGACTAGGTCCTAGCTCACAGAGCAAAATCTATGTGTGTTCACATTTTTCTGGTGAAAAGGTCTATAATTTTCATTAGATTCTCAAAGACGACCTACTGCCATGCAGCATCACAGGTAATATGTTTACCAGAACTTTCCTAATTTTTAATGCCTCTGGTTAGAACTTTTGTCTGAAAGGCATATTCTAATACAGGGCTCAGCAGTTATTCTGGATGGTGTGTGACTTTGGGGTGGATGGTAGAGCTGGTGGTGTAGTGTTTAAATTTAGGAGTTTTGAGTTTTAGAATCGGTTTTACCACTAATTGGTGGTGTGATTTTAAGCAAGTTGCCTCACTGGGCCAGTTTTCATATTTGCAAAATGAAGGGATTACAGTAGATAAAATCTCTAGGTCCTTTCCAGCTCTAGTGTTTTAATCAAGGAAAATTGCTCCTTGGAAGACACAGTGTCATAGGGATGGCCATGCTGTATTTCCTAGGACCCATTCTTTCCATGTAGGGACCTAACAGCTGTCTTTGTCCCTAGGGATGTGCTTCCTTCTGGCCTCCTCCTTTCTCCTAGGTCATTCACCTGTTGTTCGGATGGGATAGGGAATGGAAACACTCCAGTCACCTAAGCTATTTATATCCCATCCTCTCTACCCAACTGTAGGGATTGCCTTGTGCTTCTGTGTGTCTGTGTGCTCTGAGCATTGTATCCTACACAGGGTCTGTTTGTGGTTGATGATCATGGTGATCTTTTACTGGTTCAGTTGGCTCCATGATATTTCAGTAAAACTTAATGAAAGAGTTATCACTTTAATTAGGCCTTGAAAATTCAGTGAAGAACTGGCGTAAGTGAAGGTAAGACAGCAGGAAGGTGTAAGTAGCAAGGACCCCTGGTCCTCTAGAAAAGTAGGATGTAAAAGCTTTATGAAGTTGCCATTCAAGGCTCTGACATCCATATTTTTTTCTACGTAACAGCTCCATGGAGAGATTCAAATATGTGCCTCAGCAGAAGCAAATGACAAGTTATAGTCCCTCAAGAATGCACACATTGTATCTCACTGATTGTAAGATGCACATTTTCCCACATTTTAGCACTTCTGAAGTCAAGATGTCTTATAATTAATGACAACTTACAATTCATTATCACCCTTTTTCTTTCTTAGTGCTAAGTACATAAAATAATGTTGTGATTCTTAGATTGCATCTTAGATTTGAGGAAATGTAGTAGCTGAGACTATTAATATTAAATCTAAAAATGCCAATGGTGTCCTTTCGGGCAGCTTATCTGAAATACAGAGTATGTTGGAAGGAGTAATGTGAAATTAGGCTGGTAAAAATATCCTGCTTTTCTAGAGAACCAGATTGATGAACAGAACGTAGGTACTATATATAGAGGAGTGTTTATATAAAACTGAGAAAATTCTTATTTAAAGAATTATTGTTTCTGTAATTGAAATAATCAGCCTTATTTAAATTTTTATTTCATAGGATGAGAAAAATCAGTTAATGACAACCAATGTCTGGTTGAAGCAGGTATGTATAAAATTCAAAGGGCCACCCAACTGTTGACTGGTGCCACTGTTATTACAGGGTTTGTAGCATGAGTATCTGGTCTTGGTGGGTTGGCAGGAGGCAGAAGGATGAGGTCGATGGAGTCTTGTATTCATTCAGTTAATATTATTTGAGTGCCCGCTATATGCCAGGCACTGTTCTGGGCACTGGGGAAACAGCAGTGAACAAAACAGACAAAAGTCTAGGCCCTCAATGAACTTCATTCCAATGGGGAGAATAAATAGGAAGTTGTACAGTACCTTTCAAGCTGATAAGCTTGGAGAAAAATACACCGGGAGAGCAGATAGGAAGGGTTGGGGACTGTACTTTTAAATAGGATGGGCAGGGGAAGTACCACTGAGAAGGTAATATTTGAACAAAGACTTGAAGGAGGGGGAGAAGCAAGCTATGTGAGTATCTGGAGGAGGACTGTTCCAAGCAGAGGGGACAGAAACGTGCAAAGGTCCTGAGGATGGAGGGTGCCTGGCATGTTCAGGGAGCAGCAAAGAAGCCAGCTGGCTGGAGGTGAGTGGCCATGGGACGGGTGTAGGAGATGAGGTCAGTGAAGCAACGGGAGGCCGATGGGTGTTCCTAGCATAGGTTATGAGTAGTGGCTTCTAGGCCACTGTAGGATTTTGGCTTTTACTCTTCAGTGAGATGGGAACAGGCAAGAATGTAATGATTTATTTTTATGTTCATAGTCTCTCTTATATAAAGAACTTCTTTTCTTTCTGGGCCAGATGTCCCCAACTGCTGTTGAGTGCTTCCCTTTGTTCTTTATTATTGCTGATTTTTAATACCTACTGCCAGTTTCCTAACCCCCAATTCCTGAAAGACATGTGTGCTTTCCTTGGGGTGCAAGTCTTTTTTTTTTTGCGGTACGTGGGCCTCTCACTGTTGTGGCCTCTCTCGTTGCGGAGCACAGGCTCCGGACGCGCAGGCTCAGTGGCCATGGCCCACGGGCCCAGCCGCTCCGTGGCATGTGGGATCTTCCCGGACCGGGGCACGAACCCGTGTCCCCTGCATCGGCAGGCAGACTGTCAACCACTGCGCCACCAGGGAAGTGTGGGGTGCAAGTCTTGACATGATCACAGAATTGTTACTGTGTGGAGGTGGGACAAGGTGTTTAACTATGTGGAATGTGTAATAAATCCAACTGCTCTTTGCATGGACCAGTCCAGCCAGTCATTGACAAGAAAGCTAGAAAAGAGAATGTTTCCCTTGAACTTGGACTTTAGGTGCCCATGGCTGCAGCTCCTGGGCATGGTCAGCTGGTGGGAGAAGAGGTGTTGAGCAGATCCATGAATGTACGCAGCTGTGGTCCTCGCCTGTGTCTCCTGAGGACCATGGCTAGAGCCACCACATGAGGGGACAGGGCTATATCCTCCAGTGCCCATAAGAAGGACGTGGAGGTGAGTTTTCTTTATTGGGAGTAGAGGTGACTTCGTGTCTGAAATGTCTGGATTTGGCAAAGAGAGTATAGCTTTCAGTGTTTTTGACTGTTAATTTTATTGAAATTGAGTCAGGTTTCTTTGTTTTAAAGGAATGGATAGATGTAAAATTGAGATGGAACCCTGATGACTACAGTGGAATAAAAGTTATACGAGTCCCTTCAGACTCTCTCTGGACTCCAGACATTGTTTTGTTTGATAAGTAAGTTATATCCAGAATACCATTTTTTGTTTTCAAAAGAAAACAACTGTATTACTATTAGGCACTAGTAATTTTTTCTTCCTTTTGAAAATTGTTTAGCTATAAAGTCAGAGGACTTAATCTCGTGTTCTCTCATTTCATGAACCTACAGATAGGTTCTGTGGATCCTCTCCCTTTTTTGGTATATTGTTTTCTGATCGTAAGTGTTCTTGGATTTCAAAAATTTGTAAAACATTTGGGAAGTCCAAAAAGGCATAAGGAAGTTGGGGGGAATATAATCAATCCCGTTATTACCATCACTTGGTGGCAACCACTGTTATAAACTTACACGCATGGTGGGCTTACTCTGTGCCTGGCATGACGCTCAGTGCCTTATCTTTATTCATTCAGTTCTCAAGATAACCTTATGAACTAGGTACGATCACATCTATTTGACAGATGAGAAAATGGAGGCCGAAGATAGTTACACTTGTCCAGGATCACACAGCTCACACGTGGTGCGTGGGGAGTAGGCTGACATCCCCATTTACACTCTTATTTTCTAGACTACATATTTGGCAGACTGCCTTCCAGATTTTTTGGTAAAAATAGTTAAGGTAATTATGTAGGGTAATTTTTTGGTAAAAATAGTTAAGGTCATGCTTTATGTTTAAATATGCATCCTTCTAATTTTGCTTTAAATACTGTATAAGAATCTCCCAGAATGAGGAATGTTGGATTAACTATTAACTCATATTTGTAGGTATTCTACCTAAGTGTGTTTTGAGGATGGTTTTTAACTTAGGGGAGAGGATACTTCTGGGTGCCAGTTTCATTTTTTTCTAGGACCAACCACTCCAGGACATTTCTGGGAATTTGTGCTTATCCTAGTGCACTTTGTCTTGTTTGCAAGAAGGCGTTGACATGAGGACAGAGCAAATGCTAAGCAAAAAATACCTTTCACTTTTCAAACCTTTACCTCCATGCTTCTCAACATGGAAGGAGTGAACAAAGCATGATGCAGCTTCCTGGAGCATTATCTTACTCTAAGTCATTGCAAACATTTGGATATTTAACATGGATATATCACATAGGAGTGTGCAAAAGTCACACGAATTTTAAGATAGAGAGCAATATTTCGAAGATAGCTCATGTTGGTGGTGATGTTTCCTGCTAGACTTCTCCAGTGCGTGAGTTCACACGATGGCAGAGTTGGAGAGGGACGGCTGTTTTCCAGGGCTGTGCCCAGTTTGGGGCTATTGTTCTTTCCCTGTCAGTGTAGGAAGCGTCCAGTATCTGTCATGGAGGGAGAAGAACACTGAGGGGAGAAGGGGACGTCTAGGAATGTGGATTCAGGTTCTGGCTCTGTGCACATCCATTGTTATAAATTAGCCTAATTACATTTTGTGTGTAATCAAAGTGAAATCATTTCAACCACTTGAATCTCAGGATTCTGTGAATATAGATCTGTCAGTCCTGGAGTAGACATGGAAATAGGGGTTTAGTTTCAATGGAGTTAGATATTTAAGGGCAGTGTCTTTAAACTAGAGTCCCTTACGTGGAGCAGGTATATCCCAAGTGTAATAATTTAAAAAGTATTTCGTGCTATGGTATAGGTTTTCTTTTATATTAGGCTTGTAAAATGCACGCCCAGGTTGTTTAATCTCTGCATTGTTACTGTGCATGTGTGTATTTCAGTGCAGATGGACGTTTTGAAGGGGCCAGTACAAAAACTGTCGTCAGGTACGATGGCACTGTTACCTGGACTCCACCGGCAAACTACAAAAGTTCCTGTACCATTGATGTCACGTTTTTCCCATTTGATCTCCAAAACTGTTCCATGAAATTTGGTTCTTGGACTTACGATGGATCACAGGTTGATATAATTTTGGAGGATCAAGATGTGGACAAGAGAGATTTTTTTGATAATGGAGAATGGGAAATTGTGAGCGCAACAGGAAGCAAAGGAAACAGAACCGACAGCTGTTGCTGGTATCCTTACATCACTTACTCATTTGTAATTAAGCGTCTGCCTCTCTTTTATACCTTGTTCCTTATTATACCCTGTATTGGGCTCTCATTTTTAACCATACTTGTCTTCTATCTTCCTTCAAATGAAGGTGAAAAGATTTGTCTCTGCACTTCAGTACTCGTGTCTCTGACTGTCTTCCTTCTTGTTATTGAAGAGATCATACCCTCATCTTCCAAAGTCATACCTCTAATTGGAGAATACCTGGTGTTTACCATGATCTTTGTGACACTATCCATCATGGTCACTGTCTTTGCTATCAACATCCATCACCGTTCTTCCTCAACACATAACGCTATGGCTCCGTGGGTCCGCAAGATATTTCTTCAGAAGCTTCCAACACTGCTTTGCATGCGAAGTCATGTAGATAGGTGCTTCAGTCAGAAGGAGGAAACTGAGAGCAGCCGTGGGCCAAAATCTAGAAACACACTGGAAGCTGCACTTGATTCCATTCGCTACATCACAAGACACGTCATGAAGGAGAATGATGTCCGTGAGGTCTGTGACCACGTATATTTACAAATGCAGATCTGTTTTAATTCTAAGTCGGGCAAACAGCATGACCCTTAAGACTAAGTATAGATTGAGGGCCAGAGATGTTGACACACTGTTCTGTAAAAGATCTTTACTAAAATTTCAGTTAAAACATCTGCAAAATGTGGCATGTACACAAATCTCACGTCTCCTCTTCCCCCATCAGCATCTTGGATGACTTTTGAAAACACTTTGTGTTATGCTGACTGTTCTGTTATTCTAAGGCGTAGTAATCCTGCCATTTGGTTTTTGGCTCTGACATGATTAACTGCTTTAATTTGATCTTCAGTAACTTTGTTTCTGGATTCTATAGTAATCTGCAGGCACAACTGCATTATAGTTTATCAAAAGTGATTTCATTTTTTAAAGAATGAGTCTAATGGAGCCTTTATAAATACAGCCAAGATATTTTTCTAGAATAAATCTTTTTGTTGTTCACTTATAAGAATGTTAGCGAAATCAAAAGCAGTAAGGTATTCTCAGGTGTTATGTATTATACATCAACGTGTACAAGTGAAGCTTAGTGTAGTACTTAATAATATGCTTAATTTGCTTAAAAACAAAAATTTGCTCAAAACTTTATTATAGAAAAATAACTCACTGGCTCCTTATTTAAGGTTAATATTTAAAATGCAAGAATTGAACTATGAATACATTTTATTAATGTGATCATATTGAACTGGAGTTTTCTTTCAAAACATGTAATATTTCAGTCTTGTCACTATTCTTTATTTCTATTGTGTAATTTAAAAAAATTATTTATTTTTGGCTGCGTTGCATCTTTGTTGCTGCGCGTGGCTTTCTCTAGTTGCAGCAAGCAGGGGCTACTCTTCGTTGTGGTGCACGGGCTTCTCATTGCAGTGGCTTCTCTTGTTGCAGAGCACAGGCTCTAGGCGCATAGGCTTCAGTAGTTGTAGCATGCGGACTCAGTAGCTGTGGCTCACGGGCTTAGTTGCTCCGAGGCATGTGGGATCCTCCCAGACCAGGGCTCGAACCCGCGTCCCCTGCATTGGCAGGCAGATTCTTAACCACTGCGCCACCAGGGAAGCCCTTTGTAATATTTTTAAGGCTACGACTATAGTACTATTTTCATAATTGAATTTACTTTGAATAGTCGCATTAAAATTATATGAATTCTCTCACAGATATAGAGAACAAACTAGTGGTTACCAGTGGTGAAAGGAAAGAGGGGGGAAAGGTAGGGGCAGGGGACTAAGAGGTACAAACTACTATATATAAAAAAGCTATCAAGATATATTGTACAGCACAGGGAATACAGCCAATATTTTATAATAACTTAAATGGAGTATAATCTATAAAAATTTAGAATCACTATGTTGTACACTTGAAACTAATATAATCAAAAAATAATAAAATAGTACCTAGAATAAAAAATGTATATGAATTCTAATCTCTAAAGCCTTTTTAAATGGAAAAATTTCTAGCAGGCGTGGTAAGCAGGTGGAATGAATCCGGTAAAATAACAGCCCTCCCCCCAAAGGGACATTTGACGTATGTTTCTAATAAACTTAAAAAATTTTTATTGTAGTTGATTTACAATGTTGTTTTAATCTAATAAACTTTTAATGCTTGTGGATCATAAAGTTTCTATTTGGTGTAAGTATAATTAGTTTATAAGGTGAAGCTATCAATGGAGTCTTAAAAAATACAGATATTAGGGGCTTCCCTTCCCTGGTGGCGCAGTGGTTAAGAATCTGCCTGTCAATGCAGGGGACACAGGTTCGAGCCCTGGTCCGGGAAGATCCCACATGCCGTGGAGCAACTAAGCCTGTGCGCCACAACTACTGAGCCTGTGCTCTAGAGCCCACGAGCCACAACTACTGAAGCCCGCGTGCCTAGAGCCCATGCTCCACAAGAGAAGCCACCACAATGAGAAGCCCATGCACCACAACGAAGAGTGGTCCCTGCTCGCTGCAACTAGAGAAAGCCAGTGCGCAGCAACGAAGACACAACACAGCCAAAAATAAATAATTTTTTTAAAATACAGATATTAGATAATGATATGGATTGAGATGGGATTTAATGAATGTCTGCAAAGTGTTGTGCAAAAGGATCCGAGCTCCTTCCAAGAGGGCCAGTAAATGGGGTTTATTTACAGGGGAAAAACTTATAAGTCGAGAAGCAGTAGGGTGTTTATAATCCATTAAATTCTACATTATCCTGAAACTTGGGGCACAGTTCCTGTAGAAGACCCGGTGCTTCATAGAGAAAAGGGGCTAGGGAAGCTCGTGGTCAAGGAAGTGGCCTGGTGGGAGGGAACCTCTGGTGCTCGGGGCCTGGTCTCAGCCTGCCCTTCCCTTGAGGGCACTCACACCTGCTGAGCCAGCTCCCTGCTTGGGCTGCGAAAACAGGGAGGGAATGAGCTCACCAGAAGCTCTGAACTCATGAGCTTAGGTTCAAATGGTCCCTAGGAAATCCTAGGAAAGTAAAGCAGGTGGGGTGAGGAAGAAGATTAACAGCTGTTGAATACATATTATTCTGAACCAACTTTTAATTTGTCATGAAATTAACTTCAGGCTGGATTATCTTCAAAAATTAAAAGAAGTAAACAATACTGGGCCGAACAAGTAATAAAGATAACTGTATATAGTAAGAATTAAAAAGATGTTTTAAAGTTTATTTTAAAATATCTAAGTACTATATTTTATTAAAATTCTATCAGAATAACCCACTTATATTACAAGTCGATGTGTAAATTTACGAATTTTGTGTCTTAATTATTTAACATGGGTTTTTTGTTTTTTGATACAGGTTGTTGAAGATTGGAAATTCATAGCCCAGGTTCTTGATCGGATGTTTCTGTGGACTTTTCTTCTGGTTTCAATTGTTGGATCTCTTGGGCTTTTTGTTCCAGTTATCTATAAATGGGCAAATATAATAGTACCAATTCATATTGGAAATGCAAATAAGTGACACTTCCCTAGGGGCTGTAGTAGGAATTTAGTTAAAAGGCACATAATTCTTATGGCACCTATAAAATTATGAAAATGTAAATTGTGTTTAAAATTTGATGCAAGCTTCAACAGATTAACAGATACTAACATCAGTTTATCTCAATAGACTGCCCATTAGAACATCTACCTGCATGACTGAAGTAATAACTGGCTGAATAACATTTGATCTTTTAAAAATAGCAGCACAAAATATTATCTAAACTGTACTAGTAAAAATCTAATGTTTGTATCCTGTCAATTAATTCTGCTTTGTAATCAACAGTTAAGTTCATCTTTTGACTGTGCTGGGAAATTCCTGTTGTATTTGAAGACTGATTTCATTTAGTAAAGGTACACATTTAAAAATTCTCTCTGTCCTGTATTCATTGGGTAAGAGCTAATCTTAAGTATAATATATTGCTGTATTAAATAAGCTGACTACTTGGTATGATAATGATTGAATGTGATGCTACTCTTCTATCAGGAACATTTTTAAAAAATGAAAAATGGGAACTGGGAACTCCTTTAAGGCTTACTTTATTTTGTAGATGCGTAAACTGAATAATTATTAACTATTTTTACAGCCTACCTTCCATTGTGAAATCATACAACAGATAACTCGTGTCGACATGCAGTAGCATATCCTTAACATTCATTTCAATCCTTTTGTCCACTTTTTCCCACAATTAATAGAACCACCTTCTATATAAATTCTGGTAGCATCTTTTTATCTTTGATCTTGGAAGTGTCCATGACAACTAAGTGAATCCCATTTTAAGAACACGTCTGTGGATACTACTAAATTGTTCTGTGAGAAAACCATCTTCTAAAATTAAAGGTGGTATTTATGTATAAGCACATTGTTACATACCTGTGATGTTTCAATTTTATCTCTTTCATTCCAACAGTTACAGTACTAGAATATTAGTGTTGCAAGGGCCTTTAGACGTAATCTGGTCTTAGCCTATTACTACTTACTTATTCAATACAGTATCATGTATCACAGGTAGACAAGTTAAAATTTCATCTCTACTGTCATACAGAGTGAAGTAAGTCAGAAAAACAGATATCGCGTATTAACGCATATATGTGGAACCTAGAAAAATGGTACATATGAACCGGTTTGCAGGGCAGAAATTGAGACACAGATGTAGAGAACAAACGTATGGACACCAGTGGGGGAAAGGAGCGGGGGTGGTGGTGGTGGTGGTGGTGGTGGGATGAATTGGGCAATTGGGATTGACATATATACGCTGATGTGTATAAAATTGAGGACTAATAAGAACCTGCTGTATAAAAAAATTAATAAAATAAAATTCAAACCAACAAAAACAGAAAAAAAAATTTTTCATCTTTAATGTCCCTGACTCAGCTATGACCAGGAAGAAAATACTGACAGAAATCTTGTATTCGATTTTGAACTCTTAGCTCTTGAGAGAACAACTGCCTTATTTATTTATAGTAACAGATCTAAGTTCAATTCAACACTCCTTAGAAGGCAGAAGGGATCCTGTCTAATTTGCCTTTTATTTTAGGCAGGTGTTTAATGCTATTTAGTGAGTGAAAGTCTCCTCGTTCGATCAGTTTAAATTGCCAGTTGGCTGTCATAGCATGTATATATCCCCAATCCCTCTTATTATGTCTCCATTACTATTACTTTAAAATTTTACATGTAAATACATTTTATAGAAATCTTCTTTTGGCTTACTGAAACATGAGTCACAGTGGGCTGCAATTTTGTCAGTTTTATTTTTGCATAGGAAAAACATCATAATGACTAATGAGAAGATTAAAATGGTCTCTGTGTATCATCATCTCTTGCCAGTGGTTATTCAGATTCAGAAGTGGAGTATGGGATACTCTCTCCTTAATAATTTGTCTAAAGCAGTGGTTCTCAAAGGGGCAGTTTTGCCCCTGAGGGGATATTTCTGGTCGTCACACCTGGCAAGGGATGGGGGGTATGTTATTGGCATCTAGTGGGTAGGGGCCAGGGTGCTGCTAAAGATCCTACAATGTACAGGACAGACCCCATCCCTCCTCAACACAGAATTATCTGGCCCAAAATGTTACTAGTGCTAAGGCTGAGAAACCCCGTTCTAAAGGTTCATTAACAATGACTGTGTGACGAGGCATAATTTCTCATAGTATAATAATTTAGAATTATGCAAAATAAATAACTGAGACCATCTACAATGAGGGCATGGTCCTTAGACTCTTGAAAAACAGTAAAAAAAAAAAAAAAAAAAAGAAAAAAAAAAGGTGCATGGTAAGAAATGACAGTAGTGAGACCTTACTGAAATAGTATAAACTGCAAGGAGATTGTGAGCTAAACAAGAAAACCATTGGGAAATCTGTTGTGATACTGAACAAAACAATTTTTCGTATTTCTGAACAGTAAGGTTTTTTTAAAATCCAGTTACATCTCGACCGCTAAAAAAAAAAACACAGTTTTCATATTTAGTCCATTTTTACATGGTCCATAGCACAGCATGCTACTTTATCACTGCAGAAGAATTATATTCTGACATTACCTTACCCGAAAGGCTGGTTCAATATTCATTTAGCCATAATTCTCTTGACATTTTTCTTGCATGAATCTTTTTTTTTTTTTTAACAAAAGTCAAGACAACTGGATGATAAGTAAACCTTGAAATGTCAAAAGCAAAGCCAGTAGCTTGATGATAGGAAGTGATGATAGGAAGCTCTGTTGAGAAAAAGCTTAAATGTAAGACCTAAAACAATAAAACTCTTAGAAGAAAACAGGACAAATGCTTTATGACATTGGATTTGGCAATGATTTCTTGGATATGACACAAAAAGCACAGGTAATGAAAGAAAAAGCAGACAGATTGGACTTCATGAAAATTAAAAAATTTTGTGCATCAAAAGACACTATTGACAGTAAAAAGGCAACCCACAGAATGGGAGAAAATATTTGCAAATCATATATCTGATAAAGGATTAATATCTAGAATACATAGCGACCTCCTAAAACAATAAAAAGTGCAATTCAAAACTGGACAAAGATCTTGAATAGACATTTCTCCAAAGAAGAAATGGCCACAAATGGCCAATAAGCATGTGAAAAAATGCTCAAAATCACTAATCATTAGAGAAATGAAATCAAAACTACAATGAGATACTGACTCACAACCAATAGGTTTGCTATTATCAGAAAAACAAAACAGGGCTTCCCTGGTGGTGCAGTGGTTGAGAGTCCGCCTGCCAATGCAGGGGACACGGGTTCATGCCCCGGTCCGGGAAGATCCCACATGCCGTGGAGCGGCTGGGCCCGTGAGCCCTGGCTGCTGAGCCTGCGCGTCTGGAGCCTGTGCTCTGCAACGGGAGACGCCACGACAATGAGAGGCCTGCGTACCGAAAAAAAAAAAAAAGTATGATGAGGATGTGGAGAAACTGGGGAGAATCCATCCTTGTACATTGTTGGTGGCAATATAGAATGGTATCGCCATGGTGGAAAACAGTATGGCAGTTCCTCAAAAAATTAAGAATAGAATTGCCATATGATCGAGCAATTCCACTTCTGGGTATATCCCCAAAGGAACTGAAAGCAAGGTATCGGAGAGAGTACACCCATGTTCATAGCAGCATTATCCACAACAGCTAAAACATGGGAGCAACCCAAGTGTCCATCAACAGATAAATGGATAAGCAAAATGTATATACTTAAAATTGACTATTATTCAGCCTTAAAAAGTAAGGAAATTCTGCAATATGCTACAACATGGATGAACCTTAGGGACATTCTGTGAAGTGAAATAAGCCAGTCACAAAAAGACAAATACTGTATGATTCCACTTATATGAGGTACTTAGAGTAGTCAAAGTCATAAAGATAAAGTGTAATGATGGTTGCTGGTGGGAGGGGAGAATGGGGAATTATTGTTTAACTGGTCTATAGTTTTACAAGTTATGAGGATGGATGGTGGTGATGGTTACACAACAATGTGAATATATATATATATATATATATATATATATATTTTTTTTTTTTTTTTTTTTGCGGTACACGGGCCTCTCACTGTTGTGGGCTCTCCCGTTGCGGAGCACAAGGCTCTGGACGCGCAGGCTCAGCGGCCATGGCTCACGGGCCCAGCCGCTCCACAGCATGTGGGATCCTCCTGGACCGGGGCACGAACCCGTGTCCCCTGCATCGGCAGGCGGACTGTCAACCACGGCGCCACCAGGGAAGCCCTGAATATATTTAATACCACTGAACTGTGCCCTTAAACATGGTTAAGATGGTACATTTTATGCTAAGTGAACTTTACCACAACAAAAAATAAAATTAAAAAAACAGTGAGCCGCCTCTCCCCCAATACACATAAGTAACCTCACAAGTAACACACAGTTTAGTGCTTATGCATCATCCCTGGCCATCAAAGGTTGCAGAAACAATCCTGCTGTCCCTAAAATGCACACCAGAATGAAAACCCACAGAAATATACGATCAATCACCATGGCAACATACTTCCAATCGTCTTGAATCTGAAAGACAAAAACAAACATCATGAAAGAGGAAAAAATAAAGCAGGAAGGAAAAGGCAAGGTGAACACATTTTCAATATTGAGTATCTAATAAATGTGTTTCAGTGGAAGAAGCCATTCTGCTTGCCAATATGCAAGAAACCTCTTTTTTCTAATGGATGTAGTCTGAGGAAGTCTACCATTCTCAAGTTTCTCTTTATGCACTAGAGAAACAGGAATAAAATATCTGTCATATTAAATGTTTTAAATCAAATTTCTTAACATCTACATAACCCTTTTTTTCCCTAAAAATTGAATTCCAATTTATAAAGTTAGTTAAAACCAGTTAACTTGATTTACACCTCTGCAGGAGGATTCTGGGCCTTGGTTAGAATAGCTAATACAGTCCAACATAATTCAAAGTACTAGCTCTTATCCAGTTTTAGATACTAATTTCCTTGTAACGTCTGTTTCAAAAATGAAATAAGCACATCAGGGTAAGCCCATCATCACTCTTCCTCTCCCACCGCCCTCTCTCCACAATGCCCAACTAGCCAAGTATCATCTTCAATTAGAAGGCCAAAGTATCATGGAATTCCGTACAGTTACAGAACAGGTTCAAAATCAGAAATCAATGCTGACCATAAAGTAAAGATGGAAGAAAGAGCAAGACTAATTGTATATAAGACAGCTTCAATTTAGGCTTGAAATAGGAAGGAGAACTGCACATTAATTATACTAGACAACTCAGAAGGGAAACCATAATTGGACTGAGAAAAAGAGAACCCATAAATCAACTGATTTTGAAGAAATAATCACATAATAGAGAGGCAGCATGTGATTTAGTAATTTAATTAAGTGCACTGAAATGGGGCTGGGAGACAAGGATTTTATTTCACCATTATGAGCGTGAGTGAACATGTCCCTCTGATGACATTGAGAAGTCAGTGGATTAGAGCTATAATGCCCTATTTGCCACCGGTTACTTATTTGAATTCCTAAGACTTTGGGTGTAAAAGATTCCAATATACAATAGACCCTGTGATTCCTGCCAACCCCCTACTGGCTAAACCTCCTAGGGCCTAGGAGGCAGCGGGGTGGGAAAACCAAGACTTGTTATAATCCCAGCTCTGCTCCTTTCTAGGCACGAGAATCTGGGTAAATTATGTGACCTCTCTCAGCCTCAATTTCCTCGTTGGTGAATCGGGGATAAGAACAGTACCTAATTCAGAGAGTTGTTATGAGGAGTAAATGAAATATGTGCCTGGCACAGGGTCCTTAATGAATAATACCTACTGATATTAATGCTGATTTTAAAAATGACCATTAACCAAGTATAAATCTCCCTCTGAGAGCACTTCACATGGTTTAACCTGGTGAAGAAAGAGGGGACTTGGGTTTTACACATGAATACAAACAGTGCTGCAAATACAGCTGGGTGAAACTTAATTTTGTGTCTAACTCTGAGTCTTTAAGGCACAATGACACTGGTCATTCTCTGGAAACTTTGGCACTAGTGATGCACGAACAGGTAGATGAGTGTTGGGCAGAATGGTGAACTAGCCCAAACACTTGGCTCTGTTTCCCAGCCCAACCCTGGAGATGTCCCAGAAACAAGAGGAGACCGTGCCTTAAAGACTCTCAGAAACCTGGGCAGGTGTGGACTGCTGAGTGTGAGCATGCGTTTGGAAGAGAAGGGTGTCGGTGGAGGGAAGGACTGGGGAAGGCTTGGTTGTGCTCTTCTCTCCCCCAACCCTGTGCCTCTTTCCAGCCTGCCACTCCCAGCCCAGAGATGCAGGCAGGGCCACTTGTCAGCAAAGTAGGGCCTGGCTGAGGGGAAGAGCAGAGCAGAGGTGCCCACTGATTGGTGGAGCCTGAGGCTTCCCTCCTCGATCCCCACATCAAAGATGAACAACTGCAGTTGAGTGAAAGGGACGTGGAGGAGCTCCTCACGGACAAGGTCAGCTGGAGGGGAGGAAACGCCCCTGAAGGGGCATCTAGCCCAGTTTGTGGCCATGTGGGTCCTCTGCCTTGGGGAGCATGGGTTTGGGCCCCTCAAACACAGTTCAGTAAGGATGGCTGACACCCCCAGAAAAGGTGAGTTTACAGGCCCCCAATACACAAACTTAGGTATTTGAAAGAAAATTCATGGAACAGATAGGTTAAGGATTTAAACTAAACAAGACAGTCTTTTGAGACTATCCAGATAGTCACTGGATAGGAGAGAATATTGGAAACACGAAGTTAGGAACAAGCAGTGTTATAGAAGAATCAAGTGGAAATACAAGTGTGAACAACAGACAAGTCGCGATAAAGAACTCAAGAGCTGGGGTGACTGGCAAGGGTAAATACAGCCCCGGAAAGAAACAGGGAGGAGAGTAAGGACCTCACCTGGGGCAGCGATGTAAAAGAAAAGCTAGGAGATGGAGAAGCTGGGAGCAGAGGTATCCCATCTGTACAACAACAGTTCAGGGAAAGAGAAAAGAAGGGTGAACAGGAGATCTTTACAGAAATAACATTGACTTCCCCAGAGTTAAAGTGAGATGAAAAACCTTGGAATTAAATGGCTCACAGGAATGCCAAACAGACTAGGAGAGACCCACACCAACACGTTGTGTTTGGTGTCATTCGATTTCTCTACAAACAGAAAATTCTAATAGCTTCTAGATAGAATAGATTGCTTGCAAAGGAACAACATTCAGATTAACTTAAAACTTTTTCAGAAACGACACTGAGGCAAAAAGGCCATGGAGTGTTATTTAAGTATTTAAGGAAAAGAACTTCAACCCTAGAATTTCATATCCAGCTAAACTCGCACTTAAAAGTGAGGGCACATGGGCTTCCCTGGTGGCGCAGTGGTTGAGAGTCTGCCTGCCGATGCAGGGGACATGGGTTCGTGCCCCGGTCCGGGAAGATCCCACGTGCTGCGGAGCAGCTGGGCCCGTGAGCCATGGCCGCCTGAGCCTGTGCGTCCGGAGCCTGTGCTCCGCAACGGGAGAGGCCACAACAGTGAGAGGCCTGCATACTGCAAAAAAAAAAAAAAAAAAAAAAAAGTGAGGGCACAATACAGTTAAAAAAAAAAATTATTTATTTTTGTCTGTGTTGGATCTTCGTTGCTGCGTGCGGGTTTTCCCTTGTTGTGGTGAGTAGGGTCTACTCTTCGTTGTGGTGCGTGGGCTTCTCGTTGCGGTGGCTTCTCTTGTTGTGGAGCACAGGCTCTAGGCGCAGGGGCTCAGTAGTTGTGGCACATGGGCTTAGGTGCTCTGCAGCGTGTGGGATCTTCCTGCATGAGGGCTCGAACCCGTGTCCCCTGCATTGTCAGGCAGATTCTTAACCACTGCGCCACCAGGGAAGCCCCACAATACATTTTTAAGCTTACAGGCCCCAAAAGGTTTACCCATAAACAATCTTGAGAAGGCATGCCAACACAAGAGATAAATCCAGGAGGACACCATAAGTAGATGTGAGGGGTGACTATAGACTAAATAAAAAAAGGAAGGTCAAAAACCAAAACATATATTCATGAAAAACCAAAACTAAAGCTCTAGTAACACCCAGGTAGCCAAAGCAGTGAGGAAGATCAGAGGGGAAGGACAGTTGGGTGGGGGCAAAACACAGATACTTAAAAATGTAAGAGACCAATTGATATGGAAAACGGAACTTGAGCATGGGTTTAAATCAGTTAGGAAGAGCTAGTAGAAGAATAAAAATAAAGCACATGACTTTCAACCAGCAAAAAATATTCAAACTTTCTAGTAAACAGCAAGAACTGAGGCAAAAAAACAGTAAATGGAAAACGTGAAATAAGATGGCCAAAATTTAACCCTAGAAAACAGTAATTACAACACATGTAAATAAATCATTGATCAGAAGTCTGACTCTAGTTGGAATGAATGAACAGATATACATATAGATATATAGATATATCTCTGTATCTGTATCTGAACCAAACAAAACAAGTTGTATCAGGGTTATTAGCTCAAAAGATCATGGCTCTGATCTATGCACACCTCCAAGACCTCAAGAACAACTCATACAGTGGAACCAACTTCAAACGATCAGCCGTCAAAACCACAAAACGGAGTATTAACATGAGACCACAAGCTCCCTAACTAGTTTTCTAACTTGTAACCCAATCCTAGCCCTAACTCTGAATTTAGAGTATTAAACACCTCACAAGTGTGAGCAAGTAGGGGTGACCAACACAAACAACTTGAAAAGAGAACAGCCAAGGCAGGTGACACGATGACACTCCTGTCCCTTTGGGATCTGGCGTGTCCAGGGACAGTCATTCACAGGCTCTCAGCACCCTCAGGAGATGGCTCTGGGAGAACCAAGCCTGTTCATTCCAAGTGCCTAGGAGCCCAGGACAGTTAAAACCAACCAAGTTGGAGCCAGGGAATTAGGAAATTAAAATACCTCTAGAAAACTCTATGTAAACAGCAGCATGTCCGTCACACAGTAAGAGAGAAAGAAGGCATCCTTCAGACAGCCCAACTCTCCTCAGAGCACTGAGTAGGCATCTTTATTCTAACACTCGCCACCCTTTCATAAACAGGTTGCAATCCACTGGACAGTGGTCCAGATTTCTGCTTTCTCTGGAAAAACAATGGGACCACATTCATCTGTGGTAACAGATAACCAGAAGTGAGCAGTGGCTGCCCCTTGAGATGAACCATGTGCCTCTAGCTGGCCACATTCAGGCTATTTCACTAATTTACCTTCCTGGCATTTCAGCTGTGACTTCCCTTTCAGTAACATTTTTTTTTTTACTGTCTGCCTCCGTCACACGTCTTGTGGAAACTCTAACGCTAACTAAAACCCTCGTGAAACTCTTAACACCTTGTATGGTTCCTAGTAAATAATTTTTGGAATAAAGATAGTTTCTAATAGCCTGACAAAGACGATGGGTACTTAGATCTCAATCTTTAGTAAATTATCACTCAAAAGAAGTGATTATTTTAAAAAGAAAGGGTAGAGAATATCTGCAAAAGTGAGTAGTGTTAGACAAATGAGATTCTCTAATCATGTACTTAATGTCCAACAACTGCTTCAGGGACTTCCTGGTGGTCCAGTGGTTAAGACTTCGACTTCCAATGCAGGGGGTGTGGGTTCGATCCCTGGTCCCGGAACTAAGATCCCACGTGCCACAGGGCCAAAAAACCAAAACATAAAACAGAAACAATGTTGTAAAAAATTCAATGAAGACTTGAAAAAAAATCACAACCAACCAACTGCTTCAACTGAATTTAAAGGAGGGCCTGACTTTTTGGCTAAATTTCTGGTATCAGTGGGAGGTTTTGCATTGTTACAGTCACAAGTGGGCTCAGAGTTGCTCAGATGGGTGGGGTGAGGACATGGGGCCACTGTTGCTATCTCCCTCCTGTCTCATCTACTTTAATATGCCGTTCACAGCTGAATAAAAGAGGCTCCAGACATTTCCTACCAACATTAATTACCTACAGTGCATCAGGAGCTGAAATTATCTGGTAATTAGCTCTTTGCTAATAATCAACTTAAAACAGAACCAGTTAATTTTAAAGCAGAGCTTCTTAAAAAATTATTGAACATGATTCTGGTAACCTTGGGGGTAAACAGTGTGGGAACAGCCAAACACATAAGTGTAAAGCTTCCCCATTACTAATACCTATCACTAGTTCTAGCATAAGATTTTTGAAGGAAATACAAGTTCACCCAATTAAAAAAAGATGGGCAAGAGTGTGAATAGATAGTTCACAAAAGAAGATATCCAAATGGCCAATAAGCATATGAAAAAGAGCCCTAATCATTAGTCCACAGGGACAAGAAAGGCCACTTCACCCCCGTTTGGCGGGGATGGGCAGCAGCTGGAACTCTCAAACATTGCCAGGGGGCATGTCAATCGGCTCAAACCCTTTGGAAACCTGACAGTGTCCACTAAAGTGAAAAATATACCTCTCCAGTGATCCAGCAATTCCACCCCTAGGAATGTAGCCAGGAGAAACGAGTGTATATATTCACCAAAAGATACGTATAAATTTATAGCAGCTTTATTCATATCGCCCCAAACTGGAAAGAACCAAATGTCCAACAACTGTAGAATGAATAAACAGAAGGCGGTGTCATCATACTGTAGAATCTTACACACCAATAACCAACCAAAAGGATAAACCTCAGATATCTTTGTACACTTTGCTGAATGAAAGAAGTCTGACATGAAAGTTTATGCTATGCGATTCCACTCATATGAAGTTCAAGAATAGGTAAAATTAATTAACATAAAAGACGTCGGGATCAGTGGTTACTGAGGAGGGAGGGAGGGGGTTACTGACTGGGGAGGGGCACAAGGGAACCATCTGGGGCACTGGAAATGTCCTATACCTTTACCTAGATCATGGTTATGTGGGTGTACACATAATGTAAAAATTCACTGAGATGTAGACTTAAGAGGTGTGTACTTTATGTAAATTACTCTTAAAGGGGAGTAGGGAGACACAACGAGTAAAGTTTAAAATGTCAGCTCAGCTGATCAGTACTAATTGGAGATCATCTGGCCTCATGCCCTCTTCCAGCCTACCTCCTAATCCACTCACTCAGCATCAGGTGTTCCAATGGCCCAAACTAATGGCAGCCCAGCAGCTAAATGCAGGGTACCACATACTCACAACCTTTATCATCCCATTTTACAGATGAAAAGACAGACTCACAGAGGTGAGGCGGTGTATCCAAGGATAAATAACTGGTAAATGAGGAGCTGGTCTGAACACAAGCCACTGATGCCAGTCTAATTCCTTGCCCACAAGGAACCAATACAATGTTTGTTGAATGAATGAATGACCAATGTAATAACAGACATATCCTTACCTCTTTGGCTTCATTCTGTGCTTTCATATTTTCAGCAATATACTTGACACTTTGGATAGCTTCTTTGATTTCTGGTGACAGAGCAGAGAGGGACAGCACGGCATTGACGGATTCAGAACTGGAGCTTCTCGTGAGATTGGCACTGAAATTCAGGATTTTTACCCTGCGGTGGTGGCAGTGGCTACATAGCTCGTCCTGGCAGGGGTAGCCTTCTTTGCAGCTCTTGGACTCTATGTGGCTGAAGCAATTCAGGTTTGAGAGCTCAGCGCTATTGAAGGGTCTTGGCCTCTGAGTGTTACCCTCACTGCTTGCCGGCCTGGTCATGAACATGACCCTGGGAAGAAAGTTCAAGAATATGGTCTTCACCCACATGGGCATCGTGTGTGTGGTGGGGGTCCTGTAGTGCACGTTGAGCACGAAGACGGTGATGACGATGGACAAGGTTACAAAAATCATGGTGAACAGGAGGTACTCGCCGATCAGGGGAATCACCAGAGAGGTGGACGGGATGGTCTCAGTGATCACCAGCAGAAACACAGTCAAGGAGAGGAGGACCGAGATGCAGAGGGTCACCTTCTCGCCGCAGTCGGAGGGCAGGTAGAAGACAAGCACAGTCAGGAAGGAGATGAGCAGGCAGGGGATGATGAGGTTGATGGTGTAGAACAGGGGCAGGCGCCGGATGTACAGCGAGTACGTGATGTCCGTGTAGATCTCCTCGCAGCAGTTGTACTTGATGTCATGTTTGTAGCCTGGGGCTTTGATGATGGCCCACTCACCACTCTCCCAGTAGTCCCTGAGGTTCATGGAGGAGCCGATCAGGACCAGGTCGATTTTTGCCTTGTCGTAGGACCAGGAACCAAACTTCATGGTGCAGTTCTGGTAATCGAATGGGAAGTAGGTCACATCGATTTTGCACGAGCTCTTAAAGATGGCCGGGGGGATCCAAGTCACTTCCCCTGTGTACTTGAGTAAAGCTTTGGTCTTGTCGTCCACCTGGAAATCCCCAACAGCACTGCGGAGACAAAGAGGAGGTGTGCGGCACACAGGTCATTACCATGTGGTCAGCTAGCCTAGCTTCTCACGCTGCCAGCAGGTAAACGGCAAGTAACGATTTGTAAAACTGCAGAATATGAGAGCTCAAAGTGCTGTAAAAGGTCTCGCAGTTCACCATCCCATTTACCAATGGGGATACTGAGGCCCAGGACCCCCCAACCCCCAACGATCTGACACACTCATCAGCCCCCACCCTGGGGCACGTCATGGGTTCATTCCACACCATACAACTCCCAGCTTGATATATATGGAGACACTCCCAAATGCCAGAGATTTTTTTTCTCCTTTAATTGAAGAAATAAAAGAAATGAATGAAAGTGGTCATCAGAGGCAGGTGTTTAGGTGACCCTGGGGATATTTGCCACTCGCTGTCCCTATGGTTTGGCCCTGGTAATGCCTCCTCATTCTGTCTGCATTGGGAGCCCAATGTGTGTACACACACGGATGTCAAACCAGACCGTGGACCTGGAAGGGGCTGCAGAGACCACCGCAGGAGCCCACTGCCATTAAACTGAGCCTGTTAGATGGGTCTATTACCAGGCCCTATCTCTGGACCCTGGTTCTACCGTTTACCAAACTCCCCATTCCTCCCTGCACTGTTTTAGAATGAATAATCATGTTTTCTGATTCCTTGTCTTTCAAACCCAGCATGACAGGTTCCTTTGCCTTCTGTGTCCCTATCCTTCCCCATGTTCCTTCTCCCTTCTGTTTAGCTATGTGCGCCCTTTCTATGCAGAGACATACATTATTCCTAGAATTGGCTTGTTGGCATTTATCAGCTGGTTTGTGCAGTGGAAGATTTGCTGACGACCAGCTCAACACCCCGTCCAGTCTCACATCTGAGCATGAAGCCAGCCGGTCCTCATGACAATGGCCTCGCCCAGTGAAAGCTCTTGACATTTCCGTGGGTCAGCCCTGTTGATTTCTTAGAGTTCTGCATTTGAAGGCATGTATCTCCTTCTAAAGGGAGCAACCACTACACCCATTTGCCTGAAGAGCTGGAAAAAAAAAAAAAAAAAAGACAAACCTATACATTTAGGGATATCCTGTCTGGTTGTTACTGGATAACACTGTGTGAAGACAGGAGGGGGTGTGTCTGGGGTGTGTCTCCTTGCTGGTCTCCGGCCCTCCCACCGTCACATGCGTCTGTCGAGCAGGACAGTCGTTACATGTGAAGGCTTGATGTCAAATCCACTACCCGCCTTCACTCCAGCCAGCTGGGTTGTCCCAAAGGTGCCCTGCTGTGTTTATATGTTCTTAGCCCCACTTTATCCTACTGGGCCCTCAATTCCCCACAAGAAGAGGATTCCCAGCTCCAGGAGGAAAGGAGGGGTATGAGAAGTGGGGAGGGGGTGGGGACCCACACAGCCCCAAGTGGACTTGACCATGTTGGGCACCAAGGAGTCCTGGGAGGCTGGCCTACATTACGCAGAGGGCTGAGAGGACCCCTGGGAAGGCAGAGGCCTCCAGAACAACTTTCCTTAGGGCATCTGGATCAACAAAATGGACCTTCAGAGCCCAGGGACTAGTCCAGGGCAAAGTATGGCCCACTGGCCTGCCCCCTATTTCTGTACATAAATTTTTATTGGCGCACACAGCCATACCCATTTGTGGTCTATTGTCTGCAGCTACTTTTAAGCTACAAGGGCAGGACTGAGTAGCTGCGACAGAGACTCTAAGGCCCACAAAGCCTAAAATACTTAACTACCTGGCCCTTCACAGGAAAGCTTAATGATCCCTGCTTTAGTCTGATCCCCTCATTTTACCGACGAGGAAACTGAAGGTCAGAGGGCAGGACTGGCTTGCTCAGGGTCCCACACAGAGTCTGTGGCAGGGCCTTGACCAGTCGGAACTTGAGTCCTTCAGTCGGTGTGTCCAAAAGGCCAAACACTGGAGATCAGCTTACCTTGGTTGCTGGGGCACATGTCTGCTATTTTCCAGGGATCCTGGTCACTGTGGTGGCTGCCTACAGACCCCCACAGCTGTGTCTGTCCAGACCAGGAGGCCTGCTTGCTGACAGCATCAGCGGCCTAGCTCTGCCACCAGGAGACCGAAGATGAAGACCTCACTGGGTACCAGGGTCTGGCAGAGCCCCAGCCACAGAAAGGGCGCTCGGTAAGTACTAGCTGACTGAACGGATGACCAAAAAGATAAATGAAGCTCTCACCCCCCTGGCTACCCAAGAGATGGCTGGCAGCAAGGGTCAGCAGAGGGGGAAAGGTCTCACTCAGCCAGTGTGTTGCTGAACCATGTGAGCTGATTAAAAAAAAGAAAAGGCAGGGTGGGTGCAAATGATTAGTTGAGGTATCACTTTAATAGAAGGAAAGAGTAAGAGCTGAAGTGGGGCGAGGGTGGTGAGTGGTATGAGAAAGATCACGATGGCATCCGTTTCTTTAACCTTTCCAAATTTCCTCAGAAAAACAGGGCAACAAGATAGCAAAAGGAAAATCCCGCTGCCCACGTGGTCAACAAAGTTAGGTTACGTGGAACTCTAAGAACCTCAGGTGTGAGAGAGTGGGGTCGAACCACTACCACCAGTGGGACCTGCGTGGGATTCGGGTGGGGTTAGCTGCTGTGGAGGTGGCTGAGGGAAGAGGAAGGGAAGTTCTCCTGTCCCGAGAGCCCCAGACAGAAATCACCAAGAGGTATCTGCCCCTCAAAAAACAGGACCCCGCTCTGCACTGCATCTTCAGCAAGGGGAACGGTGAAACAGAGAGGGCACCACAGGTTCCAGTTTGTGGGAGAGGACAAAACGATGGGGAGCCACCACGGTCTGCAGAGGAGGCTGGACTGGGCTCGATCTCAGAAACACCTCCCACCCCAACTGCCTTCCAGAAGGGCAGAGACCCACCCAGAAAAAAGCTGCATAGGGTAGGCTTCAAATTGAACAGCATGGGAAACTGAGAGTAAGAAAAAGAAGATGGTTGAGAAAGTAGAGAAGCAGGTGTCTAGAAGTGGCAGCTCTCAGACTGTGGAGGTGGCTACACGGAGTATTTAAATGCTTCAAGGGAACCACTTGAGGAGGGAACTCCCAAGCATGTGACACAAGAGACCCACCCTTACCCACTCCCATCCCCTCTGGGAACCTGTCCTAAAAGTACAACAAAGGCCATCTATTTAAACAAGAGCAACAGAAAAGGATTAGACTGAACCTCATATTAACATATTGTAAGAAAAATATGAAAAGTAATTGAATGACAATAGCATACAAGCAGACAAGTGCACACCGCAAAAATATAACCTCAGAGCAGATGAAACTGATAATCTGACATTACAAATTAAGGTAATAGAAAGAACGATCTTTAGAAACTTTGAAAGAGCAGCATAAATTAGAAACAGAAAAGTTAAGAATTTGGGTAAGCAATAGGAGGATGAATAAAGAACTGACAGAACTTAGGAAAGAATGGGAAGAAAGAAATTTAAAAAATCATTTTAGAAATAAAAACTAAAACGTAACAACAAGCACACACCATGGAAAGTATTGTGATGAAAATAAAAAAACAGGAGAAAAAAATTATTTTAAATCAAAAAGAGAGAAAAAGAATGTGAGAGAAAATAATATGGAAAGAATATAGGTAAAGCAGTTCAAATATATGTGAAAATGGAGTTCCTGGAGAGATAAAGCAATAGAACAGATCTGAAAAACTCTAATTCACACAACATTTACTGGAATAAAAGAAGGCTTATTATGTATATGGTACACAGTAAAACAACTAGATTTTAAAGATAAAGGGTAAAATATCCTTGGGTTACCCAAGAAAAAGAACAACGCCCTTGTAAACAAGCTGACTATGAATCCCAATTCATCCAGAACAGTCCTGGTTTACATCTGTGGTCCTGGCACACGTATTAATAGAGTCCCTTTACTCTCCCCAAAGTCATCAGATTTTACAAGAAAAAAAGAAAATTAGACTGGCAATCGTTTTTGACAGCAACACTTCATACCAGAACATGAGTCAGCATTTTTAAGATTTTCATGGAAGGAAAGTATGAGTGAAGGATTTTATATCAGCAAATGACCTAAGAGTATTACCTAAAAAGGCTACAATGAGTTATGAACTTGTAAGAACTTAGGGTACACTGTGTCCACGAACACTTTCTGAGGATTCTACTAGAGAACGAACTTCAAAGAACAAAAACATGGCAGGAGAAACTGGCATAAGAAGGTAAAAAGTGTTTCTAGTGTGTTGAAATGAAAAGAAACTCTCACCCGAGGTTCAGAGAAACTGAAGTTTTAATTAGGAGAGAGGAATTGAAAGATAGTATCTAAATCTTATTTTCAGCTTCAGATTCCAAGGAAATTCCTTATGATATTTGCTCCTCTCCATATCCGATGGAAGCTTTTCACTATGTCTCTCAGTATTGTTAAAAGCACACATCCCTAAAGTACCCCAGCTGTTCACCCAAGATTGCCAGCAAGAAAACAGCTATGAAATGCAAATCATAAGATTAAGATCTGTGCCCACTTTCTTAATTCTAGCTTAGCAAAAATTCTTACCACCCTGCTCAGCTCCTTATGAGCCTTTGGACCAGGAGATTTCTACAAACCAGTTAATTTATCTCCTGTCCCAGTTCTTTAAGGACCAATTTACAAGTTGCATGAAAGAAACACATTTATGAATGCTGTCTTTTCTTGGAAAAGCAGTAAACAAAACACGGACCTCTAAGAGTTTTATAGTTTCTGGCCTTCCATTTAGGTCTTTAATCCATTTTGAGTTTATTTTTGTGAATGGTGTTAGGGAGTGTTCTAATTTCATTCTTTTACATGTAGCTGTCCAGTTTTCCCAGCACCACTTGTTGAAGAGGCTGTCTTTTCTCCATTGTATATTCTTGCCTCCTTTATCAAAGATAAGGTGACCATATGTGCGTGGGTTTATCTCTGGGCTTTCTATCCTGTTCCATTGATCTATCTTTCTGTTCTTGTGCCAGTACCATACTCTCTTGATTACTGTAGCTTAAACTATAATTCAGAAAGAGTCACGTAGCACAGTGTTCATGTTCAGCTCTATTTACAATAGCCAGGACATGGAAGTGTCCAGCGACAGATGAATGGATAAAGAAGATGTGGCACATATATACAATGGAATTACTCAGCCATAAAAAGAAACGAAACTGAGTTATTTGTAGTGAGGTGGATGGACCTAGAATCTGTCATACAGACCGAAGTAAGTCAGAAAGAGAAAAACAAATACCGTATGCTAACACATATATATGGAATCTAAAAAACAAAAAGGTTATGAAGAACCTAGGGGCAGGACAGGAATAAAGATGCAGACCTACTAGAGAATGGACTTGAGGACATGGGGAGGGGGAAGGGTAAGCTGGGACAAAATGAGAGAGTGGCATGGACATATATACACTACCAAACGTAAAATAGATAGATAGTGGGAAGCAGCCACACAGCACAGGGAGATCAGCTCAGTGCTTTGTGACCACCTAGAGGGGTGGCATAGGGAGGGTGGGAGGGAGGGAGACGCAAGAGGGAAGAGATATGGGGATATATGTATATGTACATGTACAGCTGATTCACTTTGTTATAAAGCAGAAACTAACACACCATTGTAAAGCAATTATACTCCAATAAAGATGTTAAAAAAATTAAAAAATTAAAAAAATAAAAACACAGACCATCTTTGGAGTAAAGAACACTTCTCTTTTAACCCATGAATAGAAAGTGGGATTCAACCAAAAATGTAGCTTCTCTAGTCCCAATACGAACAGTAAAACATATTGATTCGTACTAATTCGGCATACAAACCTAAACACAGAATGCTTTAAAATCTGATTAGACTAATTCTATACGAAGTGTTTTGTTGAAAAATGCTCAGTGGTTTTTTAAGACATTAGAACTCCAGAGATAAAGCACAGTTACAAAATTGAAGTCTGTCAATACCTGGAGAACAAACTAGTACATACTGTAAAATACCAATTAAAATTATGTTTGTCTAATAACAGAGGTTAAATGTGGAAGGTGTCAGGTTTGTATGGGCTTATGAAAGAGGCAGGTTTTGTAGGTGCCACAATGGGCAGATTCAGATAGGCAGAGGAAGAACCTTTGAAAGAGAGAGAAAGGCACAGCTTCCTGTGGCTGGTGGGCAGATGCACGTGTGCAGTGTGAGGCAGGGGCAGGGAGCATTCGTTGGGTGAGTAAAAGAATGAAGCTTGGAGAGGAACCAAGATGCTGGAGTAGAAGGACGTGCTCTCACTCCCTCTTGCAAGAACACCAGAACCACAACTAGCTGCTGGACAATCATCAACAGGAAGACACTGGAACTCACCAAAAAAGATACCCCACATCCAAAGACAAAGGAGAAGCTACAATGAGATGGTAGGAGGAGTGCTATCACAGTAAAATCAAATCCCATAACTGCTGCGTGGGTGACTCACAGATTGGAGAACACTTATACTGCAGAAGTACACCCACTGGAGTGAAGGCTCTGAGCCCCATGTCAGGCTTCCGAACCTGGGGGTCCGGCAACAGGAGGAGGAATTCCTAGAGAATCAGACCTTGAAGCCTAGTGGGAATTGACTGCAGGACTTTGACAGGACTAGGGGAAACAGAGACTCCACTCTTGGAGGGCACACACAAAGTAGTGTGCACATCAGGACGCAGGGTAAGGAGCAATGACCCCAGGGGAGACTGAACCAGACCAACCTGCTAGTGTTGGAGGGTCTCCTGCAGAGGCGGGGGGGGGGTGCTGTGGCTCACCGTGGGGACAAGGACACTGACAGCCGAAGTTCTGGGAAGTACTCCTTGGTGTGAGCCCTCCCAGAGTCTGTCATTAGCCCCACCAAAAGCCCAGGTAGGCTCCAGTGTTGGGTTGCCTCAGGCCAAACAACCAACAGGGAGGGAACCCAGCCGCACCCATCAACAGTCAAGCGGATTAAGTTTAACTGAGCTCTGCCCAACAGAGCAACAGTCAGCTCTACCCAGCACCAGTCCCTCGCATCAAGCCTCTTAGATAGCCTCATCCACCAGAGGGCAGAGAACAGAAGCAAGAAGAATTACAATCCTGCAGGCTGTGGAACAAAAACCACATTCACAGAAAGACAGACAAGATGAAAAGGCAGAGGGCTATGTACCAGATGAAGGAACAAGATAAAACCCAAGAAAAACAACTAAATGAAGTGGAGATAGGCAACCTTCCAGAAAAAGAATTCAGAATAATGATAGTGAAGATGATCCAGGACCTCGGAAAAAGAATGGAGGCAAAGGTAGAGAAGATGCAAGAAATGTTTAACAAAGACCTATAAGAATTAGAGAACAAACAGAGATGAACAATACAATAACTGAAATGAAAACTACACTAGAAGGAATCAATAGCAGAATAACTGAGGCAGAAGAACAGATGAGTGAACTGGAAGACAGAATGGTGGACTTCACTGCTGTGCAACAGAATGAAGAAAAAAGAATGAAAAGAAATGAAGACAGCCTAAGAGACCTCTGGGACAACATTAAATGCAACAACATTCACATTACAGGGGTCCCAAAAGGAGAAGAAGAGAAAAAGGACCAGAGAAAATATTTGAAGAGATTATAGTCGAAAACTTCCCTAACATGGGAAAGGAAATAGCCACCCAAGTCCAGGAAGCACAGTGAGTCCCATACAGGATAAACTGAAGGAGAAACACACTGAGACACATAGTAATCAAACTGGCAAAAATTAAAGACAAAGAAAAATTATTAAAAGCAGCAAGGGAAAAATGACAAATAACATGCAAGGGAACTCCCATAAGGTTAACAGCTGATTTCTAAGCAGAAACTCTACAAGCCACAAGGAAGTGGCATGATATACTTAAAGTGATGAAAGGGAAGAACCTACAACCAAGATTACTCTACCTGGCAAGGATCTCATTCAGATTCGATGGAGAAATCAAAACCTTTACAGACAAGCAAAAGTTAACAGAATTCAGCACCACCAAACCAGCTCTACAACAAATGCTAAAGGAACTTCTCTAAGTGGGAAACACAAGAGAAGAAAAGGACCTACAAAAACAAACCCAAAACAATTAAGAAAATGGTCATAGGAACATACATATTAATAATTACCTTAAATGTGAATGGATTAAATGCTCCAACCAAAAGACACAGGCTTGCTGAATGGATACAAGACCCATATATATGCTGTCTACAAGAGACCCACTTCAGATCTAGGGACACGTACAGACTGAAAGTGAGGGAATGGTGAAAGATATTCCATGCAAATGGAAATCAAAAGAAAGCTGGAGTAGCTATACTCATATCAGATAAAATAGACTTTAAAATAAAGAATGTTACAAGAGACAAGGAAGGACACTACATAATGATCAAGGGATCACTCCAAGAAGAAGATATAACAATTATAAAGATATATGCACCCAACATAGGAGCACCTCAATACATAAGGCAACTGCTAACAGCTCTAAAAGAGGAAATCGACAGTAAAACAATAATAGTGGGGGACTTTAACACCTCACTTACACCAATGGACAGATCATCCAAAATGAAAATAAATAAGGAAACAGAAGCTTTAAATGACACAGTAGACCAGATAGATTTAATTGATATTTATAGGACATTCCATCCAAAAACAGCAGATTACACTTTCTTCTCAAGTGCACACAGAACATTCTCCAGGATAGATCACATCTTGGGTCACAAATCAAGCCTCAGTAAATTTAAGAAAAGTGAACTCATATCAAGTATCTTTTCTGACCACAATGCTATGAGATTAGAAATGAATTACAAGGAAAAAAACGTAAAAAAGACAAACACTTGGAGGCTAGACAATATGTTACTAAATAACCAAGAGATCACTGAAGAAATCAAAGAGGAAATCAAAAAATACCTAGAGACAAATGACAATGAAAACACAATGATCCAAAACCTATGAGATGCAGGAAAAGCAGTTCTAAGAGGGAAGTTTATAGCTATACAAACCTACCTCAAGAAACAAAAAACTCAAGTAAACAATCTAACCTTACACCTAAAGGAACTAGAGAAAGAACAAACAAAACCCAAATTTAGCAGAAGGAAAGAAATCATAAAGATCAGAGCAGAAATAAATGAAATAGAAACAAAGAAAACAATAGCAAAGGTCAATAAAACTAAAAGCTGGTTCTTTGAGAAGATAAACAAAATTGATAAACCATTAGCCAGACTCAACAAGAAAAAGAGGGAGAGGACTCAAATCAATAAAATTAGAAATGAAAAAGAAGTTACAACAGACATGGCAGACATACAAAGCATCCTAAGAGACTACTACAAGCAACTCTATGCCAATAAAATGGACAACCAGGAAGAAATGGACAAATTCTTAGAAAGGTATAACCTTCCAAGACTGAACCACGAAGAAACAGAAAATATGAACAGACCAATCACAAGTAATGAAATTGAAACTGTGATTAAAAATTTTCCAAGAAAGAAAAGTCCAGGACCAGATGGCTTTACAGGTGAATTCTACCAAACATTTAGAGAAGAGCTAACAGCCATCCTTCTCAAACTCTTCCAAAAAACTGCAGACGAAGGAACACTCCCAAACTCATTCTCTGAGGCCACCATCACTCTGATACCAAAACCAAACAAAGATACTACCAAAGAAAAAAATTACAGACCAATATCACTGATGAACACAGATGCAAAAATCCTCAACAAAATACTGGCAAACAGAATTCAACAACACATTAAAAGGATCATACACCATGATCAAGTGGGATTTATCCCAGGAATGCAAGGATTCTTCAGTATACGCAAATCAATCAATGTGATACACCACATTAACAAAATGAAGAATAAAAACCATATAATCATCTCAATAGATGCAGAAAAAGCTTTTGACAAAATTCAACACCCATTTATGATAAAAACTCTCCAGAAAGTGGGCATAGAGGGAACCTACCTCAACATAATAAAGGCCATATATGACAAACCCACAGCAAACATCATTCTCAATGGTGAAAACCTGAAAGCATTTCTTGTAAGATCAGGAACAAGACAAGGATGTCCACTCTCACCACTATTATTCAACATAATTTTGGAAGTCCTAGCCATGGCAATCAGAGAAGGAAAAGAAATAAAAGGAATACAAATTGGAGAAGAAGAAGTAAAACTGTCTCTGTTTGCAGATGACATGATACTATACATAGAGAATCCTAAAAATGCCACAAGAAAACTACTAGAGCTAATCAATGAATTTGGTAAAGTTGTGGGATACAAAATTAATGCACAGAAATCTCTTGCATTCCTATACACTAATGATGAAAAATCTGAAAGAGAAATTATGGAAACACTCCTGTTTACCATTGCAACAAAAAGAATAAAATACCTAGGAATAAACCTACCTAGGGAAAAAAAAGACCTATATGCAGAAAACTATAAGACACTGATGATAAATTTAAAGATGATACAAACAGATGGACAGATATACCATGTTCTTGGATTGGAAGAAACAATATCGTGAAAATGACTATACTACCCAAAGCAATCTACAGATTCAGTGCAATCCCTATCAAATTACCAATGGCATTTTTTACGGAACTAGAACAAATCATCTTAAAATTTGTACGGAGACACAAAAGATTCCGAATAGTCAAAGGAGTCTTGAGGGGAAAAACGGAGCTGGAGGAATCAGTCTCCCTGACTTCAGACTATACTACAAAGCTACAGTAATCAAGACAATATGGTACTGGCACAAAAAAAGAAACATAGATCAATGGAACAAGATAGAAAGCCCAGCGATAAACCCACGTGCCTATGGTCAACTAATCTATGACAATGAGGCAAAGATATACAGTGGAGAAAAGACAGTCTCTTCAATACGTGGTGCTGGGAAAACTGGACAGCTACATGTAGAAGAATGAAATTAGGACACTCCCTAACACCATACACAAAAGTAAACTCAGGGCTTCCCTGGTGGCACAGTGGTTGAGAGTCCGCCTGCTGATGCAGGGGACACGGGTTCGTGCCCCGGTCCGGGAAGATCCCACATGCCGCAGAGCAGCTGGGCCCGTGAGCCATGGCCGCTGAGCCTGCGCGTCTGGAGCCTGTGCTCCGCAACGGGAGAGGCCACAACAGTGAGAGGCCCACGTACCGCAAAAAAACAAAACAAAAAAAACAAAACAAAACAAAAATAAACTCAAAATGGATTCGAGACCTAAATGTAAGACCAGACACTATGAAACTATTAGAGGAAAACATAGGAAGAACACTGTTTGACATAAATGACAGCAAGATCTTTTTTGATCCACCTCCTAGAGTAATGGAAATAAAAACAAAAATAAACAAATGGGACCTAATGAAATTTCAAAGCTGTTGCACAGCAAAGGAAACCATAAACAAGACGAAAAGACAACCCTCAGAATGGGAGAAAATATTCGCAAACGAATCAACAGACAAAGGATTAATCTTCAAAATATATAAACAGCTCATGCAGCTCAATATTAAAGAAACAAACAACCCAATCCAAAAATGGGCAGAAGACCTAAACAGACATTTCTCCAAAGAAGATATACAGACTGCCAACAAACACATGAAAGAATGCTCAACATCATTAATCATTAGAGAAATGCAAATCAAAACTACAATGAGATATCATCTTACACCAGTCAGAATGGCCATCATCAAAAAATCTAGAAACAATAAATGCTGGAGAGGGTGTGGAGAAAAGGGAACACTCTTGCACTGCTGGTGGGAATGTGAATTGGTTCAGCCACTATGGAGAACAGTATGGAGGTTCCTTAAAAAACTACAAATAGTTTTGTTTCCTGGTGCACGAGGAGAGGGGATTAAGAACGCTGCTTGAGAGAGCTCCAGGGACGGGCGCGAGCCGCGGCTAAGAGTGCGGAGCCCAGAGACGGACATGGGACGCTAAGGCCGCTGCTGCCGCAGCCAGGAGGCCTGTGTGCGAACGCAGGTCACTAGCCACACGACCTTCCGGGGAGCCTGTGCAGCCCGCCACTGCCAGGGTCCCGGGATCCGGGGACGGCTCCCCCGGGAGAGCGCTCGGCTCGCCTCAGGCTGCAGCGTCACGCCGGCCTCTGCCGCTGCAGGCCCGCCCCGCACTCCGTGACCCTCCCTACCCCCCGGCCTGGGTGAGCCAGAGCCTCTGAATCAGCGGCTCCTTTAACCCCGTCCTGTCTGAGCAAAGAACAGACGCCCTCCGGCGACCTACACGCACAGGCGGGGCCAAATCTAAAGCTGAGCCCCTGGGAACTGTGAGAACAAAGAAGAGAAAGGGAAATCTCTCCCAGCAGCCTCAGAAGCAGCGGATTAAAGCTCCACAATCAACTTGATATACCCTGCATCTGTGGAATACTTGAATAGACAACGAATCATCCCAAATTAAGGAGCCCTGTGGATGAAAGGCTCTTGGTGCTGCAGCCAGGAGTCAGTGCTGTGCCTCTGAGGTGGGAGAGCCAACTTCAGGACACTGGTCCACAAGAGGCCTCCCAGCTGCACATAATATCAAAAGCAAAAATCTCGGAGAGATCTCCATCTCAACGCCAGCACCCAGCTTCACTCAACGACCAGCAAGCTACAGTGCTGGACATCCTATGCCAAACAACTAGCAAGACAGGAACACAACCCCACCCATTAGCAGAGAGGCTGCCCAAAATCATAATAAGTCTACAGACACCCCAAAACACACCACCAGACGTGGACCTGCCCACCAGAAAGACAAGATCCAGCCTCATCCACCAGAACACAGGCACTAGTACCCTCCACCAGGAAGCCTACACAACCCACTGAACCAACCTTAGCCACTGGGGACAGACACAAAAAACAACAGGAACTACGAACCTTCAGCCTGCAAAAAAGGAGACCCCAAACACAGTAAGATAAGCAAAATGAAAAGACAGAAAAACACACAGCAGATGAAGGAGCAAGATAAAAACCCACCAGACCTAACAAATGAAGAGGAAATAGGCAGTCTACCTGAAAAAGAATTCAGAATAATGATAGTAAGGTTGATCCGAAATCTTGGAGATAGAATGGACAATAGAATGGACAAATTGCAAGAATCAGTTAACAAGGACCTAGAAGAACTAAAGATGAAACAAGCAACGATGAACAACACAATAAATGAAATTAAAGGTACTCTGGATGGGATCAATAGCAGAATAACTGAGGCAGAAGAACGGATAAGTGACCTGGAAGATAAAAGAGTGGAAATAACTACTGCAGAGCAGAATAAAGAAAAAAGAATGAAAAGAACTGAGGACAGTCTCAGAGACCTCTGGGACAACATTAAACGCACCAACATTCGAATTATAGGGGTTCCAGAAGAAGAAGAGAAAAAGAAAGGGACTGAGAAAATATTTGAAGAGATTATAGTTGAAAACTTCCCTAATATGGGAAAGGAAATAGTTAATCAAGTCCAGGAAGCACAGAGAGTCCCATACAGGAAAAATCCAAGGAGAAATACGCCAAGACACATATTAATCAGACTGTCAAAAATTAAATACAAAGAAAACATATTAAAAGCAGCAAGGGAAAAACAACAAATAACACACAAGGGAATCCCCATAAGGTTAACAGCTGATCTTTCAGCAGAAACTCTGCAAGCCAGAAGGGAGTGGCAGGACATATTGAAAGTGATGAAGGAGAAAAACCTGCAACCAAGATTACTCTACCCAGCAAGGATCTCATTCAGATTTGATGGAGAAATTAAAACCTTTACAGACAAGCAAAAGCTGAGAGAGTTCAGCACCACCAAACCAGCTCTACAACAACTGCTAAAGGAACTTCTCTAGGCAAGAAACACAAAAGAAGGAAAGGACCTAAAATAACGAACCCAAAACAATTAAGAAAATGGGAATAGGAACACACATATCGATAATTACCTTAAATGTATATGGACTAAATGCTCCCACCAAAAGACACAGATTGGCTGAATGGATACAAAAACAAGACCCATATATTTGCTGTCTACAAGAGACCCACTTCAGACCTAGAGACACATACAGACTGAAAGTGAGGGGATGGAAAAACTTATTCCATGCAAATGGAAACCAAAAGAAAGCTGGAGTAGCAATTCTCATATCAGACAAAATAGACTTTAAAACAAAGACTATTAGAAGAGACAAAGAAGGACACTACATAATGATCAAGGGATTGATCCAAGAGGAAGATATAACAATTGTAAATATTTATGCACCCAACATAGGTGCACCTCAATACATAAGGCAAATACTGACAACCATAAAAGGGGAAATCGACAGTAACACATTCATAGTAGGGGAGTTTAACACCCCACTTTCACCAATGGACAGATCATCCAAAATGAAAATAAATAAGGAAACACAAGCTTTAAATGATACATTAAACGAGATGGAGTTAATTGATATTTATAGGACATTCCATCCAAAAACAACAGAATACACATTTTTCTCAAGTGCTCATGGAACATTCTCCAGGATAGATCATATCTTGGGCCACAAATCAAGCCTTGGTAAATTTAAGAAAATTGAAATTGTATCAAGTATCTTTTCTGACCACAACGCCATGAGACTAGATATCAATTACAGGAAAAGATCTGTAAAAAATACAAACACATGGAGGCTAAACAATACACTACTTAATAATGAAGTGATCACTGAAGAAATCAAAGAGGAAATCAAAAAATACCTAGAAACAAATGACAATGGAGACACAACGACCCAAAACCTGTGGGATGCAGCAAAAGCAGTTCTAAGGGGGAAGTTTATAGCAATACAAGCCCACCTTAAGAAGCAGGAAACATCTCGAATAAACAACCTAACCTTGCACCTCAAGCAATTGGAGAAAGAAGAACAAAAAAACCCCAAAGCTAGCAGAAGGAAAGAAATCATAAAAATCAGATCAGAAATAAATGAAAAAGAAATGAAGGAAACAATAGCAAAGATCAATAAAACTAAAAGCTGGTTCTTTGAGAAGATAAACAAAATAGATAAACCACTAG
Organism: Lagenorhynchus albirostris; assembly: GCF_949774975.1. NCBI lineage: Eukaryota > Metazoa > Chordata > Mammalia > Artiodactyla > Delphinidae > Lagenorhynchus > Lagenorhynchus albirostris. Next base: position 134,828,214 of record NC_083095.1, on the reverse strand, counting down.
CCAGACTCATCAAGAAAAAAAGGGAGAAGACTCAAATCAATAGAATTAGAAATGAAAAAGGAGAGGTAACAACTGACACTGCAGAAATAAAAGAGATCATGAGAGATTACTACAAACAACTCTATGCCAATAAAATGGACAATCTGGAAGAAATGGACAAATTCTTAGAAATGCACAACCTGCCAAGACTGAATCAGGAAGAAATAGAAAATATGAACAGACCAATCACAAGCACTGAAATTGAAACTGTGATTAAAAATCTTCCAACAAAGAAAAGCCCAGGACCAGATGGCTTCACAGGCGAATTCTATCAAACATTTAGAGAAGAGCTAACACCTATCCTTCTGAAACTCTTCCAAAATATAGCAGAGGGAGGAACACTCCCAAACTCCTTCTACGGGGCCACCATCACCTTGATACCAAAACCAGACAAGGATGTCACAAAGAAAGAAAACTACAGGCCAATATCACTGATGAACATAGATGCAAAAATCCTCAACAAAATACTAGCAAACAGAATCCAACAGCACATTAAAAGGATCATACACCATGATCAAGTGGGGTTTATTCCAGGAATGCAAGGATTCTTCAATATACACAAATCTATCAATGTGATAAACCATATTAACAAACTGAAGAAGAAAAACCATATGATCATCTCAATAGATGCAGAGAAAGCTTTTGACAAAATTCAACACCCATTTATGATAAAAACCCTGCAGAAAGTAGGCATAGAGGGAACTTTCCTCAACATAATAAAGGCCATATATGACAAGCCCACAGCAAACATCATCCTCAATGGTGAAAAACTGAAAGCATTTCCACTAAGATCAGGAACAAGACAAGGTTGCCCACTCTCACCACTCTTATTCAACATAGTTTTGGAAGTTTTAGCCACAGCAATCAGAGAAGAAAAGGAAATAAAAGGAATCCAAATCGGAAAAGAAGAAGTAAAGCTGTCACTGTTTGCAGATGACATGATCCTATACATAGAGAACCCTAAAGATGCTACCAGAAAACTACTAGAGCTAATCAATGAATTTGGTAAAGTGGCAGGATACAAAATTAATGCACAGAAATCTCTGGCATTCCTATATACTAATGATGAAAAATCTGAAAGTGAAATCAAGAAAACACTCCCATTTACCATTGCAACAAAAAGAATAAAATATCTAGGAATAAACCTACCTAAGGAGACAAAAGATCTGTATGCAGAAAATTATAAGACACTGATGAAAGAAATTAAAGATGATACAAATAGATGGAGAGATATACCATGTTCTTGGATTGGAAGAATCAACATTGTGAAAATGACTCTACTACCCAAAGCAATCTATAGATTCAATGCAATCCCTATCAAACTACCACTGGCATTTTTCACAGAACTAGAACAAAAAATTTCACAATTTGTATGGAAACACAAAAGACCCCGAATAGCCAAAGCAATCTTGAGAACGAAAGAAGGAACTGGAGGAATCAGGCTCCCAGACTTCAGACTATACTACAAAGCTACAGTTATCAAGACGGTATGGTACTGGCACAAAAACAGAAAGATAGATCAATGGAACAGGATAGAAAGCCCAGACATAAACCCACGCACATATGGTCACCTTATCTTTGACAAAGGAGGCAGAAATGTACAGTGGAGAAAGGACAGCCTATTCAATAAGTGGTGCTGGGAAAACTGGACAGCTACATGTAAAAGTATGAGATTAGATCACTCCCTAACACCATACACAAAAATAAGCTCAAAATGGATTAAAGACCTAAATGTAAGGCCAGAAACTATCAAACTCTTAGAGGAAAACATAGGCAGAACACTCTATGACATAAATCACAGCAAGGTCCTTTTTGACCCACCTCCTAGAGAAATGGAAATAAAAACAAAAGTAAACAAATGGGACCTAATGAAACTTAAAAGCTTTTGCACAGCAAAGGAAACCATAAAGAAGACCAAAAGACAACCCTCAGAATGGGAGAAAATATTTGCAAATGAAGCAACGGACAAAGGATTAATCTCCAAAATTTATAAGCAGCTCATGCAGCTTAATAACAAAAAAACAAACAACCCAATCCAAAAATGGGCAGAAGACCTAAATAGACATTTCTCCAAAGAAGATATACAGAGTGCCAACAAACACATGAAAGAATGCTCAACATCACTAATCATTAGAGAAATGCAAATCAAAACTACAATGAGATATCATCTCACACCAGTCAGAATGGCCATCATCAAAAAATCTAGAAACAATAAATGCTGGAGAGGGTGTGGAGAAAAGGGAACCCTCTTACACTGTTGGTGGGAATGTAAATTGATACAGCCACTATGGAGAACAGTATGGAGGTTCCTTAAAAAGCTACAAATAGAACTACCATATGACCCAGCAATCCCACTACTGGGCATATACCCTGAGAAAACCATAATTCAAAAAGAGTCATGTACCAAAATGTTCATTGCAGCTCTATTTACAATAGCCCAGAGATGGAAACAACCTAAGTGTCCATCATCGGATGAATGGATAAAGAAGATGTGGCACATATATACAATGGAATATTACTCAGCCATAAAAAGAGACGAAATTGAGCTATTTGTAATGAGGTGGATAGACCTAGAGTCTGTCATACAGAGTGAAGTAAGTCAGAAAGAGAGAGACAAATACCGTATGCTAACACATATATATGGAATTTAAAAAAAAAATGTCATGAAAAACCTAGGGGTGAAACAGGAATAAAGACACAGACTTACTAGAGAATGGACTTGAGGCTATGGGGAGGGGGAAGGGTAAACGGTGACGAAGCGATAAAGAGGCATGGACATATATACACTACCAAAAGTAAGGTAGTTAGCTAGTGGGAAGCAGCCGCATAGCACAGGGAGATCAGCTCGGTGCTTTGTGACCGCCTGGAGGGGTGGGATAGGGAGGGTGGGAGGGAGGGAGACGCAAGCGGGAAGAGATATGGGATGTATATATATAACTGATTCATTTTGTTGTGAAGCTGAAACTAACATACCATTGTAAAGCAATTATACTCCAATAAAGATGTTAAAAAAAAAAAAAAAAAACTACAAATAGAACTACCATATGACCCAGAAATCCAACTACTGGGCATATACCCTAAGAACACCAAAATTCAAAAAGAGTCATGTACCAAAATGTTCATTGCAGCTCTATTTACAATAGCCCGGAGATGGAAACAACCTAAGTGCCCATCATCGGATGAATGGATAAAGAAGATGTGGCACATATATACAATGGAATATTACTCAGCCATAAAAAGAAACGAAATTGAGCTATTTGTAATGAGGTGGATAGACCTAGAGTCTGTCATACAGAGTGAAGTAAGTCAGAAAGAGAAAGACAAATACCGTATGCTAACACATATATATGGAATTTAAGAAAAAAAAATGTCATGAAGAACGTAGGGGTAAGGCAGGAATAAAGACGCAGACCTCCTAGAGAATGGACTTGAGGTTATGGGGAGGGGGAAGGGTGAGCTGTGACAGGGCGAGAGAGAGTCATGGGCATATACACACTAACAAATGTAGTAAGGTAGATAGCTAGTGGGAAGCAGCCGCATGGCACAGGGATATTGGCTCGGTGCTTTGTGACAGCCTGGAGGGGTGGGATAGGGAGGGTGGGAGGGAGGGAGACGCAAGAGGGAAGACATATGGGAACATATGTTTATGTATGACTGATTCACTTTGTTATAAAGCAGAAACTAACACACCATTGTAAAGCAATTATACCCCAATAAAGATGTTAAAAAAAAAAAACCACAATGAGGTACCATAACACACTATTAAAATGTCTAAAACTGAAAACGCTGATCATATGAAGTGTGATGAAGATGTGGAATAAGTGGAACTCTCCTACATGCTGGTAGAATGTCAAATGGAACAACCACTTTGGAAAATAGTTCAGCAGCTTCTTAAATAAACATACATTTACTATATAATCCTGTCATTCCACTCATAAGTATTTGCCCAAGAGAAAAGAAAGTATACGCCCACACAAGAACTAAGACACAAATGTTCACAGCACTTTTATTTCTAAGGGCCCCAAACGGGACACAGTCTAAATATCCATCACCAGGTGAATGGTAAACAAATTGTGGTGTATTCCTACAATGGATATACTCAGCAATAAGAAGGAGCAAAATATTGATGCATGGAGCAACATGAATGAGTTTGAAAATAATTATGCCAGGGCTTCCCTGGTGGCGCAGTGGTTGAGAATCTGCTTGCCAATGCAGGGGACACAGGTTCGAGCCCTGGTCTGGGAGGATCCCCCATGCCGCGGAGCAACTAGGCCCGTGAGCTACAACTACTGAGCCTGCGCCTCTGGAGCCTGTGCTCCACAACAAGAGAGGCCGCGATAGTGAGAGGCCCGCACACCACAATGAAGAGTGGCCCCCGCTCGCCGCAACTAGAGAAAGCCCTCGCACAGAAACAAAGACCCAACACAGCCATAAATAAATAAATTAATCAAAAAATAATAATAATAATTATGCCAATTATGCCGAGTGAAAGGAGCCAGACAAAAAGAAAGAATATCTACTGTATTGTTCCATGTATATACAATTCTAGAAAATGAAAACATCTATAATGGCAGAAGGCAGATCAGTGATTGCCTAGGGATGGGGTATGGTGACAGGGAGGTGGAGCGAGGGATGCTAAAGGGGTGATAAGTTCACTTATCTTGGTGGTGGTTGTGGTTTCATGGGTATGTACATGTGTCACAAAGCTTATAATTGTATACTTTAAATACCTGAGGCTAACTGCATGTCAATGCTACCTCAATAAAGTTTAAAAGTGTGAAAAAAAAATACACATGCACCCCAATGTTCATTGCAGCACTATTTACAATAGCCAGGTCATGGAAGCAGCCTAAATGCCCATCAACAGACAAATGGATAAAGAAGATGTGGTACCCTATATACAATGGAATATTACTCAGCCATAAAAAGGAACGAAATTGAGTCATTTGTTGAGACGTGGATGGATCTAGAGACTGTCATACACAGTGAAGTAAGTCAGAAAGAGAAAAGCAAATATAGTATATTAACGCATGTATGTGGAACCTAGAAAAATGGTACAGATGAACCCGGTTTGCAGGGCAGAAGTTGAGACACAGATGTAGAGAACGAACATATGGACACCAAGGGGGGAAAACCACGGTGGGGTGGGGATGGTGGTGTGCTGAATTGGGCGGTTGGGACTGACATGTATACACTGATGTGTTTAAAATTGATGACTAATAAGAACCTGCAGTACAAAAAAACAAACAAAAAAAACAACTAATACTAAACTTTCTTTGGGTTATTTGTATGGAAATATATTAATATAAATGATTCAAACATTACATGAAATTTCTAAAAATCTTATATTTTCTGGTATAATGTTAGAAGTCATAATTCTAGTTATTACTTTAAAATGTATATCTCAGAAATAACTAAATTTCCTTGTCAATTGCATTATTATGAACTTTCATATCTTTAACCGTGGTAATATTTAAGTCTTTTGTCATTTACAGAGAGTTCTGGGTGTACTCTGATGCTTTCGCAAAATGTTCCTATAAAAGGGTTTCATCTTCAAGGAATTCATGGAAAACACTCTGACAAGTACAGGTTTCTGGTAACTGACTATAGTGCTGAACTGAATGAATAAGCATTTTCAGAACTCTAATGGAAAACTGATGAATTCATAAAAGTGCTAACAAAAGATCAAGATGAAAAAAAATTAATTACATGGGACTGAGTGAACTGATGAGGATGATTACAATTTTTGTGACTTTCTGTTTGAATAATAAAAAAAAAATCCCACAAGGACTCAGGGGCAAAAAATATACAAATCAATTTTCACTGCAAAGTAAAGGAGCTGTTACAGTGGAGGATTACTGGACTGAATGTCAACATTATGACAGTACGAGTGTGTTTCGTGTTTGGTAGTTGCAATCATTGTTGCTTTTGTTGTGGTCATCCATTAAAAAAAAAGAATGAAGCTTTCCTGTGGTCTAACCATGGGGCGTGGCTACAGCCTGACTTACAGGGATGGTCAGGTCCTGCCTCGGTGACAGAAGCCCACCCCCATGTGTTTCCTTCCTTGCCCTTCCTCCAGTCTGTAATTGCATATTTGGATACTGTAACTCATTCCTGTATTCCCTGGTGTGTCTGATAAACTCCTAGAGGCAAGGGGGAGGGTATCTATCTTGTGCCACAGTATCTCTAGGACCTGGCACATAGTAGGTCAATAAATACCTGCGGAATGAACCAAATGAATGGAGCTCTCTTGGAAAAGGTCCCAGGAAGACCAGGCTGTAAAGCACAGCAGGCCAAGGACCCAGGTCCAGGCTGACAGCCCTGAGAGGTGGGGGCCACCCAGCACCTTACTTGTTATACAGCACAATGTCTGGCTTCCAGATCTTCTGTGCAGGGACACGCATGAACTCCGCTCCATTGTAGTCGGAGGGGTTCCACTTCAGCTTGTAGTCATTCCAGATCTGGGGGGAGAAGGCAAGGAGGGAGAGGGGGGCAGTGGAAGGACAAGCATGGTTTTACTTCTTTTGACACCACTCATCTTGGTGACCTCCCCACCTCGGCTGCACGTCAGAGCCGCCTCTGCAATGCAGACCACACTGGCCCATTCCTCATGTGGGTGCTAGTGGGGAGACAGCACTGGGCTGAGTGTGCAGGCCGCCCCCATGAGTGGGGCAAGCCCAGCCCCCATCAATCAATCAGGACCACTAGGGCTTTCTCCAGTCACTTCCAGTGCCAGGTCCAGGTCCCTGCCTTAAGCTCCTGCTGTTTACATTCCTGAAACGGCTTGGACATGCCATCAGGCCCCAGTAACGGTGCTCATGACACACAGAACTCTCTTCCACCTCCGGGTTGAGAAGGGTTGGCCTCTGAAGGGTCTGGGGAAGGAGCCATGATCCCACCAGGGCCCAGGAAGTGTTTGGGTGTAGAGGCTGGGGGATGTGAGGCCTGAGCACCTGAGGGGAGAGAGGTGAAGCTGTGGCTGGAGGGAACGTGTACCATAGGGCGGTGAGTGGGCACCGTGCCCACCTGGCTTGCCAGCCTCCTAGGAAGGAAGGCTGCATGAGCTGAGTGTCCAGTTGGCTTGAGCTGGTGCGAGGATCACCCTTAGGCTAGTGAGTTATCTGTCCACGTCTGCACAAAGCCTCCCTGGGGAGAACATGTGGAAGCCCATTTCTTTGGTCCCAATCTGAACAGGAAAATCCAGAACCCCAGCTCCCACCCCCCCATCAACAACAAGGATGAGTTTTTAGCAAGAGGAAGGGGAAGAGGTGCCTCAGGCGCCACCCTAGAGTCGGGGCCAGGGCTCCAGGCCCGGGTCAGCCCCATTTTGTCTGAGCATGGAGGTCTCTCTTTCCAGGACGCAGTCTATCGTCTGTGACTTGAGGGGCTGGGCCCTGCAGTCTTTCCACAGGGGTGTAGAGCAGTGCATATGACCCCAAGCCCAGGTAGAGACAGACCAGCCAGTCAGTGGACCTCAACCTGGGTCCACAGGAGTGAAGTAGGCGTTTTGGCCCTTGGTTCACAGACAGCAAATAAAGCAGTCACCACCAGAGGGCAGCAGTGCCCAGGGTCTGGTCACTTACTTGCTTGAGCCACAGGTTGGTCTCCATGATCTGGTTTACTTCATCCTAGAAAGAGAGATTAAAGTAGATGGTGAATTACAAAAACAAGGCTGGTTCTGGGAAAGGCTATTCCAGAAGCTCCATACCCCACGGCCACGGCTTGTGGCTCTGGCACTCACCACCTTCACCAGCTGAGACATGGACACTTCAAACTGGATGATGACTGGGTCAGACACATTGGCCACTGGCCGGATGATCTCATTGTAATCTTCGAACAGCCGCTCAAACAGACGATGCTCGGCGTCGGAGGCTCTGGCCACTGAGGGAAGTAGCCCTGTCAGATCCTGGGGAAGTCACTTTTCCCCTCACCAGGGACACCATCCACCTACAGCTTCCTCTCCATCTGCTGAGGGTACTCTCTGGAACTCCAGACTTTCAGACTAGTCCTACTCCTTGAAGTTAAAGACTAGGAAACTGAGGCCCAAGAGAGAAGGGATTCCATCAGGTCACACACATTCGGTGAGAAGCACAATGATTACAAGCCTGGGCTCTGAATTTGGATAGATCTGGTGCAAATCCTGACAGAATCCTTGTCAGCTGTGTGAGCTTAGACAAGTGGCTTAACCTCTCTAAACCTCATTTCCTTCATCTGTGAAAGATTATAAATGCATCCACCTCTTAGGGTTGTTATGAGTGAAGTGCTTAGCTCCATGCAGGCATATGGTAAGAGCTCATGAACCGTCCTCACCATCTTTGTTACTGCACGGCAGCAGCGTGATCCAAATGCAATCTGCCTGCGTACAGCCACAATGGAGAGGCGACCAGTCCACTCCCAGGGCAGGAGTACCCCAGGCCCGAGGGAGACTACAACCTAGGACTGGGGCTTTCCTTCTTCCCACTCAGGACCCTGTAGGGGTTTGGCCACCAAACATCTTAGAAGTGGGTGCCTACATGGCTCCCATGCTCTCAGAGTGCGACCCACGGTTCCTGCTGATGTTGTCTTCACATGCTGATCAAAGACCCTTCCCTCTCTGAAACCCCTGGGGACCCTCTGTTTATAAGCCACACTCCAGGCATCTTGAGTCAGTTGTCTGCTGCTTCTCACAGATCTGGGAAAAATCTGGGGAGGGGATGAGGGGAATCCTTTAAGTCCAACCCAACTTCTCCAGGGATTTTGACTGTCCCCTAACCCCCCGCCAAATAAAGAAGGGGCCACATTCAGGAGCTCCGTGGGGAGTGTTCAGCGCTCTGAGTAGTGGGGGCCTCAGCACCGGAGGGGCAGGAACAGCGCTCTGAGTGCATGGTCACAACGTGGTCTCCCAACACACTTACCCTCCCAGCTGCAGGGACCGCCTGCAGCCCTGCCACATCCCTCGTCCCCTGGTATCTACCACCCCTCCCAGGACACTCAAAAGCCTTTCTATCAGGGCCGGCTTCTCCCTAACAGGCTTCTCTTAGAGACCGGGCAGAAGGCGAAGGCGGGGAGGTGCCAGGAGTGCGGAGAGGCGAGGACAAGGAGGAGAGGCTGGCGCCCCTTAACGACTCCCCTCTGCCCCAGGTGGCCTTGATCAAACCTTGAGCCCTCTCTGGCCTCAGCTTCCCCAGCTATTCGTAAAACGAGGAGGTGGGCGGGATGCAGACAGTGGAACCCCGGCCTGGGCGCGTCAGTTCAGCACCCAGTGCGCCAAGCAGGACAATGGGCAGGGCCGAGACTCGAATCTGTAACGCTGGGCTGTGGAAGGAAGAGCCCCAGTGCGGGCCCTCCTCGCGCCTCCAGGGAGCGCACAAATCACTCTCAAGGAGGGGCCCGCCGAGGGGAAAACACGCACCCCCCACCAAACTCGCCGCCGGGCCGGAGCCAGTCCACGCGAGTTTCGGGTCCCCAGCCACGGCGCCCTTCTCCCCACCTCCTCGCGCTGCGCTCCGGGCCGCATCCCCTTCGGACCCCGCTCGGGCTGGGCGCCCGTCCCTCCAGTCCCCCTCGCCCCGCGCGCGTACCTGGCAGCAGCAGCAGAAATAGCAGCAGCGGCGGCGGCGCCCAGAGAGGCAAGAGCTTCGCGACGCGGACTCCGCGCGGCTGGGCGCCCATGGCTGGTCTGCCCTCTGGCCAGAGGTTCCGCGCTGACCGGGCGGGCGGCGTGGGGCGGAAGGCAGACCGAGCAGAGCCGGACGGTCGGGAGCCGGCGGGACAGTGGCGGAGACAGACTCGCCTGGCCGGGCTCCAGGCGCTGCCCGCCCAGTCGGAGCGGGACCAGGGCGCGGCGTGCGGAGCCCCGGCTGCTCCAGCCCCACCCCCAACCGCGGGCGCAGCCCCGCCCGCCGCCGTGGGGTTTCCGAGCCTCTGCGGGGGAGAGAGGTGCGCTAGCGTCCGACAACAGGGATGCGCTGGTCCTCTAGTGCGCTGTGTTGGGCGGTCTCATCCCTCCCTCTGTGGTCGGTGTAGCCCACGGACGGCTCCGCGCCGGGCCAATCCAAGCAGGTACTGGCAAACCACGGGGAAGAATAGGGGTCGAATCTCTGTTCCTGGCTTCCTGGGTGGGTGCGAGTCTCTCCTTTCCCCGGGCTTGGGGACCACCGGGCTAGACGGACGGTCGCCGGCCTGCCTGAAAGGTTCTAACACATCCTTAAGACGAGGACTCAAGATTTTGACACTATTAAGTAATTGTTAAATATTTTAGGAGTGATAATGGTATTTGTGTTTTTAAGAGTCCTTAGGGTTACCGTGAAGAGGAGGGTTGGAGTCAGTTGAAACAATATCGGCCATTGAGTTGGTAATTGATGAGGCTAGATGAGAAACACCTGGAGGTTTGTTATTCTAGTCTACTGTCGAATATGTTGCAATATCTTGATAAAAAGTAAAACAAAAGAAAGAAATAACCAAATTAAAAATAAGTCTTGGAGATGGAGCCATCAGAGAAAGCACTGCCCTTGCTGGCCCCTGCAGAACCTCCTCTGCCCACCGGCCCATCTGCGCCCTGGGTGCACCAGGGTGGTTCTGTGACGAGGCAGACCGCCCTGGGGCCCCTTGGTCTCTCGGACCACCCACCAGGAGTGGGGTGGGGTACCTGCAGGCTTCCTTGGAATTCCTCTATCACAGGACAGGTCAGTCCCCTTTATTATTTCCAGAATGGGTCACCTACCCACATTAAAACCAAACAAAAGGAGACATTTTGCAGGATTCAGAAAATGTTTGTAAGAATTGGGACTTACTGTCAGGCCCCCATTTAGAGAATTTTCATTCTCCTGACAAGAATCCCTTTATCTGGAAAATATTGCAAATCACATATCCAACGAAGGACTTGTATCCAGACATATAAAGAACCCTCAAAACTCAAAAGGAAGAATAGATGGGTATGAGTGGGGTGATGTCAGTGTTGGGGTGATGTCAGTGTTCTAAAACTGGGTTATAGTGATAAACTTATTAAGCTCATTGAACTGTACACTTAAAATGTGTGAATTTTATGATATGTAAATTATACCTAGTTATTTTTAAGATCTCAGAAGTAAGAAAACTAAAACCCAATTTTAAAAATGAGCAAAAGAGTTAAACAGACACTTGACCAAAAAAGGCAAAAAGCTCACGAAAAGATGTCCAACATTTGCTGCTAATGTTGCAGCAAAAATAGAAATGAGACTTCTGTTTTCAGATAAACAAGGAAAATAGGGAAACAATGAACAGGCTGGGGAAACAACATAAACAGGCCTGAAAGAGTTAATCAATGGTGGTTATTCTTTAGCTGTTACTTCTAACAAACACTTGTAGCTAGATGTCCTTCACAAAGCTGATTACTCTCTGACCCCGTATGAATTACCCTTTGCACCTGGCATTTCTTCTCCCGCTACACTCCCTTGTAGCACTCTTCATTTGGGACAGAAGGTCACTGCGCTGATAACTTCAGGGACACCAGACCAGGTTGTTGAGCCACCTGATGACAGCTTTGACCATGAATTTGTAGAACAAAAGAAATGCAAGACCTTCATTACTTTGAGCTTTATCACTTACCCCAGACCATGAGCCCAAGGCTATATAACCTTTCCCTATTCCCCAGGGAAGGGGGCACAGCTCTTGAGGCCCTAGCTCGCTGTGTTACCCCCTTTGCCAGGCAAAGATTAAAGCCATTTTTCTCGTTTCTCCAAAACTCTGTCTCCATATTTCTTCTGGGGATCGGTGCACAGAGAGCCAAGATTTTGGTATCACTAGCCATTAGGGAAAGCAAATTAAAACCAGGGTGATATACCACTTAACAGCCACTGGGTTGGCTAAAATAAAAAAGTACTGTCAATACCAAGTGCAGATGAGGAAACAGAGCAACTGGATCTCTCATACTTTGCTGGTGGGAATGCAAAACAGTATGGCTGCTCCAGAAAACAGGTTGACAGTTTCATATAAACATACTCTCCCCATATAACCCAGCAATCACATTACTGAGTATTTATCTAGAAAAATGAAGTTTTGTTCACACAAAATACTATAAGTGAAATGTTTATAGTAACGGTATTGATAATTGCCCCAAACTGGTAACAACCTAAATGTGCTTCCACAGACATATGATGGGTGCAAAAGAACAAACTATTGTTACACTCTTCAACTTGGATGAATCTCAAAGGCATTATGCTGAGTGAACGAAGCCACTCTCCAGTGGTTCCATACTAACGTTGGTGCGTGCAGGATCTTTAATTGTGGCCCATGGGATCTAGTTCCCTGACCAGGGATTGAACCTGGGCCCCCTGCATTGGGAACATGGAGTCCTAACAGCTGGACCACCAGGGAAGTCCCCATTAGAGGTTATTCTTTTTTTTATATATATAAATTTATTTATTTTGGGCTGTGTTGGGTCTTCATTGCTGCACGCAGGCTTTCTCTAGTTGCGGTGAGTGGGGTGTACTCTTCATTGTGGTGTGCGGGCTTCCCGTTGCAGTGGCTTCTCTTGTTGCGGAGCACGGGCTCTAGGCGGGTAGGCTTCAGTAATTGTGGCAAGCGGGCTCAGTAGTTGTAGCTCACAGACATAGTTGCTCTGCGGCATATGGGATCTTCCCAGACCGGGCTTGAACCCGTGTCCCCTGCATTGGCAGGCAGATTCTTAACCACTGCACCACCAGGGAAGTCCCTAGAGGTTCTTCTTTTTTTTTTTTCGCGGTACGCGGGCCTCTCACTGTTGTGGCCTCTCCCATTGCGGAGCACAGGCTTCAGACGTGCAGGCTCAGCGGCCATGGCTCACGGGCCCAGCCACTCCGCGGCATGTGGGATCTTCCCAGACCGGGGCATGAACCCGTGTCCCCTGCATCGGTAGGCAGACTCTCAACCACTGCGCCACCAGGGAAGCCCTAGAGGTTATTCTTGAAGAGACTAAACTATAGTGATGGAGAAAAGCTCAGTGGTTGCCGGGGGTTAGGGGTGGAGGGACACGTGACCATAAAGGAGTAGCAGGTGGGAGCTGTTTTGGGTGATGAGTGACTCCTACATCCTGATTACATGACTCTATACATATGTTAAAATTAATAGAACAGTACCTAAAAAGTCAGTTTTATTGTATAATAATTTTTAAAATAGATTTTTTGAAAAGTCCTCCTCCATCACACAAGTATTTTGAGTGCTTACGACTTGCCAGGCACTGTTCAAAAGGCAGTATGTAGGGGAAACCAATCAGAGCCTCTGTGAGGGAGACACACCTGACCCAGCCGGGATAAAAAGCAGAACATGACCAGGGCCGGGGAGCATGGAGGAGAGAGCCATTCCTTTCAGGTGGGGAACAAGGGAAAGCTGCTGAGGGGAGGGTTAATCTGAGATTGAAGGAGGAATAGGAGCCATGTCTTCATTCAACAAACATTTATTGAGCACCTACTATGGGCCGAGCTCTGTCCTAGGCCCTGAGGATACCACAGCAAACACGAAGGGCCAGGTCCCTGCTCTCACGGAGCTCACACTCTAGCGGATGAGAGTCTTGGGTACCGAGGGCTGCTGGAGGAAGGTGTCGGGGTAATGTGGCTGTGGGGGGAATGCTTTGGGATGAGTGACTGGGGAAGGCCCCTGGGGTAGGTGACATTGGACAGATGATGGATCGGAGCAGAGCCCTGAATGATGCAGCCGTGGGAAGAGCTTACGAGACATCTGGGGAAGAAGGTTTGGGTAGAATGTACAGCAAATGCAGAGGCTCTAAGCTGGGAAGATCTTGAAGCACGTGAGGGACTGAAAGAAGGCCAGTGAACCTAGTGGACAAGGAGGAGTGCAGGGAGATGGAGCGAGAGGTAAGCCGGCATGCAGGTCAGATGCCTGGCACACTGTGGGTGCCACTGCTACACGCATCTTTATCCCCAGTGCCTGCTGCAGGGAAGGAAGCCAAGCCGGAATTACGGTATCCAAGGACCCTCCTGCAGCGGGTTTCCTGGGGTTCCTCCAAGGCCTTCAGAGAGGACGGTCCAGGCTCCCCCATCCTTGCCCCTCCCATGACCATGGCTGTTTGATGGGGCTGATGGCTGACAGACTCATTTATTTAGGGCCTCATCAGCCGTGACCCAGAAGGAAGCAGCAGACTGTCCGTCTGGCCACTCACGTCATCTCACCCCACATCCTGGGGGCCTCAGACATGCAGGGCAGCCTAGGGCCCTTCAGAAGGTGTGTGGGTCTGGAAGAGGGGAGGTAGGAAGAGCCCCACAGTGCCGAGCACACACACAACCACGAACACCCACAGGAACAGCCGGTCCACCACCATGGCCACGTACTTCCAGTCCTCAATGACCTGTGGGCAGACAGAGGGGCCGGTTACAGGCACCGAGCGCGGAGGTCCTCCCTGCTTTCCCTCCTTCCCCAAGCTGGGGCCTCACTATCTGGCCAGGGACCCCGTAGGCCACTTAGAACATGGACTGGTAAGTTCTGAGTCTGAGGCTGGTCTTTCAGCTGGGTACCTGGGTGCTTCTCGGGTCCTCAATCCACCCCTACCCACCCTGCATGGCATCAGGGAGCCACTGGGAACCAGGCTGTATGGGAAGGTTAGGAATGGAAGGGGTTATTAACGCCACATATGTGATTCGAAACCGAACTGGATTATAAATAAGGGGAATGAAACCTGAGGATCACAGGCCCCTGCTCTCCTTTTCACCCCAAGCCCCCTGCCTGAGCTGGCTTTGCCCAAAGGAAGACTTGAGGTGCACCTAGCTGAGAGGGGCTTGGGCAATGGGACCCGCAGGACACCTGGAAATCCTGTTTAATTTGCTCAGTTCCATTAACGGCAGTGTCTGCTAGTTCCTGTAATTAAGACCCAGCCTCCTTCCCCATCATCTGGGTTTCTCTCCACCTCCTTCCCTGCCCCCCATCTTCTCAGGCCCAGGTGTGGGGTTTAGGATTGGCAGAAACATGGCTAGCCTCCTGAGGCTCCACCACAGACGTGCCTGCCTCCTTGGCCTGGGGGAGATGCCCCCAGAGAGACCCAGCATTCTGGTCTCCCTTCCCCTCACCCGCTTGCACACCCCGGCCTGTCTGGATCCTTCTGCATGCGTACTTGTCCTGGTGGAGAATGGCTGCATCAGCAGAACTCAGCAGGGGCTCTGGAGCTGGAAATTCGGGCAGCAATGGGCAAGCGATGTCAGTGACCCAATTTGTCAGAGCCCTGGTCAGTGGTGTGCATCTCCCCTCCAGGATGATCCCTGCTCAACCAGCCCCACCAAACACACCCCCAGCCAAACACAGCTGCTGTCTGTTTCCTAGATGCAGCAGGCACCGCCCACTTTCCACACGGCACTCTTGGGTTTCTTTATGACAGCCCTAATTGCAAACAACCGTGTGTGTGTGCACGCGCGTGTGTGCGTGAGTGTGTGTACACTCCTTTTCCCCTCTTTTTATATTTTTGTGCTATTTATAGTGACCAGTTAATCACCAGGGAGGGTGAAAGTGCTGAAGATGAGAAACAGCCCAGGCTGGCTTAGGGGCGGGCATGCTCTGGAAGGGAAGAAAGCCTCTTCTCTCCAGCTAGACATGAGAAAGTCGATCAACCAGTAAGGCCCCCACGCGTGTCAGTTCAGTGCGAAGGGCAAGGAATGTTAATGACGTCAGAAAGATCTGAGTATGGAGCTTGGCTCTGCTCTGTGCCAGCTGTGTGACCTTGGGCCAGTTAATGAGCCTCTCTGGGCCTAGATTTTTTTTCTATTGTAGAATCGGGATTCAAGTAAATGACACTTCACAGGTTCCTGGCAGAATTAGCAGTAACGTATGTCACTTCCTGGTAGAGTGCCTGATGTGTGGTTGGAGCTCAATGAACACTGGCAAATATAATAACTGTGGGCCCTGCCTGGCTCCTTCCCACAAAATGCTTTTAATTAATTGAGTTAGAAAGAGGCAGAGGCCTGTGAGTGTCTACGGGGTGGTGAGACCTTTAGAAGAGAGAGCTCAGGATGCGGGTGGCTCAGCCAGGGCTGCAGGAGACCAGTTTCTCAACCTGCATATGCACAGGAACCAGCGGGGATCTGGTAAAAAATGCAGCTGCTGGACCACCTCCCACAGAGATCCCAGCTCAGTCAGAACAGGTGGCCCCAAAGCTGTATTTTGAAAAGTTGCCCAAGTGGTTCCTAATTAACCAGGAGGGCCCCAGTCTGTATATTAATATTTGGGAGTCAATGAATTAGGTGATACTGAGCTACTGAATGGTTCTGAACTAAAGCAAGCATAACTAAATTAATTTTTTAGAAAGTGAAATCTGATAATCCTATAGAGCTGTGCTTCTCAAACTGGACAGAGCCTAGGAACCCCCTGGGGATCTGGTGAAAATGTAGCTGCTAAGCCAGCAGGTCTGGGGTGGGGCCTGAGATGCAGCATTTCTAAACAGCTCCCAGGTGAGACCGGTGCTGCTGGTCCAAGGACCACACTCTGAGGACAAGGGTGTAGAAGAACTTGTGTCCCATATTCCGCTTGTTAGCAATTCTTTCTTTTTTTCACAGTGTAATTTTGGAGCTTTTCCACCCTGCTCTTTTCTCTTGGCACTAAATAATGGAATCCCCTTGCTTTCCCTTGAGAATGTGGCTAGTGAAAAGGAATCACAGAAAGGTAAGAACAAGGCGATGCTCTCTTTTTCACATGCAGCTGCTTGTTGTGGCGTAAAAACCTGTTCAAAGAATCTGATTTGATAAGGTGTTAGAATGCGAACATTCCCAAGAGTCTGAAACTTGTTCTCCAACCCAGTCTGGAAATGTGTGTGAAAATTTCTAACCGTACCATCACGTTCTGTGTTTAGTTATAAAATTGTCCTTTGAAGCATTACCTTCAAAGGAGTCAGTCAAGACACCTAAACTCTAGAGCTCACGGCTTTGTCCTGTGGAAGTAAACTTAACCTCTTTTTAGAAATCTGTAATTGTACTTGATAATTTATTATCCTGGTAGCAATAATATTTAAATGGATGGTTCTATACTCCTAAGAGTTATAAATGTTTGTATGGCTTCTTGGCAAGCCTGACAAGGATGGGAGCATATGCCCTTGGTGCCCTGGCCCACCTGCGTCCCTAAAGGCTGCAGAATTATTTTCCAGCCCACAGCAGCCTTCCACTTTCTGCCTGCTTCTCCTCTCTTCTCTGCCCCAGGGCTTCCTCTAGCACCAAAACTGCTTGCTCCACAACCAGCTGGCAAAAACAGGAAGTGCAGGGGAGTTAATGCCCCCAAGGTTACTAGAGCCTTGGGGATGGGAGCTAATGGGCAAATACCCTCCTCCCTCCTGGGGGGTGATTCTGAGAGTTGCTTCCATGCTTCCGGCTCCCGCAGAGGCTCTCTGACTGGACTAGCCTCCAGAGCCCGTGGCAGTATCCTGCTCACTGATACCGACATTGGTTTTCCGCCTTTCCCTGTCTCACTTTCTCCACTTCCTCACTGTGCTTCCTGGGGATCACTTCTCAAAAAAACTCCCTCTGCCCAGGTGCTTACATCAGGCTCTGCTTTTGGGGAACCCACAACAAACCAAAAAGCATCACTTGTACTTCCTTCCTATCCCTCAGTGCACGAAACTAGAATAAAACTCATTTCAGTCTTGGATCCCTTATTCAAACAAAGAGTTTGAGAACCCTTGTCTCATGAATTAACTTCAGGAAATGGGAAACTGACTATATTATCCCAGCCTCTTCCATTGGGCGGGTGTTGGGGGCTGGGCTAGCAACTTACACTCTGGTCCTGATCGTCACTCTTCATGTGCTGGGCAATGAAGCTGACACCCTCTAAAGCCTCCTGCACATCCTGCTTGAACCTCCCAGAAGACCTCAGCCGGAAATCCCTGGGGATACCCGCTGAGTCAGAGCCGGCTGGAGACTTGGGAGCTGCAGAGGCAGGGTTCACAAAGTACGTGGAGTTCCCGTAGAGGTTGGAGGAGCTGGCGGGGCCCATGGCCGAGGCGGTGGTGGCGGCCTTGGACTTGGTCAGGTGAGCCTGGCTGGGCTGGGGGGCCCTGGAGGGGCTGCTGTCAGGGCGCTTCATGAAAAGGAAAGTGGGCAGCTTGTGTAGGAAGCAGCGCTTGACCCAGGGCGCCATGGTGTGCGTGCTGGGTGAGCGGTGGTGCACGTTGAGCACACAGACGCTGGTGACGATGGAGAAGGTAACCAGCACCATGGTGAACATGAGGTATTTGCCGATGAGCGGCACGTCGAGGGAGGTGGGCGGCACGATCTTGGAGATGAGCAGCAGGAAGACGGTGAGCGCCAGCAGCACGGAGATGCACAGCGTCATCTTCTCGCCGCAGTCGGAGGGCAGGTAGAAGACGAGGATGGCCAGGGAGGTGATGAGCACGCAGGGGATGATGAGGTTGATGGTGTAGAAGAGCGGCTTGCGCTTGATGATGAAGTCGTAAGTCACGTCCACGTAGCTGGGGTCCTGCGGGTTCACTGTCCTTCGCCCAGGGAGGGCAACTATGTCCCATTCACCACTGGGGGTGAAGTCATCCATGCTGGCCGTGGGTGACTTGAGGACCATGTCGATCTCTGTGTGGTCGTAGGTCCAAGAGCGGAACTTGAGGGTGCAGTTCTGCTGGTCAAAGGGGAAGTGCTTCACCTCGATCTTGCAGGCACTCTTGTAGATGGCAGGGGGCAGCCACATGATGCTGCCATTGGAGCGGACCACCACATTGGTATAGAGAGACACCTCGTAGGTACCGTCGGCACTGGGGGTGGGGACAGGGCACGGAGGAGAATATCATGAAATCCATAGATGATGCCTGGCTGTTCTTAGAACTCGCCAAAGAGCCCTGCAGGATTATTTCTCACTAATCACTCTTCCAAACCCCCATGCCCTCACTGGAAAGGCCTGCTTTACTTGGCAACTGCCTGGCGGCGAGAGCCCTGCCATGAAACAGCGTGAAGGCTTTACATAGATTTGCTCATTTAAGCCTCACAACAGTCCAATGAGGTAGATATTATTATCATCCCCATTTTACAGATGGGAAAAACAAGGCTCAGAGAAGTTAGCTGTCCTCTTCAAGGTCAGAAAACTAGTAAGCAGTACAGCTAAGATTTGAAGTCAGGTCTTTCTGTCCTTAGATCACCTACTCGTAATCATTTCTCGCTTCTGCTGGTGCAACTGCGACCTGGGAAGTCTCTTTATCCCTCTCCACCTACCTGAGATATTTATGCATATCAAGTCAGTGCTACCAACACCCAATACTGACAAAGCAACCGAAGGTCAGAAAGAGGACAGTATGGGGCTTCCCTGGTGGTGCAGTGGTTTGAGAATCCGCCTGCCAATGCAGGGGACACGGGTTCGAGCCCTGGTCTGGGAAGATCCCACATGCCGCGGAGCAACTAGGCCCGTGAGCCACAACTAGTGAGCCCGCGTGTCTGGAGCCTATGCTCCGCAACAAGAGAGGCTGCGATAGTGAGAGGCCTGCGCACCGCGATGGAGAGTGGCCCCCGCTCGCTGCAACTAGAGAAAGCCCTCGCACAGAAACGAAGAGCCAAAAATAAATAAATAAATAAATAAATTAAAAAGCAAGTTTAGAAAGAAAGAGGACAGTATGGAGGACAGAAAGAGCACTGGACTTGGGGTCAGGATGGTGGCCCCGGTCCCAGCTGTGCCTGAGTGAGTCGCAAGGCCCTCCCCATCTCTGGCCTCCAATTCCCCATCTGTAACTGAGGGTGCTGGCTCTGCTCATCTCTAATTCCTCTTGCAGCCTGACCGCTTGGAAGTCTGGGTGAAGCACAGGACTGGAGGCCTGGCCCTCACCACCTTGGCCAGCCCTGCCACTTAACTTGTTGTAAAGCACGATGTCAGGCAGCCAGACGCGCTTTGCGGGGATCCTCAGGATGTTCACACCCTCATAGCGGGAGCTGTTCCAGGCCAGGCGGTAGTCTGTCCATTCCTGAGCAGACAGGCAAGGCCCCGTCACTTGTAGGTCCCTCGCCGCCAAGGGGCAGCCCTGGAGAAAACGCCTCCTTGGGCTGGGGACCCTGCAGGGCACTTACCTGTTTCAGCCAGACATTGGTGGTCATGATCTGTTCTCGCTCATTCTGGGGAGGGAAATGAGGTTATCAGTTCACCTGTTAGGAGGTGATAGACCACACTTTATCAAGCAAAAGTCTCCGAGCTCCAGGGCCATGTGACCAACCACCAACTTAACATCCTCGGAGGGCTCAGACGTATTTCCCACCCGACATGCCTGCGACAAACCTCATGATCTTCACCCAGACCTGGGCCTCCACTGGCACTGCCATCTCAGTGAATGGCATCCCCCAGCCATACAATTCCACAAGCCAGAAACCTGGCAGTCGGCCCTGATCCCTTGCTCTCTGATCCATCAGTAAGTCCTGTAGGTTGTACCGCCTACATGAGTCTCAAATTTGTCTGCTTCTCCCCATCTCCTCTGCCACCATCATCTGTTACCTGGACTGTTGCAGTAACCTCCCAACTGGCCTTCCTGCTCTTTCTTGGCCTGCCTTTAGTCTATTCTCTATAGAGCAATGTGGGTAATCCTTTTAAAATCTCAGCTCCTCAGACTACATCTCTCTGCTGAAACCCTCCACTCCCCTCCCATCTCATCTAAAGTGAAAGCCAAAGTTCTGCCCAGGGCCTACAAGGACATCCATGATCTGCCCCCCTCCCCCACCTCCATCCCTATTAGCTCTAGTAACTCTTACCTCAACACTTTCCTGTTTGCTCATCCCACTTCAGCTATACGTGTCTCTTTGCTTCTGCCTTTGCACATGTTATTCTCTCTTCCTGGAATTCCACACAGCTGACTTCCTCACCTTCTTCAGGTCTTCCCTGACCTTTCTACATAAAATAGCACCCCGTTCCCCTCTCTCCCTGCTTCATTTTTCTTCTTTTTTTAAAAAAATTAATTAATTAATTTTTTGGCTGCGTTGGGTCTTCGTTGCTGTGCACAGGCTTTCTCTAGTTGTGGCGAGCAGGGGCTACTCTTTGTTGCAGCGTGCGGGATTCTCATTTTGGTGGCTTCTCTTTGTTGCAGAGCACAGGCTCTAGGCATGCGGGCTGCAGTAGCTGTGGCTCGCGGGCTCTAGAGCACAGGCTTAGTAGTTGTGGCACATGGGCTTAGTCGCTCCGCGGCATGTGGGATCTTCCCGGACCAGGGCTCGAACCCATGTCCTCTGCACTGGCAGGCGGATTCTTAACCACTGCGTCACCCCTGCTTCATTTTTCTTTATAGCTCTTATCACCACTGGCCACCTCTATTTGTGTATTATATGCCACCTCCTACTAGCATCTAAGTTCCTTGAGGGCAGACAGCACCTAGAAGGGTATCTGGGATGTATCAGATGTGAAATAAATATTTTCTGAAGAATATAAGAATCCTACCACAATAATCCAGGCCACCATAATCCATCTCTCACCTGAACCACTGCAAGGCCCTCCCAACTGGTCTATGACCACTCTGCACACATACCCCATACAGACACACATCTATTCTTCCTCTGCAGCTAGAAGAAACTTCCAAAGTTCCTGCCATTTCCCCCTTAATCCTATTTTTACTTAGGTCAATTCTGTGGCTTCCTTCACATATAAAATAAAAATCCAGCTCCTTCACAGGGTCTGCAAGGTCTTGCCAACTTTCCCGGCTTCATTTCACCTTTATTCTATGCCCTTCCCCTGACATCCGCCCTGGCCTTCTTTAGTTCTCCAAATGTGTCTTGTGCTCTCAGTCTGTACCAATTTCCCTGCCTCCTCTTCACCAAGATAACTTCCAGCATCTTGATATCAGCTTGGGAATCACTTCCTTTAACTAGGTAATCATATCAGTAGAAAAAGGTCCAGTTGCCAGTCACAGAGAGCCAGAGTAACACTGCCTTAAATAAGTTTATTTCTCTCTTGTAACAGTTTGGACGTACAGGCATACCTCGTTTTATTGTGCATCACAGATACTGCATTTTTTCAAAATCAGAGTTTTGTGGCAACTCTGTGTGGAGCATCTATTGGCACCATTTTTCCAACAGCACTTGCTTACTTCGTGCCTCTGTGTCACATTTTGGTAATTTTTGCAATATTTTAAACTTTTTCATTATTACTGTATTTGTTACAGTGATCTGTGATCAGTATCTTTGATGTTACTACTGCAAAATATTACAACCCACTGAAGGCTCAGATGATGGTTAGCATTTTTTAGCAATAAAGTATTTTAAACTTAAGTTATGTACATTGTTTTTTAGACATAATGCTATTGCACACTGAATAGACTACAGCATAGTGTAAACATAAGTTTTATATGCACTGGGAAACCAAAAAAAATCATGTGACTTGCTTTATGGTGATATTCACTGTGTTGCAGTGGTCTGAAACCAAACCTGCAGTATCTCTGAGGTATACCTGTAATATGGTGGCTTTGCTCTACAAATTAGGGACCCAGGTTCCTTCCAGATTTCTTCTCTACCATACCTAGAGTGTGGCTCTCATCTGCATGGTCCACAATGACTGCTGCAGCTCCAGTCATTACACCCACATTCCAGACTGTTGAGGGGTAGATGGGAAGAGGAAAGAGAGGATGCATGCCAATTGTCTCCCCCCAACCCCAAATGTCTTGTTTTAATTAGAGTATTTAGGCCATTTACATTCAGTGTAGTTACTGATAAATTTGGGTTTAAACCTACCATCTGTTTTCTGTTTATTCTCTTCTCTCTTTTCTTGCCTTATTTTGGATTAACGATTTTATTACCCATTTCTCCCGATATTAATGTGACTCTTCTTTAGGTAGTTACTCTGGAGTCTGCAATATGCATATACTTGACTTTTTAGCATCTAATATAAATTAGTTATTTCATCACTTCCAGAACAAGGCAAGAACTTTAGAACATTTCAATTTTATCTACCCCCTCCTTACTTTTGGGTTATTGTCATGTATCTAATTCTACATATAATTAAAACCTTGCAAGATATTTTTTTCTGTTTTCTTATACTGTCAATATCAATTCAAATTCACCCATATATTTACCCTTTCTGTTGTGCTTCATTCTTTCCTACATTTCTATATTTCCATCTGGGATCATTTTCCGTATTGGGTCTTCTTGTATTAAATTCTTTCTCTCTCTCTCCTGAAAACATCTTTATTTCACCTTCCTTTTTTTTTTAAATAAATAAATTTATTTATTTATTTATGGCTGTGTTGGGTCTTCGTTGCTGTGCGCAGGCTTTCTCTAGTTGCAGTGAGTGGGGGCTACTCTTCGTTGTGGTGTGAGGGCTTCTCATTGTCGTGGCTTCTCTTGTTGTAGAGCACAGGCTCTAGGTGCACAGGCTTCAGTAGTTGTGGCACGTGGGCTCAGTAGTTGTGGCTTGCGGGCTCTAGAGCTCAGGCTCAGTAGTTGTGGCCCACAGGCTTAGTTGCTCCATGGCATGTGGGATCTTCCCAGGCCAGAGCTCGAACCCGTGTCCCTTGCATTGGTAGGCAGATTCTTAACCACTGTGCCACCAGGGAAGCCCTCACCTTCATTTTTTTTTTGTTTTTTTTGTTTTTTGGTTTTTGGTTTTTGGTTTTGCGGTATGTGGGCCTCTCACTGTTGTGGCTTCTCCTGTTGCAGAGCACAGGCTCTGGACGCGCAGGCTCAGCGGCCATGGCTCACGGGCCCAGCCGCTCCACGGCATGTGGGATCTTCCAGGACCGGGGCACGAACCCTTGTCCCCTGCATCGGCAGGTGGACTCTCAACCACTGCGTCACCAGGGAAGCCCGTCACCTTCATTTTTAATTATATTTTTACTGGTGGTATATTTCTAGGTTTGCAGTGTTTTCTTGCAGCACTTAAAAAATGTCATTCAATTTTCTGGCTTCCATTTTCAGCTGTTAGTTTTATTGTTGCTTCTGACTTTTGTTTCCCCCGACTGCTTTTAAGATTTTCTTTTTCTTTGGTTGTCAGGAGTTTGAGTATGATGTACCTGGGTATGATTTTCTTTGTATTTACCCCCCATAGGGTTCACAGAGCCTCTTGCATGTGTAGCTTAATGTCTTTAGTTAGTTTTGGAAAATTCTCAGTCAGTATCACTTCAACCTTTGCTTCTTATTTTTATTCCCATTCTTTCTGGAACTCCAAATACACATTAGACCTGACATTTTTATCCTGTATCATATTATCTTCTTTTCTGTATTTTCCTTTCTTTTTTCTATAATTTGTCTAGATATTTTCGTTTGACCTCTCTTCCTGTTTATTAACTTTCTCTTCTGCTATGACCAATCTGCTATTAAACCCATCTAATAAATTTTAACCTCCATCATTATAAGTTTCTTGAACATATTAATGCATCACATTTTAAGAATGTTTATTTATTTTATTTATTTATTTGCGGTACACGGGCCTCTCACTGTTGTGGCCTCTCCCGTTGCGGAGCACAGGCTCCGGATGCGCAGGCTCAGCGGCCATGGCTCATGGGCCCAGCTGCTCTGTGGCATGTGGGACCTTCCCAGACCGGGGCACAAACCCGTGTCCCCTGCATCAGCAGGCAGACTCTCAACCACTGTGCCACCAGGGAAGCCCTATTTTGTTTATTTTTAATAGTGGTAAAATACATATAAGTTTTACCATCTTAACGGTAGTTATTTAAAAGTCTACGTCTGATGACGCCAATATTTGAATCATTTGTGTGTCTGTTTCTCTTCTTTTCTCTCTTCGTTTTTTCTTATTTAGTCTTGTCTTATTGCCTGCCTAGTAAGTTTTTATCTGACTTTATCTGCCTCCAGGGACGACTGACTTTGGCTTTATGGCAGGCAGTTAGAGGAAGGACAGATCACCTTCATCTAGTCTGTGACTGAGCTGGTTCAAAGCAGGTTTTAGTTTTTGTGAGGGCTGGTCTGTTCTTGATTCATTTCGACTCTTAGCGATGCTCCTTGCAAGGTCCTCACCTCCTTAGTGGGGCTCCAATTCCAATTTGTGTCATCCTAGCCCTGTAAGAGTGCCAAGCATTCAGCTAGGCTTCCCAGCCTCTTAGCCACCACTCTGTACTCAGCTCCCTAGCCCCTTGGCTCTATACTGTTTACCAATCATCAAACAACAGGAAAAGCACCAGAAGCTATCAGGGTCACCTCCTGGATCCTGGTCCTTCAAGTCCTGGCTAAGCTCTCTAAGACCTTCAAACAGATTTGGGGTAGGACAGGCATTTTTGTCCCCCTTTTCTAATTGTTCTTGTGGAAAAGTTAATCTGCAACAAGATACTCTGTCATTACAGAAAGTTGAAAACCTTCATCTGTCTTAAAAAATAATTTTTTTAAAGTTGAGGTACAATTTACATACAGTGAAGTTGAGGTACAATTCTCATACAGTGAAATGCATAGATCTTAAGGGTACAGTTTGATCAGTTTTAACAATGCATTATTCAGGTAACCCACCTCCTTTCAAGGTATAGAACATTTCTACCACCCAGAAAGTTCTCTCCTTCTTTAGTCCGGTGCCTTAGTCCCCTTTACTCCCACACAGCTGCCTTCCCAAAGGCAGTCCTGGCCTTCCCAAAGAGCTGCTTCTGAAGGCTTGCTGGCCTTACACAGCACAAACTCCCTGCCTGCTCCCTAGAAACTTCCATCTTTAAACTGGTTATGCCCATAACCCTTCCTCCTTGAAAACCAAACCCTGAAATACAAAAGGAACAATAACCCCCCAAACCTCATATTTGTTCTGTACACAGCTTTCAGGATTATGACAGCTCACAGGGCTACACTCATAGGCATGGGGCTGGAGGCTGTGTGCCCTCCTCCTTCTGGTAACTTCTGTTATCGCACAGGGACCACAGAGCAGATCTGGCAGGGGCAGCCTTAGCCTGGAAGTGTGGCTAGAGCTGCCTTCCTGTTCCCCCTCACCAGGGCAGCAGCTGCAACGCAGCAGCTGCAAGGCTGCAGCTGGGCTCACTCCATTAAGCAAAAAGCCTTTGGCTGGACAATAACACTCAGACACCAGCCTGGGAGTGGCCTGGCTGGAAGCACTTATTCCTTCCAGTTGGCCTTCGGAGGGGAGAGGGACAGAGAGCCCAGGCTTTTCACCCCTCCCCCATTCTTGGGCTGTGCTTCCTCCCAGGGGAGGAAGCCAGCCATTAATCTGGCCAAAGCTTTCAGTGAGGGCTGTAGGTTGGAGGGGCTGGGTTTGTGAGGGCTGAGTGTGCTAGAGAGGGAGGGTGGCAATAAGAAGGCAGCCACCGGACCAGAGGAGGCTCAGCCGCATTGGTTGGCTTCCCAAGGCTCAGGAGGCGAGGCACGGTGGATTTCCAGTGCGCTGGCAAGGTCTTGGGAAAAGGAGTGGCCAGTCAGTGTGCAGGGCTGGGAGTCAGGCAATTTGGGATCTACTTCTGGCATCGCCAGAACTCCTGGACAAGGTCCTAGGTTGTTCATCTGATCTTTTTCCATATGCATAAATTAAGGAATTTGCCTAAACTTTGAGACCCCTGACTTGGCCTCTAAGTCATGATTCTTTCATTCCAGAAATGCCGTCTGTGCCTTTGCACGTGCTCTTCTCTTTGCTAGGGATATCCTGCCCACTTTGTGCACTCTAGTTTCCCAGTTTGGAGTCACCTGCCAATCCATATCCCAGAACCAGTTAAAATGCTTTGGCTTCAAGCATAGCTGGATGTTCCACAAAACATCCAACTACGAGCGGCTAAAACAATAAGGACATCTGTTATATCACATAAGAGAGCAGGCCAATCATTTCAGCATTGGTTAATGCAGTAATTCAATGATGTCGGGATTCTAGGTTGTTGACAGTGATGTTAGGACTCTGTGATTCTCTTGTTTTTCCCCCCACAATCATAAGATGGAGGCCATAGTTCCAAATATAAAACCTTCACGTGACAATGTCTATGGCAGGAAATGGCAAATCTTTTCTTGGGTCCCTTTTTGAGTATAAGGAAAACTTTCCCAGAGATCCCCCGCCCTTTTAGGCAGCCCCTACATCCCAGTGCCAGGGCTACAGCTCTTGCCTAAGCCTTAGCTGATTATTGGCTGGAGGAATAGAATTACCATGGTTAGCTACGACTTAACCATACGTGGCAAGGAGGCCGGAGAAGGGCCCATGAAGTTCGTGAGTATCCAATATCAAGTCATAGTTTTATTAACAAAGAAGTTGTGAGGCAGGAATGTCCACTGGGTAGCCCGCCAATGGGCCTGCCATAGACAAGGTGGGCCTCCAACATGGCCATAAGCTTCTCCTCCTTCTACCCTATCATCTCCCCCAGTCTGCTCAACAGATGACCTCACATACCCCCTACCTACTGGGGGGAGTTAGGAACTAGGTACAGAAACCGATGGGTCCAGAGGCCCAGGTGTAGGGACAGGGCCAGAGGCAGCTGCTGCATCGGTCTAGCCAGCTGAGGGTCTGGGTAAATGAGGGCGGTCACTGCAGGTATGGAAGTGAAGAATGGATTACAGAGTGCAAAAGTAGGGTTGTCAGGTCTTGATGTGTGGATGTGGGGCCTCGTAGGGAGTGCTGAGGAAGGTGCCTGAGGGAACCACGGCTCATTGTTAATCTTCCCTGTGGCCCTTTCCACATCCCCACGCACAGGTTTGGAGCCCTGCCCCTGGAAGCAGCTCTGAGGGGAGCATGTATATGAGGAGCACGTAGCATACTGTGTCCAGCCGTGGGGAAGACACAGCTGCCCCCTGTACCTACCACACTGATGAGCTGCGCCAGGGAGAGCTGCAGCTGGATGGAGATGAGCTCTGAGGAGCTGGTGGCTGGGCGGATCAGGTTGTTGTAGCGGGTTTTGTTCAGGAGGTCATCCATGAGCTTCTCCTCCGCGTTGGCCACGCGGCAGTCCCCTGGGAAAACACATAGTCAGATCTGCTGGGTCCTCATCCAGCTGATGGCGTGAAAGGGAGAGCTGCGAGGGCCAGAGAGCACAAGTGCCCTCGGGGCCAGCTGGAGCAGCTAAGGGGCTGCCAGGCCTGCCTCTCCTTGGAGACTTCAAATTAAATCTACCCAAGACAGAGCTCAGCTCTCTCCTCCCACGCCCTACATCTTCCTCCTCCTGTTCCGTCTAGCAATGAATGGCACCCCACACTCTAGACATCTAGTCCAAAACCTGGGCATCTATTTTGACCCTTTCCTTGGTTCATCCAAGGGGCCACCCAGTTCTGTCTATTCTACTTTCCAAATCTCTCAGTCTGTCCTCCCCTTTCCATCCCTCCTGGTCCTGGCTCACCACCCTGCCCCAGGCTCTTCCAGTAGCCTCCTTGCTGGTCTCCCCACCCCCACTCTGCCCCTGCCATCATGTCCCATTCAGTGCCAGAGTGGTCTTGCTACAGCTACTGAACCAGAGCCCATCCCTGCCCGTAACCTCTCAGAGCTGTAGGCAGAACTCAAATCCAAACGTTCCGGCTTGGCATCCAAAGCCCCTTGGCACCAGCATTTCTTCCTCAACCTGATCTCTTCTTACCTCTCCACCTCTACGCCTAGGTACTGTATGTTTTGGCCATATATACCGCTTTCCTTTCCCCACGTGGCCTTCATTGTCTCACTTCTAAATCTTCAAGCACACTCTTTCTTCTGCCAGGACAGCCCCCCGGCGACCAGCCGTCAAATATCTGAGAGTCTTTCTTGTGCCAGGCATTGTGTTATGCGCTGGGGGTAACAGCCAGCAAAAACCCTGGCTCCTGCCCTCAGGGAGCCTCCTGTGTAGTGGAGGAGAGATATTATTCAAACGTGGGTTTGTGTGCAGAGCTGGGGAGATGGTGGCGCTTTCACTGAAAGAGCAAAGGCCTGGGCTAGGGGGAGTTTGCTGGGATCAGACTTGGCCCTACAGCGTTCAGGGTGTACCTTGAGACACCAAATGGAGGGGTCCAGCTGGCAGTTGGCTCCTGGTCTGGAGCTTAAAGGAGAGGTCTGCGCTCAGAACCATACCTGCGAGCCAGCAAACACAGCCTCCTGCAAGGAGCCTGACCTGGCCGGGAGCCCCACTGAGCTCCCACAGCCCCAGATCTGCCCCTTTTCACAGCCCAGATCTCTTGCCATGTGGCATTTGGGTCTTTGTCCCATCTCCCTCACACGTCTGGGAGTGAAGGGGAGGTTCAGGAACTCCATCGTTCACTCTGGTGACGTCAGGTAAGGGCAGTTTGGGGAGGGGCCTGGGAAAGAGGGAGCCTCAGAGGAAGGTCAAGGACACCTGAGCAGGAGACCCCAGGAACAGGGGAAGAGATGCAGGTGTGCAGAGGAAACAGTGTCGGGGGGCAGGCAAGAAAGTGGGAAAAGGATAAGGGAATCAGGGAGGCTGAGGAGGTGGGGTTGGGTCTGCCGGCTCACCAGGCCCAGGACTGGGATTGCATCCTCCGCTGAGGGGCCAGTTCACTCTGTTTTACCAAATCCCACCCTCCGGATGCGGCCAGAGGGCCCAGAGTGTGAACTGCCTGACAGAGCAAGTCTGAGGTGGACTCCTGGGTGGGTGCTGGGCTGGACACGCGGCCACGGGGAGCAGCCACCACCCTGCCTGCTCCACGCACTTTCCAACTCATTGCCTATCTGGAGCAAATGCAGCATTTAGTGCCTGTGTAAGATGCTCCCAGGGCACCCGCTGCCCACTGTCCCTCCCCCAACCTGCCCCAGGCTGTCCAGAGGGGGTCCTGTGGATGCTTGGCCTACATACTGAGCCCTGCCTCTCATACCCTGGACCCCTCCCAGAGGCCAGCTGCTTGAATACCCTGGAAGCCAGTCTGTAGCCCCAGGTTATAGCTGGGTCTCTCCCATAGCCCCTCTTTATTATATATGTTTGAGTTGACCCATCATTTCAGCAGGGTGTGACTTGCCCAAGTCCATCAAGCATGTCTGGGACAGCTCGGGTCAGAATCTGAGGCTTCTGGTCCCCAGCCCTGCAGTGCTGGGGGAGGCTGGATCCCACGTCTCTGCAGCCCCAGGAGGCTGGTGTACCTAGGTACCTGAGAGGCATGGGCTGCTCTGCAGGCTGCGGGGGCTTGTGTTCCTGCTCCAAGCCCACCTGGGATGCTCAGGTTGCTCACCTTCGGGCCTGTCCTGCCTCTCAGTCATTCAGCTGGCCCCCAGGGACCCTCACCCATCTTGAGGACCAGTTGTGGGATCCAGAGAAAGAGGTTCCAAAAACCTTAGACCATTTAGCCCACTCTCTATTTCTTATCTGGGGAAACTGAGACCAAAGAGGGCGAGGAACTTACTCAAGGAGTCCCAGCAAGTCAGAGGCAGAGCCAGTTAGAGGCCCTCCCCTAACCCCTGTGTCTTCTTTCGCGCCCTTGCTAACTTCCCCATAAGGAGCCTGTCCCTGCAGAAGCCATGTTGGTGTCCACAGCCAAGTGTGTACTCATGCCTGTGCCTGTGTTTGTACTTGTATACATGCATGGGGGGCAGAGGGGTTTCCAAACTATATTTGTTTAGGCTTTTCAGTCTACTGCTTTATGCCTGTGAGGCCTGCCGGGTTCAAAAGACAAGGAACAGGCCTCTCACCCTCAGATGACAGGGGTGGCCCAGAAGAGGTGGAAGCTTCTAGGGCACAGTTGGGGGTCACCTCCCAGCCCTGGGGCCGGCACAGTTACACAAAGAGGCCACCACTAGGGGTCAGTCATGACCCAGTGATTCTGAGAAGGAGTGGGCCCGCCCTGCCTCTGTCCAGGGCCTTGCCTTCCTTGGCCTTCTCTGGAAAAACTGCTCCCCACCAGTAAGGGGTTAACGAACAGCCTGAGAGGAAGCCATGGCTGGAATTCTAAAACGTGTGAGTGTGTGTACAGTCTGAAAAAGCAGGGCTAATGGTAAAAATCTATATGGGTAAAATGGAAAGGCAATACCTATTGGTTTGGAATACAAACCACAGAAAGTCAAGGGTCAGTGGAATCTTGGCAAGTGGGCATCTGACAGGCAGCGTGATTTTCAGTGGCATATGTTTGTCCTTAACTGAGGAAGGGAACAAGAGATTTGTATTTATTAAAAGGCAGCTATGGATTCTTTTCAGAAAGTTGAGGTTTTTACGTGTTACGAAAAGCTCACAATATA
Organism: Lagenorhynchus albirostris; assembly: GCF_949774975.1. Classification (NCBI taxonomy): domain Eukaryota; kingdom Metazoa; phylum Chordata; class Mammalia; order Artiodactyla; family Delphinidae; genus Lagenorhynchus; species Lagenorhynchus albirostris. Next base: position 134,797,230 of record NC_083095.1, on the reverse strand, counting down.
TTATCAGTGGCTTCTCCAATCATGTGCAAGAATCACCCGGATACTTGTATAAATGCAGATTCCCAGGCTCCACTTCCGGAGATTCTGATCCTGTGAGCCTAGGATGGGGCCCTGGGGATGTGTAGTGGGTGTTTCTGATGCAGGTGGCCCCAGGACCGTCCTTAAGAAACACTGCAACTGACTCACATCTGAGTCCCTAAGTATGCAGTCAAGGCATATCATCCCCATAGAACAGATAGGGAAACTGAGGCCCAGAGAGGGTCACTGAGCAAGTGGTGACAGATCCAGGATGCACACATGGAGTGCAGACACCATCTTTGGTGAGATCTCCGCTTCCCTATAGGAACTTCATATGTCCCCCTACCCCTTACCTCCAACAACCCTGGTGGTGTGTCTCTGTCCAAGGAAGATATAGCCCTGGTCCTCTAGGCTGACTAGGGCTTGGAGGACAAGCTTGGGCTGGAGGGAAGGAGCTGAAAGAGTCCTTGGAACTCAGGTGGGGAGACTGAGGCCGGGAGCAGACAATCCTCACCGTATCTGGACTCTGCCTTGGAAGGGCTGACTGGATTTCCCTTCTGGGTGTCTGCAGGTTCCTGAGGGGCAGGCTCCACTTCACCAGCCCCGCACTCAGCCAAGCTGGCTGCCCCGGCCGGCCAACCCCTAGGAGTGGGTGACCAGAGGCAGAGGTGCCATAAAAGTGTGTTTCTAGGAGATCCACCCCCAAACACACTTGGGCTGGCGAGTTGGGTAGCGCCACCCCCCACCCTCAGGCTAAGTTTCCCTATCTACAGTAGCGCTGGGATTAAGCAGAGCTGCCTGTCAAGCGGGTACCACTCAGCCCCGCTGCCCAGCCCAAAGGCGCTCCATATGGGGGGTGGCCCTGGCGGCCGCGCAGAGGACAGGCGGTCCCCACCCCAAACGTCGCAGACCCACTCATCCTGACCCGCCCCTGCTGCCGCGAGTGGGCTTAGCCCCGCCCACGCCCCCATTCGTCCCGGACAATCTCGGGCCACTCCCCTGGGTGCTCGACACTCTCCCTTGCCTCCCACCTGTGGCCAGTCCAGCCGGGCTCTGGCCGACCCAGGCGTCCCTCCCTCCTTCCCCGAAGAGAACTCACCTCGCCCACAAAGGGCAACCAGGGAGAAAAGGAGCAGGGGGAGCGGGCCTCTCATGACGGGCGGGGGCTGGAGAGGCAGCCGAGGCGAGTTCAGCGGTCGGACCACCGGGGCACCGGCGGCCGCGGGCAGGCGAGTGAGAGCCGGTGCCCACGGCCTCGGAGGTTTGAAGTCGTGGTGACGGCGGGCACTAGGACCCCGGGGAGAGCCCAGCCAAGCCCGCTTGGGGGTAGCAGCTGTGAGCTACGCCCACAAGGGGATGGGGCGGGGCAGAAGAGACCCCAGGGGCGGGACCGGCACCAACCCGGCAGGACTAGCTCTTTTCGGCCAACTGCCTAGGGTCGTCTCCCAGCGGTTGGCCTCTGCACTTCCCGACCTACTCCGGCCTCCAACTTTCCCTGAAGGGAGGTCGGCGGGACCGTGCATGCACCCTTTGTACAGCTGGGGAGACTGAGGCAGACGCTGGCTCGGGATCCCTCTACTGTTGGGGAAAGTGGTTGTACTCCAGCCGCGAGGTCCCTGGGCTTTGTCTGCCGTCAGGACTCAGGAGGTCTTTCAGAAAAAGATCTCAAGTCTATGCTCATGCGGTTTACTGAAAAAAAGGAGCACTGCAGGGAGTGGGGAGTAAGCCAGCTGGAGTGGGGCGCAGCTATCTGCAGACATTGGGGAAAGGGCGCTTAGGAAAAGTGTATGGAATTTGGGAGGGTGAAATAGCTCAGGGTCCCCTTACCTAGATTGGGTGACTGGGGAAGGGACAGGATGGAGCCAGAGTGGGCTGGCTGTGTCCTCCCCCTTGAGCCTTACAACCTGTGCTGACCCCAGGCAGCTCTGGTGACTCAAGGGAGCAAGCACCCCCTCCTCCAGCCAGGTGGTCCTGGGTAAGTGTCGGAATCAGTATCATTCCCTTGGGAGCTGGGGGACCTCACAGGCTAGGCATCAGCGCCAGGGCAGCCCTACTTTTGGACCTGGCCAGAAGTGGTGCCTCAATCCACGATCCAAAAGAGCCTTTGGCATATTCCTGTAGCCCATGGCACTCCTCGCTCGCACTCCAGCTCCCCACCCACCCCCTCCCCTGTCTGGGTCCCAACAGGCAAACCTAACAACTGGGACTTCCCTGGTGGCACAGTGGTTAGGAATCCACCTGCCAATGCAGGGGACATGGGTTTGAGCCCTGGTCTGGGAAGATCCCCCATGCTGCGGAGTAACAAACCCATGCGCCACAACTGCTGAGCCTGTGCTGTAGAGCCCATGAGCCACAATTACTGAAGCCTACGTACCCTAGAGCCCACACACGGCAACTACTGAGCCCGCGTGCTGCAACTACTGATGCCCGCGGGCCTAGAGCCCGTGCTCCACAACAAGATAAGCCACCACAATAAGAAGCCCGCGCACCGCAGCGAAGCGTAGCCCCTACTTGCGGCAACTAGAGAAAAGCCAGGCACAGCAATGAAGACCCAACACAGCCAAAAAAAAAAGAAAAACTAACAACTGGAGGGAGGGTGGGAAGGGCAGGGTCTGGGAGAGTGATCGCCTACAAACGGCAGCTTTGCCACCTTCTCTCCAGGACTCTCAGTCTTGCTATCATATTGCTTCCCCCAATGTCTTTTTTGCTATAATCTGACATGTTGACATATTCTTTTAAAAGGAACACTGTTGAAATGGAGCTGACTTTCCCTTTAAGATGGCTTGAAGAATTAAGGTTTGAGTGCATCCTCTCCTCTCCAAACTGCAGCAATAAATACGTGAAATATATAAAGCAAACCAAAAAGACATAGCCAGGCTGAAAAAATAAGATCTCCATGAACTAAAATCAAAAAAGAAATGCAAAGTGATGGGGGTGCTGAAGCCTGGAGCCTGCTGGGCTCTGGAAGCCAAAGGCAGTGGCAGGTCCTTAGTGATAAAAAGGGACTAAAAGATTCCTGGATAGAAGCTGGGGGCTTGAATGTACCCCAGTCCCTGAAAGGATGCTAGGATAGGGATGCTGCTGCTGACCTGTTGTCTGAGGCCCTAACTTCATAGGATGTGTATTATCCCTCATGTACCACAGTATGGGAGCTTGAAAATGCCATAGAACTTGGAGGCATCTGCAAAACCTTAAGTTAGGTAAGCAAAGGTGAGAGGGTAGGAAGGGAGAGAGAGAGGGAGAGGGTATGATGTCCATTCAAAACAGCCTAACTTGTGCTGGAACATAAGTGAAGTGCTCAGAGAATGATCCAGAAAGGATTCCACTGACCAGATCTGGGACAATTTTAGCATTAAAATAAATAATAATGATGAATACTCATTGAATAAAATTAGAAACTTTAAGACTATATTGAAGTAAATAAATGATGAAAGTTTGATGAGAAATAAGGAACTTACATAGTTTCAAAGTACCTCCTCACAAAATACTTATTAATTATAAGGGGGAAAAGAGTTGACAGAGGAGAAACTTTGCAGATACCACCTGTGGTAGGCTGAATAATGATCCCCAAAGATGTCCACATCCTAATCTTGGAACCTGTGGATGTCACTTTATATGGTGAAAGGAACTTTGCAGATGAGATTAAATTAAAAGGTCTTGGGATGGGGAGATTTTCCTGGTGGGACTGATGTAGTCACAGAGATCCTTATAAAGGGAGACAGGGGATCAGAGTGAGAGAATGTATGTGAAGATGGAAGCAGAGATTGGAGTGATGTATACATGAGCTAAGGAATGTCAAGGCAGCCTCCAGAACTGAAGAGTCAAGGAACAGATTCACCTTTGGAAACTTCAGAAGGAACCAGTCATGCCAGTTCATTGATTTTAGCCCCATAAGACTGATTTTGGACTTCTCACCTTCAGACCTGTAAGAGAAAAAAATTTATGTTTTTTCAAGCCATTTGTGGTAATTTCTTACAGCATCATTAGGAAACCAATATACTACCTTAACCAAGTGATCAAAATTAGTATCATGAATAATGGGGCAAATCAAAATTGTACATTACCTGATAGGATGCAGTACACAGAGTTCCTTCTGTGATATTCCTGCCAAAGATGTATGACTTGAATCTAATCATGAGGATACATCAGACAAACCCAGATTATGGGACATTCTATAAAATAACTGATCTGTTATCATCAAAAGTGTCAAGGTTGTGAAAGTCAAGGAGAGACTGAAGAACTGTTTCAGATAGAAGGAGACTCAAGTGACACCACAACTAAATACAACGCTTGATTCTGAAACAGATCCTTTTGCTATATAGGACTTTATGGGGACAACTGGCAAAATTTGAATGGGGTCTGGGGATCAGATGGTAGTACTATGTCCATGTTAACTTCGTGATATTGATGGCTATATTTTGGCTATATAGGAGATATCTTTGTAGATAATGCACATGAAAGTGTTCAGAAGCTTGTGTGGTAAATGTATTCAAAATGATGCAAGGGGGAAAAGTTCTGTGTACGGTACTTGCAACTTTTCTGTAAATTTGAGATTGTATTTAAAAAAGCAAAGTGAGCCTACAAACCAAGATTTGAAAACGTCAGCAATCAAAGGCTGACAAAGGTAGCAAACGAAATAAAGAAATCGGCGAATTCACTCCAGATGAAATACATTTTTATAGAAGTATGACAAATAATTTTTAGAAAGAAAAGAAAAAGAGGAAATGCTACCCAAACTTATTTGTTGAGGATAGTATAATTATGGTACTAAACCAGACAAGGACACACAAGAGAATTATAGACCAATATGATTTACGGGTATTTGTCACAGGGAGATGGCATGGCTTAGCGGTTAGTACGTGGCCCCTGGAGCAAGGCAGTCTGGATTTGTATTCTGGTGTCACTGCTAATATTCTCTGTGACCTTGGGGAGGTGACTTGACTTTTCTGTGCCTCAGTTCTCTCATATTTCAGAGGAGGAAATAGCCTTCAAAACAATAGACCTTCTAGGATGAAATGAAATAATTCATGGAAAATGCCTTAATGGTGCCTGAAACATAGAAAGCACCTAATAAATGTTAGCTATTATCAGTTTTCATGAATGTAGATTCAAAAATTCTAAATAAACTAATACCAAAGTTGAAAGCAGCAGTGTACACACAAAAATAATGCATCATGGCAAAGTAGGGTTTATTCCAAGAATACAAGAGTGAGTCAATATTAGATAAATCACTAATGTACCGTAACAGATTACTCACGCAATGCAGACTGTTAGCAAACTAGCTTCCTTAACCTAATAAACATGTAGCAATGATCAGACTTAATGGTAAAATTTTAAAAGCAATTTCCATCAAAGTCAGGAATTAGACAAGGATGCCTTCTATCATGGTTTCTATTCAGCACTACACTGGAGGTCCTAGGCCTTCATGTGCTAGCTTAAGTGATATGTAATTGACATTTTTTTAGGTCACAGGTTGCCCAACAGCAGCAATTTATATGATTCAACCTATAAAAGAAAGAAAGAAATTTAAGAATTGGAAAGGAAGACTACCTGTATGTGAAGACAATATGATTGTCTATGTAGAAAATCCAAGAGAATATACAGATAAATAATTAAGACTAGTAAGAGAGTAGGTTGATGAATTCAAGATCAACTTTTAAAAACTTATTAGTATTTTATACCTGAGTAATACCAAATTATAACATGTAATGGAAAAAGAGATTCTATTCACAACAGCAACAAAAATCTGAGAATGCATCAAGCAAAAGATACACAAGACCTTTCATGCAGAGTATTATAAAAATTACTCCAGGACTTAAAGGAAGAACTGACTAAATGGAAATATATAACATATTTATGAATGTAAGGACTCAAATTATAAAATGGAAGTACTTATATTTATGAACAGGAGGACCTATATTGCAATTATATCACTTATTACCAAAGTAATCTATAAATTTGATGCGATTCCCACACAAATCCCAATAGAAGTTTTCATGGAACTTAATGCGTGGGTTGCAAAGTCCCTATAGAATTCAAGGGACCAAGAATAGTGTAGCAGACACCAATGGTGCCCTGCCCCTGTCCCTCAGCATCACCAACCCCATACATGCCAGGGAGTTGATGCCTCCAAGAGCAGCCTTAGTGTATTAATCATGCCTTTTTATTTTCTGATGTTTTGACATCTGAAGATTTGCTGATCCTGGAGAGACTCCCCCTCCCAGGGGTTAGCCAATTTCTAGAGATAATAAAGGACTCACCTGCAAGTGCAACTTTCGTATGCAAACCAACCGTCCAAAGCCCATAGCCCTCAACCACCTCCTTATCAGGCTCTTATACTCCAGACCGCTATCCATCTGCCCTAATCATCCTAGGGCCAAGTACTAGACAACTACAGATAGCTGATATGCCCCAGAGGCCACTGAAATTATTCAAACTAGTCAATACTAAGCCTGCTTACCTTGCCCTGCCTCTCCTGCAGAAATCACAATAAAGACTCATGCTATGTTTCCTCTCACTCCCTCTCCCTCCTGACTGAACCTGGTGCTTCCCCCTGTGGCCCTACATGACATGCCATGCCTCCTGTTTCTAAAGATCTGTGGGTATGGAAAACTTCTTCCTTTATGACAGTCATTTCTATGTCTGTATGTCTTACCTTACCAGATTAAAACAAATCCTGGGTACATTTTAAAAATAGCCAATGAGGAATGAGAGTTAGTAGATAAATACTCCAGTTTCTTTGCCTCTCAGTTGGAGTAACTCTGAAGTGCCCAGTGAGACTGTGCTCAGGTGACCTTCCATCTTGCTCATTAATGCACCTCCATTGACTTTCTTCCTTTCCCTATCTCACTTCCCCACTGTCTTACCTGCTCTTCCTGGGACTGCTTTCTAAAGAAAATTCTTACATCCAAATCCTTGTCTCAGGCTCTGCTTCTAGGGCAACCCAAATGAATACATGTTTAAAGAATAAGAATGGTATATGGGGTGGTGATAATGGAACTTATTAAGATATTTAGACATATGATAGTGCCATAGAAATTAGGACAGTGAAGTGTTGTCAAGGGGATGGACAAATAGACCATTGGAAGAGAACAAGAACCCATCAAGAGACCCCTGACACATGGAAATGTGAAATGAGACAGATGTTTCCATGTAGATCAATGAGGAAAGGATGGAATGTTCTATAAATGGTGCTGGGACAATGGATTATCCACATGGAAAGTAAATAGTTAGATCCCTAACTCCCATCATACCAAAAAAAAAAAATACCAGGTTGATTAATGATCTAGTTGTGAAATGAAAAACTTTTAGAAGGAAATATAGGAAGATATCATGATGACTAGGGTAAATGTCTTAGTTTGGACTGCTATAACAGAAAACTATCGACTGGGTGGCTTTAATAAACATTTATTTCTCACAGCTCTGGAAGCTGGAAGTCTGAGATCAGATGTGCCACATGGTTGAGTTCTTGGTGAGGGTCCTTTTCCTGGTTCACAGCCACCTTCTCCTTGTATCCTCACATGAAAGGGAGCAGAAAAAGAGAGGAAGCAAGCTCTCTCATGTATCTTCTTATAAAGGTACTAATCCCATTCATGAGGGCTCAACCCTCATGACCTAATCACCTCCCGAAGGCCCCACCTCCTAACCATCACATTAGGGGTTAGGATCTCAACGCATGAATTTGGGGGTTGGCACAAACATTCAGTGCATAACAGGTAGAAAGTAACTTCTTAAACAAAATATTTAAAACATAATTCCCAAAGAAAAATGTTGTTAGGTCTGATTTCACTAAACTATTTGAACTTCTCTCCAACCAAACATACCTCAAATTAGGTTTCAAGAGAAACCACAGAGTGAGTGAAGATCCTTGCAATTCATATAATCAACAAAGGATACATTCCAGAATATTTAAGGAATTCCTATAAACATTAATGTGTTAAAAAGTTAAACAACGAAAGAGAAAAATAGGCAAATGCCACAAACACGTAATTCACAGGAGAGGAAACTTAAATGGCCCACAGACATAGGAAAAGATGTGGGGTTTTTTTTGTTGTTTTTGTTTTTTAAAGGAATTTTGCCTTTTTTTAAAAAATTTTATTTATTTATTTATGGCTGTGTATGGCTCTTCGTTTCTGTGAGAGGGTTTTCTCTATTTGCGGCAAGTGGGGGCCACTCCTCATCGCGGAGAGCGGGCCTCTCACTGTCACGGCCTCTCTTGTTGCGGAGCACAGGCTCCAGACGCGCAGGCTCAGTAATTGTAGCTCATGGGGCTAGTTTCTCCGCTCATGGGGCTAGTTTCTCCGCTCATGGGGCTAGTTTCTCCGCGGCATGTGGGATCTTCCCAGACCAGGGCTCGAACCCGTGTCCCCTGCATTGGCAGGCAGATTCTCAACCACTGTGCCACCCAGGAAGCCCTGTTGTTGTTTTTTAATTGAAGTATAGTCGATGTACAAATGTATAATGTTGTGTTACTTTCTGGTGTACGGAAAAGTGATTCAGCTCTACATATATAAATACATATATATATATATATATATATATTTTTAGATTCTTTCCCATTATAGTTTATTACAAGATATTGAGTATAGTTCTCTGTGTCCTTGCTGTTTATCTATTTTATACATAGTAGTGTATAAATGTTAATCGCAAACTCTTAATTTATCCCTCCTCACCCTTTCCCCCTTGGTAACCATAAGTTTGTTTTCTATGTCTGTGAGTCTGCTTCTGTTTTTTAGGTTTTTTTTTAACATCTTTATTGGAGTATAATTGCTCTACAATGGTGTGTTAGTTTCTGATTTATAACAAAGTGAATCAGCTATACATATACATATATCCCCATATCTCTTCCCTCTTGAATATCCCTCCCACCCTCCCTATCCCACCCCTCTAGGTGGTCACAAAGCACCGAGCTGATCTCCCTGTGCTATGCGGTTGCTTCCCACTAGCTATCTGTTTTACATTTGGTAGTATATGTAAGTCCATGCCACTCTCTCACTTCGTCCCAGCTTACCCTTCCCCCTCCCTGTAGCCTTAAGTCCATTCTCTACATCTGCGTCTTTATTCCTCTGCTGCCTCTAGGTTTTTCAGAACCTTTTTTTTTTAGATTCCATATATATGTGTTAGCATATGGTATTTGTTTTTCTCTTTCTGACTTACTTCACTCTGTATGACAGACTCTAGGTCCATCCACCTCACTACAAATAACTCAATTTCATTTCTTTTTATGGCTAATATTCCATTGTATGTATGTGCCACATCTTCTTTATTCATTCATCTGTCGATGGACACTTAGGTTTCTTGCATGTCCTGTCTATTGCAAAGAGTGCTGCAGTGAACATTGTGGTACATGTCTCTTTTTGAATTATGGTTTTCTCAGGGTATATGCACAGTAGTGGGATTGCTGGGTCATATGGTAATTCTATTTTTAGCTTTTTAAGGAACATCCATACTGTTCTCCACAGTGGCTGCACCAATTTACATTACCACCAACAGTGCAAGAGGGTTCCCTTTTCTCCACACCCTCTCCAGCATTTATTGTTTCTAGATTTTTTGATGATGGCCATTCTGACTGGTGTGAGGTGATACCTCATTGTAGTTTTGATTTGCATTTCTCTAATAATTAGAGACGTTGAGCATCTTTTCATGTGCCTATTGGCCATCTGTATGTCTTCTTTGGAGAAATGTCTGTTTAGGTCTTCTGCCCATTTATGGATTGGGTTGTGGGTTTTTTGGTATTGAGCTACATGAGCTGCTTATAAATTTTGGAGATTAATCCTTTGTCCATTGCTTCATTTGCAAATATTTTATCCCATTCTGAGGGTCTTCTTTACATCGTGTTTATGGTTTCCTTTGCTGTGCAAGAGCTTTTAAGTTTCATTAGGTCCATTTGTTTATTTTTGTTTTTATTTCCATTTCTCTAGGAGGTGGGTCAAAAAGGATCTTGCTGTGATTTATGTCTTAGAGTGTTCTGCTTATGTTTTCCTCAAAGAGTTGTATAGTGTCTAGCCTTACATTTAGGTCTTTAATCCATTTGAGTTTATTTTTGTGTATGGTGTTAGGGAGTGTTCTAATTTCATTCTTTTACATGTAGCTGTCCAGTTTTCCTAGCACCACTTATTGAAGAGGCTGTCTTCTCTCCACTGTATATTCTTGCCTCCTTTATCAAAAATAAGGTGACCATATGTGTGTTGGTTTATCTCTGGGCTTTCTATCCTGTTCCATTGATCTAAATTTCTGTTTTTGTGCCAGTACCATACTGTCTTGATTACTGTAGCTTTGTACTATAGTCTGAAGTCAGGGAGCCTGATTCCTCCAACTCCATTTTTCTTTCTCAAGATTGCTTTGGCTATTCGGGGTCTTTTGTGTTTCCATACAAATTGTGAAATCTTTTGTTCTAGTTCTATGAAAAATGCCATTGGTAGTTTGATAGGCATTGCATTGAATCGGTAGATTGCTTTGGGTAGTATAGATATTTTCACAGTGTTGATTCTTGCAATCAAAGAACACGGTATATTTCTCCTTCTGTTTGTATCATCTTTAACTTCTTCATCAGTGTCTTATAGTTTTCTGCGTACAGGTCTTTTGTCTACTTAGGTAGGTTTATTCCTAGGTATTTTATTCTTTTTGTTGCAGTGGTAAATGGGTTTGTGTCCTTAATTTCTCTTTCAGATTTTTCATCATTAGTGTATAGGAATGCAAGAGATTTCTGTGCATTAATTTTGTATCCTGCTACTTTACCAAATTCATTGATTAGCTCTAGTAATTTCCTGGTAGCATCTTCAGGATTCTCTATGTATAGCATCATGTCATCTGCAAACAGTGACAGCTTTACTTCTTTTCCAGTTTGGATTCCTTTTATTTCTCTTTCTTCTCTGATTGCTGTGGCTAAAACTTCCAAAACTATGTTGAATAAGAGTGGTGAGAGTGGGCAACCTTGTCTTGTTCCTGATCTTAGTGGAAATGGTTTCAGTTTTTCATCCTTGAGAACAACGTTGGCTGTGGGTTTGTCATATATGGCCTTTATTATGTTGAGGTAAGTTCCCTCTATGCCAACTTTCTGGAGTGTTTTTATCATAAATGGGTGTTGATTTTGTCAAAAGCTTTTCTGCATCTATTGAGATGATCATATGGTTTTATTCTTCAGTTTGTTAATATGGTGTACCACATTGTTTGATTTGCGTATATTGAAGAATCCTTGCATTCCTGGAATAAACCCCACTTGATCATGGTGTATGATCCTTTTACTGTGCTGTTGGATTCTGTTTGCTAGTATTTTGTTGAGGATTTTTGCATCCATGTTCATCAGTGATATTGGCCTGCAGTTTTCTTTCTTTATGACATCTTTAACTGGTTTTGGTATCAGGGTGATGGTGGCCTCGTAGAATGAGTATGGGAGTGTTCCTCCCTCTGCTATATTCTGGAAGAGTTTGAGAAGGAGAAGTGTTAGCTATTCTCTAAATATTTGACAGAATTTGCCTGTGAAGCCATCTGGTCCTGGGCTTTTGTTTGCTGGAAGATTTTTAATCACAGTCTCAATTTCAGTGCTTGTGATTGGTCTGTTTATATTTTCTGTTTCTTCCTGGTTCAGTCTTGGAAGCTTGTGCTTTTCTAAGAATTTTTCCACTTCTTCCAGGTTGTCCATTTTATTGCATACAGTTGCTTGTAGTAATCTCTCATGATTCTTTGTATTTCTGCAGTGTCAGTTGTTACTTCTCTTTTGTCGTTTCTAATTCTATTGATTTGAGTCCTCTCCCTTTTTTTTCGTGATGAGTCTGGCTAATGGTTTACCAATTTTGTTTATCTTCTCAAAGAACCGGCTTTTAGTTTTATTGATCTTTGCTATTGTTTCCTTCATGTCTCTTTCATTTATTTCTGATCTGACCTTATTGATTTCTTTCCTCCTGCTAACATTGGGGGTTTTTTGTTCTTCTTTCTCTAGTTGATTTAGGTGTAAGGTTAGGTTGTTTATTTGAGATGTTTCTTGTTTCTTGAGGTAGGATTGTATTGCTATAAACTTCCCTCTTAGAACTGCTTTTGCTGCATCCCCTAGGTTTTGGGTCATCGTTTCTTCACTGTTATTTGTTTCTAGGTAGTTTTTGATTTCCTCTTTGATTTCTACAGTGATCTCTTGGTTATTGAGTAGTGTATTGTTTAGCCTCCATGTGTTTATATTTTTTACAGATTTTTTTCTTGTAATTGATATCTAGCCTCATAGCGATGTGGTTGGAAAAGATACGTGATATGATTTCAGTTTTCTTTAATTTATCAAGGATTGATTTGTGACCCAAGATATGATCTATCCTGGAGAGTGTTCCGTGAGCACTTGAGAAGAAAGTATATTCTGTTGTTTTTGGATGGAATGTCCTATAAATATCAATGAAGTCCATCTTGTTTAATGTATCATTTAAAGCTTGTGTTTCCTTATTTATTTTCATTTTGGATAATCTGTCCATTGGTGAAAGTGGGGTGTTAAAGTCCCCTACTATGATTGTGTTACTGTTGATTTCCCCTTTTATGGCTGTTAGCATTTGCCATATGTATTGAGGTGCTCCTATGTTGGGTGCATACATATTTACAATTGTTATATCTTCTTAGCTTGATCCCTTGATCATTATGTAGTGCCCTTCTCTGTCTCTTGTAATAGTCTTTATTTTAAAGTCTATTTTGTCTGATATGAGAATTGCTACTCCAGCTCTCTTTTGATTTCCATTTGCATGGAGTAAGTTTTTCCATCCCCTCACTTTCAGTCTGTATGTGTCCCTAGGTCTGAAGTGGGTTTGTTGTAGACAGCCTATATATGGGTTTTGTTTTTGTATCCATTCAGCCAGTCTATGTCTTTTGGTTGGAGCATTTAATCCATTTACATTTAAGGTAATTATCGATATGTATGTTCCTATTACCATTTTCTGAATTGTGGGCTTGTTACTGTAGGTCTTTTCCTTCTCTTGTGTTTACTGGCTAGAGAAGTTCCTTTAGCATTTGTTGTAAAGCTGGTTTGGTGGTGCTGAATTCTCTTAGCTTTTGCTTGTCTGTAAAGGTTTTAATTCCTCCATCAAATCTGAATGAGATCCTTGCTGGGTAGGGTAATCTTGGTTGTAGGTTTTTCCCTTTCATCACTTTAAATGTGTCCTGCCACTCCCTTCTGACTTGCAGAGTTTCTGCTGAAAGATCAGCTGTTAACCTTATGGGGATTCCCTTATATGTTATTTGTTGTTTTTCCCTTGCTGCTTTTAATATTTTTTCTTTGTATTTAATTTTTGATAGTTTGATTACTATGTGTCTTGGCATGTTTCTCCTTGGATTTATCCTATATGGGACTCTCTGTGCTTCCTGGACTTGATTAACTATTTCCTTTCCCATATTAGGGAAGTTTTCAACTATAATCTCTTCAAATATTTTCTCAGTCCCTTTCTTTTTCTCTTCTTCTTCTGGGACCCCTGTAATTCGAATGTTAGTATGTTAAATGTTGTCCCAGAGGTCTCTGAGACTGTCCTCAATTCTTTTCATTCTTTTTTCTTTATTCTGCTCTGCAGTAGTTATTTCCACTATTTTATCTTCCAGGTCACTTATCTGTTCTTCTGCCTCAGTTATTCTGTCTGCTATTGATTCCTTCCAGAGAATTTTAATTTCATTTGTTGTGTTGTTCATCATTGTTTGTTTGCTCTTTAGTTCTTTTAGGTCCTTGTTAAACGTTTCTTGTATTTTCTCCATTCTAGTTCCAGGATTTTGGATCATCTTTACTATCATTACTCTCAATTCTTTTTCAGGTAGACTGCCTATTTCCTCTTCATTTGTTAGGTCTGGTGGGCTTTTACCTTGCTCCTTCATCTGCTGTGTGTTTCTCTGTCTTCTCATTTTGCTTAATTTACTGTGTTTGGGGTCTCCTTTTCGCAGGCTGCAGGTTCATAGTTCCTGTTGTCTTTGGTGTCTGCCCCCAGGAGCTAAGTTTGGTTCAGTGGATTGTGTGGCCTTCCTGGTGGAGAGGAATAGTGCCTGTGATCTGGTGGATGAGGCTGGATCTTTTCTTACTGGTGGGCAGGTCTGCGTCTGGTGGCATGTTTTGGGTGTCTGTGACCTTATTATGATTTTAGGCAGCCTCTCTGCTAATGGGTGGGGTTGCGTTCCTGTCTTGTTAATTATTTGGCATAGGTTGGCCAGCACTGGAGCTTGCTGGTCGTTGAGTGGAGCTGGCTCTTAGCCTTGAGATGGAGATCTCTGGGAGAGCTTTCACCATTTGATATTACATGGAACCTGGAGGTCTCTGGTGGACCAATGTCCTGAAGTCGGCTCTCCCACCTCAGAAGCACAGGCCTGACACTTGGTTGGAGCCCCAAGACCCTGTCAGCCACACGGCTCAGAAGAAAAGAGAGAAAAAAAGAAAGAAAGAGAATAAAATAAAATAAAGTTATTAAAATAAAAAATAAAAATAATTATTAAAAATTAAAAAAAAAAGTAATAAAAGAAGAAAAAAAAAGAAAAGAAAGAAGAGAGCAACAAACCAAAAAACAAATCCACCAATGATAACAAGCGCTAAAAACTATACTAAAAAAAAAAACAGACAGACAGAACCCTAGGACAAATGGTAAAAGCAAAGCTATACAGACAAAGTCACACACAGAGGCATACACATACACACTCACAGAAAGAGAAAAAGGAAAAAAAAAATATATATATATATATATCATTGCTCCCAAGGTCCACTGCCTCAATTTTGGGATGATTCGTTGTCTATTCAGATATTCCACAGATGCAGGGTACATCAAGTTGATTGTAGAGATTTAATCCTTTTCTCCTGAGACTGCAGGGAGAGTTTCCCTTTCTCTTCTTGTTCGCACAGCTCCCGGGGTTCAGCTTTGGATTTGGCCCCGCCTCTGTGTGTAGGTCGACTGAGGGCGTCTGTTGTTTGCTCAGACAGGACGGGGTTAAAGTAGCTGCTGGTTAGGGGGCTCTGGCTCACTCAGGCCAGGGGGAGGGAGGGGTACGGAAAGCGAGGTGTGCCTATGGCGGCAGAGGCCGACGTGACGTTGCAACAGCCTGAGGCACGCCATGTGTTCTCCCGGGGAAGTTGTCCCTGGATCACGGGACCCTGGCAGTGGCGGACTGCATAGGATCTGGGGAGGGGAGGTGGATAGCGCTCTGTGCTTGCACACAGGCTTGTTGGTGGCTGCAGCAGCAGACTTAGCACTTCATGTCTGTCTCTGGTGTCTGCGCTGATAGATGCCGCTCGCGCCTGTCTCTGGAGCTTGTTTAGGCGGTGCTCTGAATCCCTTCTCGCGCACCCCGAAACAATGGTCTCTTGCCTCTTAGGCAGGTCCAGACTTTTTTCTGGACTCCCTCCTGGCTAGCTGTGGCGCACTAGCCCCTTTCAGACTGTGTTCACGCAGGCAACCCCAGTCCTCTCCCTGGGATCTGACCTCCGAAGCTGGAGCCTCAGCTCCCAGCCCCCACCCGCCCCGGCGGGTGAGCAGACAAGCCTCTTGGGCTGGTGAGTGCTGGTCGGCACCAATCCTCTGTGCAGGAATCTCTCCACTTTGCCCTCTGCACCCCTGTTGCTGTGCTCTCCTCCGTGGCTCTGAAGCTTCCCCCCTGCCCACCCCCCGTCTCCCCCAGTGAAGGGGCTTCGTAGTGTGTGGAAACTTTTCCTCCTTCACAGCTCCCTCCCAGAGGTGCAGGTCCTGTTCCTATTCTTTTGTCTCTGTATTTTCTTTTTTCTTTTCCCTACCCAGGTACGTGGGTAGTTTCTTGCCTTTTGGGAGGTCTGAGGTCTTCTGCCAGCATTCAGCAGGTGTTCTGTAGGAGTTCTTTGACATGTAGATGTATTTCTTATGTATTTGTGGGGAGGAAGGTGATCTCCATGTCCTACTCTTCCACCATCTTGAAGGTCTCCTGTTTCTGTTTTGTAAGTAAGTTCATTTGTTTCATTTTTTAGATTTCACATAGAAGTGATATCATATGATATTTGTCCTTCTCTGTCTGACATACTTCACTTAGTATGTTAATCTCTAGGTCCATCCAGGTTGCTGCAAGCATCATTATTTCATTCTTTTCTGTGGCTGAATAACATTCCACTGTATGTATGTACACCACATCTTCTTTATCTATTCATCTAATGATCCATTCCAGGTCTTGACTATTGTAAATAATGCAGCTATGAACATTGGAGTACATGTATCTTTTTGAATTAGTTTTCTCTGGATATATGCCCAGGAGTGGGATTGCAGGATCATATAGTAACTCTAATTTTAGTTTTTGAAGGAACCTCCATACTGTTCTCCATAGTGGCTGCATCAATTTACATTTCCACCAACAGTGTAGGAGGGTTCCCTTTTTTCCAGACCCTCTCCAGCATTTATTATTTGAAGACTTTTTGATGATGGCCATTATGACTGGTGTGAGGTGATACTGCATTGTAGTTTTGATTTGCATTTCTCTAATAATTAGAGATGTTGAGCATCTTTTCACATGCCTATTGGCCATCTGTATGTCCTCTTTGGAGAAATGTCTGTTTAGGTCTTCTGCTCAATTTTTGGATTGGGTTGTTCATTTTTTGTATTGAGTTATATGAGCTGTTTGTATATTTTGGAAATTAAGCCCTTGTCAGTTGCATCACTTACAAATATTTTCTACCAATCTGTTGGCTGTGCTTTCGTTTTGCGTACGGTTTCCTTTGCTGTGCAAAAGCTTATACATTTGATTTGTTTATTTTTGCTTTTATTTCTATTGCCTTGGGAGACTGAACTCAAAAAACGTTGATGTCACAGAATGTTTTGCCTATGCTCTCTTCTAGGAGTTTTATGGTGTCTTATCTTGTATTTAAGTCTTTAAGCCAGTCTGAGTTTATTTTGTGTATGGTGTGAGGGAGTCTTCTAACTTCATTGATTTACCTGCAACTGTCCAGCTTTCCCAACGCCACTTGCTGAAGAGACTGTCTTTTCTCCACTGTATATTCTTGCCTCCTTTGTTGAAGATTAATTGACTGTAGGTGTGTGGGTTTAATCCTGGGCGCTCTATTCTGTTCCATTCATCCATATGTCTGCTTTTGTGCCACTACCATGCTGTTTTGATTACTGTAGCTTTGTAGCATTGTCTGAAGTCTGGGATGGTTATGCCTTCAGCTTTGTTCTTTTTCCTCAGAATTGCTTTAGCAATTCTGGGTCTTTTCTGGTTCCATATAAATTTTAGGATTATTTGTTCTAGTTCTGTGGGGAAAAAAATAGGAAAAAATGTTTATCCTCAATAGGAGTGGGAGGATGCAAATAGAAACAACGAGATACTATTTCATATGATTTTGAAAGCCCTATAATAGCAAGTGATAGTAAGGATACAGAACAACAGGAATGCTCATATGCTGCTGCTGGGAATGAAAACTGGCACTGATTACAGAGAGAAATTGGTGCTGTGTCATGAAGTGAAAGATGCTTATGTCTGAAGCCCAGCCCTTCCACGTCTTGGTGCGTACTCACACATTTACACAATGATGTTCATAGTTGCCCTGTGTGTAACAGTGAAAATTTGGAAACCACTGAAATGTCCAGTAATAGGAACATGGAGAAATGAACTGTGGGATAGTCATACAAGAGAATATGATCTAGAACCAAATCTGGCCCATGGCCTGTTTGTGTACAGCTGGGGAGCTAAGAAGAATGTTTTTTACATTATTAAAGGGCTGTAAGAAACAAAACAACAGCAACACAAGCAGAACAAAGAATGTGCAACAGAGACCACATGTGTCCTGCAAAGCTAAAATATTTACTATCTGGCTTTTTACAAAATAAGTTTGCTGACCCCTGACCTAGAGTCATGTTAATTAACATTAAATAAGTCTTTAAAAAGTAGGTTTAGGGCTTCTCTGGTGTTGCAGTGGTTAAGAATCCACCTGACAATGCAGGGGGCATGGGTTCAAGCCCTGGTCTGGGAAGATCCCACATGCCGTGGAGCAACTAAGCCAATGTGCCACAACTACTGAGCCCGTGAGCCACAACTACTGAAGCCCACATGCCTAGAGCCCGTGTTCCACAACAAAAGAAGCCACCGCAGTGAGAAGCCCGTGCACCCCAATGAAGAGTAACCCCTGCTCGCCGCAACTGGAGAAAGCCCGCGTGCAGCAACAAAGACCCAGTGCAGTCAAAAATAAAATAAAGTTTTTTTAAAAAGTAGTGTTAAGCAAAAAAGTAAATTTTGAACCATCTTTACAAATCACATATATTATATATGGGTATATACATATTCACTAACATTTAAAAATATGTTTAAAGGGCTTCCCTGGTGGCACAGTGGTTGAGAGTCCGCCTGCCGATGCAGGGAACACGGGGTCGTGCCCCAGTCCGGGAAGATCCCACATGCTGCAGAGTGGCTAGGCCCGTGAGCCATGGCTGCTGAGCCTGCGTGTCCGGAGCCTGTGCTCCACAACGGGAGAGGCCACAACAGTGAGAGGCCCGCGTACCGCAACAACAACAAAAAAACAAAAACAAAACAAAACAAACAAAACAAAAAACAAAAAAATATATGTTTAAAGATACCCACATAAGTAGCAGAAGTATAAACATTACAGGAGTGATAAACTCTAAGTTCAGAGAAGTGGTTACGTCTGAGGACAGGAAGAGGATTAAGCTCGGGGAGAGGTTCTGGGGGTTTCACTTGTATCAAAAATGCTTTTATTTCTTAAAACAAGAAAAGGAGATCTGAAACAAATATGACTAAGTGTTATTAAGTCTGAGAAAGCTGGATAAGGGTACACAGTTGTTCATAATATGATTTCCTATAGATTTATGTATGTTTGAGATATTTCCTAATTAAAAAATTTTTTTTTTATAAAAAAGAGCACCTTTGGTGAGTAGGCCCAGGAGGACGATGACTACGAAATGAGTAACACCCTCCCTTCTGTGTGCCAGGTCCCTTGGCTGGCCTGGCCCCAGCTGCAGGCTGAGCAGTTCTCCAAAGGCCAGAGAGCTAGGCTGATGTCCTGGCTTGGGGCTCTGCCCATGACTGGTACGTGCTCTTTTTGTAGTTGCCCTGGCAGTGGGTCAGGCCAGCTGGCTCACCAACTGAGGCTGCAGTGGTTCTGGCCAGAGAGAAAGAGTAGCAGCCTGGGATCTGCCACAAATCTACAGCAGACTCAGAGCCTGGTTTCTCCATCTGTGGTGAGATTGTAGATTGTGTGGTCTCCAAGGATTCACCCAGCTCTATTTTCTTGTGTCCAGGGTTGGTCCTGAGGCCTGTGGCTGATGCCCTGGGCTCCAGCCTCTCTAACCAAGGTAATAGGGGCTGAGCATAGGTCCGCCTCCAATTCCCGGCATTTCATCCCCATCCTGGACTTGCCTTTTCCTGTTAGTGCTTCCCTCTTAAGAAGAGACAAATACTGGACACACACACACACACACACAGACACATTCTTAGGCATCACCCAGCCACAAGACACGTAACTCTCCCCTTATTCCCGCTTCCAAGGAGCCCAGAACTCTGTGAGGTTGCAGGCCAGCATTGCGTCTGAGGCCTTTGGGCTCAGGGTGAACATAGCCCACATGAGCAGAAGTGTACTGAAGTCTGCCACTGACTTTAAAATGTACAAAAAATAAGATGGAGCAATGGATGGATAGAGGGATGGATTGATAGGTGAGGAAGCAAGTATAGTAAAAGGTTAATTAAAGAATCTAGGTGACGGGTATTTTAGAGATTACTGTTAACTTCTCTTAACTTTTCTTTTTTTCATTTGTTTCAAGCATGTTTGCAATTGCCTGTTGAAACATTTTTATGATGGCTGCTTTTAAATCCTTGTGAGATAATTCCTACATCTGTATCAGCTTGGTATTGGTGTCTGTTGATTGTCTTTTGTCATTCAGGTTGAGTTTTTCCTGGTTCTTGGTATGACATGTGATTTTAGGTTGTGTCCTAGACATTTTAGATATGATGTTTTGAGACTCCAGATCTTATCTCAACCTTGTGTTTTAGTGCTCAGTGTGGATGAAAGTGTAGGCTCCCTCCGGTGTCCTTGGTTGACACCAGTCTGGCTGGGAAGGGGAGGGGCATCCTATTACCATTCCCCAGTGACCCCTGCTGACACCCTCTTTGGGAGTTAGGGGCCCCTTGCTACAGCATGGTAACAATGGAAGTCTTTGCTCATGGGATGTGGCTGGGGCCACAGTCTTTTCAAGGATGTTTGGCTGGAGGAGAACAGTTATTGTCTAGAGCTTTCTATCTTGCTGGGCTGCTCCTTGCCCTGTACTCTGGTTAGAGAGTAACCTAAGTTAAGGCATTTTTTTGTCTGTGCCTCTTGGTGTTTTTAGGTTGCTGGCTTCTCTAGCTCCAAGTTGGGCATATATTAGGCAAAAAAGAAAACCCAGGAATTGCCTGCCCTGTCATTCCTCAGGTCCTGAGGTTCCTGGCCAGTCTACTTTCTTCCCTCCACCTTTCAGAGTCCTCTTATCTTTCATTTGTATATAATATACAGGGGGTTTTGGTGCATCAGTGAAAGGGTCAGGAGAAGTGCTTCGATTCCATTTTCTTTTGAAACTGGAAGTTGTTTCAACTTTTGTTTAAAATTGTTCATAATAAAATGTCGGGGAAAAAGTTTTTAAGTACCTGGGACAGATTCAAGAAAGGAAAAACGAACAAACAAAAACACTCCCCAGATCAAACCATATCGTCCTCTGCTGGGAATGTGAAAAGGAAGTGGGCAAGAGCTGTAAAGGATCAGGTCAGAAGTCGACACACTTTCGGAAGACCAAGTAGAGCCTTAAAGCCTTCCTGTGTCTTTGTGACTTCCACACAGCGCCCTGAGCTGGGGGAAGGGGGAAGGTGGGAGTCTAGAGCTGGTCCAGTCTTAGGGGAGGGATGAGGGTGCTGTTTTTAGGGCACAGGAACACCCCCAAAGACTGCCTTGGTACAAACTGCCTCCCCATAAACACCAGTACTTCCAAATACTGTCCTTCCTGGCATCTCCTGCAATTCTCGGAACAACTCCCAAGTAAGCTTGCCAAATTAAATGAAATATGTCCCAAATATTTCATGGGACATAGTTAAACTAAAAAGTTATTCATTGTTCATTTGAAATTCAGATTTCACCAGTGTTCTGTGTTTTATCTGACAACCCTATCTCAAGGCAGGTACCCCTGATGCTTCTCTAACTGTTTGACAAGTAATCAGATAAGTAAGTGAACTCCCTCTCCATCTCACTCTCCTTGCATTCAAAGGGAGAGACTTTGGACTGAAATTTTAAGTAAGTACTTTTAAGAAGGCCGTTTTCAAGTTCCCCTTCGGAAGTACAGAGAAATAGAGGTTCGGGGGTCATGGACCCTTTTAAAAAATTAAAATATTATAAGTACATTTAATGCTACCTGTATTTATCTCTATTTAAAAATATTATATGATCGCTTATAATAATCACTGCTTAATGGGTGTGCAGTTTTCTTCTGGAGTGATGAAAGTGGTTTGGAATTAGATAGAGGTGGTGGCTGCACAGCATTGTGACTGTGCTAAATACCAGTGAACTGTACACTTTAAATGGTTAATTTTGTTATGTGAATTTCACCTCAAAAAAAGTTTTATTATTTTAAATAATTGTGGTTCCTGGCTCTGAGGACCTCACTGTCTGTTCAAGGTCAGTGATGTGAGTGCTACAATGTGCAATCGATGAAAGCATGGAGGACCTGGGAGAACAGAGGAGAGAGAGACTGATTCTGCAGGAGTCAGGGAAGGCTTCCTGGA
Organism: Lagenorhynchus albirostris; assembly: GCF_949774975.1. NCBI lineage: Eukaryota > Metazoa > Chordata > Mammalia > Artiodactyla > Delphinidae > Lagenorhynchus > Lagenorhynchus albirostris. The sequence goes on along the minus strand of NC_083095.1, from coordinate 134,775,510 downwards.
AGAGGTGATCCTCAAGCTGAGTCTTGAAAGAAAAGGCTGCAGTTGTCAAGCTTGGTGAGGGGATGGGCATGGAGGGGGGCTCCAGATAGTGGAAGCAAAGTTGACAAGAGGGGGGTTGACTTGGAGAAAATGACACAGTGAGGGAACCCCAAGGAGTTCGCTATGATTTGATATGGAGCATAAGGGACAATGGTGAGAACTGGAGGCTGAAGAGAGGTAGTTGCAGAGGCATAGTCTGCCGGGATAGGGTAGTTGGCCCTGAAGAAATGGGGAGCCACAAAAGGTCGGGGGGTGATGTAATTATGCTCAGGTTTGTACTTTGCACTTTTGAAATACAACCCTGGAGACTGCATGGGCTGGAGGTGGAGAGGCCAGGCTGGGGTGTGAGTGGGGGCTGTGGCAATGATCCAGGGGAGCAAGAAGAAGACTGAGCAGGAGAGGGCTATGAGGATGGGTAGAGCCCCTTTTCCCAGATGCCTCCCTGAGCTTCTGCATCCAGGCTGCTCCCACCCAAACACTCCAGAGACCAGGAGCTGGGTCCAGGTGAAGAGTTCTGTTTTCTTCCCAAACATTCAACCCATTTTGGTAAATGTCACCCTTTCACTTTGACACTGGAGCCAGGACTGAGCTCCTGCAGCAGCAGTTCTCCTACCTGCTCCTGGCACTCTGAGTTCTGGAGGGTCCCAGGGCTTAACAGGCTAGGTTCTGGCTCTTGGGAAGATCTCAGATTTTCAGGCTCCAGACCGTGGCATCGTGGTTCTAGCCCCTCTGGCTCAGCACTGGCTCCTTCCAAGGTTCAAGGTCTGCCTTCCTTAGCAGGCTTAGCCCCCCTACCACCTCCTCACTCTAAACACTACCCAGACATGCCATGAATCTATTCCCTTCTTCATTCATACCACAAACATTTATTGACCATTATAACAGTTCAGTTTGGGTTGATTGTAAAGAGTAAAAACCAAAAGTAACAGTGATGTAAGCACTGCATAGAAATCTACTTCTCTCTTACATAGAAACCTGGGGGTTGGCAATACAGGACTAATATGTTCACTTTATTTCACAAACTTCCTGGGGACACATGGTCCTTCTAGCTTTCTGCTGTATGATCCTAAGGCAATATTTCTTGTCTGTATGTTGCAAGATGGCTGCTAGAGCTCCAGCCATCACATGTGCACTCTAGGTAGCCAAAGGAGTAAGGAGTCAAGAAGAAAAAGCTAAGAGCATAGGCCAGCTTTCTTTTAAGGAAACTTCTTGGAAAACTGCCACTTAACACTTCTTTTTACATCCCACTGAGCAGATCTTAGTCACGCTAGGCTCCAAAGGAGCTTGGAAAATGTAGTCTTTGTTCTGGGTGGCTGTAGTCTAGCAAATAATCAGGGATCTACCATGGTGGAAGCAGGGGAAATAGGGCATAGTAGACTATGCCCCAAGCACCTACTTTGTACCAGGATCTGTTCTTGGTGCTGGAAATAAATTGATGGCTAAGCAGAGTCTCTGCCCTCATGGAATTAACAGTCTAGTGGAAGAGACACACATTAAACAAACACATAAAGAAGAGAAGACTGACATATTATGATGAGGAAAACTACTGAATATTCCAGGAGAGAACAACAGGGTGTGTATATGAATGTGGGTGGAACTAAGGTGGGAACAGCTTGGAGTGTTCATGCCTCTGAGCCTTTGCAAGTACAGTTCCCTCTGCCTGGATGCCCTTCCTTGTCTTTGCTTCCCACTCATCCTTTGTGGTGGTTTAAACTGTGTTAACTTGGTTAAGCTGGAACTACATTTCCCAGAATCCCCTTCTGTGTTTGGTTTTGGGTTGAGTCAGCCAAAAGAGGAATTTGTATGAGATTTGGAAGGCAGATGTGAAGAGGCAGCCATTACTGTCTGAAGGCTGCTGTGGTTATATGTGGTGATAGATGTAGCAGTACCTGTGAGGTCCAGCTCTCTGCCCTGCATCCAGCTCTTCTTCCCGGCTTTTGACCCTGCTGTCCAACACTGGCCCCAGGCCTACCTCTCAACACTGAGCGGCAGACCCGCAGATGTGGTAGCTCTGGGTTGGCACAGCTGCCCAGAGTCCTCTCCAGGAGCGTCCCCTTGGCAGTCCCACTTAGGTGGCCGGACATGACTTCTCAGACTGAACGATTGGTGACCCCTTGTCTGATCCTCCAGCACCTCTACTTCCCCACAATCAAGTAGGGCCTAATTCCTGTAATAAATCCCTCAGCCCATAACGCATGGTGGTTCTGCTTCTTCCCTGATTGAACCCTGACACTTCCTTCAAGGCAGGCTTGAAGTGGCAAGTGCTCTACCAGGATGCTCCCTCCTCCTCCAGGAAGCCTTCCCTTCTCTCCCTTGGCAGCTCCCCTGAGACTTGCTTCATTCAGCCTCTTAGCAGAATCGTTTGTAAAAATGGTCTACCCCATACTAGTCTGAAAGGGCTTCAGGGACAGGGTGGGGTCTTTGATCCTCATTTCCTGGAGTAGGTGGGAGGAAGACACAATGTGCCAGGCCTCTACACGGTGTCAGATACTTCGTAATTAATTTTCTCATTTTGTCATCACAAGAATTGATGGCTCCGTTTTATAAATGAAGGGCAAGACCGTCGGTGGAGTTGGTGTTTGCACCCAGGACTACAAGGCACCAGAGCCCACGGCCCCTCCACTTGCTCACAGCTGGGGTGGGAGGTGGAGCTGCAATTTCCATCCATGCTCAGCCTCTGTTGGATCCCTGGCTCCCTGACCCTGCCGCTCTCTGCCTCTCCACTGCTCCCCGACCTGCTCCCTCTTTCCTGCAGACAAGCTCCACTCTCCACTCTGCCTGCAGCAGCTGAGGCCACAAAGTCAGCAGCGTTGGTGGCTCTGCAGCTGGGCTCAGGGACGCCAGTCAAGCTGACTCAGGGCGGAAACCTTGCAAGTGCAGGCACCCAACCTGAGGGGATGAAGAGGAGGAGCAGCTGGTCCCCTCCCCTCTGGCTGGCCCCACCCCAGGCGTTTCTGAGGGCTCACCATCTGGGCTGCTCCCATCTCAGTGCCTGCGGCGGCCAGCCTAACTAATTTCCTGGTCTCAAAGAATCCTCCTCCGTTACACGGCAGGTCGGAGTGAATTTTCTCCATCATCCTTCCAACCCCTAGACTCCATGGCTTTCAAAAGTTAGGGCCGTGAAGTCCATAGACAGGGCCCCTATCCTGCTCTGCCACTTGGGAGCTACATGACCTTGGAAAACTTACTTTGTCCTTTTCCTCTGCTATTGGGCTGTCCTGATGATTAAATGACATAATGTGGGCAAAGCATGCAGCCCAGCCACGGAGTACTGGGAAGTAATGGCCATACCAGGAGAAGCTGTAGCACTGGGAGAGATGCAAGACACAGAGTATTACCAGCCCCCCAGTGCCCCTTTCCAGTCACTACCGTCCCTAAATGGAGCCACTATTCTGGCTTCTAATGGTGTAGTTTCACATGTTTAAAAAAAATTCCACATTTATGGAGGTTTAATTGAAGAACAATGACCTGCAAATATTTCAAATGTGCAATTTGGTCAGTTTTGATATTCATATATACATACTCATGAAAGCAACATTCAGAGGGCAAACATTTCCATGACCCCCCAAAAGTTTCTTGTGCCCCTTGGTAATCCATCCTTCCCTCCACTCCTGCCTCAGGCAACCACTGATCTGCTTTCTGTTCCATAGATTTGTTTGTACTTTCTAGAACTTTATGTAAATGGAATTACACAGTATGTATGCTTTGGGCAGGTGGAGAGAGGAGTCTGGTTTCTTTGCCTCTGCCTAGTGATTTTGAGGTTCTTCCATTTCGTCAAATGTGTCAGCAGTTTGTTTCCTTTTATTGCTTTTATTCCGTTGTATGGCTATATCACAGTTCAGCTATTTGCTTGTTGTTGGAGATTTGAATTATTTCTATTCTTTTACTATTACATATAAAGCTGTGAACTTCCTTGAACAAGTGTCTGTGTGGAAACTTGTTTCCACACAGTAAGTATCTGTGAGTGGAATGGATGGGTCATGTGGTAGGTGTAAGTTTCATTTTTTAAGCAACTATCAAATGGTTTTCTAAAGCGATTGTACAATTTTATATTCCCACCAATAGTGTTTGAGAGTTTCAATTGCTGCACGTCCTCACCAACACTTGGTATAGTCAGCTTTTTAAAGTTGAGCCATTCTACTGGATGTGAGGTAGTATCTCATTGTGTTATAATTTGTATTTTCCTGATGACTAATGATGTTGGGATATTTTAAATGTGCTCATTAGCCCTCTGTATATCTTCTCCTGTAAAATGTCTCTTCGAATCCTTTGCCCATTTTCTTATTGAGTTGTGTGTCTTATTATTGAGCTGTAAGAGTTCTTTATACATTCTGGATATAAGTCTTGTCTGATATATGTTATAAATATTTTTTTCCCAGAATATGACTTGCCTTTTTATTTTCTTATAGAGCAACAGTTGTTTTTTGTTGTTGTTGTTGTTGTTTTGCTGTACTCGGGCCTTTCACTGCTGTGGCCTCTCCCGCTGTGGAGCACAGCCTCCGGACATGCAGGCTCAGCGGTCATGGCCCACGAGCCCAGCCACTCCGCGGCATGTGGGATCCTCCTGGACCGGGGCATGAACCTGTGTCCCCTGCATCGGCAGGCGGACTCTCAACCACCGCGCCACCAGGGAAGCCCTAGAAGTTTATATTTTTAGGTTTTACATTTTAGTCTTTGATTGTACTTTGAGTAAAACTTTGGATATGGTATGTGGTATTATTATTCATTTTTTTTCCACTGGATGTTCAGTAATTTCAGCACAATTGTTGGAAAAAACTTTCCTTTGTCCATTGAGTTGCTTAGTATTTCTGTCAAAAATCAATTTGCCGTGTATGTTTGGGTCTGTTTCTGGGCTCTATTCTGTTCCATTTATCTATGTGTCTATCTTTTTACCAGTACCAAATGGTCTTGATTACTGTAGCTCTAAGGAAGTCTTGAAATCAGGTAGGGTAATTTTGTTCTTCTTTTTAAAAGTTGCTTTTGCAGGCCCTTCCCTGGTGGCGCAGTGGTTGAGACTCCGCCTGCCGATGCAGGGGACATGGGTTCGTGCCCCGGTCCGCGAATATCCCACATGCCAAGGAGCGGCTGGGCCCGTGAGCCATGGCCGCTGAGCCTGCGCGTCCGGAGCCTGTGCTCCGCAACGGGAGAGGCCACAACAGTGAGAGGCCCGCGTACCGCAAAAAAAAAAAAAAAAAAGTTGCTTTTGCTGTTCTAGGTCCTATGAATGTCCATGTACATTTTAAAATCAGACTTTTGAATTCTAAAAAAAAAGTGACTGCTGGAATTTTGATTGGAATTTCATTGAATTTATAGATCAGTTGCGGGGAAGCTATACTAGGCATTTTGTATCTGTCAATGCAAAAATTGGCATATTTCTCCATGTATTTATATCTTTAATTTCAGCAATGTTTTGTAGTTTTCAGTGTAGAGGTTTGATAAATTTATTCCTAAGTATTTGATCAATTTTGATGCTATTTTAAATGGGATTTCTAAAATTTCACTTTCAAATTGCTTGCTGCTAAAAACTTTCATGGTGAATTCTCCTTCCTTTCCCAACAGAGATGTTGGGAACATCCGGATATAGGGTGCATTCTTGCAGTGCTCACTGTCAAGTGCAGTAGATAAGATGTCGAAAGTCTGAAAGAAGGAGAGCAGAATGACTGATGGGGGTCCAAAGAAAAGCATAAAAAGCTCCCTCCTCCTGCTTCCCTTGATTATGCTTCTAATTTTTTATTACGGAGTGTGCATTGTTATGGTGATGAGAGCTGGGGAGATCCTGCAGTGGGATCCTGCAGCCCTGGCCCAGGCGCTGATCCTGAGGTCAGGCTTGGCTCAGGAGAGAGGATGCTGGGGTGGATCCTCGTCTCAGGGGTTACTGAGAGCTCCCTCCAGCTCAGGTGAGTCTCAGGATCCCGGCAGCACACCTCCCTTGGTCTTTTAGAGCGGCTCTCAAACTTTAACATGCATGTGAATCACGTGGGGATTCCACTAAACTGAAGATTCTGACTCAGCAGGACCCTAGTGGGTCCAAGATTCTAATTTCTAACAAGCTCCCAGGTGAAGCAGATGCTGTTGGTCCACCTGCTACACTTTATAGAGGGCGGTGGAGGTGGGAGTGGGATGGGGTGGGTGGAGAGGAGAGAAATGGAGGGGCTGAGGTCTGGGTGGCTGTGGTGTGGCGTCTTTGCAGGGAAAGAAGCTCACCCTCCTTCCTGTCTTTCTGTTCTACTCTTGTAAATTGTGGTTAGAAACCTCTCTTCATCTCTCTTTCTCCCCCATCAATAGTATAGAGGTAGCTGAGCATCAGGACATCTGCATTCTTGACCTGCCCAGGGGAGTCCACCCCCCAATTAGGACCCCAGGGTGCTGGCAGGTAAGCTCCCTCCCTCTCCCTGCAGCCCTGTGGCTCTAACTCCAGGTGCCCGTGCTGGGGTGGGGACCAGGGTGCGGTGACTCTGCAGCTGCTCCCCAATGAGTCCATCACTTAGAGGGAGCGGACAGGCTGTGGGGTAGCTGAGGAGAGGCCCTTACTACTTCCTAGAACTTCTACCTGGCCCGCAGGGCACAGGAGTTAATGAAGACAGAGGATGGCCTCCTCCTAATGGACCTTTCAAGTCCTGCAGGCAGAGGGTAGGGAGAAGCTGGGCTTCCCAGCAAGACCGGGAGCCTGCTGGATGCACCACCTTTGACCTTGTTCATTGTCAACATGTTCTAACGTGAGGCGTCAGAGTCAGACACAGAACAGTATCTCTGAATGGGAAGTTACCTTCAGGTTAATAAGTTCCAAGCAGGATCCTAAAGGAATTACTTTGTGGGGAGGAGAATGGTAGTGAATTTAATAAATCCGTTCTAAATATCACTGGTAAATGGGAGAAAATAGTCAAATACTGAAAGAAAGAATATTGTATGGGGCTGTGATACTTATAAAAGATATACAAATGTAATATAATAGAAAGCCCAGAAGTCCCAAATATACTTTCTTTTTAAAATTAATTTTTATTGGAGTATAGTTGCTTTTATTGGAGTATAGTTGTTAGTTTCTACTGTACACCAAAGTGAATCAGCTATATGTATACATATATCCCCTCTTTTTTGGATTTCCTTCCCATTTAGGTCACCACAGAGCATTGAGTAGAGTTCCCTGTGTATACTGTAGGTTCTCATTAGTTATCTATCTTATACATAGTATCAGTAGTGTATATATGTCAATCCCCATCTCCCAATTCATCCCACCCCCTCTTTCCCCCTTGGTATCCATACATTTGTTCTCTACATCTGTGTCTCTATTTCTGCTTTGTAAATAAGATCGCCTATACCAATTTTTTCAGATTCCACATATATGTGTTAATATATGATATTTGTTTTTCTCTTTCTGACTTACTTCACTCTGTATGACAGTCTCTAGGTCCATCCATTTCTCTACAAATGACCCAGTTTCATTCCTTTTTATGGCTGAGTAATACTCCATTGTGTATATGTGCCACATCTTCGTTACCCATTCCTCTGTTGATGGATATTTAGGTTGTTTCCATGTCCTGGCTATTGTAAATAGTGCTGCAATGAACATTGAGGTGCATGTGTCTTTTTTTTTTTTAACACCTTTATTGGAGTATAATTGCTTTACAATGTTGTGTTAGTTTCTGCTGTATAACAAAGTGAATCAGTTATATGTATACATATATTCCCCATATCCCCTCCCTCTTGTGCCTCCCTCCCACCCTCTGTATCCTACCCCTCTAGGTGGTAGATGGTCACAAAGCACTGAGCTCTCCCTGTGCTATGCATCTGCTTCTCACTAGCTATCTGTTCTACATTTGGTAGTGTATATATGTTAATGCTACTCTCTCACTTCGTCCCAGCTTACCCTTCCCCCTCCCTGTGTCCTCAAGTCCATTCTCTACAACTGCGTCTTTATTCCTGTCCTGTCCCTAGGTTCATCAGAACCATTTTTTTTAAGATTCCATATATATGTGTTAGCATACAGTATTGTTTTTCTCTTTCTGACTTCCTTCACTCTGTATGACAGACTCTAGGTCTATCCACCTCACTACAAATAACTCAATTTCATTTCTCTTTATGGCTGAGTAATATTCCATTGTATATATATACCACATCTTCTTTATCCACTCATCTGTCGATGGACACTTAGGTTGCTTCCATGTCCTGGCTATTGTAAATAGTGCTGCAATAAACATTGTGGTACATGACTCTTTTTGAATTATGGTTTCCTCAGGGTATATGCCCACTAGTGGGATTGCTGGGTCATGTGGTAGTTCTATGTTTAGTTTTTAAAGGAACCTCCCTACGAGTCCCCAAATATACTTTAAATATTTAGAATATGACAAATGTGGCATTTCAACATGCATTGGCAATGAATAAATATGGCTGAGAAAATTAAGGATTTGATTTTTCCTCAAACCACATACTGACATAAATTCCAAATGAGATAAAGAGTTAAATGTAAAGAGGGAAGAGATATGGGAACATATGTATAACTGATTCACTTTGTTATAAAGCAGAAACTGACACACCATTGTAAAGCAATAAAAAAAAGAATTAAATGTAACAATGATACCAAAAAGATAATAGAATAGAAGAAAATATTTATATAATGTTAGTGTAGAGGAGGCCACCCTAAGCTTAACACTGAAAGCAGAAACCATAAAGGAAAGTTGGAAGAATGTGACTGTGAAAAGGTCTCACACATCAAAAATATCATAAACAAAATTAATAAGCAAATGATAAACTGGGAGGATTCAATATGTATTTGACAAAGCATTACTATCACTACAAGTTAATAGGAAAAAGACATCAGCCAAACAGGAATGGGCACTGAGCCTATCAGACATGTGATTTAGAGAGAAGTACAAATGACCAGTAAACATGTGAACCCATCTGCCACATAAATAGTAATAAAAGAAATGCTACTAAAACCATGTGAGTTACCTCTTTCTGCCTCAGCTGAATGGGCACAGATCAGAAGTTTTTTTTTTTTTTTTTCTGTACGCGGACCTCTCACTGTTGTGGCCTCTTCCGTTGCGGAGCACAGGCTCCGGACGCGCAGCCTCAGCGGCCATGGCTCACGGGCCCAGCCGCTCCGCGGCATGTGGGATCTTCCCGGACCGGGGCACGAACCCGTGTCCCCTGCATTGGCAAGCGGACTCTCAACCACTGCACCACCAGGGAAGCCCCAGAAGATATTTTTTTAAATGACACCCAGACAGGGGAGAGTTTGAACAAACAGACGCCCACATACTGCTGCTGGGGCTGTGCATTGGTACAACTGTTCTATAGGGTGAAAGCCCTTAAAGCTTTCCATCTGTTTGCACCAGAAATTCCATTTCCAGAAATTGATCCTAAGGAAATAATCAGATGCACGAAATGAATGCATTAATGTGCATGCATCTCAGTGGCACTCACGCATGGAAAATAGAAACTGCCTAAATATGCATCCACGAGTCCAAACCCTGCTCCTCCAGCTAACTCTAGCAGTCACCCAAGTCCTCCTCCAAGCTTTTAGGACAAGAGTGCCTGTGATTTCCCCTAAAGAGCAAAAGAGTCCCCAGCCTTTCTCTGGTTTGAGCCTCACAGCGCCCCCTCGTGGCACGCAGGGCAGGGCTGGATTTTGCTCCTTCCGGTGGTCCTTGGTACCACCAAGGACCAGAGAGGGCCAGGTGGTTGCTGAAGATTTAACTTGTGATTTGCTTCTCGGTCCTGGTGTCCAGAAGGAATAGAAAGCACTTCCTGTCTCCCTAGGCCTTTTGTTTCCAAGGCCTGGCTTATTACTACTCTTGGGCCCTCGAAGACCCACGTGGTCAGCTCCACCCCTCCCCTCCCACCACCTATGCCCCAAATGCTCCTCCTTCCCTTTCCTGCCTGATTATATCTGAGCTCAGATGTCCCTCTCTCAGAAGCTCTTCCCCATTTCCATAGCTCCTTTATGACGTGTATTCCAGTTGCAGTTTTACATTAATTTATGTAGCTGCTTGATTTCTGTCTCTCTCTCTCCCAAGACTCTCAGTGCCACATGGCAGGACTGTGTCAGTTGTGGCCCCAGGATCCACGTGGTACGTGACACATAATAGGGCCTCAACATGGCCAGCCATGGCTCTGGGAAATTCTTGTTCATTATTTCTTTGATAACCCCTTCCCCCCGCCTTTTTATTTTCTGTCTTCTTTTCAGAATGCCAGTCGGTTGGATGTTGAACTTCTTGAATTTATTTCACTAAGGATTATCTTTCCTCTTGTATATTTTTCTTTTTGACATTTTGTTCCATGTTCTAGAGAGTTCACCAATATGTTTTTCAAACCACCTGTTAAAAGTTTTATTATGGGGCTTCCCTGGTGGCACAGTGGTTCAGAGTCCGCCTGCCGATGCAGGGGACATGGGTTTGTGCCCCGGTCCGGGAAGATCCCAAATGCCGCGGAGCGGCTAGGCCTGTGAGCCATGGCTGCTGAGCCTGCGCGTCCAGAGCCTGTGCTCTGCAACGGAAGAGGCCACAACAGTGAGAGGCCTGCGTACCGCAAAAAAGAAAAAAGTTTTATTATGGCAAGCATTTTTTAAATTTTCAAAAGTTATTTTTTATATTTGTACACCCATGTTCATAACAGCATTATCACTATAGCCCAAAGGTAGAGACAAACCAAGTGTCCATCAATGGATGTGCTATACACACACAAAATGGAATATTTTTCAGCCTTAAAAGAGAAGGGAATGCTGACACAGGCTGTCACATGGATAAACTTTGAGGACATTATGTTAAGTGAAATAAGCCATTCACAAAAGGACAAATACTGTGTGATTCCACTTATACGCGGTACCTAGAGTAGTCAAATTTATACAGACAGGTAGTAGAATGGTGGGTGCCAGGGGCTGGTAGGAAGGGAGGAGTGGGGACTTAGTGTTTGATAGGTGCAGAGTTGCATTTTGCAAGATAAAGAAAATTCTGGAGATGGATGGTGGTGATGGTGGTGCAACAATGTGAAAGAAAGTACACTTAATGGCACTGTACACTTAGAAATGATTAAAATGGTAAATTTTATATTATGTGTATTTTACCACAATTTTTTAAAAGTTATTTCTTTTTCTATAGTTGTTCTTTTTTGGTAACATCTTGTCTTTTTGTTTTAAGATGCAGCATATTCTTGAGTATTCCTTAGGATACGAATTTTCTTCCTTTTTCAGTTGTCTTTTGTTCTCTGAATTTTCTCTGAGGACTTTCTTTGTTTTTTCACCTTCACTTTGGAAGCTTTTGTCAAAATGTGTGGAGCTACCTGGCATCTTTGAGTATTTAAGCAGGCTGACCTGGGGATATATGCACATGGGCAGAGCTTAGAGTGAACAAATGGGGAACCAGCTGTTAACCAGGGGACCCTAAATGCTGGAATAAGGGGACTGCTGACCACGCTAGCAACACCCACTCTCACCAGGCAGCTCATTCAATTGTCTTTAGAGAAGAAACTCTGATTTTCTTCCCTGGGGTAGGTAGGTGCCTGGCTGCATTCATGACTTGGTGGAATGAGCATGAAGTATTCGCACTTGGAGCTTCACTGGCTCTGCCTGTTCCAGCCCCACTTCTCACTCTTCCCTCTGTGATACCTGCCTTCACACCCGCAGGTGCTCTGAGGTTCCGCTGGCAGATGGGTGAGCCCCCCTGGTTCCAGCCCCTTTGCATATTTTCTGGGCTTCTGCTCCTCTTCCAAAGGTCTCTTCCTTCTTTCCATCTTCCAGAACCCCCTTCCGTCCTCTTTGCTGCGGTAGGTCTAGACTTTTCGCTCACTGACCCATCACTTGAATGAAGCAGAGGATATAAAGGTGCCTTCCCAGTTCCCATCTTGAACTGATCTCTGCTTGTCCTGAGACCTTAAGAACCACTTTTCCAGTCATCACGGGGTGGGGAAATCAATGCCAGCCTCGGCTTTGAGCCCGAGTACCCAATCACCAGGCTACTCCATGAAGACACTCTGCACACCCTGTCACTGTGCACACACGCCACATCTGTTGTCAGCTTCTCCAGGGTTCTTTACACCTGGGTGAGGTCCCGGCCTCCTCACTCCCTCTCCTCACCTGGGACTCCACCTGTGGAGCTCCTGGCCTCTCTGCCCTGCACACTCAGAGCCACTGCCCTAACTCAGCCTCACTGTCCTGTGGGGGCTCATCACGGCGCTGCCGCCTTCAGCCTCTCCTCCCCCATCACGTACTGCCACAGCCAGAGCCACCTTCCGAATGCACAGGTCTGAGCGTGGCGCCTCCCTGCTTGAACTCTTCAGTTGACCTTTAGAGCCAGCAGGATCAAAACCGCAATCCTTAGCATGACATTCAAGGCCTTTTTTGAGCTGGACTCTGCCTGTCTCCAGCCTCATCTCTCTGTAATTTCTCGGTGAGCCACGCTCTCCTGGATGCGTCCCAGCCTTGGTCCGTGCTGGCCCCCTTCCTCAAACGCCCTTTCACCCCTTCTATTCCTAGATGGTTCAAATTCATCTGTTGGGGGAGGGACACTCATGCCCCCTCTTGGGGCTTCCTTCCATGTGGAGGGACATCTGCTAGTGTAATAGCCCCAGACTCCCATCTCCTCACTATCTACCTCTCCTTGGGAACTCCAGGGTCACCTCGTCCAGAAAGCCTTGGTGACTGCCAGGCTGGGTTGGGTCCCTCCTCTGTCCTCTACAATGCCCTGTACACTGAGCTCCCTCCCAGCTAAACAGCTCATCCCGTGCCATTCACCATGGAGGCAGCAATGTGTGTCCCCAGGCGGCTGGCAAGTCCTATATCCTCTTGTCTTTCTCCCTTCCTGCCCCACCCGCTCAGGGCCAAGGGATGCTGGTTAGCAGTGTTCCCACACACCAGCCTCCTCTCTCAGGTGGAACTTTGTCCCTAAGGCTCCAGATTCCTGGAGTCATATCACCCGAGGAAGGGTCTCCCTGATCTCCTGTGCCCTAGAAGCCATATGAATTGTTCCGCATGAACCCTGAACCTCCATTTGGGTTCCTCTTCCAAGTCCATGTCTTTTTCAGAGAATGGTCTTTATGATCTCTGGAAGTGCACACATACCTTGTAGAGAGCTGCAGAGCACTCATCTGTGTGGAAACATAAAAAGAAAACATCCAAAAAAACACACCAAGCCTCATATGGAACAGATCTGCCTGCATCGTGGTGATCCGTGTCTGTAATAGGTCTGCCACAGAGTGAGAAATTAAAAACAAATGAAACTCCGCATGCCAAGTGTGGTGCCGTGCTGCCCTTCAGTGGCAGTGGGTGGGCCTACTGCCTGCCCCTGGGAAATGGATGAGGTGTGTGGCCTGAGCGGAGCTGGCCCGGGAGGGAGAGAGAGGAGGAAGAGAGGCTTGGGGCTGCCCCCACCCAGACCCCTGGGAGTGATGCACGAACAAGCCACTTCAGAAGCGTTTCGGAAAGCATGCTTTGAAGGACACAGTGAGTAAGGGCCCCACTGAAAAATGTTCCCACAGCCAAGTAGGTTTGGAACCTCGCACACCATCCCTCTCTTGGATATTTCCAACACACGTTGGCTTATTAAGTGTTCTGATGAGTCCTACGGCAAAGAAACCTGTTTGTTCTGAATAACCTAGTGTTTCCCAGATGTCTTTGGCCACAGAGTGCTTTTGCGGGGGGGAGGGGGGAGGCGGAATATTTGCTAACATCCTCTGAAAATATTTACTGTTGTCCTCTTGGGTTTTTCTCCTCCAAGTTTGCTTTGTGGGTTTACAGCATCAGCATCACCTGGGAGCTCGTTAGAAATGCAGAAGCATAGGCCACACCCCAGACCTACAGATTCAGAATTTGGAGGAGAAGGCCTAGGAATCTGCATATTAATAAGCTCTCCGGGTGATTCTTATGCACGCTGAAGTTTGATAAACAGCACTATAGGTCAGTGGTTATGAAAGTGGGGTCAATGAACCTCCGGTCCCCAAAATCTTCTTAGGAGATGTACAAGGTCCAAATCATTTTCATCATATGCAATGATGTTTGCCTTTTGCATTGATAATACAAAAGCAATGGGGGTTGGGATATTGTGCTATAATAAGAAACAGACATGTTGGTCTTCATTCATGGTTCCTGACAAACAGCTCCTAAAACCCTTATAATTTCTAAGTGATAAGAGGGATAGAGGCTAAAGGAGCATCTTTTGTTATTCATAACAAACCCCTTTCAATCACACCCGAGTTTATATCAATATTAATGCGGTGACATTTGGAAAGTTCTTAAAGATGGTGGGCTGGTTGCCAGGAGAATCGATCATGTGATTAAAGGGTTGGCATTTTCATCCCTACCTCCTAACCTCCTGGGAGGGGCGTAGAATTAATTGCCAATGGCCAATGATTTAATCAATCGTGCCTATATAATGAAGCCTCCATAAAAATCCCTAAAATATGGGGTTCGGAGAGCTTTGGCTTGGTGAACCCATGGAGGTGCTGGGAGGGTGGCACACCTGGAGAGGTTATGGAAGCTCCATGCCCTTTCCCCGTACCTTGCTCTATGCACCTCTTCCATCTGGCTGTTTCTAAATTCTGTCCTTTTATAATAAACTGGTGATCTAGTAAGTAAAGTGTTTTCCTGAGTTCTGTGGTCTGCTCTAGCAAATTATCGAACCTGCGGAGAGGGTCAACAGAAGCACAGACGACAACCTGGACTTGTGATGGGTGTCTGAAGTGGGGGCAGTTGTGTGGGACTGAGCCCTTAGCCTTTGGGATCTGACACTACCCCTAGGTAGAAGATGTCAGAACTGAGTTGAAGTAGGACACCCAGTCTGAGAACTGCTTGGTGTGAGAAAACTCCCCGCATATTTTGGTAGCCAGAAGTAGTAAGTGTAGAGAAGGAAAATGGAGAGTTTTTCCTTTCAGGAGTAAAACTGCTGTGCCCTACCAGCACGGTGGCACCGAACTGTCCTGGTGGACATTATATTCTTCATCGTCATGCACTCAAAGCAGATGAAACCCAGTTTCACTTACAGTTGTCCTTGCTGAAGAAAAAAGCGTAATTTTGTTAAGTCCCAGCTCCTGAGTCCACATCTTTTTAATAATCCATGTGAAGAAATGGGAAATACAGACAAAGCACTTTGGCTTCATTCCAAAATATGATGAATGTCTCGAGAAAAAATATTTGTGCAATCATCTGAGTTGCGAGCTGAACTAGCTGCATTGTTCGTGAAACACCATTTTTGCTTGAAAGAACTGCTGACTGACAAATTCTAGATTCAGACTTGGGTCTGTGGCTGGTAGTTTTTTCAAAAACGAAGAAAGGAAGCTTGTAATTTTTTTTTTTTGACCACGCCACCTGGCATGCAGGATCCGAATTCCCCGACCAGGGATTGACCCTGCACCCCCTGCATTGGAAGCACAGAGTCCTAACCACTCGACCGCCAGGGAAGTCCCTTGTCATTTCAAGGAAAATGATAGTCTTTGTTGGTAATGATACAATTTGAGCATTTCAAGTAGAAATGGGAATTTTAGAAAACCTGTATCCATGGCCATAAGCTTAACATCTTTCCAACGCTTGAAGACTTTTCTCATGAGCTCTGTACTAATATTAATAAATGTGTTTTTTTAATATTGTATAATAAAATGTTTCAACATTTGAAAGACCCCCCCATAACTCAGGGAACCGATGTTTTCCAAATGATCAATGCACAATGTTACAAAATCATGCCCGGTAAAAGATTCATTCAAAGTCCAGATAAACCAATGGATTTTAATGTAACAGAGTACCAAATTTTCAGTGATATAGTTTCAGATTCCATGTTGCAACTAACCTTTAAAAAGCTACAACTTGTTGATTTTTAGTGTAATGTTTAAGAAGAATATCCATAACTATCTGAGAAGAATCTTAAGACATTCCTCTCTTCTCCTACACATCTCTGTGAGGTCATCTTTTCTTCATACACTTTAGCTGAAACACCACATTGCAATAGATTGAACGCAGAAGCAGCTATGAGAACCCAGGTGTCTTCTATTAAAGCCAGACATCAAAGAGACTTGCAAAGTGGAAACAGTGCCACTCTTCTCACTAAACTTTTTTTATTTTGGAAAATATGCTTATTTTACATAAAAATACGTTTTCTGTTAATATGTAATGGCTTATTGTTATTTTAAAATAAGTTAAGAAATATTTTAAAACATTTCTCACTTTTAATTTCTAACATGGTAAATATCAATAGGTATAACTCATAGAGACAAAGGCTCCTGGCATCCTTGGTAATTTTTAAAAATGCAAAGGGGCCCCAAGACCAAAGAGTTTGTGAAGTGCTGATCTCGGGGAAACTTTAGGGTTCTGAGGCCCAATATGAAGCCCCCTGACCTACAGAAGTGCAGTAGAGGACTGAGGCAGTGGGGTGGGGTGGATCCAAGTGGCACTTTGGCCACAGAGGTGCCACAGGTAGGGTGCTTGGCTTTGGGTCTGTTGTGCCAGGGTCCACACCCTGGGAGGTGAGATGAGAGGCCAGGGACTCACAGCTACCCGGGCCTGCCTTCCTTCCTGTGGGCGGGACAGGTAGCCCTGGGGCCTCTCAGAGGAGGCTGTCAGGAGACCAGCTATATGGGTGGGGAGGATGCTCTGACCAGGCCCACCTGACACTGATGATCTGTGGCTTCCTGGCCCCTTGTCAAGACCAAGGGCAGCCAGATCCAGTTCTGGCAGGTTCAAAACAGGACAGATTTCATTACAGTCCTTCAGCCTCTCACCAGTGCTCACAATGGGAAGAAATCCGCTGATGGCTATGGTAAAAGGAGTCCGCCATCTCCTTCTCCTGTCCTAAGGCCGTTTCCAGGTCCCTACCCAG